>NC_033799.1:32757045-32773734 GCF_001876935.1 Asparagus officinalis | reverse complement strand
AACAGGAGAGAGAAGAGAGAGAGAGAGATATGTATATATATATATATATATATATACATACATACACATACATAATGTATCACAATATGTATTCATAACACAATATTCACGTAAATACTTTAAATCAACATAAAATAGTTGTCAAAAAAATTCTAAAATTTTGAGATATACGCATATATCGTCCTCACTCATTCTAGGATTACTTAGCGGACTCTGTACATGAATCCTAGGAAACTCTATTCAAGCTCCACAACTCGACACATGATGATCCTAAGGATACTAGAACTAGAGCTCTGATATCAACTGTGATACCCCTAGTTTCACACATGGCTACAGTCCAAGGTAAACCTAGAGATGTCAAACCTACCATGCACCTACACTGTGCAACAACAAGTTTTACTAATCATATCAATATCCTCTAGTGGAATCAAAAATAAAGTACAGGTACAAACATGCAATATAATGAAATAACTGTAACTGACATGATATAGGAAAGAATATCTCATAAATGAATCATGTCTCAAAGAACAAGTCTGGAATACATCTCACATCCTGAAATATATAAATGTATCACGACATAAATCAACTAAGAATGTACCAAGGCTCACAGCCTTTACAAAGTGAGGAATAAAGAAAAACTCTAATAACTGAATATAAAGTCAGTCTACTATGGAGTCTCATCTACTAGTTCATATGACGGCGACTACGCATGAACTCCGTCATTATGCGACTCTCCGATGCTCTGAACCGTCTGAAAAAAAGAAAATAAAAACAAAAAGAACAACAACAAAAGTGTCAGAGCGCTAAAACAAGATCACCTCCATCCGCCCCCAAAGGAAGGGTTACTAAATGTAGTGGAGACTCTATCTATTAAGCATAGCCTATCTAGGAATCTTTTTTCCTCGAAACAAAAGAATAAACAATAAGACTCAAAATGAATGAAACAGAAACATGTAGGTATAACATCATACTCAACATCAGAGTAAAAGATATGTCTCATGTTCTAACAAGTGAGTCTCTCAGACGTAAAACTGCTCCAAAGTGAGTTATATCACATTTAGCGTCCACCAAACACATTAGGCTATCAAGCCATATAAGTTATCTTTTTTTATTCTTTTCAACTAATAGCACCCCCGTGCATGACAATTATTAAGAATTTCAAACTCTGCGCATAACTCTGCTGACACAAAACTATAGGTTCTACGCACACTCGTGCGGATACAACAATATAGGTACAACAACCTCTACGCACACTCTTGCGAATACTAAAACATAGGTTCACTAATCTCTACGCACATTCTAGTGTGGATAACATAATATAGGTTCAACAACCTCTATGCACACTCTAGTGCGGATACCATAATATAGGTTCAACAACCTATGCGAACACTCTAGTACGGATACCATACTATAGGTTCAACAACCTCTGCACACACTCTAGTGCGGATACCATTATATAGGTTCACAAATCTTTGTGCACACTCTAGTGCGGATACAATAATATAAGTTCACAAACCTCTACGCACACACTAGTGTGGATACCATAATATAGGTTCACAAACCTCTTCGCACACTCTAGTACGGATACCATAATATAGGTTCACAAACCTCTACGCAGACTCTAGTATGGATACCATAATATAGGTTCACAAACCTCTACACACACTAGTACGGATACAATAATACATGTTCACAAACCTTTGCGCATACTAGTGTGGATACAATAATATAGGTTCACAAACCTCTGCACACACTCTAGTGCAGATACCATAATATAGGTTCACAAACCTCTGCACACACAAGTGGGGATACAAATTCATAGGAAAAGTGTAACTGAAACAATACTAAACAAAATCCCATTCCAGAGTATCAACACGTGTACTACGACACTATTCATGTATAATTATGGTCACATATGTACTATCATGTAACTCGAGCCTCGAGCTCATATTTCAAATCAAAACAACACAATGTCAAGAAGATCAGCCTTATTAGTCGACTACTAAGTTTAGTAGTCGACTACACTGAGTCTACTCAGACTTTGTAAAACACGAATCAATATTAGTAGTCGACTACACTGTACACTAGTCGACTACTCTGTAATCAGACAAATTCTATAAAAAACTAAACTGGACATTAGTAGTCGACTACTACTCTTAGTAGTCGACTACTAAGTAGAAACATGCACAGCTCCATGTACATACAACTCTTAGCAATCATCACGTGTAAATCATGCTTTAATACATTGTAAAACTAGTAATTACAAATCAAAAGAATCATCTCCATGATTATTTAAACCCTTAATTCAAAAATTTAGGTTTAATCTTCTCATTTATCAAGAAATTGACATAAACCCTAGTTATCGATTAGATCAACATAATCATGCTTGCATATTAAGCTTGAAACTTATACAATTTCGTTTATTCACATTCATAGAACCAAGAATACCCAAACCTAGTGTTTAAATAGATTTAATTAACATGTAATCTCTTTTATCACAATTCTAGGGTTTAATTATGAATATAACATAGAACCCTCAAATAAGGGTCGAACTAGGGTTTAAACATGTCCTAAGCATGATTTAACCATTAAAAACAAAATTAGAAATAACTCTAGTGATCATGATCACACTTCTATCATAAACAGCAAGAATACCATGTAGATCTAACATTTGTTTATCATTAATATCAAAATTTTAATCTTTTTCACATTAGATTAAGATCTAAACATGTGAAACATCGATTTAAACATCTTAAACCATTCATTAACTAAGGGTGCAGGTTTGGATGCAAGTGATCTTGGGTGAAACATCGTGTCGAGCCTCTGGACAAGCGTGCAAGATCCCTCCCCACCAGACGCTGCAAAAAACCTCGCTTTTCCTTTGACAAACACCTCAAAGAAGGGTCAAACTGAGATATAGGGTTTAGGATTTGAGAGAGGGGGTGGCTGCTGCTAAAGATTTCGTGAAAAGCCCTTTACAACTCATGAAAAACATGTATATATACTCCTACATGTTATCGAGTCGAAATAAAACAAAACATACCTGAACTCAAACCTGGCGTTCCTAGGAAAACCCCTGCTAGTCGACTACAATATAGTGTAGTCGACTACTCTGTAGTTCTGTAAATTATATTCAGTATTTTAGCTACAACTTTCACATACGACCTCAGAATGAGGTGATTTAAGATTTTTTGGAAAGATGTTAAAGATACCTATAACTTTTAGCTTTTGAGTTTTTCCAGATTCTAACTGTGTCAGTGTGAAAAACATATAAGCTCTTAACTGGTCATTTTTTCAGATTTCTTCTTCGTGCATGATTTGTGCATTTGCACTCATATATTCACACATATACATTGAATTGATCTCAAGTCAGTGCCTAGTATACTCAAACATCAAAATATGTTATTTATGACATATAACATATTCATTATTATTTATCACATAATATCCAAATTTTTGGGGTTTTACAAAGGGTAGGGACATTGACTTTTGTTCGTCTTCTAAGAATCTTGACAAGAAAAGTTTCTCTAGATCTACCCACTTTTGGATACATCCCATAGGTAGTTTCTTGAACCATTCAAAGGCAATCCCCTTAAGGGTGCCTATGAACAAACGAGCCAGTATGGCGTCGTTTGATATCACATTCTCAGTCTGTGACTTCAAATAGTAGATATATTGGTTTGGTGATCCCGTGCCTTCAAAAGCTTGTAGAGTCAGGACTTCAAATTTTGGAGGATAAGGTGTTGTATCCCATTCTGCAGGATAGGGCTTGACAACTCTCTCATCTTGGAGCTCACTTCTATTGACAATGGCATTGAGGCGAGCTTCCAGTTCTACCAATTTTGTAGGATAGGGCTCTATATGATGAGCTTCTTGATTAGAAGTCTCAATCACTTTTTCCTTCCTCCTGCTTGTGGGAGGTCGGGATGAAATGATCCTTCTCTTCAAGAAGATTTTTGTCTTGGTGGTGAGTCTATCTTCTGGGACTTGGCCCTGTCTGTGACAATTTGGGCCATCAGGATTCACAGTTCATTGATGGTCTCCTGCTGTGATTTGAGCATAGCTTCCTGCTCATCAAGTCTCTTCATAAGATCTTCAGTGTGTCCCACTATATAAGCGGAGCTCTCGTGTTCTACGAAAGAGCTAGAGGATTGAAATTCTACAATGGCTGAGTGTTCATCTTTAGACTCAATTCCTTTAGCCAACTTCCGGTAGTTAACGAGAGGTATGACTCCTTTTCTAGTTTGAGTGTACTGATAGATTCCACCAGACTCACTTAGTATCTCTTTATGGCTAAGGGATTGACCTGTCTCTGCCTCATCGGAATTAAGGATTGATGATCTCCCTATACTCACCATGTTAGAAGTGACTCCAAACTATTCATCCTCTGAAGTCTTCTTCTTGTGAAAATATCATCATTTATTGGGTAAAGGACATTCATTAATCGGTTGAACGCTGAGGGCTTGACCGCATGTGAGCAACATTAAGATCCCGAGAGGACCGTAGAACTTAATAGTTCACATTGACATGGATGAGCGACTCATTGTCCTGGTCTTTCTCTCGATATGAACTCTCTCAAATCTATTGTAGAGACCCGAGAGTAGTTACTCACTAAACGTGAGGTTTTAATTGGAACCCCCATGTCTTTGGCTAGACAGGATTGGTTCTTGATGAATTTGAAATCCATTTCAGTCAGCTTGAACCCGACTTGAGACAACGTGTTTAGCATTAATGACGTGAGAGTCACGTTTTAACACTAAAATATGAGGGTCGCGTTGAGGAGAAGAAACGCGAGGGTCGCGTTTGAAAGCAAGGACGCGAGGGTCGCGTTTGGCACTTGGAACGTGAGGTCCGCATTTTGGCTTGGCAACGCGAGTGTCGCGTTCTTCAGCAGCGACATGAGGGTCACATTTGAAAATGGGAATGCAAGGGTCACATTTAGTCTGGCCCTCGCGAGGCTTGTGCTTGGGCACATAAATGTGAGGCTCGTGTTCTAGAATAGAAACGCGGAGCTCAGGGTCACGTTGAGGCTCACAAATGCGAAGCTCGCGTTGGTTGGAGGATCGGCTTTCTCGGAGTTGTGCTCATCGTAGAGATCTTCTCCTTCGTCGAGTAGCATTCTTCTTAGCCTGATTTGAGGCTTCCATAGCAATGTCACTATCTGTAATGATCAAGTTAGCCGTGGCAACTGGCCTCTTGTGACTCGATACTTTTTGTTTAGGCACAAGTGTAAGGTCTTCAACTAGGTTGATGAGTTCAGTTGAAACCAGGTCTCCTCCTTAAGAGAGGGGATTGTACAAACAATACAACCCCTAAGGGAGACACTCCTTTGGTGAGTCAATGGTAGGAGGAACCTTAGTCTCCTTAGAGACTTTGCGGACCTTACACATAGCCTTAGGGCTAAGGGATCCGGAAGAAAGGACCTCCCTAAATTTGGCTTGGTCGAACTCAACGGTCAGAGTTTTGACATTAGTTCTGGCGAGCTTAGTGTCGGATTGCGCTACTAGTTCTTTATTAGTGAAAAATCTAGTCCCCAACTGAGTCGCCATCTTTTATTTGCAAGAAAAATTCAAGAAGAAATGAGAGGAAATGAATTTGTATTAATCTCCATAACTGACTTAGGAAAAGAATGAATACAATCTCTCTAACTGACTTAGAAAAGAAATTACAATTCTTCTTATCGGTCTCCCGGTTTACAAAAGAGAGAAGAAATCGACGGAGATTCTTTCCTTTATTTAAAACTAGGTTATTCTTAGTGGCAATGGAAGTTTGAATCGTGTATCATATTGACGATCTGAGCACCTTGCTTCGCGGAGCTTCATTTATTCATTTTGACCTTGATGTCAGAAAGAACTTTTGAGGCAAGTTTAGAACTCTAAACGAGTTAAGAAGAACTTGCAGGGCAAGTTTAAACTCGTAACAGGTAATGAACTCTAAGAAAGAGTTTATTTCAGAGGGGAAATAAATCCCTTTTAGCCAAAGAACCAATGTCAAGAATGATAATCCGAAATGGTTCAAATAGCCAAGGCAAAAGCTCCAATAATGCTCCAACCAGAGCCAATAAAAGTTTTCTCCTTTTTTAGCTATGGAACCAGCTTTTTATAGAGTTTTAAGGGATATAACTAACCTCTTAAATTGCTCCTTAATGGGGGCTTAATTGCCCCCATTAAGTGGAAAACCATTTAAATGATTTGAAATGGTCAAAATGCGAGGTTCGTGTTTAGCTTCAATACGTGGAGGTGAGCCTCATGTTTAGCTTTTGAACGCGGGGATGACCCCCACGTGTTGATGAAACGCATTTTATTGATGAAACGCGAGTTTCCCTTTTATTGATGTGGCTTCGGAGATGCAGAGATCATCAAGTTGTAGTCTCTACGTCACCTCTACATCAAGTCTTCTTAGGATACAAAGGTTGTCATCTTGTAACCCTTGTTTCCTGGCTTCTGAAGATGCGAGAGTCGTCAAGTTGTAACTCTCCTCCGTTGTCGCTGAAGTTATCAGATTGTAACTCTCATCGACAGTATCTTGTGAAGAGCAGCTATCCTATTTCAATTGAAGAGGGATGTAATCTCCTGAGATCTACAAGGATCCATTCTAGGTGCCACCTGTAGGCGTCAAAAAATGCTGAGAGATATCCAAACACAGCTCAAAAGGAAGTCATCCAAAAAATTAAAGAAAAGACAGTCTTTACTGTCTCGCCGTACGAGACAGTGTTTGCTGTCTCTCCGTGCGAGACAGTGTTTGTTGTCTCTCCGCGCGAGACAGTGTTTGCTGTCGCTCCCCGCGAGACAGCGTTTGCTGTCTCTCCGTGCGAGACAGCGTTTAATGTCTCTCCGCACGAGACAGCGTTTGCTGTCTCTCCGCGCGAGACAGCGTTTGCTGTCTCTCCGCGCGAGACAGTTTTGAAATGGTCAGAAACCACCTTGAACTTTGCTGTCTCTCCGCGCGAGACAGCGTTTGCTGTCTCTCCGCGCGAGACAGCGTTTGCTGTCTCTCCGCGCGAGACAGCGTTTGCTGTCTCTCCGCGCGAGACAGCGTTTGCTGTCTCTCCGCGCGAGACAGCGTTTGCTGTCTCTCCGCGCGAGACAGCGTTTGCTGTCTCTCCGCGCGAGACAGCGTTTGCTGTCTCTCCGCGCGAGACAGCGTTTGCTGTCTCTCCGCGCGAGACAGCGTTTGCTGTCTCTCCGCGCGAGACAGTTTTGAAATGGTCAGAAACCACCTTGAACAACTGCCACACACGTCCATTAACTGTCAAAGAACATGGGGAACGTTGTGGGCGAGAATCACGTTGACAACTGCCAAAATAGAGGGGGGCTGATCAGAGAGCATCCACAGGCTGATTTCAGAGCAGAGAGGGCAGAGTACTCGAGCTTCTGTAACTCCTTGATATTCAGGCTTTGACTTGATTTCAAGAAGAACGACTATCTTACTTTGATAAGATATCGTTTCAAATTCTCACTTCGATAAACGAAGTCAGAATCATAAACCCCTCACGATTCAATCAGAATCTGTGATTTGGTGGTCCACGGGCTAACGCACCCCCGGCACAGGTAAAGATCCCACGCAAGCAGTGATCCAAACAACGATCCTGTGTTTGTTTCTCAAGAGTTGTAATTTTTATTTTGTTGTGTAAAGGAAGTCTTATAAAAAGGCTATCTTTTTTTGAATTTATTGTAATCGACCGAAGATATAATGAATTCCATGACAAAACCAACTTTTGACTCAAACAAGCTGGCGACCACAGTGGGAGCCAACGGTCTCGCTGCCGAGACCGTCGTGTCGCAGCCGATCAAGATTCCAGGTGAATCCATGGTCGAATACGAATTCGACCAAACCAAGTTTGAGAAATATCTCTCATCATCACCTTCAAGATCTTTATTGTCTCGCAAGTACAAGAGGATCTCAACATTGAAGAAGACTTCCATGCCAAAGAAGGCACAGAATGAAGACTCTCGCCTGATTGTTGCTGAGGATTCTACTCACAACCTCTCTGCTCATAATGGCTCTTCGCCAAGTAAAGAGTCATTAAATCAAAGCCCACCGGCATTGACGAAAAGAGCTCGTCAAAGACAACGCCAACGCCGCGCTTGTCAAATAGCTAAGGCCTTGGAACAAACCGACGGAGTTCGTTATCATGCGGACTTAGAATCGAGGAGGCATCGAGTGGTTCAGTTGTCTCAACAACCAATCATTCATGTCTCTGCTAAACTCACGACGGAGGAATGGACTATTGTCAAAAGGACTCGTTCGACCCTCAAAGAACGTATACAAAAACGTCGTGCAAATGCTACTCATGTCCGAATTCTCCTACAACAAAGACGAGAAAGGAGGAAGGAAACGATGACCAAAGAAACACCGAAACTCTGCCAAGTTTGGATTCCAAAGTCTGGACTTATGCAAAATCAGCATTCAGAGCCCGTTAAGACTCCATACCCGCAAGGGGGGTGGTTTTAAACGTGCGACTCCTGACATAACCTTGGATCGTTCAAGGACAAAAATAAATTGTCCTGAGAATGCCAACAAGGTTTTACACCCCCAGAAGAAGACACATTTACCAAATGATATCGTCATACCTGGGAGGTCATGCCAACAGACGATACGATTTTTTGGCAATCATACTGATGAATCGTATTATCAAGTTGGGGTTGTGAATAATTTTCGAAAGAGAGTTATTCGAGAAATAAACTCTCGGTGTTCCTGTGCGCGACTCGTTAAAGCAGCATTATCAGAATGTGACTGTTTCAAACGAGAAGCCATCCCACGAAGAGTCTCTGTATTGTCAAAGCCTAAACCGAGACATTCTAAGCCGAGACATTTCCGCAAAAGAAGAGCAGCTGTCCAAAATGATGAATTCCCTGAAGTCACCATCAACGTGGCTGATAGAAGAAAGTCTAAACAGCATTCGAGTGAATCAAATCCCGACTTTTATCCGAAAGGAAAAGTCAATCCAAGAATTGCTCAAAGGATGTCTCGACTCCAATTAGGAGCTATCAGACGCAGAGACTACAAGAGAATGCAAGAAGGAATGTCCTCGGAGGATGAATTCTCGGACACTTATTCTGCAATCGCTTCTGATGATACAATGTCTAGCACAGGACAAATCAGAGAAGTATTCACAATCACTGCTGATCAGTTCACTCAAATACTTCAGGAAGCTCTAGCCAAACAACGTGAAGAAATTAGAGCTGAAGTGAAGACAGAAATGAAGTTGGCTATCCAACAAATGAGAGAACTGTTAACTCAACAGCCTCAACCTCCTGAGTCCAATCAGCGATTTGAATCCAGCCACCACACTCGGAATGTTGTAGATGACAGTGATCCAGAGGTGGATGAAGTCATTATGGCTGATACACCTCCCAATGGCAATAACGCTGGGGGTGGTTTAACGGATCCTCCCAATAACGATATTGGGGGTGGTTCAATAGCACCTCTCACTGGGGGTGGTCCAATTATCTTTACTCGACATCATTCAGAAAGAAATGAAGACGATGACGGGAAAATGCAAAAACTTGAAGACAAAATCAATGCTTTGATGACGGCTCAAGAAGTTAAGAAGACGGGTATTCCATGTCCTTATCCGAGGGAATGGGATTCAATACCATACCCGACCAAATTCAATCTGATTAACTTCACACCGTTTGAAGGGAAGAGTTCGCCGATTCAACACTTGATTTATTTCAAGTCTCATTTGGGCATAATCTCTGGAAACGAGGCCTTAATGATCCGGTCATTCGTTGGCACCCTTCGTGGGCCCGCCTTCGATTGGTACCGACGGCTCAAGCCAGGGAGCATCAATTGCTGGGATGACATG
Organism: Asparagus officinalis; assembly: GCF_001876935.1. Classification (NCBI taxonomy): domain Eukaryota; kingdom Viridiplantae; phylum Streptophyta; class Magnoliopsida; order Asparagales; family Asparagaceae; genus Asparagus; species Asparagus officinalis. The sequence goes on along the minus strand of NC_033799.1, from coordinate 32,763,923 downwards.
GAAAGTTTGTTCCTCAGCAACTTCTTCGATGATGACACCGAAGTGTCAATCGGAATCCTTTTGGATGAGAAGCAAAAAGACGGAGAGTCAGTCGACAATTTTGTCAAGCGTTTCCGTAACATGGCGATGAATTGCAGAGATCCTATTACAGAGGAGTTCATCCTGCAAACATGCCACAATAACCTCTCCATCGATGTCTTGGAAGCTTTGGGGGTTGAGCCGTCCACAACTTGGAAGGAGTTAAAATTTCGTGGCGAACAAGCTGAACACTTTCTTAAAAGAAAGGAAGCTGAGAAAGGCCAACAAATGACATCTGCAATCATTGGGAACGCAACTTTCGATCCGAAGTTTCAAAAAGAATATTCATTCGAAGAGGATGAAGCTCCAGCCATATTGGAATACCTCCTCGCTAATGACAAAATCGAGCTACCACCTATTAAAGATCAGGATGGAGCTAAGATGATTACGGATCCAAATTACTGTGCGTACCACAGAAGGATTCTTCATCCCACCGAAATTTGCTTTGGACTCAAAAACAAAATCCAAGCCTTAATTGACTCCGGCGTCATAACGGCCAAAGAAGTCGAGTAAAGACGACCATATTACTCCATCGGATACACGAGTATAAACTGTTTTCCCCAACTCCATTGGGTACACGAGTATAAACTGTTTCCCCTCACTCCGAAAAGTATACGAGTATAAACTGCTCCTCGATACTCCAAAAGGTATATGAGTCTAAACTATTTCCTTTCCTTAACGGGAAGTTCCTGGAGAATCCTATATTCTTAAGGATAACCCGAACATATGACTGAGGTTAACGTACTCCTCGTTATACCCAGTTTTACAAAGAAAGCTGGGGGTCGATAATTCATGTAATGGGAAGTTCCTGGAAGAATGTTAAATATAATATTCTTAGGGATAACCCGATTATTATGGACAGAATGATAAATACTAAGCTCCTATTATGATTTTCGAACACTCTTTTGCTGAGATGAGATTCGATCACTTCGTTAGATCAATCTTCCCTCACAAAACCCATTTGGTCAAACCTTTAAACAGTTAGGACCGAAGCCAAAATCCCCTCTCGATTCGTTCCATGAACGAGAGGTCCACAAATTGAACGATCAAACCTTTAAACAGTTAGGATCGTCTTAAATACCCATTTGGTCAAACCTTTAAACAGTTAGGACCAAAACCAAAATCCCCTCTCGATTCGTTCCATGAACGAGAGGTCCACAAATTGAACGATCAAACCTTTAAACAGTTAGGATCGTCTCAAATTCCCATTTGGTCAAACCTTTAAACAGTTAGGACCAAAGCCAAAATCCCCTCTCGATTCGTTCCATGAACGAGAGGTCCACAAATTGAACGATCAAACCTTTAAACAGTTAGGATCGTCTCAAATTCCCATTTGGTCAAACCTTTAAACAGTTAGGACCAAAGCCAAAATCCCCTCTCGATTCGTTCCATGAACGAGAGGTCCACAAATTGAACGATCAAACCTTTAAACAGTTAGGATCGTCTCAAATTCCCATTTGGTCAAACCTTTAAACAATCAATCATCTCAGAAATGAGGTCGTGTTTGTGGCGATTGTGGAGTTGCGGATGCAGTGATTAGAAAGTCGTCTGATTGTGACTTCCCTTGTCGGAGCTTGATAGGGGTCAGCTATTCATTGTGATTTTTAGACAGCCTACAAGCATCAAATGTAATCTCTAGTTTAAGTCAGGAACGAAGGTGGGATGTCAATATGACAGACCGAGAAGATATTCTCGCTCAAATGGAAACTCAAAAGAAGGACTCAGATGAGCGGATCAAACGTCTGGAAGAGATGATTAAACAACTCTTATTGATATCTCAACCTCAGCCAAGTTCTTCAAATGGGAAAAGACCAATCGACGAAAATCCCTCTGATGAAGATAAATAACACCAAGATGACACGAATTCTGAACACGGAAGATCAGAAGCAGCACTAACTTCAAAGCGAAATAAGGAAGTGAATGCATCGGAGGACATTCAGAAGTAGCTCAATGTTCTTTATCAATAACAGAGATCAAGAAGGTTGGAATCATCCGACCTTATCCATCGAGTGGGATATGGTTCCCTACCTTATTCAGAATAGCTTGATAGGGGTCAGCTATTCATTGTGATTTTTAGACAGCCTACAGAACCCCCTCTGTAGGCGTCAAAAAATGCTGAGAGATATCCAAACACAGCTCAAAAGGAAGTCATCCAAAAAATTAAAGAAAAGACAGTCTTTACTGTCTCGCCGTACGAGACAGTGTTTGCTGTCTCTCCGTGCGAGACAGTGTTTGCTGTCTCTCCTCGCGAGACAGCGTTTGCTGTCTCTCCGTGCGAGACAGCGTTTAATGTCTCTCCGCACGAGACAGCGTTTGCTGTCTCTCCGCACGAGACAGCTTTTGCTGTCTCTCCGCGCGAGATAGCGTTTGCTGTCTCTCCGCGCGAGACAGCGTTTGCTGTCTCTCCGCGCGAGACAGCGTTTGCTGTCTCTCCGTGCGAGACAGTTTTGAAATGGTCAGAAACCACCTTGAACAACTGCCACACACGTCCATTAACTGTCAAAGAACATGGGGAACGTTGTGGGCGAGAATCACATTGACAACTGCCAAAATAACGGAGTTTTAAAACGTGGGAAGGCAGTTACAACAAAAACGGCCAGACGGTTACTGTTCACGAGACAGTATTTACTGTCTCCCGGCATTGAAGGGATCGTAAGCAAGACTTATCTTATCCAAAGTATCCCAGAACTCCTCTATAAAAGAATGAGTCTGGAATACTTTGGAGGGGGTATCTGTAGGCGTCAAAAAATGCTGAGAGATATCCAAACACAGCTCAAAAGGAAGTCATCCAAAAAATTAAAGAAAAGACAGTCTTTACTGTCTCGGAATTACTGTTCACGAGACAGTATTTACTGTCTCGCGGGCCGAGACAATCTTTACTGTCTCGGAAGTACTGTTCATCCTGGAGGCTATAAATACCCTCTGAGATCGATTTTTTGAGGAGGCTGATCATTTTGAGCACTTCAGAGCAATTCAGAGCAGAGAGAGGGCAGAGTACTCGAGCTTCAGCAACTCCTTGATATTCAGGCTTTGACTTGATTTCAAGAAGAACGACTATCTTACCTTGATAAGATATCGTTTCAAATTCTCACTTCGATAAACGAAATCAGAATCATAAACCCCTCACGATTCAATCAGAATCTGTGATTTGGTGGTCCACGGGCTAACGCACCCCCGGCACAGGCAAAGATCCCACGCAAGCAGCGATCCAAACAACGATCCTGCGTTTGTTTCTCAAGAGTTGTAATTTTTATTTTGTTGTGTAAAAGAGGTCTTATAAAAAGGCTATCTCTTTTTTTGAATTTATTGTAATCGACCGAAGATATAATGAATTCCATGACAAAACCAACTTTTGACTCAAACACCACCCACTTGCTAGGGTTTTAAGAAGACTCTGGTAAGGGTTTCCCCTAGGGACTCTCTAGCTTTCCTCTTTGCTCGGGTCCCAGAAGCCTCTCTAGGGGTTTTCCCCATGGGCCTCTAGAGGTTCTGACCTTCAGCCTCCTAAAAGGCTCTAAAGGTTCCTCCCCAAAGGGGTTTAAAGGCTCCTCCTTCCAATTTCACCAAGCTCCCAAAGCTCTTAAAATCTCTTTAGGAAAATTCTCCCAAAAACCTCTCTAAAGGGTGCCCCCCTTGTTTTAGCTGTAAACCTAGCTATTTATAGGGGTTAAAAGGTGTAACTGACCCCTTAAATTGTTCCATAATGGGGGTTTAATACTCTCATTATGTGCAAAATAGTTTTGGAACCGTTCAAAACATGTTTGAATAAGTCAAACGTGAGATTCGTGTTCAGGAGCGACCTTCGCGTCTAGCTTGCGAAACACGGAGATGATCCTCGTATTTTGGGTCAAAGACGCGGGGGCGACCCTCGTATTTTGGGTTGGAACGTTAGGGTGAGCCTCGTGCTTTGATTTGGAACACTAGGTGAGCCCCACATTTTGATTTGGAATGCATGGGTGAGCCCTGCGTTTAGCTTTGAAGAGATCGTTAATTGTAAAGATCATCATTTTGTAATCTTTGCATTTGGCTTTTTGTAGTATGAGAGTCATAATTTGTAACTCTCATTACTGAGAAATACAAGAATGATTGCCATCATGATGATCATGCTGTAGAACAAGAGGACATTCCTCTTTTGAAAGATGTCGACAAACTAAGATAAAAATACTTAGATTCGACGTATTGCCTTGTAAGGTGTAAAATTCGAGTCTCGATACGAGATTTGTATTATCTGTATGTTTGTTATAAATCAATGAAATCCAGGATTCACAACAGAAGTGGAGAGAAGGCTCTTCTTGTTTAACGTGGATTCTTCGGTAGCGATAGGATGCCTCCCTCGGTGCTTGAACTGAGCTTGCTTCACTTGGACTATACGATCGACGTTGCGGTTGGAATTTTAGTACGCAGTAGAAGCTCCAATGTGATTGTGTTCGAGTCTACCCGAGGCCAAACAAATGCTTGTACTTGTAGGCCGAATGCTTGACTATCGGAAGTCAATTACTCGAGCTTGATAAATGTCAAGGCCGGAAGTTAGAGAGGGCTACAATGCAATAGTTTGCAAAGATAATGAGTCTCAGATCTCAGAGTTTAGATCGAGTCTACTCTAACAATCTAAGCTTATGGCTAAGAATGTTCTACCAAGCAAGCCAGTGAAAGTCCCTGTCAGAAGAGCCAATTCCAGAAAATTCAGTCTGATTCCAGTAGCCTCGGTCCGATTTAGCAGCCTCAGTCCGATTCCCAGTAGCCTCTTGAATGTTGGTCCAAGGTAGCTTTAAATAGACAAGGAATGGCATGGGTCATCCCTTGATTTGTGGGATTTGACCACTAGTAGGGGTGAGGAGCACCGGTCGCCCTATCTATGGGATGTAACCACCTAGGGGTAGGGAGTAGCATACTCCCCTATAGCTACGAGATGTGACCGCTATAGGGGGTCCTGTCAGCCGCCCTATATTGTAGCCATTAGTGGCTATTTGTAGAGTAAGAGAGTTCTAGGGGGTCCTGTCAGCCGCCCTATATTGTAGCCATTAGTGGCTATTTGTAGAGTAAGAGAGTTCTATCCATTCCCTTGATTTGTGGAACATGGCCATGCCTAGGTGAAGAGCACCATAGTCTCCCCCCTTGAAATGTAGGATATGACCGTTGATGTGATTGTTCCCATATTCTAAGTGGCAGTTGACAAGCATGCTGGCGAGGAGGTCAGGCGAGTCTGGCTCATGTAGGTGAGCTTGACCCATACAGGCGAGCTTAAGACTGTCAAGAGAGCTTAGCCTTCAGGCGAGCTTGAGCCTAGAGGTGAGCTTCAAGCCTTTAGGTGGGTCCGACTCATGCTGGCGAGTCGACTTTGGGAGGGAGACTGATACCACACTTCGAATCGACATGAAGGGGTGTCGTCCCGTGGTCTTAGCGAGTCGACTTTGAACGGGAGACTAGCACCACCCTTTGAGTTGACGAAGGGGTCTCGACCACTTCAAGTCGACTAGGGGTTTCGGCCACTCGGATTCGACGAGGGGGTCTTGGCCTTTCGGTCTTAGCGAGTCGACTAGGGGGTCTCGGCCACTTGGTCTTTGAAGTGCGGACTGACATCACGCTTCGAGTCAAGTCGACGAGGGGTCCTACGAGGAGGTCTCAGCCACTTAGAGTCGACGAGGGGGTCTTGGCCATTCGATTCGACTAAGGGGTCTCTGCCACTTGGTCTTCGAAGTGCAGACTGACACCGCCCTTCGAGTCAAGTCGACGAGGAGGTCTCGGCAGCTTAGAGTCAATAAGGGGGGCTCGACCATTCGAGTCGTCTGGGGGGTTAGGTCACTCGGTCTTCGAAGTGTGGACTGACACCACCCTTCAAGTCTAGTCAACGAGGGGATCTCGGCCATTCAGTTTGGGCGAGTTGACTAGGGGGTCTCGACAACTTTGAGTCGATGAGGGGGGCTTGGCCATTTGAGTCGTCTGGGGGGTTAGGCCGCTCGGTCTTCAAAGTATAGAGACACTCAGTGAGTCGGCGTCAGACTATCACCCTCTTCGAGTCATCTTAGATGTTGATTCGTGGTGCTCGTCTCCGAGTCGACTAGTGGGAGCTCAGTCGCGTAGAACCCATCTAGACTCTTAGGCAGTTTTCACTCCCTACAAGACCCCCTTCAAAGTTTTTAGACCTAAATATGATGGGATGTGGTCTAGAACACTTTGAATGATGACATCCACTACTCATTGGGCGAGTTTTGGATGTTGACAGACGGTGTCAGACGTCTGGTAAGTTCTTGATGTCGCCAGGCATAGCGAAAGGTTGTGGGCAAGCCATATGTCTGTAGGCGGGCTTTGTTTTTACCAGCTAAGGTGGTGAGTCACGTCAAATCATATTTAAATGAGACTTGATAGGGGTGGGCACCTCGTTTTCACACATTTGATCGTTTATTTTGAGAGGTCATGTCACCATCATTTCGAGCTGCCAGATCTTTATCGTTCATTCAAAATTTTAGGTGTCCTGCCATGCTCGTGTCTGTTTGATTCGAGCTATCGATTTGAGCTGTCAAATCGAACCGTTGCATGTGATCAGAGCCATTCGTCTCGACTGAGTTGGTGAATTTTAGCCGCTGAGATTCATCTACAAAAGGGGCTCATCTCCCTCATCGAGGAAGCACTGTGCCTCCGAATTTCCCTTGCTCGACCATTCTCAAAGAGAACCCAAGCTCTCTCTCTCTCTCTCTCTCTCTCTCTCTCTCTCTCTTATTTGAATGAGATGGCCCCCAAACCGAAGATGCTAGCCTCCTAGGGGAAGGGGAAAGTTTCTTATTCTGCCACTCCTGCTGCCA
>NC_033799.1:32735989-32757023 GCF_001876935.1 Asparagus officinalis | reverse complement strand
CTCTCCGCCGCCGCTACTGTCGACATGACACAAATCCACTCTGGTAAGCCTAGGGTATTGTGGGACCAAATGCAGAGGAGATGAGCAAACTCTTGTTCATCCCCTAGCGGACCATGCTTACTCAGGCGAGGTTTGTTGCATCGGTGAGCTACTACCTTGTCGAGCAAACCTCGATTGTCGAGTAGACTTAGTCCTGTCAGGTGAGCTCGATCTTGTCAGGTGAGCTTGATCTTGTCGGGCGAGCTTCGCGTTGGGCGAGCCGACCTTGTCGGTTGTGAGCTCGCGTAATTGGGGAGCCCGCAGTCGCGGCGAGCCGACCTTGTCGACGGTTTTGTGTCGCGCAAGCTCAAACCTGTCATGTGAGCTTAGCATCAGGCGACTCGACCTTGGGGTGAAGCTTCGTGTGGTATGCGTAATCGACGTTGTCGGGTGGGAGCCCGCCTATTTTATGGAACTCGCTGCATTATGCAGGCACCCGTTTCCCAGACTTTAGAGCGAAAACTCGACTTTGAGTCAAATTTTTTAATCTCCTTCTTTTTTAGCTTTTAGCTATCTCTCTAAACAAGGTCTCAATGCGGTAGGGGTTGGACTTGCTGGCGGCACTGGCTTCGCGGCCCCCATCGGATTTCACTCCTCAGCTCGGTGCCAGCATTTGATGTTAACAAGACGAGCGAGTTAAAGCAAGCAGTGTCCAAGGGACACTATTTGATGTTGCAGAAACTATCCACAGATGCGGCGCTGGTGGACTCTCAACGTTGGGAGATAAGGAAACCTAATTTTATGTTCGGTGATGCCGCAGTTGACCCGTCCATTATGTTCTTTGGTGAGAGCAAGTGGCTCCGTGAGATAGATGGAGTTCGTTATCTTCTCCCCAACATGGCGAGGGGGGTTCTCATTGGTAGAATTACGTTGCCTCTTTGTCCCTTATACGATTAACTAGGAGCTAACTCCTTCTCAGGATGGAGTGACTTGTGGAATTTTCATCGGCTCTTCGCCTAGTTATTGGGTTGACATCTCCATAAAGCATGTCATTGATCTACACCCCAGCCTCTTGTAGAGTGAGCTGCTCATGGGAGAGATAGTCATGGCAGCTGAGATCTTCCATCACCGTTTCTTCAGAGCTGGGGGTCAGTTCCCTCAAAAGGATTTTAGAGCCCTTGGGTGGATTTATTCGACAGCGGGCAATAGTCTGTGGTGGTATAGAATCACCGAACACGTGTTGGTGAAGAACTCTGACTTGCAGGGGTTAAATTTATATTGAGCCATCAAGGCCACTCAACACGGCCTTAAGATCAATGTTCCCCAGCTTTACAGCATCCTGGAGCTCTACTGTATGGATAGCGACACATTCTTTACGCCAAACGGGGAGTTAGGATTGGTAGTTTATGAGATGTATGAAGTGTCCGGACTACTAATGGAGGAGTTCCCGTACGAAGATTACATCCCCAGCCAACAAGAAATCGGCCAACTCTTTGGTCAAGCCCCTCAGGTGGCGGAGAATCTATAGGAGCTTCTATGCCACTATCACGTTTGCTTGGATACCCTCGGATCGGTAGACCACAAGGGTAAGAAGAAAAGGACACTGGACATCAACCACAAGAACTGGGAAGATTACTTGTTTCCTTAAAATGAGGATAAGAGGCGGGCCATTTCGCCACTGCAGGAGTGCGATCCAGCGGAGATAGAGAGGAGAATATATGAGAGTGGCAACTCACAGACCCTTGATCACGATGAAGATGGTTGCAAGATTGGAATGACCTTTGAGTCGTACCATCATCGAGATGGATCCGCGATATCGGTGAAAGCATTGCTCGCTAGCTACTTGGCATTATGCTAAAGAGATGTGTGGTCCCTACGCATTCCTTCGAGTCTATTTTGGTGGACGTCATCTACCCAGCTGTTCGCTTGGCCTACAGATGGCCTTATGCCTTAGTGTCAGCTATGATGGCTCACATTCAGAGTGGGCTCCAGAAGCTGTCAACACAGTTTTGATGTGTCTCGTCTATTAAGGAAGAGGAGGAAGAAGATGTATCTAAGACCCCGAATCCCCGGGTTAATTTTCCCTATATGTATTCGATGGCCTGGTTCGTCGACACTGTGAGTCTTTGATGTCCGTGCTATTGGTTTGCCCCGAAGGAGGGTTCATACCCTTTATTCAATGATTGGAGAGCTGCTCTGGAAACTCAAAGACATTGCCGACATGAGGAAGGAGCTATCATTCTTCGGCAATTATGACTTCTTCTGCTTTTTCCCATACTTCTCCGGCGGGAGATACGATGAGTCCCTTCGGGATGCGTAGGCTATGGACGGGCACGCCGCTCCATCTTTGGGCGCCTTCTGATGGATGGTGAGCATTCGTCTAGGTTATCACATCCTTCGGATGGGTCCAATATGCTACCTGGAACCTTATATCCCTTGCCGATTTGCCCACCAATTTGGGTATGATCAGTTGTATGTAGGGAACATCAATCCCTAGCTGTGTTGTGAGGGAGGGTTGGTGACGGAGTGCGGGGGTGGTTCTGGACACACATGGAATGCACCGATGTGAGGTTCGAGTTGTAATGACGGGACTATACCCTCCATCATATGCCTACATATTGTAAGTGGTATCGGGGTGTGAGTGCAAATTCGGAGGGATTCATCATTTGCGAATCTTGCATGATAGTGCAGAGACGCCGATCGAGAGCCATTCCCCCTTATCAAGGCGGGGAGGTCATCGACAAGCTGAGGAGCTCGAAATGGCTCATACAGAAGAGGCCACCCGTGAAGGTTAGGAGGAGGAGTTAGGGAATTTCCTCCTAACCCAATATGATCCATCCCATCCAGGGCTCGGCGAAGGGCAAGAGGCAACCTCGACATTAGCCTGAGTTGAAGAGTGCTTAGAGTATGTCAGGCGCTCTATTACTAAGTGAATGCAGGTCCTAGTCTTCACTCCTGATTCCCTGTCCCCACCAAAGCGTAAGCGAGAGACAAATGTTAATGTTTCTGTCGAGTCGGCGGCCAAGAGAGTTCGCTATGCAGAGGAGGCATCGGCTCACGAGAAGGCCTCGACTCAAGAGGAGGTGTTAGGTCAAATGATCATTGCGACCAGTGCTCAGGAACCGGTTCAGCCTTCCAAAGGTGTTCCACTTTCTCTTACTTCTCATTTTAACCAAAGAATCATGGAGCGAACCGTCGAGAATTTCCAAACTTTCCTCCATGATAACATCCAGATAGTGTTGGATGAAGGCTACTCTTTTGACTGGTTCAGACCACATTTGGACATGTATCTGAACGAACTGCGCGTGTTGATGGGCGCAGATGTGGCTTCTCCCTTCCAGAGGCTCTTGGAGGTAGCAAAAAGGGATGTACATGCATTACTCGCTCTTTGTTCCACAGACACGGTTGCCCAGGCCTCTAAAAATGCTCGATCCACCTTGCGGGAACAGAAGCAATACTTAGATAAGGCTATGGCCGAGGAGACTAGTTTGTTGAAAGAGGTGGAGCGAGCCACGGAAGCCGACGAGGAGGTGCCTGAGGAGCATCGGAAGGCTGACGCCTTTTTAGCAGACGCGACTTAATCCATATCAAATGCAAAACAAATGATCCCGAACTACAAGCCTTTTTTGCTTGTAAAGGAGTTGGCTAACGAATGGGTATCAAAAGAGCTGAATGAGATCGAGGACCGGTGGCAGCTGATCATCGCCGACCTTGAGGAGAAAAATTAGGCCCTGGAAGCAATGAGGGAGAAGCTCCATAAAGCTGTCATGCTCACCAAGGAAGACATTCGTCGGGAGACCCTCGCCACTTTAGAGAAGGAGTACAAAAGAAAGATTCGGGACTCTGAGTCACGATTGAAGAGGTTTTGACTTTGTTCGGCTGTATCCCTTTCTGTTAGACTTTGTTCGTACATTTAGTCTAAACTCTGTTCGAATGTGTTGTCAAAACCTTTCTAATGAATGAAATTATGCTTTCGTTGTCCTGTCGTTGCTTCCAATGCTTTGTGTGCATGTTTTCCGACTCTTGTTGGGCAACACCTAGGATTTTTAGCAAACCCTCAGCTATTAACGGATTTGATTTGCCTTTACCGATTACCATTTGAATCAGTCTAGCCATACTATTTCCCTTAGTATGATGAGTTGTCGAGAAGTTTCTCTAAGGCTTAGTGCTAAGATTTCTCCTGTTCCCCTAGCCATTCGAGGTGTCGGGTAGTGTTAACTATAACCGTCAGGTCGTAATTGAGTTAGGCCTTGTCGTTAAGTATAACAACTTAGTCCAACGTGAACGGTCATCGTGTGCGGCCAAGATAGGATCCAAATAAAAACTCACCATTTGGCGGGTTGCTGTTCGGAATAAGGGGTCGATATGGCATATTTCTTGGTAGGCCGATATCGATGAACAATGTCATTTGTAGGAATGACACTGTTTGGGGGAATCAAATTGTTCAGGGATGTATGAGTGTGATGATTGATTGTTGTAGGAGCCATCGCATGGTAGGCTGCTACCCATCGATTGTTCTAAGGATATTAGAACACTCGGAATGGATCAGGCCGTTCAGGGACATATGAGTGTGACGACTAATCGAACAACACCATTTGTGGGAACGACAGTGTCGACTATCAGAAGTGATCATTAACCTGATAAGATTGTCACGATCAGAGCAACTTTGAGGACCTACCATCCTATTAAAAATGATTGGTAAGTTAATTTTGTCAGAGGTATAGTGTTAACATAATAGGGATTGTTACGATCAGAGCGACTCTGAGGATCTACCATCCTATTGGAGAGGATTGGTAAGTTGATTTATCAGAAGTGACTGTTAACATGATAGTAGGAGTGGTCCCATCGTCCTATTGGAGAGGATCGATGAGGAAAATTTGGAGAAGCCTATCAGAGGTAATAGTTAACTTGATAGTTTTACAAGATCCACGTCCAGTTGAATGAGACTAATGGAGAAATGACTATAAGAGGTGGCGGTTAACTTGATAGTTTTGGGGGACTTGGCTTTGGTCCTAACTGTAGAAAGGTTTGATCCTAACTGTAGAAAGGATTTGGTCCTAACTGTAGAAAGGTTTGATCAGGTGGGAGATTTGGGATGACCCTAACTATTCAAAGTTTTAGTCGTCCATTTTGGATGGGCCTCTTATTCTTGGAAGGAATCAAGAGGGGATTTTGTATCTGGTCCTAACTGTAGAAAGGTTTGACCAAGTGGGAGATGTAAGGAGCATTTTAACCTCATGCACTAGTTGGAGGGTTTTAATCATTTTGGACATAATTAAACAGCCACAGCGGGAGGTTCTTAATGATCAAGAGTGGATTACTTGGATGGTTGGTTTTCATCAAGAATAATCAGCTTATTCTGGGTTATCCTAAAAAATATCATATGTAATATTCTCCAGGAACTTTCCGTCAAAGGTAGGGAACAGTTTAGCCTCATATACCAGTTGAAGGTTGTTGGGTTATCCTTAAGAATATTATGTGTAACATTCTCTAGGAACTTTCTGTCAAAGGTAGGGAACAGTTTTGCCTCGTATACTAGTTGGAGATTGGGAAAATAGTTTATACTCATATACCCGTTGGAGTATAGGAGGAGCAGTTTATACTCACATACTTGTTAGAGTAATAAGAGAAGCAGTTTATACTCGTATACTTGTTGGAGTAATAAGAGAAGAAATTTATACTCGTATACTTGTCAGAGTACAGGAGCAGTTTAGCCTTATGCACACCAGTAGGAGGGTGGAAATAGTTTATACTTGTATACTTGTCGGAGTATAGAAGGAGGTCGGAAGAAGACTAAAGGTAGTATTTCTTGAGGAACTTGCTGTTGATAGGCATCAGGATCTTGTCGCCGTTCGATTTGACGAGGCGATAAGCTCCATTTGAATAGACTGTTTCTATTTCAAATGGACCTTCCTATTTGGGTTGCAATTTGTATTTCTTCTTGGAGTTGAGGATTATGGGTCGTCGAACTGTGAGGACCAGCTCTCCCTCTTTTAAGGATTTTTGTTTGACTTTCTTGTCGATTCGGGTTTGATAGAACTCAATGTGTTGTTGAGCCTCAAACCTCTTTTCATCTAACACCTCGAGTTTTGTGAGATGTCATCGATGATTTTCTTCAGTCGTCATCCCCGTTGCAAGTACGACACATAGGGACGGAATCTGAATTTCGAGTGGCAACACGGCCTCTCAACCGTATACCAATGAGTAAGGTGTGGTGCCGGTCGGTGTACGAACCGTGATCCGATACGCCCATAAGCTTTCGCCGAGCTTCTCATCCCAGTCATGCTTGCTACTAGAGGTCAGCTTGGTCAAGATCTTGATGATCGTCTTGTTGAAAGCCTTGGCTAATCCATTTGCTGAGGGATTATAAGCTGTGGACGCCAGGTTCTATATTCTAAATTTGTCACAGAATCGAGTGAAGGCATGACTCACGAATTATGATCCATTATCATGAATGATGCGCCTCAAGATGCCATATCGGTAGATGACGCGATGTTTGATGAACTTGATCACATCGCTGGTCTTGACTTCTCTTACAGGGACAACTTCAGCCTACTTGGAGAAGTAGTCAGTTATCATAAGGATGAAGCGATGATTCTTGGCTGATGAAGGAGATATCGGTCCGACGATGTCCATCCCCCATATTTCAAATGACCACGAAGTTGCTATCGGATGCAGATCTTCGAGTGGTTTGTGTATGTAATTAGCGTGGATTTGACACGTGTGGCAACTCTTGGCGTAAGCGATGGCGTCGTTGACTATTTTGGGCTAATAGTAGCTGATTCTTTGCAAGCGGTCCCAGAGCTTGGGTCTGGGTTGGTGAGCTTCGTAGGTACCATCGTGGGCTTCCCGTAGGGCTTCCTGTTCTTCTATCATAGAGAGACATCAAAGCAGCATGCCATCGTATGACTTACGATACAATGCCTTTGTGGTTGTATCGTAGTAGAATCTCAGTACGCGTTTGCGAACAAAATCTTATTCCTTGACGTCTTCAGGTAGTATACCATACAAGACATAGTCGATGATGAAAAAGCGCCAATCTCTCGATTCAAATTGGCCTAAAATTTGGTGAGTTGCATTCACCTATAGAACATACCCCGGTTGGTAGAGTTGTCGGCTTACGACGGTGACTTGTTGGCCTATCCCAAGTGGCTGGGCTAGGTTAGCTGTCAATGACGCTAATACATCTGTATGCGCATTCTTGGAATAGAGCACGTGCTTGATGTAGAAGCTGTTGAATAATTTGGCTAGCTTGACGGCCGCTTGGTGACATGGGATTAAGTCGTCGTTTCTGACTTCATATTCTCCCGTCATCTGTCTAACAATGAGCTGAGAGTCACCGTAGGCTTCGAGGTGCTTCACCCCCAACTCCTTGGCGAAGTCAAGTCTGATGAGCAGTGCATTGTACTTAGCCACATTGTTGGTACATAGCTCAGTTAGTGAGAAAGCTCGGGGTAATACATGGTTTTGTGAAGAAACCAAGACCATCCCCACACCTACAACGATAGACCCATTGGTGCCTATACGAGAGGCACCGTCGAAGTATAGTCACCAGGCTGCTTCTTGCGAGGTTGCATTGACCTCGTGGGTTTCGTCCGACATGTCTTCAAACAGGTTAGTCTTTGACTTGAGCGGGTAACTGGCCATAAGATCATAGATTGCTTGTCCTTTGACAAACTTCTACGACATAAAGTGGATATCGTATTGAGATAGTAAGAGTGCCCATCATGTCGAGTGCTAGTTCAAGGACCCAGGCTGTGTCATGAAGACTCAGATGGGATTTATCTGGGAGATGACATGAATGGTTTGACCAACCAAGTAGTGTCATATTTATTGAATTGCGAACACTAGGGCTTGACATTCCTTTTTGACCATGGGGTATCGCAACTCGGCTCCCTGCAGGGTCCTACTCAGGTAGTAGATGCTATTCTCATGGCTGGCATCATCATTCTGTGCTAAGAGGGCACCGAGAGAATGCTCCATTACTCTCAAGTTTGTTGGCAAGACTCATCCCATACAAAGAAAATGCCTTTTTTCATCAGCTTAGAGAAGGGTTAGCATTTACCCAACAGATTTGTGATGAATCTTCGGATGTAAGCCAGACATCCTTATAGTCCTCTCAATTCCTTGAGATTCCTGGGCGGTTGGAGCTCTTGGATAGCTCGCATCTTGTCTGGGTCAATGTGGACCCTCTTCATCGTGATGTCAAATCCGAGGAACTTGCCACTCATCATGTCTAAGAATGATTTCATGGGGTTCATCTTCAGTTGATGGGACCGCATGAGGGTCGAAAATGACTCTCAGATCTTGAAGGTGATCATCTTTGTTGCGACTCTTAACGACCAGGTTATCCACGTAGCATTCGACCATCTTTCATAGATGATCTCGGAAGATCCTGCTCATGGCACGTTGATAGGTTGTGTCGGTGTTCTTGAGTCCGAAGGGCATGACTGTATAATAGTATACCCCCACCGAAGTCCTGAACGAAGTGTGCTTCTCATCCTTAGGGTGCATCTTGATCTGATTTTACCCTGAGAATCCATCCATGAAGGACATCCTCTCGAAACCATAGGTGTTATCAATGATGACATCTATGATGGGCAAAGGGAATTCGTCTTTGGGACATGCAGCATTGAGATCTCTAAAGTCAATGCATATGCAGATCTTACTGTTCTTCTTCAGGACTAGAACAAAGTTAGCCACCCACTCGGGGTGTTGCTCCTCTCTGATGAAGTCTGACTCTATCAGCTTCTTCACTTTAGCTTCGATCACCTTCATGATTTGTGGACAAAACCGTCTCTGTTGTTGTTTGACGGGTTTAGCATCTGAGCTGATGTTGAGGCAATGCATGGCGGTCTAAGGATCAAGGTCAGGATTGTCCTCATAATTCTATGCGAAGGCATTGATATATTCCCAGATGAGGGATATGAGGTCTTCCTTCTTCTGGGGAGGTAAGCTACCGCTGATGAATATGGGTTTGGGATTTGTCTCGTTTCCCATATTAATCTGAAGGATTTTTTCCTCCGTGGGTGGTTCACGCTGTTCAAAGTGACCACTCCATTGGGCTTTGACATGACGATCCCATGCTTCATCGTAAAGAGAGATCTGTCTGTCTTCTTAGATTTTAGCAGTATCGATCGTAGCCATGTTGACCGTAAAGTCTTTGAATAGGGCCCCGATGCTGACATCTGAATCCCAAGTCGAGGATATAGATGATTGATCATCTGTGCGAGCATCGTTGGATATTCCGTCAAAATTGTAGTACAACTCCGAGAAAGAGGAGGAGTAACCTAGCCCTCTTCGCGTTTTGCCATAGTAATTGTCAGGCTGTTCTTCGGGTACGTAGGCAGGTCGGAGAGGCGTCTTCCGACCTTTGCCGTACTTTAAACCTTCTTTGCTGATGAAGTCATAACCCATCCTCTCCATCATGTGTTTTGCGATGAGGCTATAACATGAGAATTAAGGAGCGGGTTCATCTTCGTCTAACTCATCCTATAATGTACGTGCAAGCTGGTCTATCCTTCCGAAGATAATTTCTTGTTGAGAAATATTTCAGGTGGGTATGACGAAAACTGCTTGCGAGGACTCGATCATTTGTGGTTTGTGACGAACAACGAGTACACAGACAAGTGCATGGAAGAGTCATTGTACACCCTTGAGATCAAATTGCTGAACTCATCACCAACAGATTCTGAATCGAACGACAAGTAAGCAAATGTGAGTTCTCCATTCGGAGTGAGCCCATCCGCTTCATCAGTATTGGCTACAACAGGGCTTTTGTAGCCGATTACAATGGGCTCAATGTCGTTGAAGACAAGACCCTCGTTGCTCTTGGACTCATTGTCAGCTTTGTTGCCACTACTAGGTTCTTCCACCAGGGACTTGTTACCCGGTTCAGAGTCCTGGTAGAGCAAGAAATTGGTGAAGTAGTTTTCAACTCCCTTGAAGGGTTGTTTATCCGCAACCACTATCTTCACTTGGTTATAGTCATCCACATACTTCAAGCATTGGTGTAGTGTGGATAGGACTATCTGGTTGCTATGGATCCATTGTCGACCCAATAGCATGTTGTAGAAGGGTTCTGCGTTAATGACATAGCAGGTCACCTTAGTTTTCAGGTCACCCAGTCAACACTTTAGGTGAATCTTCCCAAGCGGCCGGGTTCCGGTGGCGTTGAAGCCAAAAATTGTAGTTGTTGTTGCGGACAGCTGCTTTTGAGGTATCCCCAAGTGCTTGATGAGCTTTAGGGGAACAATCCTCAGTGCAGACCTTGGATCCACTTGAATATGGTCCACTCGGGAGGAGCCAACGTATCCTGTGAAGTACAGGGGTCAATCGTGAGACATGCTCTTGATGAGCATATCCTCCAGAGTGAAAGTGATGCAGGGGATTTGTTGTTTGTACGTCTGGCAGCACTGTGGACATCTCATTTCCACTTCTTCTTAGGGAGTGGGCAAGAAATGTGTGACGAAGGCTTCTGAATCAGTCAGCGCCTCTCGTAGGGCTTCTCGAGTTATCTTGGACAATCGTAGTAGCTCGTACAGGGTGATCCTGGCTGGAATATTCTTCAGCTGGGTGAGCAGGTTGAACCGAAAGGGTTAACCACTCAAACTCGGCTGGTCGGTATTTGGTTGAACTGCTGGTGGCAGTCCTACCGGAGGCCTTGCCAGACCTTCTGCCATAGGAGGTGTAGACATTAAAAAAATGTTGAACTTTAATATATGAGGAAGGTCATCATAGGGAGGAAGGTCATCATAGGGATGAACCTCGTCTCAATCGAAGGTGAGACTCACCACCCAGTGAGGATCCATATCAGAAACGAGACTCACCATGCAGCGAGCCTCGGCAAAACTTGTCATTGGAAACGAGGTTCAAAGCTCATCATTGGAAATGAATTTTGACATTAGAGATGAAGCTCACCATTTGAAATGAGGTTCGAAGCTCTTCATTGGATACGAGGATCGAAGCTCGTTATAGGATATGAGGCTCGGAACTCACCACCAGACGTAAAGCTCATCATTGAAAATGAAACTTGACATCAGAGACAGAGTTCCCCATTGGAAATGAGATTCAGAGCTCATCATTGGATACGAGGTTTGGAGCTCATCATTGGATACAAGGTTCGGAGTTCATCATTAGAGGTGAAGTTTGTCGATGAAGACAAAGCTTATCATCAGACTTAAAGCTCGTCAATGAAGAAGAGGCTCGTCAAAAAGGAATTCACAAGACTTGCTACGCAGTTGGACTCAGCTATCGAAGAAGAGTTCAAAGCTCGTCAGACGACGTCAGTGAAGACATGGTTCTTTATACTAAAAAGTGGGCCTTAGAAGATGAACCTCGATGTATATTAAGGATTCTTCAATCAGATGAACTTCGCCATGCAGTGAAGCTCGTCGTCCATAGAAATCAGATGGTAACAGGTGTGTAGGGTGAATATTTGATTTCCCGAAAACATGAAGTGTTCGCTTGTATTAATAAGAAGGCTTATTACAAACTAACAAATCAAATGTTTACAACAGAAGCAGAGGGAAAGCCCTCTTTGTTTTGTGTGGGGACTTTAGGTGGCTATAGGACGCTTCGCTCGATGCTCGTGTTGAGTCTGCTTCCCTTGGACCGTTCGATCGAGGTTGCTGGAGAGCTTCAGTACGCAGTAGAAACTCGGGGCGATAGAGTTCGATTCCGCTTAGTTCGCCGGCGATCGGAGCTCGGAACTAAACAGTGATGCTGCAATGCAAAGGTTATGCAGAGAGCTTGGTCTTAATTCTTTTCTCTAAGTTTTGCGACCTCCCCTCCAGTGTGCTGGAAGAGGCTTTTAAATGGAAGAAGGACAGCTTGACTCCTCCTTGAATTGTGGGATGTGACCACATCTTCTTCAGAGACGTCTAGCTGCTCCTCGATACCATGAATGGTCATTCCAGGGATTGTGCTTTATGTCCTGTCACCTACGATGGGAAGGCCCATTCTTGTATATGAGGCAACGGCCGTCTGTTATCCGAGTGGACCTGACCGGCATTAATGAACTGCATTTATGAGTTCGCAGATCGATGAAGTGTCTGTCCGATCACTCGTACTGTGCGTGACCGCCCGGCGTGCTTTGAGCACGGTGCTTTCTCCTTTCCGGTCAGGAAAAAATGTTGAACTTTAATATATGAGGAAGGTCATCATAGGGAGGAAGGTCATCATAGGGATGAACCTCGTCTCAATCGAAGGTGAGACTCACCACCCAGTGAGGATCCATATCAGAAACGAGACTCACCATGCAGCGAGCCTCGGCAAAACTTGTCATTGGAAACGAGGTTCAAAGCTCATCATTGGAAATGAATTTTGACATTAGAGATGAAGCTCACCATTTGAAATGAGGTTCGAAGCTCTTCATTGGATACGAGGATCGAAGCTCGTTATAGGATATGAGGCTCGGAACTCACCACCAGACGTAAAGCTCATCATTGAAAATGAAACTTGACATCAGAGACAGAGTTCCCCATTGGAAATGAGATTCAGAGCTCATCATTGGATACGAGGTTTGGAGCTCATCATTGGATACAAGGTTCGGAGTTCATCATTAGAGGTGAAGTTTGTCGATGAAGACAAAGCTTATCATCAGACTTAAAGCTCGTCAATGAAGAAGAGGCTCGTCAAAAAGGAATTCACAAGACTTGCTACGCAGTTGGACTCAGCTATCGAAGAAGAGTTCAAAGCTCGTCAGACGACGTCAGTGAAGACATGGTTCTTTATACTAAAAAGTGGGCCTTAGAAGATGAACCTCGATGTATATTAAGGATTCTTCAATCAGATGAACTTCGCCATGCAGTGAAGCTCGTCGTCCATAGAAATCAGATGGTAACGTGTGTAGGGGGTGAATATTTGATTTCCCGAAAACATGAAGTGTTCGCTTGTATTAATAAGAAGGCTTATTACAAACTAACAAATCAAATGTTTACAACAGAAGCAGAGGGAAGGCCCTCTTTGTTTTTGTGTGGGGACTTTAGGTGGCTATAAGATGCTTCGCTCGATGCTCGTGTCGAGTCTGCTTCCCTTGGACCGTTCGATCGAGGTTGCTGGAGAGCTTCAGTACGCAGTAGAAACTCGGGGCGATAGAGTTCGATTCCGCTTAGTTCGCCGGCGATCGGAGCTCGGAACTAAACAGTGATGCTGCAATGCAAAGGTTATGCAGAGAGCTTGGTCTTAATTCTTTTCTCTAAGTTTTGCGACCTCCCCTCCAGTGTGCTGGAAGAGGCTTTTAAATGGAAGAAGGACAGCTTGACTCCTCCTTGAATTGTGGGATGTGACCACATCTTCTTCAGAGACGTCTAGCTTCTCCTCGATACCATGAATGGTCATTCCAGGGATTGTGCTTTATGTCCTATCACCTACGATGGGAAGGCCCATTCTTGTATATGAGGCAACGGCCGTCTGTTATCCGAGTGGATTTGACCAGCATTAATGAACCGCATTTATGAGTTCGCAGATCGATGAAGTGTCTGTCCGATCACTCGTACTGTGCGTGACCGCCCGGCGTGCTTTGAGCACGGTGCTTTCTCCTTTCCGGTCAGGAGAGGCGGCGAAGTAGGTGCACATTACTCGAGTTGGTCTAGCCAACTTGCTGAGTGCCGGTGGATCTAGCTCTTGACTCAGACAGCCGAGGTGAGCCGCATTTATGAATGCTCAGGTTGACTCGACACCTGTCCAGTCCTTTGCGCTGTGCGTACTGCGAGCGGCCGAGGCGAGTTGAGTGAAAGGCGAACTTCCGCCATCCTGATTGATCTTAACTCGCGCTGGCGAGCCGACCGTTAGGCGAACCTAGAATCGAGCATATCTGACGTTTACGCGATTTAGGCCAGTGCCAGAGAACTGAGCGTGTGAGCTCTTCTCGTAGGCAAATTTCCTGTAAGCCTATAGAGGTATTTTTTACCGTCTACAAGACCCCCTTCAAAGTTTTCAGACCTAAACCGGCTCCCGTGTGGTCTGGAATACTTTGAATGAAGAAATTTTCGGCGAAGTAAGCGCACTTGATTTCTTTTAGGATTTTTAGCAAATCCTCGGCTATCAACGGGTTTAATGTGCCTTTACCGATCACCGTTTGAATCGGGCTAGCCATACTATTCCCCTCAGTATGATGAGTTGTCGAACAGTTTCTCTTAGGCTTAATGCTAAGATTTCTGCTCTAACCCTTAGCCGTCTGAGGCGTGGGTTCTAACCGTTTAAGCGAGGTCATTCTATTAGCTTCGTTTATAATTTTACCTTTAGTGGCGAGCGAGTCGTCCAGGCGAAATTAGTCTTTGGGAGCCAAGTTTCGCGCAACTCGTGGGGTCATGCCAAGTATTTGCAGGCGAAACCCTTCCTTTTTGAGCTGGGCCCAGATCTGACGGGAGATGAGCCACGTGTCAGCTGATAGGGCTTTGTGCTTCCCAGCTAAGGCGGCGCGGTCTCATTGGGTCGCGGCGATCGTGGTTTGACAACACGATTTCGTGTGTTTCGCCCCGCGACGCATCGTGGTCGTGGTTTTCGGGCTCAACCGTCGGATGCAGCCGCCAACCTCGGTTCTTTCGATATACCGAGGGTGATCTGAGCCGTCGAATTTGATCGTGGCCACGTCTTCTGTCCGTTAGGGTTTTCGCTTTTCGAGGGCAGTCGTGGCCACGTGGATAACTCAGCCCTTCTAAATCAGCCATTTTCCTCCATTGGGAGTTACCGTGCTCTCAAATCTCGAAAGGAACCTCCAAGGAAAGAATTCCCGCTTCATCCTACCATGGCTCCGAAATCTAAGAGGTGCAAAGTGAGGGGTGCAGGCCCCGGACGTTACTCCGACCGTCTCTCTACCGGCATGCCTGCCGGTGCTATGGAGTCGCGCCCAGGTACGTTGATGGGTTTGCTGGACGTTCTCTTGTAGGTCTTAGGCGCCGGATTTGGGGAAATGAGCGTTACTCGTTAAGCTTGGTAGCCTTCCCGATTTGGGGCAAAGTTTGCCCTGTTTGCCCTTAGAAGACGATTACTGTCTCCGCGGGCGAGCCCTTCAGCGGGAAGGAGGCGAACTCCCTTTTTATAAGGCGAGTCCGGCCCTTTCCTGTTGGAGGGACGTCTAGTCTGTAGGGACAGATTTTATTCGAAGTGGGTTCCTCCTTGCGATTTCGCCCTCCTCTGTTTGATGGGCGATTTTGCCCCTACAGCGGATTTTGTTTCGATTGATTTTTTATTTCTTGTTGCAGCGACCTTTTCCGATGAGGCTTTTCCGGAGGGTGTGGCCGTTGGCCATGCCGATTAGAGGGGAGTATAGTCTGTACGGATAGACCTCGTTCGAAATGGGTTCCCCCTTTCGATAGGCGATTTCTGTTCGATGGGCGATTTCGCCCCTACAGCGGATTTTGTCTCAATTGACTTTTTATTTCTTGTTGCAGCGACCTTCTCCGATGAGGCTTTCCCGGAGGGTGTGGCCGTTGGCCACGCCGGGGCTACGAGTTACACGGCGCCTTCTCGATTTCCTTCTCTGGCTCCAATGCCCGTATTCACCGCTGATAAGCCGCATGGTCTGGTACAGAGGGTCACGGACGGTCATCACTTGACATTACGTGAGTTGACGACCAACGCGGCGCTGACAGATGAGGACAGGGCAGAGCTGCCGAAGCCTCAATTTTTGTTCGGCGACGCTATGGCCGACCCTTCCGCCCTGTTGCTCAAAGAGAGCCGGTGGTTCCGCACGGTAGAGGGGGTTCATTATTACCTCCCCAGCATGTTGAGAGGGTTTTCGATCGTCGAGCTGCGGTCCTTCGCCATTCCTCGGGCGATGAACTGGGATTTGACCCCTTCTCAGGACGGGGTCACTTGTGGCGTCTTTACGGGCTCTACTGCTGGGTATGGAGTGGAGAGTTCGTGCAAGCGCGTGACGGGCCTGCGCCCTGGCTTAATGTCCGCTGAACCGCCCGTGGGGGAGTCGACAGCGGTGGCGGAGACCTTCCGTGCCCCGGGGTGGGTCTATTCTGCACCCGGTAGCGACACGTGGTGGTCCAAGATCACCGACTATGTTCTGGCCGAAAATGCCGATCTCAAGGGCACAGAGCTGTATGTGGCCATCGAAGCCACTCGACACGGCTTGCGGATCAACGCTTCTCAGTTCCATAGTATCTTGGAACTGTATTGCACGGAGAGCGGCACATTTTTCACCCCTAATGGTGAGCTCGGTATCACCCCTCACGAGATGTACGACGTGTCGGGGCTGCCTCTGGGAGACTTTCCTTACGAGGAGTACGTCCCCGATCAAGATGAGATCGATCAGCTGTCGAACCATTCCCCTTTGGCGGTTGAAACTCTGTGGGAGTTACTCTGCCACTACCACATATGCCTCAGTACCTTAGGGGCCTCGGATCATAAGGGGAAGAAGAAGAAGACCCCGGGGATCAGCCATAAGAATTGGGCTGATTATCTGTTCCCGGGGAACGATGTCAAGGGGAAGCCCGCTCTCCCATTAGGCGCGTGCGACCAGCCCGAAGTGGAGGCGAGGATAGCTAAAGAATGAAGCACCATGACTCTTGACCGCGACGAGGGTGGGTTTAAGTCTGGTACGGTCTTTCACTTATTCCATCATCAGGCGAAGTTTCTTATTTCGGGGAAGGCGCTGCTCGTGGGGTACCTCATGTTATGGCTGAAGAGGTGCGTAATCCCCACTCACTTCTTTGAGGCTCTTCCTGTGGAGGTCGTGTATCCAGCGGTTTGCCTAGCTCACGGGAAGTCTTATTCCCTGGTATCGGCGACGATATCGTGCATTCACCGGGGACTCCGCACTCTGACGGCCTAATTCTGCCGTGTGTCGGTCCTTGATGAGGGGGAAGGAGTAGTTATCAAAACTCCCAATCCTAGGGTGGGGTTACCGTATACCTATTTGATGGCGTGGTCGTATATCACTGCGAATGTTTGATGAGCGCCCCGGCGATGCTTCAGGGCGATAAGTTCGTCCCCTTCGTCCAGCGCTTGGAGAGGTGCTCTTGGAAATGCAAGGACATCCCTGATGCAAGGAAGATGCTCTCCCACTTCGGGCATTATAATTTTCGCCGCTCCTTCCCTTATTTCAGCGGGGGAGGATATGGAGAATCTCTCAGGGATGCGCCGACGGCGGATCACTACACGGTCCTTACTTGTGGTGCCTTTCGCTGGTTGGTGAATATCCGACCAGGGTATCACATTCTGAGAATGGGCCCTACATGCTATCTCGAGCCATACATCCCCTGCAGGTTCGCCCGCCAGTTTGGGTATGATCAATTGTATGTGGGCAACGCTAACCCCCACCTAAGCTTCGAAGGAGGACTGATTGATGGAGCTCGGGGATGGTTCTGGACCCATGCGGGAGGTACCCAGGCTCGCTTTGAGTTGCCCGTGAAGAACCGCGATTTACACCACACGCTCTTATACTGCCGCTGGTATCGGGGCGCTAGTGCTAATCCTGCCAATTTCTGGTTCCAGAACTCATGTCTGGTGGAACGCGATCGTCCTGTCAGGGGTTCTCTCCGTTCTTCGAGGCGAAGGGGCCACCAAACTGCTAGGGAGTTGTTCTCGGAGGATCCAATTGAGGATACCGAGGGTTTTGACGCTGGCTTAGACGAATCCGAGGTTCCCGAGGTTCGAGTTTCTTCTCCCTGTCCTTCGCTGGATGCCCCTGGTGAACCAAGGGAATCCGGGCGCCCAAGACCAGTCCAGAGTCCGACCATTGGACAAATGGGGGCGCCGCTTCTGTCTCCAAGTAGCTCGCTTCTCTCGAAGCATCAACGGGAGGCAGCGGCCGAGAGTTCCCGAGCGGGGGCGGCTAAGAAGGCCCGTGGTGATGAGACAGCAGAGACCATCCGAGCGGCGGAAGGTCGGGATAGTGCTCCCCAGGTAAGCATTCTGCTGCCCGCCTCTTCTGCTGCATCGGGGGCGGTTCTGGCGACTACGAGAGACGCTCCTCCGCAATCTGGCGAGAGGCCACCGACGGGAGCTCCAGCGGCTTCTGTGTCCGCATCAGCATCAGGAGGTAATTTTTGCATAGCGTCTTTGATCGCAACGATGATCTCATACCTTTTGACATTGGTATTGGACCTATGCAGGCGCGATTGAGAAGGTAATCTTCATTCCTTCCGACGAAGAAGGGGAGGCAGGAGACGAGGAGGGGCCCACCGGCTCAGGTAAGCGTGTGTTTTATCATTACTTTTCCTTCTGTACCCGATCGTTAATAGGGTCCCTTTCGAGGGGTCTTTGTTAATCTCTTTTCGTGTATTTGTAGTTGACCCTAACCGTGAAGTCGCAGGTGAGGAGGATCCTCACTCTTGGGCGAATCGCTCATCTGAGGAGGCGGGCGAATCTGAGGAGGATGACAATGTCTCGGTTCACGAGGCATTGTCCAGCGAGGAAGAGGATTTGGCTCTTGAGGACGCGCCTGGCCAAATAGGGGGATCTCCTGCTCCTACGGAAGCGTCGGCTGGGGGTCATTCATCGGCGCGAGAGTCTCCGCTTCAACGGGAGGCTCCTACTCTGCAGGTGACCATTTCTTCGTCGGCGGCGGCCGTTGACGTTGTGACCACTGCACCGAGGGCGTCATTGGTCGCACCGGCTCTCTTCGTGCGGAGAGTTCCACTCTTGTTGATCTCGCCTCCCGCGAAGTTCGAGTAGCTTTGGTGGATCGTGATCGCCGCCTGAACGAGAACATGACGCTAGAGTTGAAGTTGTCCGCAGAGTCGGAGCAGGTCAGAGCCGAGGATGCACGGGTAGCCCGCGAGGAAGAAACGGTTGATAACCAGTTCTCCCGACTCTCCTTCGAGGTAGAGAGGCTGAAACAGGTTGTAGCCGAAGCACAGGCTGCCCTGGCCGTTCAAGAGAAGGCTCGTGATCACGTGGCAAAAGAGTTGGAGGCCGTTAAATCCCGCCGGCGATTGACCACTGATTCTGTTGCGGAGAAGGATCGAGCTCTCAAGGATGTCAGGGAGACCATTCAAGACTTGCTCTCGTGCACGGAGGAAGATATTCGTCGAGAGGTCCTAAGGAGGTTTGAGCTTCGCCATGCTGAAGAAATCCGTGAGGCGGAATTGAGATTGAAATCCCTGTAATTCGCCTTTAATCTTCCACTTGTAATAGGACTTCTTTTTCATGAATGAAATCATCCCTTTTGTTTTTGGCCTATTGTCATTTGTGTGTGTGCTCCATTTTCGTAATCATGCATTAGTCAGAATTTGACCGTAAGAGAACCTCAACCGTAGAGGAATCCTTGCCGGTGAGTTTCTGCTGCAAGTTTACTTCATCTGCAGGCGAATTTTGTTCGTAGGCGGATTTGCAGGAGTTAACGGCGAACCTGGCTCTGATCGGGTTCCGCTTTCAGTGGGCCACGTGTTAATCCACGTGTACGCCGGTTAAGGAGACGTGGGCTAGCCGTTTCGCATTAAATGCGAGGTAGTGGGCCTCTTCGTCCCTCACGCCCGATTCGGGCCGTTGTTGCAGATCGTGGTCATGAACCGTCAGATCTTGTTCGTCCTTACCCTTCAACTGCTTTAGCCCCGAACGGTCTAATCGAATATTGAATAACCGTCTAGGGCTCGTAGGGTATTTAACGCCCCTACTCTCTATTAGGAGGATCTATAGCCTCTTCATCATCTTCCCTCATAAACCCGAATTTTCCCTTTCCTCCTTCCCCTGATGGCACCGAAGGTGAAGAGGGTCGTTTCCAAGAAAAGGAAGGAGTCGTCTTCTTCAGGCGCTGCAGAGGCCGCCGCGGCTGAAGGTATCTTCCTGCTTCGACTTTCGCGTGATCTTGGTAGGTATTCTTCCTCTCTGATGGCACCGAAGGTGAAGAGGGTCGTTTCCAAGAAAAGGAAGGAGTCGTCTTCTTCAGGCGCTGCTGAGGCCGCCGCGGCTGAAGGTATCTTCCTGCTTCGACTTTCGCGTGATCTTGGTAGGTATTCTTCCTCTGATTCTTCCCCGTATTGTTGTCGTGTTTTACAGGTCAAACGGGGGCGTCGGCTGCCGAGGAGCATGCGGCCGAGCCTATCCTGATCTCGGACGACGAATCTGAGGGTCCTGCGACTTCCGCTGCTTCAGATCCTGCCCCCC
The DNA here is from genome assembly GCF_001876935.1 of Asparagus officinalis. Classification (NCBI taxonomy): domain Eukaryota; kingdom Viridiplantae; phylum Streptophyta; class Magnoliopsida; order Asparagales; family Asparagaceae; genus Asparagus; species Asparagus officinalis. The sequence goes on along the minus strand of NC_033799.1, from coordinate 32,736,980 downwards.
AGCCGGGAGCCAAACCTTGCCTCGAAATTCCGCCCATCACAGTGCTTGCTCCAGGCCAAAAGCCTGTTCCCTCCGAGTCCTTGTCCTGGCAGGCTCGTATCGAAGAGTTCGAGAGCGCTGTGAGACAGGCGATTTCCCTTGTCGAACTCGGCATGGGCAGTTTCCCTGGCAGGCTCGCATCGAAGAGTTCGAGAGCGCTGTGAGGCAGGTGATCTCCCTTGTCGAACTCGGCATGGGCAGTTTCGACAGTTTCAGGCAGTCCCTCTATAACCGCGTGGCTGATTTACGGCGAACGGGTGAAAATCAGCTTGCTACCCGTTGCGTGCGTGAACTCCGTCTCTTGGAGCCACACATGGTAGAGTTAGAGACCTTGCTACGGGAAGGTCCAGAAGCCACCCTGGAGTCTTGTCTGGCTCATGTCAGGCATCAGGACGCCCTGGAGCAGGAGACTCGCTCTAAGGAAATAGCGGATTTGGAGTCTGTTACCAACTTCTGGGTCGGTCAACAACATTTGCTAATGGAGCAAATTATTGACCTCAACCACACCATGGCTCGCCTGAGGGCCGAATTAGGACAGGCGGAGGCGAAGTGGAAGGGGCTCCAGTCTAACGTTATAAAGGTCAGTAAAAATACGGAGGCGGAAACTCGACGCCTACAAGTTTTGCGTCAGGCGGATGCTGCCGCCAGGTCGAGCCGCGAAGACCGGATTCGGAAGGCTGCTGAGGACAAAGCTCGGGAAGACCACGCGAGCCGGGTGGAGGCAGTCAAAGAACAGATCTCCACTTTTAGCGTATTCGACTGAGACCTTTGTTTTATGATTTGTGTTAATACATTTTGCTTATGACTTGTTTGTTTATGAAGTCATAACTTTGTTCAAATGTATTGTCTTAAAACATTGGGTGCATGTTTTGTTTCTTTTGAACGTGATATTATGACTTTCGCAATTGCAAAAACCATAACTTTGTTCAAATGTACTGTCTTAAAGTCTCAA
>NC_033799.1:32672577-32735626 GCF_001876935.1 Asparagus officinalis | reverse complement strand
GGTGGAACTCAATTGATTGACGAATTTGTTTCCAGGCGATACTTGATCGCGGCGAGTTTCGCTTGGAAGCTGAACTCAACTGTTGGCGATTTCAAGTAAATGGCAAAGCTCATTTACTGGCGAATTTCGCTCGGCAACGGAACTCGATGGCTGGCGAGTTTATGCTGCGGGCGAAACCCGTATGATAATGGGCTTGTGTTGGAAACCCGACTCGATTTGCCCGGCGAGTTTGAATTGTAGGCGAAAATTGAGCAGTCAGCGAGTCTGTCCAACAGTCGGAGATCCAACCGCGGGTGAAACTCACGCCACGTGTCGGTCGGTGGGCCCAAGTGCTTGCCAGCCAAGACTCTGCAGGCGCATTAATGCTTATTTATGGTGAAGCGACCGGTCGCTTCGCCTCTCGTGCCCAATCCGATCTGTCGGTTTGGGGTCTCGAGAGTAGCCTTTAATGGCGTCGAGTTCGAAGCGTCGCAGGGCGTTCGGACCGTTCGATCGCTTGGGGTGATGAATCCCAGCCGTTGAGTTCTTTCCGAACACATATTAGTACTTGCTTCTCTTTAGCAGAGTTCTTACTGCTTCGAGAAGAATTCGCCAGAAGTAGATTGCCGCAAAGAACTTCCCCTCCTCCATGGCCTCTGCTTCTGACCACAGCGACGCTGAGGGCGTCGGCTCCTCCGCCACCGTTGTCGATATCGGCGCTCCGGCTGCCCCCCCTTCGAGCTTGGTCCCGGGACCTTCTGTTCCGGATCCTCTGGACCACCCCGCTTTTGTGCCGTTACAGCGTTTGGTGGATTTGGTGCACGGGGTTGCCCTTTCGGTCAGCGTGGGCGCCGAGCGATACTACGACGTGCTTCCTCATGTGGAAGCGGGCTTGGAGGCGGTTCGCCGCGCTGGTGATGCCTCGCTCACACGGCGATGTGAGCGGGAACTCGAGCGTGTGGAGGGGTGGATGTACCGCCTCGAGGAATTGGCCTATGAGGACTCCTCCGACATGCCCCCGCCCCCCTCTCTGTGCTTTGGTACTGGACCGGATGGACGCCTATCTGGACAGGGCCTTCTTCGAGGACGCCGGTTCTCTTCGCGGTGAGGCGAAACTGCGGGAGCGTGAGCTCGAGGCGAGGAGGATCAGTGGGGTGGCTGCGACGGTGGACCAAGAGCTCCAACTCCTTCGTCAAGAGGAAGCAGCTGGCGAGGCAGATTTAGCCAGGCTGGAGCAGGAGCAAAAGGAGAAGGCGAGGATCCGTCATGCAGCGGAGCGTGCGAAGATCAAAGGCAAGATCGGCTCGTTCAGCCTGCTGAAGTTTTTGTAATGCTACTGTTTAAGTCCTCTTTTTCTTTTTGTTAATTTAGTCGATGCCTCCGGCACCACAACTAAACTGCTGACTTGTGTAAACTTTGCCCCGTTATGGCCTTCTTTTGCTCGTTATGTCTTTCCTTACTTTTGCTTGCACAGTTTTCCCCTTTTTTTTGTCTGTGCTGTCTGGCATCTGAGTTGGATTTGGCGAACCCTCGACTATCTGGCTTTGGACTTAGTCGTTTTAGGCTCTTGCTCTTCTTTCGGTTGCTCATAACGTGGGATCGGGTCAATCCTGATTTTCGCGTTGCGGCTCCAATGGGATTGAGAGAGCAACACTTGGTTCGCAGCAAAGAACAAACGTTTGTCTTTGCGGCCAACTGAAGAACTCGACTTCGACTCGCCTTTCGGCGAGTTGTTGTCTGGGAAACCGACAGACAGGTTGTCTGTCGAACCGCCTCCGACAATTGTCGTCATTTGGAAATGTGACAATTGATTGTGGTAGGAGTCATCGCCTGGTAGACTTCACCCATCAGTTATCCTAAAGCAATGTTAGGACATCTGAAATAGGTCAAATAGTTCAGGGACGTAGGAGTGTGACTATTGACAGACGTAATAGCACATCGCATGGTTGGCCATTACTTAGGCCGTGCTATTCATAAGAACAACGGCGCCAATCATCAGAGGTGATCATTAACTTGATGAGGTCTCGTCGCGATTGGAGCGACTATGGGGACCTACCATCCTTTAGACGAGGATTGGTAAGTAGATCGTGTCAGAGGTTTAATGTTAACGTGACAGGGAATGTCGTGATTGGAACGACTTTGAGGACCCACCATCCTTTAGAAGAGGATTGGTAAGTAGATCGTGTCAGAGGTTTAATGTTAACTTGACAGGGAATGTCGTGATTAGAACGACTTTGGGGACCCACCATCCTTTGGAAGAGGATTAGTGAGTGGATTTTGTCAGAGGTTTAATGTTAACTTGACAGGGAATGTCGTGATTGGAACGACTTTGGGGACCCGCCATCCTTTGGAAGAGGATTAGTGAGTGGATTTTGTCAGAGGTTTAATGTTAACGTGACAGGGAATGTCGTGATTGGAACGACTTTAGTGGATCCGCCATCTCATTGGAGGAGATAGGCGAATTGAATGTATTTGTCGTGATATGAACGACTTTAGTGGATCCGCCATCTCATTGGAGGAGATAGGCGAATTGAATTCCATAAGAGGCTTTCGCCAGAGCGGGTAAAGTAGGAACAGTTTAGCCTCGTGTACCAGTTGGAGGGTGCGAGGACCAGTTTAGACTCGTGCACTCATGGGAGTTTGCGAAGGAGAACTAGGGGTAGTACTTCTTCAGATACTTGCCGTTGATGGGCATCATGATCTTATCGCCGTTCGGTTTGACGAGGCGATAGGCGCCGTTCGAGTAGACTGTCTCTACCACGAATGGTCCTTCCCATTTGGACTGGAATTTCCCCTTCTTCTTGGAAGTGAGGATCATTGGTCTACGGACGGATAGGACGAGCTCTCCTTCTTTGAAGGCTCGGCGCTTGACTTTCTTGTCGAAACTCTTGGCCATCCGAGCTTGGTAGAACTCAATGTGCTGCTGAGCTTCCAGTCGCTTGTCGTCCAGTGCTTCGAGCTCTGCGAGTCGAAGTTGGTGATTTTCCTCAGTCGTCATCCCCGTCGCTAGGGCGACGCGAAGGGATGTAATCTGAATCTCTAATGGCAATACAGCTTCACAGCCGTATACCAACGAGTAAGGCGTGGTGCCAGTCGGTGTACGAACCGTCGTGCGATATGCCCACAGGCTCTCGCCTAGCTTTTCATTCTAGTCACGCTTGCTAGTGGAAGTCAGCTTGGTCAAGATCTTGATGATCGTCTTGTTGAAAGCTTCGGCCAAACCATTCGCTAAAGGGTTGTAGGCCGTGGACGAGAGGTTCTGTATTCGGAATTTATCACAGAACCTGGTGAAGGCATGGCTAACGAATTGCGTGCCATTGTCGTGAATGATACGCCGGGGTACGCCGTATCGGTATATGACATGGTGCTTAATGAACTTGATCACGTCGCTAGTCTTGACTTCTCTTAAGGGGATGGCTTCTGCCCATTTAGAGAAATAATCGGTGATCGCGAGGATGAAGCGATGGCCTTTCGCTGAAGGTGGAGAAATTGGCCCAACTATGTCCATCCCCCATGCCTAGAAGGGCCAAGACGCCCTCGTCGGGTGCAAATCCTCAGGAGGCTGGTGTATGTAGTTGGCGTGGATCTGGCATTCGTAACATCGCTTTGCATAAGCGACAGGAGGCTGGTGTATGTAGTTGGCGTGGATCTGGCATTCGTAACATCGCTTTGCATAAGCGACTGCGTCGGTAACCATCCCAGGCCAGAAGTAGCCTATCCTTCGTAGCTGATCCCAAAGTTTGGGTCCGGGCTGATGAGCTCCGTACACGTCGTCATGTGCTTCGCGTACGGCTTCTTGCGCCTCTGCTTTTGAAAGACAGCGAAGTAGCAAGCCGTCGTATGACCTGCGATACAATGTTTTAGTGGTTGAATCGTAGTAGAACCGTGAGGCACGTCGTCGGACCGACTCTCGTTCCTTCGAATCCTCAGGCAACATGCCGTATAGGACATAATCGATGATCGGATGACGCCAGTCTTCCTGGTTTGGCTGATCCGAGACTTGATGAGTGGCGTTTGCCTCTGGGACGTCTCTGGGTCGAAAGAGTTTTCGGCTGGCGACAGCGACCCTTTGGGTCGTTCCAGGAGGCTGGGCTAAGTTAGCTGCCAAAGATGCGAGAGCATCCGCATGGGTGTTCCTTGAACGGAGCACGTGAATGCGGAAACTCTCGAATAACTCCACTAGTCTGACGGCCGCTCTGTGGAGTGGGATAAGATCTTCATTCCTGACTTCATATTCGCCAGTCATTTGTTTAACGATGAGTTGGGAATCGCCGTAAGCCTCCAGGTGCTTGATTCCTAGCTCTTTGGCCAACTCGAGCCCTATGAGCAACGCGTTGTACTCAGCTACGTTGTTAGTACATGGTTCCATCAAAGAAAAGGCCCGGGGTAACACGTGACCATGCGGAGAGGTGAGGACCACCCCCACTCCTGCAGAGATAGAGCCGCTCACGCCTGCGTGAGACGCGCCGTCGAAGAACATCCGCCACACCTCTGGCGACGAAGTCATATTGGCTTCGGGAGGGTCATCTGGCAGATCTTAGAATAGATCGGTCTTCACCCCCAGCGGGTGACTAGCCATGAGATCGCAGATGGCTTGTCCCTTGACTGATTTCTGCGGCATGAAGTGGATGTCGTATTGAGAGAGCAGAAGCGCCCACCTGGCCAGGCGCCAGTTTAACGCTGCGGGTTGTGTCATGAAGACCCGAATGGGATTCATCCGGGAGATGACATGGATGGTTTGGCCAACCAAGTAGTGCCGCATCTTTTGGATAGCGAACACCAAGGCTAGGCATTCCTTCTCGACCATTGGGTACCGTTGCTCGGCGCCCTGCAAGGTTCTGCTCAGGTAGTAGATGCCCTGCTCGTGGCCTGCATCATCGTTCTGAGCTAAGAGGGCACCCAGAGAATGTTCCATAGCCCGTATGTATATGAGGAATGGCCTTCCTGAGATTGGCGCCGCAAGGACAGGCGGATTTAAGAGATAAGCTTTGATCTCTTCAAAGGCCTTTTGGCATGGCTCATCCCAGACGAAGGAGGTACCTTTCTTCATCAGCTTAGAGAAGGGTTGGCACTTGCCCGAGAGATTCGAGATGAATCTTCGGATATAAGCCAGTCGTCCTTGAAGGCCTCTCAGCTCTTTAAGATTTCGGGGTGGTTGGAGCTCTTGAATAGCTCGCACCTTGTCTGGATCAATTCGGATCCCTTTCGTCGTGACGACGAAACCGAGGAATTTACCGCTAGACATTCCCAAGAATGACTTGGTAGGATTCATCTTGAGCTGATGAGTCCTCATGAGTTCGAACATAGCCTTCAAGTCTTGGAGGTGATCCTCCTTATGGCGACTCTTCACGACCAAGTCGTCCACATAGCATTCGACCGTCTTTCGCAGATGATCTCGAAAGATCATGCTCATGGCGCGTTGGTAGGTTGCGCCGGCGTTCTTGAGCCCGAAAGGCATGACGGTATAGCAATACACCCCCATGGGAGTTCTGAATGCAGTGTGTTTCTCGTCTTCGGGGTGCATTTTGATTTGGTTGTACCCCGAGAAGCCGTCCATGAAGGACATCCTCTCGAATCCGCACGTATTGTCAATGATGACATCCGTGATGGGCAGAGGGAATTCGTCTTTAGGGCATGCGGCGTTGAGGTTCCTAAAGTCGATGCAGATGCGGATCTTGCCGTTCTTCTTCAAGACTGGAACAATATTCGCCACCCAGTCGGGGTGTTGCTCCTCTCTGATGAAGCCGGATTCGATCAGCTTTTTTACTTCAGATTCGATCGCCTCCATGATTTGGGGGCGGAACCGCCTCTGCTGTTGTTTGACTGGCTTGGCGTCAGGGCTGATGTTGAGGCGATGCGTGGCGACCCGCGGATCCAGACCAGGCATATCCTCGTAATTCCAGGCGAAGACGTCAATGTATTCCCGTATGAGGGCGATGAGATCCTCTTTTTCTTGAGGAGGCAGACTGCCGCTGATGAATATGGGTTTGGGATTCGCCTCAGTACCCATGTTCACCTGGAGGACTTCGTCTTCAGTTGGTGGTTCACGCTGTTCGAAGCGGCTGTTCCACTGGGCGTTAACATGGCGATCCCATGTCTCATCATAAAGTGGAAGTTGTTCGTCCCTCGCCATTCCGGCGGGGTCTACTGTGGCCATGTTGACTGTAGGGCCATCGAACAAATCCCTTACGCTGACGTCTGAGTCCCAGGCCGAGGTTGTTGACGATTGATCCCCTGAACATGCGTAATCAGAATCCTCGTCGACGTAAAAACACAACTCCGATGAGGAGGAGGAGTAGCCTAAGCCTCTCCGGGTCCTGTTGAAGTAATTTGAGGGCTTTCCTTTGGGGACGTAGGCGGGTTTGATGACTATCTTACGTCCTCGGCCGTAATTCAGGCCCTCCAAGCGAGTGAGGTCGTACCCCATGTCGCTCATTATGCATTTCTCCACTCGACTGTATTGCGAGAACTGGGGCGCTGGGTCTTCGTCCTCAGATTCGTCCCATAGCGTGCGTAGGGGGCGATCGATTCGACCGAAGATGATGTCTTTTCGATACCTCTTCCGTGCTGGCACGACGAATACAGCTCGCGATGGCTCGATCGGCCGCGTCTTGAAGATGTATGATGAACATACCGGCAAGTGTAGAGAAGACTCACTGTAGAGTGTCGACCATGAGTTATTAGGTGCGTCGTCTTCGGACGAGGAGCAAGACGACAAATAAGCAAAGTCGGATTTCTCATTCATGATAAGCTTTTCTGCCTGAACGGCGTTGGTTACATGGTGACTCTCGTAACCAATTACAATTGACTTAAAGTCATTCAGAATTAAGCTGTCACCGTATTCAGGCTCGTTGTCCGCCTCATTGCCACTCTCCAGTTCTTCCACTGGTGGCTGGTCGGGGTCCTGGTATAGTAGAGAATCCGCGAAGTAGTTCTCGACGCCTTTAAAGGGGTGCTTGTCGGCCACTACCGTTCTTACCCGCTCGTAGTCGTCCACGTACTTCAAGCACTGGTGTAGTGTGGACGGAACGATCCGGTTGCCATGAATCCACGGACGCCCCAGGAGTATGTTGTAGGAGGGTTCAGCATCGATAACGTAGCACGTCACCTCCGTCTTCATGTCGCCTATCCGACATTTCAGGCGGATTTTGCCGAGTGGCCGAGTCCCTGTGGCGTTGAAGCCGAAGATGGTAGTCGAGGTCGAGGCTAGGCGCTTCGACGGTATCCCCAAATGTTTGATTAGCTTCAGGGGCACGATGCTCAGTGCGGACCCCGGGTCAACCTGGATCCGATCCACTTTCGCCGAGCCGACGTATCCTGTGAAGTACAGCGGCCGGTCATGGGACGTGCTCTTGATGAGCATGTCCTCGGGGGTGAAAGTGATGCAGGGGATCTGTCTCTCTGAAACTTGGCAGCAAGTTGTACAGCCCTGTTCGGTTCCCGTTTCTTTTGAGAAATGGGTCGAGAACGCCTCTGCGTCGGCCAACGCCTCTTGTAGGGCCTCCCGGGTAGGTCTGGATAACCGAAAGAGGTCGTACATGGTGATTCGCGCGGGGATACTTTTTAGTTGCGCGAGTACGTTGAACCGGTAAGGCTGGCGGCTCGAACTTGGTCTATCTGGATTGGGAGAGATTGCTGCGGCTGGCCTCGCGGGAGGTCCTGCCGGGTTTTCCGCGATGGCGGTGACAACGTTGCAATATTTCCTCTTAGCCTCCTTGGAAGGCTGTGCGGTCCATTGCTCGTCGTCGAGGAGGTCCGGATGGACCCACATCACTTGCCCTGATGGCAGAGTTTGTGGAACCAAACCCTTTTCTCGCTGGTTGTGAGGATCGTCATTAGTGATCTTCAAAACCGCCTTGGGGATAGGAATTATCCCCGCCGGAGCTTGAACCTCCGGGAGACCCGTCCCAAAGCTCAAAGTGACCATGTTCGCCGTTACTTGCTTTTGGACCTTCTCTTTCTTCAAGACCCCCGCGTCGTAGAGGGCCTGGAGTTTGTCCTTGAGGACGTAGCACTTGGTTGTGTGATGGCCAAGGAATCTGTGATATGCACAGTAACTTGGGTCACCGGGTTTGTCCTTGAGGACGTAGCATTTGGTTGTGTGATGGCCAAGGAACCTGTGATATGCACAGTAACTGGGGTCACCGGTTTTGTCCGCCTCCTCAGGCTTGACGGCTTCTGGCAACTTAATTCGCCCACTCTTGAGTAGAGTGTCGAGAGTCGCCACCACCTGGTCTTCTTTGAAATCATATCAGCCTCTTGATCATATTTTCAACTTGCTCGCCTTGGCGAACAAGTTCCTTCCAAGTCCGGGTTTCAACTGCCCCTATTTTGGACAGGATGTGGATTGACAGATTGTTGCGGCACATCTCAATCAGTGTCGCCTCGGAAACTTGGTCCCGACAGTGGACTGATCGATTCCGAAATCTCTTCACGAAGTCGTTGACCGACTCCGACTTCCGCTGCTTCTCAGCGAGGAGAGTGGCCATTGACACTTCCGTGTCGTCGTCGAAGAAGCGGGCGAGGAAGAGCTTTTCGACGTCGGCCCATGCCTTGATGGAGTCGGGCTCCAGTTTGCGGAACCATTCAAAGGCCACCCCCTTGAGGGTACCTATGAATAGTCAAGTGAGAATGGCGTCGTTCCCGGTAAGGAATCCGGTCTGTGCCATGAAGTAGTAGATGTGCTGCGAGGGTGACCCCTTGCCATCAAACTGTACCAAGCTGATTGGCTTGAATTTCGCTGGGTATGGGACTGTGTCCCATTCGATGGGGTAGGGACGTACCACCCCCAGCTTATTCATATTTTGCTGAAGCTTCAACGCGTTCAGCTGGTCCTGGAACTCGTCGAATCTTTTGTCACGGGTGCTATCCCCAGTGTGCGACGTTCCTATCGACGTTTTGGAGAAGTAATCGGAATGCTGATTATCTTCCATCTCAGTCGCTGGACGGTGAGGAGGTACCCACTCCTTGTCCCTAGTTTGCCGGGGTAAGGGATGCTGGTTCCTTTTCTTCTTCTTCTTCTTGCTTAGAGAGTCGATGGTCGCCTGCTGTTCCTCCAGCTTTTGGGCCATTGTTTGCTCGGTATCAAGTCCGGTCATGTGCACTCTCGCCTGCGCGTCTTGACTTGAACGCGAGGTCTGAGATGTGGCCGCCGCCGAATGAACCTCGTCTTCGCCGCAGGAGGGTGGTACTAGGGTGGAATAGTCGAACCCAATACTTACCCCCCTGCGACTACGGGTTCGCTGGAATATGTCTTCCTGCCGGCGTCGAGCGAACCGGGTGTTAGGTCTTAAGACGGAGTCCGAGTCTGGTGAGTCGGAGAGTACCGCCTTCCCCTTATCCGTCATGTTGACTGTGGCGGATGAGAGCTCCAGGTCGTCAGCAGCGCGTCTTTTCTGGTGACGGCGCCTTCGACGGGAGGGCCTTGGTTGAGAGGATTGTTGAGAAAGCCTCTCAAACACCGAAGGTTTCGCCGTTCCAACGCATTGGCAATCGGCGAGGACCGTGTGGATGAGTCTCTCACAATGACACTGAGGATTCGCCTCGTGAATAGTGCGTTTGCGAGTCAAGAATTCTCTGAGGTCTTCTACAGGTGGTTGGTGACAACCCCCGGCCTCAGAAGAGTCGCTCTGGTGAGCTGACGAGAGATTTTTGGGCGCTCTCTCTGGCGCGTGTTGGGTGGAACGCCTTGGTGTTGGAGTCAGGCGATCTCGCCTTGACTGGCGAGTCTTCGCGCTTGAGCGAACTCCAGTACGTGGGCGGGTTTCAACCCTACATTTTGAAGAGCGGGTTCGCGAAGATTCGCCTACTTCTCTATCTTTACGTTTATCCGCCAAATGATTATGGCGAGGCTCGCCAGCCTTCGAGGATTCGCCTACTCGGGTAGGCTCACTCCTTGAAAGTGAGTTATTCGCATCAGGGATATGACCTGAGAAGCGAAGTCCTCCTGAGCGGATGGCTCTGCCGTCCTCGGTTGGCGCCCCTGATTTGGAGGGCCTTCCGACGTCGGGCAGTTTGCCTCCCCGTCTAGTGTTTCTCGGACCTGTATGATGGTTCAGGCCGTCGTGAGAAACGGAGGTTTGGACCTCCTGTCTGACGGGTGTTTGCCGTCGCTGTTGGTTAGTTCTCCCAGCGGGGAGAACGTCACCGTGGGTTGTGGCATTGCGGTTTGTGCCGGAGTGAACCGGCGCTTCCTCCGAGGTAGGTGTCTGTGTGGACCGCTTGGCGATCCATCTGGCAGACCCTTGCCTCTTGCGCTCGATCTCTGGCTTGGCCTTGATCGATCGCGAGGGAGTGGGCTCCTCCGATGAGACTCGGTTGGAACCCTCGGGTGCGGAGGCTTTGACCGTCTGAGGTCGGCCTCGGCGCACAGCTCTGTGGCGTTTGCGGGACGCATCGCCACCAAAGGAAGTGTTCGCTTGTATTAATAAGAAGGCTTATTACAAACTAACAAATCAAATGTTTACAACAGAAGCAGAGGGAAAGCCCTCTTTGTTTTGTGTGGGGACTTTAGGTGGCTATAGGACGCTTCGCTCGATGCTCGTGTTGAGTCTGCTTCCCTTGGACCGTTCGATCGAGGTTGCTGGAGAGCTTCAGTACGCAGTAGAAACTCGGGGCAATAGAGTTCGATTCCGCTTAGTTCGCCGGCGATCGGAGCTCGGAACTAAACAGTGGTGCTGCAATGCAAAGGTTATGCAGAGAGCTTGGCCTCAATTCTTTTCTCTAAGTTTTGCGACCTCTCCTCCAGTGTGCTGGAAGGGGCTTTTAAATGAAAGAAGGGCAGCTTGACTCCTCCTTGAATTGTGGGATGTGACCACATCTTCTTCAGAGACGTCTAGCTTCTCCTCGATACCATGAATGGTCATTCCAGGGATTGTGCTTTATGTCCTATCACCTACGATGGGAAGGCCCATTCTTGTATATGAGGCAACGGCCGTCTGTTATCCGAGTGGACCTGACCGGCATTAATGAACCACATTTATGAGTTCGCAGATCGATGAAGTGTCTGTCCGATCACTCGTACTGTGCGTGACCGCCCGGCGTGCTTTGAGCACGGTGCTTTCTCCTTTCCGGTCAGGAGAGGCGGCGAAGTAGGTGCACAGTACTCGAGTGGGTCTAGCCAACTTGCTGAGTGTCGGCGGATCTAGCTCTTGACTCAGACAGCCAAGGTGAGCCGCATTTATGAATGCTCAGGTTGACTCGACACCTGTCCAGTCCTTTGCGCTGTGCGTACTGCGAGCGGCCGTTTGACGGTCTTGGGGTATTGTGCTCTCTCCCCTCGGGTCGAGAGGGATGGGAAAGTCCAACTCAGCACGTGGGGTAGCGGATACCCAGCTGTACTGACGGTCTTGGGGTTTGCTGGCGGATTCGACTCTGGACTCGGGCAGGCGAGTTGAGTGAAAGGCGAACTTCCGCCATCCTGATCGATCTTAACTCGTGCTGGCGAGCCGACCGTGAGGCGAACCTAGAATCGAACATATCTGACGTCTATGCGATTTAGGCCCGTGCCAGAGAACCGAGCGTGTGAGCTCTTCTCGCAGGCGAATTTCCTGTAATCCTATAGAGGTATTTTTTACCGTCTACAAGGTGTTGAGACTTAGTCAGCCACGTGGGCTAAGCTTCAGAAGCACGTTTTGCCCTATTAGCTAACATGGACTGAATTGAAGGAGGCAGTTGCGCCGTATACCCATAATTTTAGCACATTGGTTATGTGCTGAAACCTTATAAATAGCCATGAGTAGCTATGAAAAAGGGACTTTTGGAGACTTCTGGAGGAGTTTTTTTGGTGATCGCGTGAAGAGAGATTTGTGTCTGGATTTTCGTGATCCAAGCCACCATCAGAAGCTTTTGTGATCTTGTTCTTATCGTCAACGGGAAGCAATCTCGACTTAATCATCGAGAGAAGCATCCTTTCGCCACTAAGAACCCACTTTTAAACAAAAGAGAAGTCAAATTAATCTTCTCTTCCTCGGTAATCGAGAGAGAGTGAGTGATTGTAAGGGTTTCATACTAAGCAATCAAACTCATTCTTAAAATAAGAATCAATCAAACTTCAATATTTCGACTTGTACAGGAGGATAGTTCTTGGAAAAGTCTTTCCTGCTCTGGTGATCAGTGCGTCTATCTCATTGTTGGAATCGGTGAAAGTCGCTATCTGTGCTCCATTATCATCTAGAATTACCGAGACGGTGTTGCACAGTTTAATATTGTCGTTGGACTTCTCGGAAGTCCACTGATCATCGTTGAGGAGATCGGAGTGAACCCACATCACCTCCCCTGATGGCAAAGCCTGCGACACTAAACCCTTTTCTCGCCGATTGTGAGGATCATCATTGGTAATCCTCAGCACTGCTTTAGGGATGGGTACGACACCTGCCAGTGCGTGAACCTCAGGGAGGCTTGCCCCAAATTTGAGAGTGATCATGTTTGACGTTACCTTCTTTTGGACCTTCTCCTTTGTCAGTACTCCGGTCTCATAGAGGGTTTGTAGTTTGTCATTGAGGACATAACACTTAGAGGTGTGATGACCGACAAATCTGTGGAAGGCACAGTAGTTGGGGTCATCTGTCTTGTTCATGTCCTCAGGCTTCATGATCTCTGGAAGCTTGATTTTGTTGCTCCATAGGAGAGTGTCGAATGTAGGCTATACCAAGTCTTCTTTGAAGTCGTAGTGCCTCAGAGGGCATTGCTCATACGGCTTGATCTCCTGGTGCAGAGCCATCTTAGAGACTGGATTAGCATCCACAGCCATGATCTATTTCCCCTTTGATCGAGGGTTCCGACAGGTGTTTGGTTTTGAAGCTCTGTTCTTGGACTGAGGATCTTCAGCTTCTAGTCACTTAATTTTGTTTTCAACTGCATTGCCCTGGCAAACAAGTTCTTTCCAGGTCCGGGTTTCCACCGTGCCAACTCTGGACAGAATGACGATTGAGAAGTTGTTGCGACACATCTTAACCAAGATGCTTTGAGAAACCCAATCTTGGCATTGAAGCGACTGATTCCTGAATCTTTTCACGAAATCGTTGACTGACTCCGTCTTCTTTTGTTTGCCAGTGAGCAGGGTGGCCATCGATACTTTCGTATCGTTGTCGAAGAAACTGGCCAAGAAAAGCCTCTCCACATTGGCCTATGAATTGATGGAGCCTGGTTCCATCTTGCAAAACCATTCAAAAGCTACCCCCTTTAGGGTGTCGATGAACAGTCAGGTGAGAATGGCATTGTTCCCCATGAGGAATCTCGTCTGAAACAGGAAGTAGTAGATATGTTGGGAGGGAGATCCCTTACCATCAAACTGGACTAGGCCCATCGGTTTGAACTTCGTCAGATAGGAGACCGTGTCCTATTCGGGCGGATATGGTCTTATCACCCCTAGCTTGTTCATGCTCTTTTGGAGTTTTAGGGCATTGAGCTGACTCTAGAACTCGTCAAACCTCTTGTCTCGGGGAGTGTTACCCAAATGCGAGTGTCTTCCTGAGGATTTGTTGGAATAATCCGAGTGTGGCTCGCGATCATCTTCTTCCTCGGTTGTGTGAGGAAGAGTGAGCTCTCGCTCTCTGTTCGTTGAGGGTTTTCGTCGAACTCATAAATTCCTCTTCTTCTTCTTCTTCTCGCTGAGAAGTTTCTCCATCATCTCCTTTAGAGAGCTGATGGTTGCTTGCTGTTCCTCAACCTTTTTGGCCAAGTCTCTTGAGGATTCCACCATGTGCACCTTTGTGTGCTTACCGTAGGCCAAGCTTGAGGTCTGAGAAGTTGCTGCTACTGAGCACACCTCATCCTCGTTGTCATAGATATGCAACAAACGAGCATAATCAAATGGGATAGTCGCTCCTGTTTAAAGGCGAGTGTGTTGGTATACACCCTCCTCTTCAATGGGGGCATCTGAATCCTAGGCCATATTCGGGATCTGAGGAATTTGAATACCAAGATTTACCTTTCCCTGCCATGTTGACTGTGGCTGTCGGCAGTTCCGGGTCATTGGCAACTTGCTTGTTCTGACGATTGCGTCTTCGGCGCGGAGGTCTTGGTTGCTGAGAGAGTCTCTCAAACACCAATGGCTTTGGTGTATCAAAACACTAGCAATCAGCAAGTACTGTTTGGATAAGCCTCTCGTAATGGCACTGAGGGTTCACCTCATGAATAGTGTATTTGTGAGTTAGATGATCCCTGAGATCTCCTGCTGGTCGGTGGTGGCAATCCCCATCCTCAGAAGGACCAGATGTGAAGTCGGGTGAAGGAGGCTCAAAGGAGCCGACATGAGGACACTTTGGAAATTCCCTCAATGTCAGATCTAGCCGACTTCGCCGAGACAAGAGAGATCTGGAATGTGGGTGAGCTCAAGCCTACTGGTGAGCTCGAGCTGACTGCAGGCGAGCTCGAACTGTCTACTAGGGTTTGCCTGAGTCGTGGTTTCCATTGGTAGGGCGAATTTCTCCTGATGTGCAAGACTCACCTGCTTGAGGGCATGATTCGCCTGGATCATGGAGCTCGTCTGATCTGGGCAGCTCGCCTGATCTGGGAAGACATCTTAAAGAGTGAAGCTCGCCCGACTTAGTGGGCTTGCCTGAGTCGTCGAGTTGGCCCAGATAGGAGACTCTACTATATGAATGAGGCTCACCTAAAATATCAGGTTCGCCCGAAACGCCAGGTCGGCCCGTTTTGGGGACTCGACCAATCGAGCGAAGCCCGATTGCATGGGTGGGATCACCTAAGTTGCTGAGTCCTCCTAGATGGGAGACTCTGCTATTGGAGTGGGCTCACCTGATTCGAGTCAGCCAGTCTCGGGAACTTTACGTCCTTGCCCGGCTCTTCTTAGGCCTGAATAGTAATTTAGGCCATCATAGGAGATGGAGGCTCGGGCTTCCTGGCCGGTGAGAGCTTGTCGTCCTTGCCACTAGGCTCTTCTAGAAAGAGGGAGACTCGTGTTGACGATGAAGGTGTGGTTCACGCCAACACGTACCACAGTCTCCTCTTACATGGGGGACCGCACGGGTTACTTGGGAATCCATCGAGCAGTCCTTTAGCTTGGTTGGTTGGTCATTGACTCGGTCTTAGCCGGCTTAGGGCAGATAGAACCCCCTGCTGTAGCTCGGGCCGACCTCTTGGGCATGGCCGCTTGGGTCGTCGGCTCGGCCTTAGCTAGATTGGGGGAGATAGACCCCCCTGCTTGGGTAGAGCTCTTGGGCACGACTGCCTTGGCTACTTGGGTCGGGCCACATGCACGACTCTGTGGTATCTGCAAGAAGCCTTATCGCTAGAGGAGGAGGAAGATAAGTACTCTTCGTACGTAGCTTGGTCAAACTCAATCATGAGGGACTTGATGGTCGTCCCTTCCGTAACATCCTTGTACTGCGCTATCACCATTTCGGTTGAAGAAACGGTTTCTCCCACTGTAGTCACCATCTTCTGTTAGGTGTAAAATTTGGATCTCGATGCAAGATTTGTATTATCTGTGTGTTTGTTACAAATCAATGAAATCCGGGATTCACAACAGAAGCGGAGAGAAGCCTCTCCTTGTTTAATATGGATTCTTTGGTAGCGATAGGACACCTCCCTCGGTACTTGAGCTGAGCTTGCTTCCCTTAGACGATATGATCGACATCGCGATTGGAACTTTAGTACATAGTAGAAGCTCTAATATGATTGGGTTCGACTCTACCCAAGGCCAAACAAATGCTTTGGCTTGTAGGCCGAATGCTTGACTGTCGGAAGTCAACTACCCGAGCTTGATAAATGTCAAGGCAGGAAGCTTAGAGAGGGCTACAATGCAATAGTTTGCAAAGCTAATGAGCCTTAGATCTGAGAGTTCAGAT
Source organism: Asparagus officinalis (assembly GCF_001876935.1). NCBI lineage: Eukaryota > Viridiplantae > Streptophyta > Magnoliopsida > Asparagales > Asparagaceae > Asparagus > Asparagus officinalis. Next base: position 32,719,838 of record NC_033799.1, on the reverse strand, counting down.
CGAGTCTACTTCAACAATCTAAGCTTACGGCCAAAAATGTTCTACCAGGCAAGCTAGTGAAAGTCCCTATCAGAAGAGCCAATTCCAGTAAATTCGGTCCGATTCTAACAGCCTCGGTCTGATTTACCAGCCTCAGTCTGATTCCCAGCAGCATTTGAACGTTGGTCCAAGGCGGCTTTAAATAGGCAAGGGATGACATAGGTCATCCCTTGATTTGTGGGATTTGACCACTAGTAGGGGTGAGGAACACCAGCTACCCTATCTATGGGATGTGACCACCTAGGGGTAGGGAGTAGCATACTCTCCTATAGCTATGGGATGTGACTGCTATAGGGGGGTCCTGTCAGTCACCCTATATTATAGCCATCAGTGGCTATTTATAGAGTAGGAGAGTTCTGGGCAATCCCTTGATGATTTGTGGGACATGGCCATGCCTAGGTGAGGAGAACCATGCTCTCCCCCTTAAAACGTGGGATATGACCATTGATGTGACTGTTCACATACCCCAAGTAGGCAGTTGATAAGCGTGCTGGCGAGGAGGTCATGCGAATTTGGCTTATGTAGGTGAGCTTTAGGCTGTCAAGCGAGCTTGGCTTTTAAGCGAGCTTGAGCCTAGAGGTGAGCTTCAAGCCTTCAGGCGGGTCCAACTCATGCTGACGGGTCGACTTCGGGAGGGAGACTAACACTGCCTTTCGAGTCGACACGAAGGGGTGTCATCCCGTGGTCTTGACGAGTCGACTTCAAACAGGAGACAAGCACCGCCCATCGAGTCGATGAGAGGGTCTCGGCCACTTCGAGTCGACTTCAAACAGGAGACAAGCACCGCCCATCGAGTCGATGAGAGGGTCTCGGCCACTTCGAGTCGACTAGGGGTTTAGCCTACTCAGATTCGACGAGGGGGTCTCGGCCCTTCGGTCTTTGCGAGTCAACTAGGAGGTCTCAGCTACATGGTCTTCAAAGTGCGGACTGACACCGTGCTTTGAGTTGAGTCGACGAGGGGGTCTCGGCCACTTGCAGTCGACGAGGGGGTTTAAGCCATTCGAGTCGACTAGGGGGTCTCGGCCACTTGGTCTTTGAAGTGCGGACTAACACCGCCCTTCGAGTCGAGTCGACGAGGGGGTCTCGACAACTTAGAGTCGATGAGGGGGGGATATGAATAAGCACAAATAAAAAGAACGCTAAGCAAAACACAAACAAACGATATGTTTACGAGGTTCGGTCACCACGATCTACGTCCCCGCTTCTCACCTCGAGGAGATCTCCACTATCACAATCCAGTTTGGAAGGCGGAACTTCTACACACTCGGTTTACAAGATCACCGAAAACTCTCACACTACACAATCACTAATCAATCACACTTTACACACTAAGTGTATGAACATAGCCCGTGTCCTCCTCCTCAAGTGCTCGGATGCAACCTCTCCCTAGGTTCGTCAACCGACGCCACTCCTATTGAATTCGACCCCGTCTCTCGCCTCACACTTCTTTCGGTGTACAAGTGTATTACAAGTGATACTCACAAATTAAGATTACATACAATGATTTGTTCTCAATAACAAATAAGAACGCAAATGAAGCTCACACTCACTAAATCACACTCCACAACCCACACTATATAGTATGAAGATATTAAGCTCAATACGTGTGTGTGATAACAGTGAATGAAAATAATACAACTCAATAAATATAGCTAAGATATGAAAATTAAGTAGAAAGCTATATGTAAAGATGAGTTAGAGAAAACTTCTCCATAGACAAGAAGAACAGTGGATGATGAGATTAAAAATCCTCTTCTTATAGTAGGAAAACTTTTTTTGAAAACAGACTGATGAAATCAGCTTAAACAGCTCTTTTAAATACACTTAAGATTTTGTTAAACACACAACTTGGATATATTGAAAGAGAGCAGCAATGGGGTATTTATACCCACTCAAAAACTCAGCAAAAACCAACTTGAAATGACCAAAAAAACCCCAGAGAACCGTTGTAAAAATAGCCGTTAAAAAGCAATGATGACATCGGCGGTCGACCGTGAAATCTCGCGGTCGACCGTGAAATCTCGCGGTCGACCGTGAAATCTCGCGGTCGACCGCGAGGCACAAAAAAATCTGAGAACAGGGTTTTGAAGCTGGCGGTCGACCGCGGCGGTCGACCGTGAAAGTCTCTGGATGGTTCACGGTCAACCATCACGGTCGACCGCAGGCATACAAAAAACATGCTTAGAAAATTTATTGCTGGCGGTCGATCACAAACTGATACAGCCAATATGACAGGTTTTTGGGCAGATTTAAAAATACTTTAAAAATAGCAAAACAATTTCAAAAATAATAAAACTTTGGGAAAAGTTTCTAAATGATAAAATGAACATGTTAGAAAAAGAATTTTTGGAAAAATAATTTTCGTTTGCAAAAACACACTGTTTTGAAAAGTGTTCGTAAAACCTGTATTTTACGAATATAAAAATTTTGATATGACTTATAAACATGTAAATATATCTCATGCATATATTATATGTATATAATGAAGTATGAATGAGCTGTAAACATGAGATAAAAGATATTGTAACGACGTTTGATGAAAAATCATTTATATGATAGAAAACGTCAAAAATCGTGTTAAGTGTACATATATTGAGCTTAAATATAAACATATAATATATATAAGTAAACTACTCTTATACCTAGGTAACTTCACACATATGAACTTGAATCTTTAACGCTTGATTTTCGTGTGTTGAAATACCTGTAAAGAAAAACATAAAAACAAAACTAGAGAATATATTAGCGATAAATTGTTTGACAAATTATCACTAAAACTATAGGGTCAACAGGCCATTCAAGTCGTCTGTGGGGTTAGGCCACTCGGTCTTCGAAGTGCAGAGACACTCAGCGAGTCAGTGTCAGACTATCACCACTCTTCAAATCGTCTGAGATGTTAATTCGTGGCGCTCGACTCCGAGTCGACTAACGGGAGCTCAGTCGAGTAGAGCCCATCTGGACTCTTGGGCAGTTTTCACTTCCTACATACCCTACATTATCTCTTAAACCTAGAGCATGGATGAAGATAATACTTATCCAAAGAGGTATGAAAATCACATATTTTTGGAGTAATGAAAATCATACTATTCCTCCAAACTTTAGTAAATGTGTAATCAAAGAAGTCATACTTCATAAGGATTGGGCAATGAGTACTAACCAGGAATTTTCTCTAGTTAGAACTCCAAGCAAAGAAATTTAGAATTTCAATTACTAGGATTACCAATTAGCCTTTTATTAACTATTCCTCTACCAAAATCCCAGAAACAATATACATGGCTAATTAAGTTATGTCCAGAAGCCATTTATAAAGGCCTACCTACTTGGTTATATAATTGGTGGTCTAAATATGGTTCAGACCTTAATATAGTACCCGAACCTATATCAGAGTTATATACTCATTGGTTTGACTCACACTCAGTCATCCAAAAGATGGGCAAGAATCAAATTCTCGAAGGTTTATGCTCATGCTCAGCATATTTCTTCGCTGAGGCAGAAATCCCATGGATCTAGAATTGGTTCTCAGAAGCTGCATGGGATGAACTTCACCTACCATCTCTTCTAAGAAAATATCACAGCAGATGGTGGAAGAGTATCAGTGTCCAAGATAAAGTAAAACAGATAGAAGAAATTATAAAAAAGAATAATAAAATCATTTATAATACTTTAACCCAAGAAATTCAAAATGAAAACTCTATGATCAAACTAGCAAAAACAATGAAGAAAAAATACCGTCAAGCTACAGAGGCTGAAATTCAGCAGAAATGCCTTGAGCATATGAAAAAACAATTCTTCGAGGTATTTGACAATAGTGATACTATGTCAACAAAATCCACACAAAGTACTCAAGTGATATATATATCCCTACCAGATGCGCATGATCCTTATGAGGAAACCGCAGAAGAAATATGGAAAGCAGCCATGGGAATTCCTACAGATGTAAAGGGTAAAGATATTGAATAGTTATAAAATATCTCTTACCTACAGTTTTACCGACTTCTTTACTAAAATTATAGCTTTACTTCTTTTTTCAATTATATTGATTAGAAATAGCCAAGCTACCACCTAAGAGTTAGATTGAAGAAAAGAGATTCGGTGCGCGATGGGGCCTACAACGTACCCGACACCTTATCCTTTACTTTGAACTGAGCCTCGGGAGACGCTCTTAGTGCTAAATAACGCATGTAGTAACGTAAGATTCCACCAAAAGGCGCCGAAAGATAATGCACACCAGAAACATCGGCAATAATGCATTTACTTTATCTCTTCTCTAACCAACTATCCAAATGCATTCAATAAAAAGATTCCTTTCTCAGCCATAAATAAGGGAGAAGACTTCATAGTTCAGTGTGTTCAATTTTTCTTAGATACTTTGCCTTCTTTCATGTCTCCTGCTTTCTCTTTGTAAATGTTAGCCTACCTAAGGGTTTGTAAAAAAAAGAAGTTGATCAAATAAACTGGAAAAACCAGAAGTTCTATTAGAAATAACAGGCTTCAAACGGTAAGTCATATTATATTTTTACTATCATTTTACTTAGTTTAAATTATTGACTTAGTTTTTTTCACTGTAAGTCATATTACCTTTTTACTTTAATTCATATTACTTTCTTACTTTAAATCATATTATTATTTTGCACTATGGCTTTCCAATAGTCTGATTTATCATTAATCTGACAGTTGTTAACTGTACAGTGTCAATGTTCTTCATCTTCAGAGGAAGAGGATGAATAGTATTCATCATCTGTTCTTTCAGTATCACTGTTGATCATTATTTTATACAAAGTTTTTATAAGACCTTCATCCTCAATTTCATTGATCTTTTTCTTTGTATAACATTTGCTAGCATAATGACCAGTCTTACCGCATTTGTAACATTTAATGTTATCGATATCCTTCTTAGGATTTTTAGGATGATCATCTCTGTCTTTTCTTTTAAATAACTTTTTCTTTTTCTTTTTCTTTTTGAAAGAATGTATTTTTTTCTGTCATCAGGTTCTCTCTTGACTTGTCTTCCTTTACCAGTCTTATAGGGTTGATCAAAGACAAACTGCTGACAGAATTCACCTAACTTCTTTATACTACTACTATATATATATATATATCTATATATATATATATATCCATATATATACTATGAATTAAGGTTATTCATAAAAAAATGACATATAAGAGATTCCTCATAAACAACGACCTGTGCAGCAAATCTCCACGTAATTGTAACGTTTTATGAGAACATTCCTCTCTCCCTACTCTTATTCACTCGTGGAGATTATGAATATATCATCCCTATATTAGAGAATCCTCTCTCATTGGCCATATGATCACATTCATATGTATATATATTAGTATATAGTATATATATATAGTACGTAATATGTTATACTTATAATATATACTATATATATATATAGCTATATAATATATCATAATATATATATATATATATATATTAATCGTATTTAATCTATATATATATATATATATACTCTATATGTAATATATACATATATGGGGACGAAATGTTTCCTAAGGTGGACGGCCTTGATAATCATCTACATGGGCGCGGGTCTAAAATCACATGATTGAGATACTTGTGAATGGATCCGCCTCCGGGCTTGAACTTGATTTACATATTCCTAAATCCCCAACGAAACCAAGTTTGGGGTGAACCCCGTCGTCGTTTGACCATTCATCCACGTCCATATCCAGATTTTAACGGTTTTGAATGATAATAGCAACTTTTCACTATGGCTCGGGGACGGAGGGTCAACGACGATGAGTTCACCCCAAACTTGGGGTGCTGTTGAGTGTTTTAGAATATGAGAATCAAGTTCAACGGAGCGGATCATCCACAACTGTTAGCTCGATCATGGTGGATTTGTAGGCCGCGCTCCTTCAGATAGATATCTAAGCGCGTCACCTTAGGAAACACTTTTCCCGACTGTAAATATATATATATATTAATATAATTATACTATAGTATATATATATAGCTATATTCTTTATATATATATATTATATAATACGTATATATATATATATATCATATATATACTATATATAATATATATATAGTACTTAAATGACTATATATTAATATACTCTCATTTCCTTCTCCCTTTTTTTTCTTTGTCGAAATTCTCTGCTAACATTATTCTTCGTCACTACCTAATTAATGTTAATAATACTTTACATGTAGTTTCATATGTAATATATTTGTCAGAATGATAAAGCTCAATTATGGTTCATTCACTTTGTCTTCATGATCAACTTAATGCACACAGATATTCTAAAGTACATAAAAACAATCCACAAACAAAGAGACAGAAAAAGAATTTGTTAGGATTTGATGGAGATTATCTGTGAAATTAAATATAAAAAATAAATAACGGCATCAACAAAAATATCACATGCAGGAAAAAAATCAAGATTTAATGTGTTTTGGCAAATCGCCAACATCCAGGGGACAATCCAGAGAAAAATATTCTACTATGAATCAAGAGTACAATCTCTTCAAATTGTTATACCAAAACTTGAGGATTAAATCACAAGAGAAAATACAACGTTACCTCTAAAGCACCAAAACACTAAAATCCATCTCAACACTATCTCCAATAACTGTGGAGAAATGAATATCGTACTCTTAGCAATCTCATCGTTTTGAATAAATAAGCATTTAAATCACTGCAATTGTAGTACCAAGCAATCCAAATTTAAAATTTTCCCCTCGTCCTCTCTTTTCTCTCTTTTCACCTTCAAAATAGCGCACAATTGAAAGAGCTCTCAATTTTTCGTTCCTGTAGCCTACAGGGTTTGCACGTAGCCTTCGCTTTTAACAAGGGATAGTTATACACAGGCCCTCCTATTCTTACTCAACTTCAAATAGGTCCAATATCATCCTATTACAAATAGGATTCCTTTGGGTGGGCCCAACTTGTATGGACCCTAATTTAGGTTGGACCCACAAAACAATCTGCCCCTCCAGCTTAAAGAAGGGGTCTGCTAATCCGTGACTCCTCATTGAGAGTCTATGCCGGCTAATTGTCGATACAACTTAGTCTTCTTTTTTAGAACAATATTCGTTAAAATTTTGTTGGATTCTCATCTGCATGAATCTTTTGTAGCTTCAGCCCCTCCTTCTTAACAATTTCTCTATCCTAATGGTATCTTACATTGATGTGTTTTATTTCAGAGTGGAAGGTAGAATTCTTTCTCAAATCAAGAGCACTTCAACCATCAATAAAAATCTGATAATTGTCCTGCTTCAAGCCTAACTCCTACAAAAATCTTCTCAACCAAACTATCTCGTTACTTTCTTATACAATTGCAATATACTCCGTCTCCATTGTAGATAATATAACATACTTCTACAACTTGGACTGTCAAGGTACAACTCTCACTTTTATACAACTCTCCCTATAAAAGTGAACAACTAACTTTAAGTAAACTTTCTATGATCAAGATTACATGTCATATCTGCATCTACAAAACCTTGTAGTATTGTTTTAGAACCTCCAAAACTTAAACATAATCTGAAACTGTCTTTTAAATATTTCAAGGACTACTTTATATATTCTTAATGTACTTTCCTTATATTGGAAAGAAACATACTCACAATGCTAACTGCATGAGATATATTTGGTCGAGTACAAATCATGACATATATCAAACTCATTATAACTAAAGAGTAAGGAATATTCTCCATCTTACTCTCTTCCTTCTTTGTAGTTAGACATGACTTCTTAAGCTTCAAATAACCTACCAGAGGAATACTAACTGTCTTGGCAGCTTTTATGTTGAATTTATTTAACCGTTCAATATATTTCTCCTATAATAACCGTAACTTCCTAGCTTTTCAGTCACAAGCAATCTCTACACTAAGAATCCACTATGCCGAATATAAATCTTTTATGTCAAGGGATTTAAATAACTCATTCTTTAGCCCACTAATCATCTGATTGTTCTAACTAACAATCAGCATGTCATCCACATAAAGCAATAGGATAATCAAACTAAAATTTGAAAATCTCCTAAAATATATACAAGAATATGCAAGTGTCCTCTAGTAGCCATGACTCAATATGAAAGAGTCAAATTTCTTATACTATTTTATTGGGTGGTTGCTTCAAACCATAAATGTTCTTCTTCAACCTGCAAAATATGTGTTCTTTTCCATTTACTTAAAACTCTTCGGCTAGTCCATGTAGATCTCCTCTTCCAAAATGCATGAAGAAATGCAACCTTTTATGTCAAGTTGCTCAATCTCAAGGTCTAACTTAGCCACTGATCCCAATATCACTCTAATGTACATTATCTTCATAACTGATAAGAAAACCTCATTAAAGTAAATGCTCTTTTTCTAACCAAAGCCTTTCACTACTAGCCAAGCTTTGTATTTCTGATTCTCTTTGTAGCCATCCTTTTTCAACTTGAATACCTACTTATTCTTTTTTAAAGCTTTTGTCCTTCGGTAACTCTATCAACTCATAAGTATCATTCTCCTAGAGAGATCTCATCTCTACATAGCCTAAAACCATCTATCCTTGTCTTTATGAGTCCATGCATCTTGAAGGCTCTCTGGCTCCCCCCTCTTCTATTAGCAAAGAATATTTTGATCTTGAGGATAGTCTATGCTCTTTAACTGATCTCCTAACTTGTGGCTATGCAATCTCCCACTTCTGGTGATGCGCCCCTGCTGATGAGTCTCCTGATAGTGATCCTAATTACTATCTCCCTGCTCTGGTATATAACTGTTATCATCAACATTGTCATCCTACACTTGCTCTATATCTATAGGATGTAAGTGTACTAGAGACAAAACATGTATCATACCTTGAATCTCGCTAGTAACACTATTTAACTACTCTGCTCTTCGTAGATCTGTAATAGTCTGGTCTTCATGAATGACCATATTTGCTCATCTAATAATTCTTCTCTTCTCTAGATCACATAGGTTATAGCCGAACTCATCTACTCCATAATGAAAGAAGATGTAAGGAATCACCCTTTCATCAAGCTTCTATCTCGAAACTTGTGCAAACACCTTACAACCAAACACCTTCAGATGAGAGTAGAAAATATCTTTTCTCGACCAAACCCTCTCTGGAATATTAAAATCCAAAAGAATTGATGGAGACATATTGATTATGTAGCATGCCGTGCGGACAGCTTCAACCTAGAAACTCTTTGTTAACTTTGCCATCTTCAAAAATAAGAATATTCTCAAAGTATACAATGACATATTTGCCGATGAATGGACATGATACATGTTTTATCAAACACACGAAAGTGTTCAGGATGTTGGATAGCCCAAATGACATGACAAGCCACTCATAGAGCCCCACCTTCTTGAATGATATCTTCCATTCATCTCTAGGGTGGATCCTAATCTGATGATGGCCACTCTTCAAGTCTATCTTGGAAAAGAAATGTGATCAAGAAAGTATATCAAGCATATCATTAAGCCAATGGATTGGGAATCTATATTTAACAGTGATCTTGTTAATTGCTTGGCTGTCAACACACATTTGCCAACTTCTATCCTTCTTCAGGGTGATTAAAGCTGGGACCATACATGGACTCAGGCTTTCTTGAGTTAGCTCTTTCTTTGACAGCTTGAAAACCTTCTCATATAATATGACACTCTCCTTTGAATTCATGCTGTTGTGTGGGAGGTTTGGTAAATTAGTACCAAGAACAAAGTCAATGAGATGCTGAATATTGTGCATAGACAAGCCATCAGGTAACTCTTCTAGGAATATGTCGACAAACTCATTAAGCAATGGTTCCACAAGAGGAGGAACTGAACCTGCAAGGCAGCTAAACTACTACAAACACCATCTTAGTTTTCTCCACTGTATCCTGAAATTCTGTCCCCTGCTTAACAAGAAAAGATACACCTTCCGACTTCGCTGCCGTTAGGATTGATTCACTGTGTAAGGTGCGAGTGTAAACCTAAGACCATTTTTTCCAAAAGATCTTTGCCTCTGTGAATGGTTTCAAGATCAACTTGTTAAGGTCTCCCTAGCAGCATATGATAGGTGTTGGCCTTCTTATTTTGATGATGTTTAACAAACAATTTACAACTAATGTTGTTTGTCTAGTATTTGTGTTTTCTTATTTATTATAGACAAACAACATAGTTGGAGGATGGATGGAATAGAGCTTCAACGATGATATCCAAAGGAGGTTGGTGGAATGTCGGTGAAGCCTTACAATTCAAAGTTAAAGATCAAGTTCAAGCTTCATCCGTAAGTGTACCAAGTTTAAGCTTATTGAAGATCAAGACCAAGCTTGGGTAATTTAGTTTAGGTTTTATATTATGTGTGTTAAGTACGTTTAGCTCAATATCTATATACACACATTTATTGGTTTCTTTGTATATATATATAGTTATATATATATACATAAGTTTTGGTTTCTATGCATATATATAGTTATATATATTTATATACATGCATGGTTTTGGGTTTTCATGTTTAAAATATGAAATCACATATTTCATATTTACTATTGTGTTTTTTTTTAAAACATTGCATAGAATATGCAATTTTTTGAAAATTCTGTATTCTTAGTTTTTGGACTTAACAATAATCATATACATATTTTATTAAGTCTATATAATCATTGTGCAAAGTTTCAAAACATGGTTTAGCCTAAATGTCAAAATTCACATGTTTACATTTTCGTGTTTTGGACTATTTTTGCAAAATGATGATTTTTCACAAATGGGAAATGCAATTTGGAAAATTCCTTTTGTAACATGTTCATTTACATGTTTATATACATTTCCCAAAGTTTCATATTTTTTGGACTTCATTTGTTATTTTTAACAATTTTCCAAAAGTCAAAAAAATCTGTTTTCAAAGCCTGTTTTCCTGTGTATCTGTTCGCGGTCGACCGCACCGGTCGACCGCCCATGAGTTAAGAACTCAGATTTTGTTTTTATGGCTCGCGGTCGACCGTGACGGTCGACCGAGAGTCCAGAGACTTTCCGGCGGTCGACCGCCGCGGTCGACCGTGCGCTTGTCCAGTTCTGTTTTTTTGTTGCTCGCGGGCGACCGCACCGGTCCCCCGCCGATATGACCGTTAGACTCCAATGGCTATTTTCTGAGCTGATTTTCTGGGGCTATTTTTGTCCTTTGCTTGGGGTTTGACTAAGATTTTGAGTGGGTATAAATACCCCATTGCTGTTCTCTTTCAAAAATCCAAGAATGTTTTAAACAAATTTTTAAACAAGTTTTTAAACAAGTTTTTAAACAAGGGTTTAAGTGTGTTTTTAGTGTTTATTTGGCTTGAAGATTGTTTTCACAAGTAGAGGAGATCATCTTCTTGTTTGGGCTCCAATCTCCATCTCTCCATCTTGTCTTCTATTGAGAAGTTTTCTAAACTCTACTCTATCTTTTATTTATTACTTGTTAATTATCATTTCTATTAAAGCTAGTTTTATATTGAGTTTAGATTTGATTTTAATCTCATTGTTACACACACCCACATGAGCTTATTGTATTTGCATACATAGTATATTAGGGTTGTGAGAGATTATAACATTAAGTTGTGCTTCATTGTGTTCTCATCTATTGTAGAGAACAAATTTATATTTGTTACATTGTGAGTGTTGTAAGGTTTTCGGTGAGCTAGAAACCGAGTGTGTTGTGAAGTTTTCGGTGAACTAGAAAACCGAGTGTGAGGAGTGAACGTTGTTCAGTGAGCGTTGAAAACCGACACTGTGAGGTGTAAACGTTATCGGTTGTGATAGTGGGTTTCTCCCCGAGAGTGGGGAGCGGAGACGTAGGACGGAAGGTCCGAACTCCGTGATCATATTGCTTGTTTAAGTTTGGCTTAGCACACTTATATTTGTTCATCTTTATAGCCTTTCTCTCATTGTTTATTTCATCCACTATATCATTTGTTTATGTTACCCTTGTGTTTATATATCCTTGCATATATTTTTTATCATATAGGATATATCTCATTGTTCATCTTGCTTATCCTAGCTCATATAACTTGTTGTATTTCATACTTGCTAGGATAACTTATTAATTAATTTTAATTGGCATTTAATCGGATTAGATTAGCATAAGACCCTAATCACCCCCCCTCTAGGGTCTAACAATTGGTATCAGAGCTTGGTGCTCTTTGATTTAAGGTCTAATCGCCTTGAGTTAAAGATCCAAGTTATCTTTTTGTGCTAATCTTGTTTTGATTGCATTTGTATCTTGCTTGCATATTTTTACAAATTATGGATATGAATGATGCATCTTGTTTAGGCTATGATTCTAGTATTGCTCCTAAATTCAATGCTTTCCCTTATGCTCAATGGTGTTTTAGATTCAAAATATTTGTTCAATCTAAAAATATCGATTTATGGGAAATCATTGATTGTGCTTATATTGTGCCCACGTTGGAGAAATCCAAGTGGAGCAAACATGATAAAAAGATGTTTATTATGAACAAGCTTATGTTAGAATTTTTATTAAATGCATTTGATTCATTTATGTCTAACAAGCTTGATTCTTTTGATAGCGCTTATACATTATGGAAATTCATAGAAGCGCATCAAGGAGACTTGGAGGCGATCCGACAAGCTTTGGAGGATCCTGCTTCAAGTTCTAAAGGAGCTTCATGCACACGAGCACTAGGCGATAGCCCTAGTGAGGTTTGCGAGTTCGAATCTATTAATGATTTACCTAATGATGAACATGCTTGTGCTAGTGAAAGATTATTGCATGCCTACAAGAAATTGCAAAATGATTTTATTGATTTAAAAAGCAAGCATGAGGATTTTAAATCCGATCATGAGTTGTTAGCATCTAAGTTTGAAACTATTTCTAATGAAAATGTGATCCTTAAAGAAAACAATGAAAAATTAAAATCGGATCATGATTCTTTGCTTTCAAACTTTGCCAAGTTAACTCATGAAAAAGATAATGTCATGTTAGAAGTAAAGAACATACAAAATGATACTGCTTCTTTTATAAATAACTATTTATGTTCTACTTCTAAAAGTGCATATGTGCCTAAAAATGAAGACTTGAATCTTATGAAAAAATACATTTCATCTTTAGATTCAACTTTGAAAATATGCTTTGATAATCATAAGAGGCTTATGAATATGTGTGCTAAGTCAAAATCATCCACTCATTATGCACACATATATAGCAAAATTTACACGAAAAGCTCATTTAGCTAAATTTTGCTATGATGCACACAAACATAAGAATTCTAATGCTCCTTGTGCATCTCATGTAGCTTCATCATCTTGTACACTTACACATTCACATGCTCATTCTCACAAAGTTCATCATAAGCATGCTAGTGTGTTCAAGTGTGATCATTGTGGTCGTTTTGATCATTTGGCCAACTATTGTTTTGATTTGAAAAGAAAATCTCATTTGACAAATGTTTCCAATAGACCACATGTTTTTAAATGTGATGTTTGTGGTAGATATGGCCACTTAGGAAAGTTTTGTTTTGATAATGTTTCACATTTGCAAAATAATCTTAAAAGATCATCTATGGTTGTAAATGTTTCCCGTGCACGAGCTAATGGTCCACAAAAACAAATGGATCTCTTTCATTACACAAATTACAATCGGAAGGGTCATTTGAGTGAATATTGCTTTGACCGTGTTAGTTCACCATATGTGCCCAAGAGGGTTCATAACACTAGGGCTTTGAGATTTAATGATAGGGGTCATGTCCCTAAATCTTTTGGTACCAAGAATACTTGAGTACCAAAACAAATTTGATTTTAAACCAAGAATTTTAGTGTTTTTTTATTTTTATTTTTCTTGGTTTTGAAAAATGTATTTTAAACTTTTATGAAAACAATTCCCTTTATTGGTCAAATTCTTTTGTTTTCATGATTATTGTTTTGATTTTGATAAGAGGTTTGTGTTCATATAACCCTCCGGATTTATTGGGTGTTTATTCCCAAATCTTGTTTACCGGATGCTAAAATATTTATATAGGTTGATACTAGCTCAAGAGCTAGATATAATTACCTCTCTTGATTTTTGAAAATCAATGATGGTTTGGTTTTATGTGGTTGTGGTTGATTTATGATTGATTTGTTTTCATTTGAAAACTCTTTTTGCATGATTCTCATGTTTCTCTTCTTTTGATTTCATAAATCTACCTTTACAAACGTTTTTATGTTCTTAGTATGAGACACTATTTTTTACTTTGATATATTTATATATGTTCTCATTGTCTTTTTCTATGTGAGTGATATTTAGCATATTCATGTATGCTTGCTCACATATGTTTGCCATGATCTTCATTTCATATATTCTTTATGGCATTTTGATAGGGGGAGCAATCATTATATCTTTCTATGTGTTATACTCACCTATGCATATTGATAGGGGGAGCTTTCGCTCTCTTCATACCTTTGTCCACTTTTTGATGTTGTCAAAGGGGGAGAAATATTGTGAGTATATTCTTTCTTGTTTATATGCATGTGAATTATAACTTATATATTCATTTCCTTTCATGCATATATCATTTTTGTAAATTGTTTGTCATCATCAAAAAGTGGGAGATTGTTGGCCTTCTTGTTTTGATGATGTTTAACAACTAATGTTGTTTGTCTAGTATTTATGTTTTCTTATTTATTATAGACAAACAACGTAGTTGGAGGATGGATGGAATAGAGCTTCAATGATGATATCCAAAGGAGGTTGGTGGAATGTCGGTGAAGCCTTGCAATTCAAAGTTAAAGATCAAGTTCAAGCTTCATCCGTAAGTGTACCAAGTTCAAGCTTATTGAAGATCAAGATCAAGCTTGGGTAATTTAGTTTAGGTTTTATATTATGTGTGTTAAGTACGTTAAGCTCAATATCTATATACACACATTTATTGGTTTCTTTGTATATATATATAGTTATATATATCTTTCCATCAAACGGCGTAAAGTTAATGAGATTAAACTTTGCCGGATATGGAATGGATTCCCACTCCCTCGGATATGGACACGGTATACCTGACCTTTTTACCTCTTGAGCATTCATCAATGCATTGATTTTGCTCTCCAAGTCTTTCATCTTTTTGTCTTCACTCGTTTCTATTTTCGAGTGGTTTTGGGGAGAGGTAATGTGGTCTTCTTTGGCATTATCATCTACCGGACCACTTCCGTTGTCGTTGTTGACAGGAGGAATAATGACATTATTCCCTTCCCGTTCATTCTCTTCTTGGTTCTGATGATTGGGTCGAGTGGGCTCCTCTTGATGAGTTGTCAAAGCTGCGAGTTGCTGATCGTGCATCTCCCTCATCCGCTGTAGGGTCATTTCCATCTCGAATTTGAAAGCTTCTTTCTGCCGAGTTAGGGCGTCTTCAAGCATTTTGTTCATTTGTTCGGCACTGATCATGAGTGATTCGTACGGCTGGCCCGCACTTGAAGCCGTGTCATCTGATGCGACGGCGGAGCAGGTATCTGAATCAGCATCTGATTCTTCTTCTTCCAGAGAGAGGCCCTTTGGTACTCTTTGGTAGCCCTTCCGGCCGCTGGTTCCGGGCCGCATCCGTGCTATACACCGGGATACCTCAGCGAGCTGTTCTATGCTGAAGTGTGGTGTTGATTCCCCTCGGCCGGTCATGTTGACCGACACTCTTGAATACTCGTCTTTTTGGCGGAGCAATTTCTTCTTGTGGAAATGCCTCGGCTTGGAGAGTCTCTCGAACACCGAGATTCTTCTTGGGGGACTGTTGCAGCGGCATTCCGACAGCACCGTCTTGATGATACTTGCACACGGGCATTGGGACTTCATATCCTGCACATATCTCTTTCGAGATTTACCCACACCCCCAGCTCTGTAGTACAACTCATCAGCTTGATAGCTGGAGCACCCTACAGAGTGTTGGTGGGTGTCCCTTAGTATAACACTCTCATCTTCAGATGAGTGTGCTTCCCCTTGGGAATGCAACACTTGGTTAGTTTTATCAAGAGTGGCCCGTTCAATCTTACGCTTTTGTGAGCGTATGAACTGAACGGGCTCTTTTAATTCGACTCGCAATCCGATGCGGTCGGTGATAGGGGCTTTCCCTTTGTTTTCTTTATTGGGGGGATTAAATCGACCCCCAGTCTGATTTGAAACTTGGGGACCTTTCAATGGTCCCAGTCGTTCTTTGACGGGTACTCTACCTCGATTCGCCGGTAAGGGACCGAGGTGACCTGTCAAAGGAACCTGGGATCTTGAATGATCCCCTTTCTTACTTGGCGCCGTTGAAGGTGCCGGGATAGTAGAAACATGACCTGATTTGGAGGAGCTTTGGGCGATGGTTTCACCCTTCTTTGCTGGAAGTGTTGGCTTCGATTTGGGAATCCACACCTGTTTGCTTGTGGTCGGCGCTTTGACCGCCGTTTCTTGCTGCATTTCTTCCGCCTTCTTTAGGAGGAGTCGGGCATGCGCAAGTAAAGCACGGCGCTTCTTGATTCGCTCCTCGAGCGTGGAGCGGTTCCTCTTGACACGGATCCACTCACTCGCTTCTGTTTTGGAGGGGAGGTTGATTGCTTGCCGTTGCTCTTGTCGCTGCCTTGACTTCAAGTCCTCTGCATAGCGCACTCCATCTTTTGACTCCCTGGCCTTGGCGAGTTGTTGAGCAAGGCGTTGACGACGCCTTTGGAGTGCCCTTTTGGACAGAATCGGAGTTGCATCATCCATCGCCTTTGAGGTTGATGGGAGAGCTGGATTTGCTGTCTTGACCATGCTGAGCAACATGGGGACGTTGCGTGGTGCAAAGGCAGCGGAGGGCTCTTGGTTCTTTGAGTTGGAAGTCCCACGAACGTTCTTGGAAGCGGATGTCTTCTTGCGCCGGTTCGGGGAGGCAGATCTGGAGGAGGAAGAGGAGAGGTATTCTTCGAACTTCTTCTGGTCGAACTCGTATTCGACCTCTTCATTCACCCGGATCTTGAAGGCCGGTTGCGTCACGACGATCTCGGGGGCGAGATCGTTGGCTCCCACTGTGGTCGCCAGCTTGTTTTCGGTAAAAGTCGCTGTTTTCATTGATATTCTCTTTTTGAGATCTGTTACAACTTCAAGCGTTACAACAGAATAAAATGAAAACAAAAGATATTACAACTTAAACGAAAATAAACACGAGGTCCCGGTTTGGTGCGGTCTCGCTTGCGTGGGTTGTTGGCCTGTGACGGGGATGTTGATATCCGTGGACCGCCGACTCTTCAAGATCTCTTTTCCGGTATAATCCGGCAGAGTTTCGTCTATCCGCGAAGGGATATGGAAACAGAACCCCGTCGATCCGCGTGAGATCTCAGAGGTGTAAAGCTTATGTCTCGGCTAAAACGAGACACTAGCTCTCCTTTGTATCACCGCTAAGGGCAACACTAAGGGAAAAGAAGGGGGATGAAGGAAGGGCTCTCTTTTCCGGTATAATCCGGCAGAGTTTCGTCTATCCGCGAAGGGATATAGAAACAGAACCCCGTCGATCCGCGTGAGATCTCAGAGGTGTAAAGCTTATGTCTCGGCTAAAACGAGACACTAGCTCTCCTTTGTATCACCGCTAAGGGCAACACTAAGGGAAAAGAAGGGGGATGAAGGAAGGGCTGATGAAGAAATCCTTACTCCTCAATCCGGCAGGGCTTCGCCGCTCTCTTAGAAGACCCCGACTCCTTCCGCCGGCAGGGCTTCGCCGCTCCTCTCTGAAATTTCAGATCTCAAAGGCTAGAGCTCTAGATCTGAAATTTCTCTCCCAAAACCAAGGCCAAGAGAATGGAGGCCCTAGGGGCCTATTTATAGGAAAACCAAGGGGTAGGGGCTGGTTGAGGACACCCCCTAGGGGGGTGTCTCGGCTCCAAAACCGAGACACCCCCCTTGGGGTGTCTCGGCCTGGCCGAGACACCCGGGGTGTCTTGGCCTCGCCAAGACACCCTTCGGGTGTTTCGTCCTGGCCGGGATGCCCCCGGGTGCCCCAGTCTGGTCCGAGGCTTTCCGGGTGTGTTTGCCGTTGATTCGCCGTCCCAACTCGGATTTTGAGTGATTTCGGATGCGTTGGAATCTTGACGACGAGCTCTGTAGGCCCCGACGGTTGGATTATCAGTGGGGTGATCGGGACACGGCGGGCGTTGGTCCAATTGCGGTGATCGCGGGGTTTTCGGTCAACCCGTATCCCGGTGATTCTGATATTCTGTCGGGCTCAATATCTATATACACACATTTATTGGTTTCTTTGTATATATATATAGTTATATATATATATACATAAGTTTTGGTTTCTATGCATATATATAGTTATATATATTTATATACATGCATGGTTTTGGGTTTTCATGTTTATAATATGAAATCACATATTTCATATTTACTATTGTGTTTTTTTTTTTTTTTTGAAAACATTGCATAGAATATGCAATTTTGTGAAAATTCTGTATTCTTAGTTTTTGGACTTAACTAGGAGAGACCGGAATACTTTGGATATGATTGGTCCAGCCTTCAGTCGGCCTAAGGGACCTGTGGTTTGCCTCAACTCTCAGCTCCTTCGATCTTCGGTTTATCCGGTGCTTTGTCGGATGACCGAGATTGTTCCGGCGCTGCGTTTATCGCCTGGCCGTCGTTGGAGTCTCGAGTTTACAGCTGGTGAGTTGAGTTTGGCTCGTGTCTTTTTCACAAATGGGAAATGTAATTTGGAAAATTCTTTTTGTAACATGTTCATTTATATGTTTATATACATTTCCCAAAGTTTCATATTTTTTAGACTTCATTTGTTATTTTTAACAATTTTCCAAAAGTCAAAAAAACCTGTTTTCAAAACCTGTTTTCCTGTGTATCTGTTCGCGGTCGCCCATGAGTTAAGAACTCAGATTTTGTTTTTATGGCTCGCGGTCGACCGTGACGGTCAACCGTAGCAAGTCCAGAGACTCGCGCTGTCCGGCGTTGACCTAAGGTTACGCGTTGATCGGCGTCCACCTTAGGGTTTTGAACCGCGTAGGCTGGCCTTTGTCGTCACGTGTTGACTTTCGTCGTCACGTGTTGACTTTTGTCGCAACGCGCTGTCCGGCGTTGACCGCGGTCGACCGCACCGGTCGACCGCCGATTTGACCGTTGGACTCCAATGGCTATTTTCTGAGCTGATTTTCTGGGGCTATTTTTGTCCTTTGCTTGGGGTTTTGACTGAGATTTTGAGTGGGTATAAATACCACATTGCTGTTCTCTTTCAAAAATCCAAGAATGTTTTAAACAAGTTTTTAAACAAGGGTTTAAGTGTGGTTTTAGTGTTT
Source organism: Asparagus officinalis (assembly GCF_001876935.1). Lineage (NCBI taxonomy): Eukaryota > Viridiplantae > Streptophyta > Magnoliopsida > Asparagales > Asparagaceae > Asparagus > Asparagus officinalis. Next base: position 32,700,568 of record NC_033799.1, on the reverse strand, counting down.
ATTTGGCTTGAAGATTGTTTTCACAAGTGGAGGAGATCATCTTCTTGTTTGGGCTCCAATCTCCATCTCTCCATCTTGTCTTCTATTGAGAAGTTTTCTAAACTCTACTCTAGCTAGTTTTTATATTGGGTTTAGATTTGATTTTAATCTCATTGTTACACACACCCACATGAGCTTATTGTATTTGCATACATAGTATATTAGGGTTGTGAGAGATTGTAACATTGAGTTGTGCTTCATTGTGTTCTCATCTATTGTAGAGAACAAATTTATATTTGTTACATTTGTTGGACCCTAGAGGGGGGGTGATTAGGGTCAAGAGGCTTTAATATGCAATTTAAAATTCAGCACAAGCAAACCACAAAACAGAAGTGCAATCAAATAGAAAGAGATAGAGTTAGGAATCGTTATCCTTGACGCGCGATGTGTTAACGAGGTTCGGCCCGCTGACCTACGTCCCCGCTCCCCACTCTCGAGGAGAAATCCACTAACACATCCGGTTTGGAAGCCGGAACTTCGTCTACACAGCGATCCCACAAGATCTCTCTCTCACTACACAGTTTGATCTCACAGATCACACTCCCTCACAGTAGATCTCCACAGATCTCAACCACACAGCAGCAGAAGAAAAAACAAGCAAGAACCTCTCTTTACACAAGCCCCTATAGCAAAGAGAAGAGTACTGAAGCTGGGAAGTGAAACACACTTGAAACAGAGAGGAAAAACAGAGTTTTGAAAATTTTCTCAGGAAACAGAAAAAGCTCTCTGGTTTTCAAACGTTAGGGCTTAGAGGAAGAAGAAGAGGTCTGGGGATTTTATAGGAGAGTTTAAATCATTTTAAAACAAAAACAAATCTACCCAAATGAGATAATAATCTCTTCTTCAGACCCTCATCACAGACTGTGCCAATCACTAACAAGTGAAAGCACAGGGTTCGAGGCAAACGACCGTTTTAAAAAAGTCGCGGCTGAACAGAGGCAAAAATCGGTTGACCGAAGAAAATATCGGTCGACCGAAAAATACCTTCGGTCGACCGACCGAAAAAATCGGTCGACCGCCAGCAGCTAAGGAGTTTTGACAAAACATCCAGAGACTCATCGGTCGACCGGCACGGTCGACCGATTAAGGGTTGAGAAATTCGGTCGACCGTATCGGTCGACCGACGACACTCTGGAGACATAGAGAAGAAAGGTCATCGGATCGGTAGACCGGACCGGTCGACCGATTTCTGACATATTCTGAAATCAGGTTATTTGACCAAGTTGAAATATTTCCAAAATATTCATTTGACCTCTGAAAATTCTGAAACTTTGTAAAATGTTTTTAATACTAAAAACAAACTGCTTGGAAAAAGAATTTTGCAGATAGGTACTCAAACTTGTGAAAAATAGTATTTTGTGAAAAACGCTTAAAAGCACAAGTTTAAAAACGTGTGTGTGATTCCCAATAGCTTCAAGTAAACTCAGTAACTCTTTGCCTACATTCTAGCACTAGAGAGAAAAAACAAAAGAAAGCTAATATCCTCATATAGAGAGCAATATACTTGAGCTTTGATATAGCTTGAATCGGATGAAGCTTTTGATTGAATTTGTCGTTCTTGAAATAACGTTGCTTCATCTCTTGGCCTCCTCCTCCTTTGGATATCTTCGTTGTAGCGTATATTCCATCCATCCTCCGTTAATGGCACTAACGAGCTTGACAAATGATTTTACTACATTTACACTCAATAAGCCATTAGTACCGATAATGGTGGTTGTAAGAACATCATCAAAACATAAGGGCTAACAATCTCCCCCTTTTTGATGATGACAACCAACCATTATATAAGAGCAAAAATAAAATAGCTTATAGATAGGTGCTCCCCCTATCTATGAGCTCCCCCTAAATATATGCAACAAATGAGGAGATTTCTCTCCCCCTTTGTCACCATCAAAAATGGGGTAAAGAGAAATGCCAAATGCAAAATGCAACTAATCAAGCAAGCAATGTAGAACTTTCACATAGTGCATAAGCCCAAACCATTTCTTATGCGACAAAAATCATCCTCTCCAAGAGGCTTAGTAAATATATCCGCTAGTTGAGATTTGGTGTCAACAAATACTAGGGATACATCTTGTCTCTCTACATGATCGCGTAAGAAATGATGGCGCACGTCAATATGCTTAGTTCTAGAATGCAAAACCGAATTTTTGGAAATATTTATGGCACTTGTGTTATCACAAAAGATTTTAATATTTTGAAAATTCAAATCATAGTCAACTAAACTTTGTTTCATCCATAAAACTTGAGCACAACATAAGCCGGCGGCAATGTATTCCGCTTCCGTAGTGGACAATGCAACACAATTTTGTTTCTTGGAAGCCCAAGAAACAAGGGAATTTCCTAAGAATTGGCATGTTCCACTAGTACTCTTGCGATCTACCTTACATCCGGCAAAGTCGGCATCACAAAAACCATATAAATCAAAAGTGGTACTTTTTGGATAAAACAAACCAAGGTTAAAAGTTCCATTAACATACTTAATGATTCTTTTAACCGCAATTAAATGAGACGCTTTGGGAGAAGCTTGAAAACGTGCACATGCACATACACTAAACATGATGTCGGGTCTACTAGCGGTGAGATAAAGAAGACTACCTATCATACCTCGGTATAGTTTTTGGTCCACATCTTCACCACTCTCATCCGCATCAAGCTTAACACTAGTACTCATGGGAGTAGGCGCATGCTTAGAATTCTCCAACTTAAATTTCTTCACCAATTCCTTCGCATACTTGCTTTGTGAAATGAAGATCCCATCCTTAGTTTGCTTGACTTGGAGCCCGAGAAAGAATGTAAGCTCTCCCATCATACTCATCTCAAAGTGATCCTGCATAACTTTAGAAAATTCCTTGCACAAGGATTCATTAGTAGCACCAAAAATAATGTCATCCACATATATTTGAACTAAAATGAAATCATTTTTCCTTTTTCTCACAAAAAGTGTGTTATCAATAGATCCTTTTGAAAAACCATTTTCAACAAGAAAACTAGAGAGGCGAGCATACCAAGCCCTAGGAGCTTGTTTCAACCCATATAAGGCTTTTTGTACCCGGTAAACATGATTAGGAAAAGCATGATCTATAAAACCGGGGGGTTGCTCAACATACACTTCCTCTTCTATAAAACCATTTAAGAAAGCACTTTTGACATCCATTTGAAATAGTTTGAAATTTTTAAAACTAGCAAATGCCAAAAACATCCTAATAGATTCCAACCTTGCAACCGGTGCAAAGGTTTCATCATAGTCTATGCCCTCCTCTTGATTGTATCCTTGGGCAACCAAACGTGCTTTATTTCTAGTTACAATGCCATGTTCATCAAGTTTGTTTCTAAAAACCCATTTTGTACCAATTACACTAGCATTGTTAGGTCTAGGAACTAACTTCCAAACTTCATTTCTTTGAAAATTGTTTAATTCTTCATGCATAGCCAAAACCCAAAATTCATCATTCAAAGCATCATTAACCTTTTTAGGTTCTAGTTGAGATAGAAATGCAACATTACCACATTCACTCAAGGCTTTTGAGCGAGTTATAACTCCTTTTGAAGGGCTCCCAATGATTTGTTCCTTTGGATGATTTGATGTGAATTTCCAAGCTTTAGGTGGTTCAACTTGATCTTGAGCGTTTGTGCTATCCACATCCTTTTGAACTTCTATAGAGGGAGTGTCATTGATTTGCAACAAGTCCAATCCTCCCTCAATATCATCATCATCATCTTTCCTAGGCAACACAACTTGAGAGCCAACATTAGTCTCATCAAAAGTAACGTTTATAGACTCTTCAACAACGAGGCTTCGTTTATTGAAGACCCTATAAGCCTTACTTCGAGGTGCATAACCCAAGAAAATACCAACATCAATTTTGGAATCAAATTTATCATGGTGATCTTTTGTATTTAAGATAAAACATTTGCAACCAAAAACACGAAAATAACCAATGAAAGGAGTTTTTCCATGATAAAGTTCATAAGGGGTTTTCTTAAGCCTTGGTCTAATCAAAACACGATTTAAAACATGGCAAGCCGTATTGACGGCTTCCGCCCAAAAGTATTTTGGTAAATCAAAAGAATTTAACATAGTACGTGCCATCTCTTGTATGGTGCGATTTTTCCGTTCAACAACACCATTTTGTTGTGGTGTTCTAGGAGCGGAAAACATATGAGTTATACCATGATGAGCACAAAAATCATAGAAAAATTCATTTTGAAATTCACCACCATGATCACTTCTTATCTTAACAACTTTCAAATCTTTTTCATTTTCAATTCTTTTAACATGATTTGCAAATTCTTCAAAACAATCATTTTTCTTAGCAAGAAATATTGTCCATGTAAAACGAGAAAAATCATCAATAATCACAAAAACATAGTGTTTGCCTCCAAGAGAGGTAACACGCATAGGACCAAATAAATCAAGATGAAGTAATTGCAAAGGTTTAGAAGTTGATACCTCATGAATGGATTTGAAAGAAGATTTCGTTTGTTTACCTTTGGCACAATCCTCACAAATTGTATCTTTTATGAAGTGTAAGTTAGGTAGCCCTTTCACAAGATTCTTCTTAGACAATTTTGATATTAACTCCATATTTGCATGTCCAAGTCTCTTGTGCCAAATCCAAGGGTTTTCATCAATAGCCGCAAGACACTTCACATCTTGATTAACTAACTCATTCATCTCAAAAATATAAACATTAGACTTGCGATTTGCAATAAAAACAATATTTCCATCCATACTAATGATGCATTTATCCGGTTTAAAGGAAATATCAAAACCTTTATCACTTAATTGGCTAATGCTAAGAAGATTATGATTCAAACCACTTACTAAATAAACATCTTCAATTGTGGGTGAGGGTTTCTTACCAATAGACCCGATACCAATGATTTTACCTTTCTCACCACCACCGAAGGAGACATTGCCTCCTTCAATCCTTGATAGGGTTGCAAATAACTCTTTGTTGCCCGTCATATGATGTGAGCAACCACTATCAAGGTACCACATCTCCTTACGTCGTTGCCGTGACGTTCCCTACAAAAGAAGAAGATGAAGGTGTAGTAGCTTTAGGTACCCATGTCTTGGGTCCTTGGTGGTTAGTAGTTTTGGTACCTTTGGGTACCCATATCAAACCATAAAAATCTTCATTGTCTTTAATTCTACAATGAGTAGAAATGTGTCCATGTCTCATACAATAGGTGCATACAAAATTTCTTTTGTATGTACGAATGTTGGAGCTATGAAACCTATTTCTACCATGGTGATTGTAATTGTTATAAGCATGAGTGGGTCTAGTTCTACAACCCTCAATTTCTAATTTTTCAATCTTTGATCGTAATTGCTTGTTCTCGAAATCGATATCTCCTAGCAATTCATCTTTTAGAGCAAGAGAGGTTGTTAGTTGCTCTTGCTTAGTATCACAAGAGGTATGCAATTTTTTGAAAGAAGAGTATTCTTTAGACATTCTTTTAAATTCAAAGTTCAACTCTTCTAATGCCATAGCTATGTCACATTGCATATAGAAAGATTCACTTTCGGCCTCGGATATTACCTCTTGTTCATTTGCCATGAAACAAACATTTGGGTCATGAAGAGCAAATTTGGCTCCTTCTTCATCACTATCCGAGTCACTTGGTTCGGATTCTTCCCATCCGGCATACATAGCCTTCTTCTTTTTGTACTTCATGTACTTTTCCTTGAGCTTGGGGCAATCCTTAGCGATGTGACCCGGTTCGTTGCATTCAAAGCATTTTCCTACACGAGATGAAAACTTGTTGTTAGATCGGGGATTAAATTTTTTGTTCATTTTGATAAGTCTAGAGATTCTTCTAGAGAGATGAGCCACTTCTCTAGAAAAATCAACTTCACTCTCCGACGACGAAGATGAGTTGTCACTAGCTCCCTTGAGAGCTATGGTCTTCAATTTTGGTGACGGCTCCTCAACTTCGCGTGATGACACTTCCTCCTTTTCCTTCCCCTTGAGCTTCTTCTCATGCACTTTGAGCTTTCCGATGAGGCTATCAAGAGCTAAGGTAGTGAGGTCATGAGCTTCCTCAATGGCCGTAGCCTTGGGTTCCCATGTCGGAGTCAAGGAGCGAAGTATCTTGTAATTCATCTCTTGAATGGATAATTGCTTATCTAGACCATGTAATTCATTGATGATATTAGTAAAACGAGAAAACATAGCATCAATGGATTCATTTGGAAGCATTTTAAATAGCTCATAATCATGCATAAGTCCACTAATCTTAGATTCCTTAACTTGGGGGGTTCCTTCATGTGTGACACATAATTTTACCCAAATTTCGTATGCGGTTGCACACGTGGAAACTCTATTATATTCATTAGGGGAAAGACCACAAATTAAGGCGTTCATAGCCTTAGCGTTGAGATTAGCTAGGTGCCTTTCTCCATCGGTCATGTTCCCGACTTTGGACTTTTCTTCATATTTCTCTTCTATGAGCTCTAGAATGTCAAGGTCTATGCAACGAAGGTAAATTCTCATCCTAGCCTTCCAATAAGCAAAATTAGTGCCGGTGAAGAGAGGTGGTCTAGTTGTGGATTGTCCTTCTAGCATATGCATATTCAAAGAGGCCTCCATTAGATCTTTTCTCTAAGGTTGTTAAACCAAAAACTGATATAGAGACCAAGCTCTGATACCAATTGTTGGACCCTAGAGGGGGGGTGATTAGGGTCAAGAGGCTCTAATATGCAATTTAAAACTCAGCACAAGCAAACCACAAAACAGAAGTGCAATCAAATAGAAAGAGATAGAGTTAGGAATCGTTATCCTTGACGCGCGATGTGTTAACGAGGTTCGGCCCGCTGACCTACGTCCCCGCTCCCCACTCTCGAGGAGAAATCCACTAACACATCCGGTTTGGAAGCCGGAACTTCGTCTACACAGCGATCCCACAAGATCTCTCTCTCACTACACAGTTTGATCTCACAGATCACACTCCCTCACAGTAGATCTCCACAGATCTCAACCACACAGCAGCAGAAGAAAAAACAAGCAAGAACCTCTCTTTACACAAGCCCCTATAGCAAAGAGAAGAGTACTGAAGCTGGGAAGTGAAACACACTTGAAACAGAAAGAAAAACAGAGTTTTGAAAATTTTCTCAGGAAACAGAAAAAGCTCTCTGGTTTTCAAACGTTAGGGCTTAGAGGAAGAAGAAGAGGTCTGGGGATTTTATAGGAAAGTTTAAATCATTTTAAAACAAAAACAAATCTACCCAAATGAGATAATAATCTCTTCTTCAGACCCTCATCACAGACTGTGCCAATCACTAACAAGTGAAAGCACAGGGTTCGAGGCAAACGACCGTTTTAAAAAAGTCGCGGCTGAACAGAGGCAAAAATCGGTTGACCGAAGAAAATATCGGTCGACCGAAAAATACCTTCGGTCGACCGACCGAAAAAATCGGTCGACCGCCAGCAGCTAAGGAGTTTTGACAAAACATCCAGAGACTCATCGGTCGACCGGCACGGTCGACCGATTAAGGGTTGAGAAATTCGGTCGACCGTATCGATCGACCGACAACACTCTGGAGACATAGTGAAGAAAGGTCATCGGATCGGTCGACCGGACCGGTCGACCGATTTCTGACATATTCTGAAATCAGGTTATTTGACCAAGTTGAAATATTTCCAAAATATTCATTTGACCTCTGAAAATTCTGAAACTTTGTAAAATGTTTTTAATACTAAAAACAAACTGCTTGGAAAAAGAATTTTGCAGATAGGTACTCAAACTTGTGAAAAATAGTATTTTGTGAAAAACGCTTAAAAGCACAAGTTTAAAAACGTGTGTGTGATTCCCAATAGCTTCAAGTAAACTCAGTAACTCTTTGCCTACATTCTAGCACTAGAGAGAAAAACAAAAGAAAGCTAATATCCTCATATAGAGAGCAATATACTTGAGCTTTGATATAGCTTGAATCGGATGAAGCTTTTAATCGAATTTGACGTTCTTGAAATAACGTTGCTTCATCTCTTGGCCTCCTCCTCCTTTGGATATCTTCGTTGTAGCATATATTCCATCCCCAAGAGGAGTGGCGTCGGTTGACGAACCTAGGGAGAGGTTATAACCGAGCACTTGAGGGAGACACGTCTAGTTCAACACTTAGTGGGTGTAGAGTGGGATTGCAAGAGTGTTGATTGGTTGTTCGGTGAGCGTTGAAAACCGACACTGTGAGGTGTAAACGTTATTCGGGTGAGCGTAGAAAATCCAGTTGTGATAGTGGGTTTCTCCCCGAGAGTGGGGAGCGGAGACGTAGGACGAAAGGTCCGAACTCCGTGATCATATTGCTTGTTTGAGTTTGGCTTAGCACACTTATATTTGTTCATCTTTATAGCCTTTCTCTCATTGTTTATTTCATCCACTATATCATTTGTTTATGTTACCCTTATGTTTATATATCCTTGCATATATTTTTTATCATATAGGATATATCTTATTGTTCATCTTGCTTATCCTAGCTCATATAACTTGTTGTATTTCATACTTGCTAGGATAACTTGTTAATTAGTTTTTATTGGCATATAATCGGATTAGATTAGCATAAGACCCTAAAGGATCTAATAATAGGCATCGATATCAACTATATCCACAAAATGATGTCTTTATATTTGCTGATGGAGATTCACACTATTCGGTAACTTAACATCACCCATGGACTTAATCCAACCGATCTTGTAAGGATGTAGATGCTTCTCGGTAGGTAATTGTAGCCGCCTCACTATATCTCGTGAAACAAAGTTCTCCCTACTATTGCTATCAATGATCGCGTTGTAAATCTTCCACCAGATAACGGATCAAGTATGAAAGATTTTGTGTTTGTTGTTGATCCTGTTTAGTTCTTAGAGCCAATAATATCTTTCGAATCACTAAATAGTGGGATGGGTAATCATCAATATCTTCTACATGCCCATCCACTAGGTATAAGTTGCCTTCTCTCGCTAAAAACATCTTCATTGACTCGATCATCATCATGAACCCCCATTTTAATATAGCCACGAGCACAACAATAATTGGATCAGTGTACTTGTTCACCACATTTGAAGTACTTTCCCAGTATTGGTCAAGCGTAGGGGCTGGGTTTAGATTCCTGAGCAGATGTGCCTTGCCGAACAAGGCAATGTTAGACCCTAGAGGGAGGTGATTAGGGTCTTAAGCTAATCTAATCCGATTTTATGCCAATTAAAACTAATACAAATATATTCTTGTAAGATAGATATACAAGAGTTATAAGCAAGAATAAACAATATGAATAAAGAGATATATCCTAGCAAAGAGGTAATACATGCAAGGATATATAAACTAACACAAGGGTGAAATAAACATAAACAAGATAAGAGTGATAGTGTAAATAAACAATGCAAACACACAATATGATCACGGAGTTCGGACCTTCCGTCCTACGTCTCCGCTCCCCACTCCCGGGGAAAAATCCATTATCACAACCAGGTTTTCTACGCTCACCCGAATAACGTTTATACCTCATAATGTCGGTTTTCAACGTTCACCGATCAACGTTCACAATCACTCACAATGTTGGTTTTCAACGCTCACCGATCAACGTTCACTCCTCACACTCGGTTTTCTAGCTCATCGAAAACTTTACAACACTAACAATGTAACAACAAATATGTTCTCTATAATAGATGAGAACTCAATGAAAGCTCACACTCAATTGTTACAACTCTCACCAACCCAAATATACTATGTGAACTCAATGAAAGCTCACACTCAATTGTTACAACTCTCACCAACCCAAATATACTATGTATAAAAATATAATAAGTTCAAGTGGGTGTGTGTAACAATGAGTGAAATCAAATCAAAACTAAACTCAAAATAAAACTAGCTTTAATAAGATGATAATCAAACAAATAGATATAAAGCTAGAAATAGAGTTTAGAAAACTTCTTAATAGATCAAGAGGTAGAGGAGAAAGGTGGAAAACTTCTTAATAGATCAAGAGGTAGAGGAGAAAGGTTGGATGCTCAAACACCAATGGTTGATCTCCACAAGCTCTTGTGAAATTGATATCACAAAACAAACTCTCAATTTGCTTAAAAGATTTTTAAACAAAACTTAAACCAAATACAAACCCTTGTTAAAACTTGTTTAAAACACTCTCTTGGGTGTGGTAAATAGTTATGGCAAAGGGGTATATATAGGGTAGAAGAAAACAACCCAAAAAATCTCAAAAACCCACTAAAAACCAAAAAACAGAAGTTATAGTTACTGTTCAAAGGCCAGGTGCTACAGTAATGGTGGTCGATCGTGCTACGGTGTGGTCGACCGCACTATTCACGGACAGTTTTTGTTTTTGGCAAATTCTGGAATTTTGTGTATCTGACTTTGTAAAATCAATTAAAAATAGTAAATCAACTCCACAAATCATGATATTTTAAGAATAGGTTCTAGATATATAGATAAATATGTTAAAGAAAGAATTTCTAAAATATCACTTTCCAGTTGAGAGAAATAAATGTTTTAACACAGATATATAGTTTCTAAAAAAACTACAGAAAATACGGTTTTGTAAATTCAATTGAAAATAACAAAACAACTCCAAAAATAGTAAAACTTAGGAAAATGTTTGTATATATGATAATAAATATGTAAATGAAGAAAGTTTTTAAATCGCATTTCCCAATTGTGAAAACGCATCAGTTTTGCAAAAACATGCATGAACATGTGCACGAACATGAGCTAATTAAAAACTTGATTTTGTAAATTCAAATAAATATAACAAATTAATTCCAAAATTGATCAAACTTTGGGAAACATTTATAAACATAAAATTGAATATGTTAGAAAAAAATTTCTCAAATTGGGTTTCCCATTTGTAAAAACTCATGTATTTTGCAAGTGTGTCCAAAACATAAAAATGTGATATACATGAAATTTGATGTTTTGACATAAATAATATTTTGAAACCCTATGAAATGATTTTATAGACTTAATGAAATATGTATACAATAATTGTTAAGTTCATAAACCAAAACTTGTGTATATATATAACTATATATATAAAAACCAAATATGTGTGTGTATATATGATTGAGCTTAAAGTACTAACACACATAATATAAAACCTAAACTAAATATACCCAAGCTTGATTGATCTTCAATGTAGCTCAACTTGGTACACTTACGGATGAAGCTAGAACTTAGATCTTCAATTTGAATTGCATAGGCTTCACTCCACAATTCCGCCAACCTCCATTAGATATGATCGTGAATACGCAATTCCATCCATCCTCCAACACGTTGTTTGTCTACAATAAATAGAAATATTCAAACACTAGATAAATAATATTAGTGGTAAATTATTTGTTAAACATCATCAAAACAAAGAGGCCAACAGGCAAGTGTTAGTTCTAGCCACCTGCATAGCTAGTGATGATGTTGTAGTAATATCTGGATGTGTTTGCTGTGTCAATTCTTCAAATTTGTTGCCACTACTAGAACCATGATTCATGTAACTACATGTGACGACTAAAAGTGAGGGTGTGATTTGCTGTGTCAATTCTTTAAATTTGTTGCCACCACTAGAACCACGATTCATGTAACTACATGTGACGACTAAAAGTGAGGGTGTTATTGTACTTTATCCTTGAGCGCTAGGTTATAGGCCTCATAAAGTCTCCACATAGTATGTAGTGCTAATTTATCTTGAAACACGTTTTGTAAGCCATTTTTGTAATGAGAAATTTGATGGGATTTGATCTCATTCAAGTTATTTCTACTTGATAAAATAAGGAATTCAATAGTATATTCATGAACAGAACACGTGACTTGATAACAATTCTGGAGTTGAGCGAATAAGATCTACTCATAATCCAGGAGCAAGAATCTACATTAATTGTAGCTTCCTCTCCATGTGACGCCAAGTATGAATAGCTGGCTTATGTTGGTGAGCCCAACTAATTTAGAGTTAATCCCACCATGTTGTAGCTCCACCTCACAACTTGTAAATCACGAATGAAACTTTCTTTCTATCAGGGATGGATTGAAACTCGAAAAACATCTCAATTTGGTGAAGTCAATCAAGGAAATCTTTAATGTCGAGATTTGCCCCAAAAATAGGGAAGATCCTTAACTCTACCGTGGTAATCGGGACCATGTCTCCCTTCACCAGGAGCAACTTCATCCTAAAATTGTCCCATAATCCTCTAGATATCAATTCTTACTGTCTTAATTTTTATGCTGAGCATGAACACGTGCCCTAGTGGGTTGATCAGAGGGACATCCCATGCATCTCATCATTAACTTGATTTTGTTTCCCTCTGTTCATGATAGTAGTTAAGTTCATAATCGCCGTGATGATTTCTTCAATACGCCGATCTTGGGCGTCAACTTGCTGCTCGAGATTATTGGAAGGGTGATTAATTTCATTATCCTTAGTGGTCATAGCAGGAAACAGTCTCTTTCTGAATACCAACTAATGTAGCTGAAGCATAATCAAAAGAGACAACTACTTATTCTCGTACGAGCAAAACGACTCAACCTTAAAAACCCTACGAGTAGAAAACTTTCTGAAATAATAATAATAATCAATCTAAAGAGTTTCATAAATTCGTTCCCTTTATACTAGGTATAAAACAATGCAAAATTACTAAAAAATAGACTTCCTAAAAATAAAAAATATTTCTTTTTTTGTTAATGAAAAGAATTTTATTCATTCACCAATGTGAGAAATATATATACATCAAATATCTCAAAGCATTTGAGATTTCAAAAACCTGTATACATGAACTTCAAGTAAAAAAACTGTTTACATGTTTCACAAAGAGAGTATCCACGCCCGATTCACCTCCTAAATTTGTGAATTAAGGATTGCAGTTAGAATGTCCATCTTAATCACCTTAATCAATTGAGCTGCATTTCTTTGCTTCTGTTGAAAAATTCTAAAATTTCTCTCATTCTAGATATTGTAAATTGCAACAGAGAAAGCCATTCTTTTGATTCCTTGCTTGAAACATTTCCCTCTTAGCTTTGTACAAAACCATTCTAAGATAAAATTCCACTCACATGATTTCCAAGTAAATTGAAGCCAACTCATTATTTCATTCCAGACCTCTTTAGAGTAGTTACAGGGAAAGAATAGATGATTCATGTCTTCCAAATCAGTTCCTGAACACAAGCAACATGTATTGGCATTTATTAGCTCTCTCTTCATCAATCTGTTTTTGGTGAGTAATTTATTCAAGAAAGCAAGCCAACATATAAAGGAATGTTTAGGATAGCACATTTGATCCCAAACAGCGCTATGCCATGGCACTTGCTGAGTTGCTGGCGACAGAGCATAGTACACAGCTGAGATATAGAATTTTGAACTCCTGTAGCAAGCACTAAGCAGTTGCAACAGATTATCAATCCCTCCACAGGAGAGTGCAGAATTTTGAACTCCTGTAGCAAGCACTAAGCAGTTGCAACAGATTATCAATCCCTCCACAGGAGAGTGCAACTCTATCTCTTACTTTCATCAATTCTAAGCAGTTGCAACAGATTATCAATCCCTCCACAGGAGAGTGCAACTCTATCTCTTACTTTCATCAATTATTTCCACATTCAAGAGTCACTACTTTTTGCAATCACATGCCATATATCACTGCGTCTCATGTAAGTCCCATGTACCCACTTGATCCAGAGAGATTCCTTGTTAATATGGATTTGCCACAGGATTTTCAATGCTGCAGCCAAGTTCCAAGTTGAGGCAGAATAAACACCTAGACCTCCTCTCTTTCTATCCAAACAAACATTTTCCCAAGCAACAAGAGGAATTTTAGAAGACTGACTGGTTTTTCCCCATAAGAAATCCCTAGATAATTGATCAATTTTGCGGGTGACTTTGATAGGAAGAGTATAGTTGGACGACCAGTAAACTTGTACACCCATAATAATACTCTTTATGATTTGTAATATTCCTGCATAGGTGAGATTATTGTGTTTCAACCAGTTTTGAAGTTGGTCTGAAACTTTGTTGATGAGTGAGCTGTAGTCTTCATAGGAGAGCATTTTGCACACTAAAGGAACTCCAAGGTATCTGACTGGAAATGTTCCCTCAGAGAATCCCAGTTGATTTATGATTGAGGCTTTGATATTTTCCTCAACTCCCCCCAAAAAAATAGATCATTTGCTTGCATTTGCCTCCAATCCAGAGATTTTACTAAAGCTTTCAACACACTGATGCAGTTTTCCCACTGAATACAAATCACCTATACTAAAGAGAAGTAAGTCATCAGCGAAGATAAGATGAGTAATTTTGAACTTACCACACCTTGGATGAACTTTTAAGAATCTATCAAGCTTGAGCAAATCCAAACTTCTCAAAAGATATTCCATACCCAAAATAAAGAGATAAGGAGAGAGAGGGTCATCATGCCTAAGTCCACGTTCACCCTTGAAGTAACCATTAAGTGAAATAGAGAATTTAGGACTAGATATACAGGACATGATCTAGTTAATCATCACAACAGGAAAACCCAGGCCTTTAAGTATTTCATTTAGAAACTTCCAGCTAATAGTGTCAAATGCCTTCTTAATATCCACATTTAACATTACTCTTGAAGAAACATGCTTTTTACTGTAATCCTTGGCTAATTCATGTGCTAACAAGATATTACTTGTTATTTGTCTACCTTTGACAAAAGCATTTTGGGCTTCATACTAATTCATGTGCTAACAAGATATTACTTGTTATTTGTCTACCTTTGACAAAAGCATTTTGGGCTTCATTCACCAAAAAACTCATGATTGATTTTACTTGTTATTTGTCTACCTTTGACAAAAGCATTTTGGGCTTCATTCACCAAAAAACTCATGATTGATTTTATCCTATTAGCCAAGATCTTTGATATAAACTTGTAAAGAACATTGCAACATGAAATAGGCCTAAAATCAGATGGATACACCATATCCATCCAGACCAGGCGATTTATTCTCAGGCATGGAGAAGACTGCTTCTCTGATTTCTTCCTTAGAGATAGGTTTTGAAAGAATACTAGCTTGAGAACGTGTCAAGCAGGGACCAGATTTTATGATTTCAATATCAGGTTTCAAAGTGATGACCTCCTTTCCCATAAGATTCTTGTAATAAGATACAAATTCATTGGCAATATCATCTCCGTCAGTTAACCTTTGCCCCAAATTATTGTAGAGAATCAAAATCTTATTTTGGTTCCTTTTCAGTTTAATCATTGAATGAAAAAACCTGGTGCATTTGTCTCCTTTGATGCTCCAATTAATTTTGGCTTTCTATTGAAGAAAGGACAATTCACAATCAAGCAATTTGTTGAAATTTGCTAAGCACTCTTTTTCTTTGTTGATGATTGATTGACTAAGAGGGTTATTCTGGAGATTTTCCTGTACTTCATCCAGAGCTTGTCTAGCTCTTAAGACTTGCTCACTAATATTGCAGAAAATGCCTCTTGTTTAGATCCTTGAGTACACCTCTCAAATTTGTGCACACAGAATACATTTTAAAACCAACAACATTAGATTGCCATATACTAGCAACAGCTGGAAGAAATATTACATAAGAACTAGAAACTAGATTAAACCAAAACTCTTCGATGCGCAGTTTGAGCCTAAAAACGATTTCCTTTGACCCTAAAAGTCGATTAGAACGACAAAGCTGTTCGACTTATAGAGCACTTCTGAGCTTTTTGAAAACATATAATAATAGTGTTTTTATGGAGGGAATTAAAAGTTACAGTCTGTTGAAGTGGCACGTCAAAATGTGGCCGAAAATCATTCTTTTTTTATGATGTAGCAATGCATACCCCACTTGTCTGCTACGTGATCTCATGAGATTTATATTCTCTTCTATAGAAAATTATGTAGGCAATGATTTTTTACGCACACATCAGTGTAATTACTATTATCGTATCAGTGAAGATTGCACTAATAACAATTTCCCTGATGGACGGTATTGATGTCATGATGTGTGAATCACTTTTCATATATTCTGGGTCAAAAAAGAACTTAAGTCTTGTTAAGAGCACATAAGTATATGAACCAATTCAGAATCAAAAGTTTGCATGCATTGATTAGCTCGATCGAGGTTCACTTCCCGCATCTCAATAGCAATTCAAACACACAAACACACTAATAAAAACTTGGTCGAATCCATCAAGGATAACCTTTATTTTCCTAGTCTGAGACTTAGCTCTATGACAAACTTAGCTAATGTAGTACATTGGATCCGGAAGCTTGAAGGTGCGCTCACCCTGCGGTGATCCTAAGATATCACTCCACTGATCTCCAATGTTCCCGACAATTCTGTATCCCTCGTCCGCCAGTTTCCGCCTTTCACTTGACTTGAAACTCACAGCAGAGGTCCCTGAGTTCGTTGGCCTGTAATCATGAGATCATCAAGTATCACACGTATCAATTTCATATAGACAGTTGAATATTACTAACTACAGAATCAGTATAATCAGTACATGAGTTGTTGAGTATCAGCTGAAAATTGACAATGAGATCGACGTATAGTACGTATATATGTCTCATTCAGCTCCTTCTCTATACGATTTTATATACGAGCGTCATATATGGATCCGCCCCCCTCTCGTAGATGGTTGTGGTATCTCAGGATGCTTTTGCTTTTTTATCCTTAATATAAAATTAGGAAGGATAAATATTGATTAAGATTAAAATCTTGAGAAAATTGTACAAATTAAATTTGAGAAAAGAGTTATTCTCGTCCTAAACGATGGTTTGTGTGACCTCTTTAAAAAACCTATATTCCAATGATTAGTTACTTAGTTGTCAAATATATTATAAACAGTTGATAGTTCTTTTAGGGTCAATTTCACAAAGCTATTCTGAACCAGTAGAAATTGTTACATAAACTATTTTTATTAGAGAAAATTTTGATTTTTTCCAAACAACTGCATTAACAATTATATGGTATTAATCTTAATTAAAGTTCATGTAGTTATTTGACAATATAGTATACGATGCATGATAATGTTGTAAAACACAAAAAATATTTCATTTACGAATATCTTCCGATAGGAACATAATAGTTCTAGAAATTCTATGATATTTGCTCTAATAAAATATATAGCTTGTGGTATATATGCTTATGCAAATCCGTTTCAAACTTATATATAGTAGGCTTTCAAACATTTACCCTTCTTTTTAAAAGCTCTTTGTAAATTAATTTAAACAAAAACAATCAACATTTAGGAGGATTTAATTAATTTGGACTTACTTGAGCAACAGCTTCTTCCAAGAGTGATATCCTTGCTTTTTGAGGTTAACAGTGGTGGCATTCCTCTTATCCTCTCCTCTACCAGTCAAAAATACAACCTTGATCCCCAACGACACCAGTTTGTAGTACAGCTTCAAGCTCTCTGGGAGAGCAGGTGCAACCCCCTTGATCACCCACTCATTGAACAATTTGGGGTTGAATGTTCCAACCCTATAACAGAATTTACAGTGACAGAAACAAAGTTGAGATTATTAATCTCTAGTTTATTACGGGGTTAATTACATCTACAAGCTTTTCCATCATGTGCACTTATAGTCTTATACTATAATTAAAGAGTGTGCGTCCAGTGCCTACTAGAGAAAATTAAGAGAGGATCTCTTTTTAACACATCATGTGACGTTCATTTAATATATACATATGTAACGTAAAGATAACTATATATGTTCGGACATCAGGATGTCTAATTAACTACAACACAGTACGTGCATGGGTTTTTTGAAGGAAATTTGACTGGGGAATTGGTTAAAATTTTGCTGCCACATTACCAAAATTTCACTTTTAAATCCTCTCCTCACGAGAATTTTGGAGATAAAGCCATTTGTGGAAGCCAATATACCAGTCTCACTTCCTATGCAACTTTCTATGTAAACAAACAAAAAAACGTGGAGATTTGAGAAATTTGAAGAAAGTGGACTAAGTAAGTCTATCTCACTGAAAGATGCATGCAACTGTGTCTGTCACTCATTAAGCTAACTACCTAGCTAGCAGTTAGGGGTGGCAAACGGGTCGACCCGACCCGACCCGACCCATATAAAAATTGACCCGACCCGTATAAGTGTGACCCAACCCGACCCGTTTAATAAATGGGTCAATGTGACCCGACCCGATTATTAAACGGGTTACCCGACCCAACCCATATAACCCGAATGACCCGTTTATCAAATACAAGACATATCCTAACACACATAACTAGTAAAGAAATTAATACATACACAAAAAGAACACTTTTTGCAAGCTCTTTAGACAAAAACTATCACTACTTACAACATGGAATTATTTCAAAGACACATTCAATATTTAAATGTACTTCAACGAATTGCAAATATCGACAAACAAAAATACATCGATGCAGCTCTTTAGACATAGAATAATCTAAATTAAGAACTAGCAACAAAGAATTTAACACAAGTAAATAAAGAGAATATACACAAGTTTACAACAAAATAGTTAGGAACTTGATTGCCATTATCATAGTCCATCTCCAAATTTACAAAAAATGCAATTAAAGTTTACAAAAAAATATATTGTGTATGTACACAATATATTTAGTGGATCTTTGTATATATTTTTTCCAAGAAAATTGTCTTTTGCGGCAACCATGATCTTCGCAGTTGTGCCGCCAGTTATCAGACTCAGTGGATACCAAAGATACACCTGCAATTAAACCTAACCAGATATTTCCTCAATACTGATATCAAACAAGATATTAGCCACTATATACCCATAAATTTTCAAATGTACAAAATTTTGCATAAATCATTCCTAATCCAGTTCAATTTCTTCTTCCAACAAAACCAAAAAAATACCCAATTAAGCGATCGAACAAAAAGCCCAGATAAACCCAACAGAACTAAAAATCAAGAGCGACCCATGTCAAGAAAAGACACCGGATATATTTCACCTTATTTCAGTATTGATAACTTTGATGTTGGATAAGTACATTGATGAAAGGATCATTCTTTTATAATAATGGAAATCTAATGCATAAAATATGTATATGTGTTAACTCACTTTAACCATTGTATAGATTTTTTATGTTCGGCGGGTTAAGAAGGGGTTAAGTCTCCTTAACCCCTCACTTAACCCTTTGCCAAACGGTACCTTAGCGTTTTTAATATTTGATAAAAGTTAACTGTGGTGATTCTTAATAGGGTGCTGCTATATGGACCCCAAATAGGGAACCCAAGGGGGGACATGTGAGGTGTCCCCCTCGGAATGCATGATGCACTGTTCATGCATTTAGAGGGGGACACCTCACCTGCCCCCTGTTTCCCTTATTTGGGGTCCCTGAGGCATTTTTGTTCTTAATATTACATTCGTCATCAGATTTTGTTGACGTGACAATGATCTGGCACTGTCATGTTTAGCAAAAAAATTAGTGAAATCACAAGTTCAACATACACGTTTGTATGAAACTTACAACTAATTTTTGCTAACGTGTCAGCCACGTGATCTCGTCAACAATATTTTACAGAAGTTTGCAAAAAAGAACATAGATTGATGACAATGATAATATTAATGACTGTGTGGTTGATGATTTCTAAATATTAATGATCCGAAACGATACTTTGGCTAGCACATAAGGGGCCTACAACAAAGTTTTGCCAAAAATCTATATGCATTATTAGATTATCCATCATTATTTTAAGTCTAATTTCTAGTTAAGTCCAATTTGATTTATGTTAAGTCTAAATTTACAGAAAATCCTCAGCATTAAAAAACAACAAATTATACTCAACCCTAATAACTTACACTAAACTCTCAACAAACCTA
The DNA here is from genome assembly GCF_001876935.1 of Asparagus officinalis. Taxonomy (NCBI): domain Eukaryota; kingdom Viridiplantae; phylum Streptophyta; class Magnoliopsida; order Asparagales; family Asparagaceae; genus Asparagus; species Asparagus officinalis. Next base: position 32,680,740 of record NC_033799.1, on the reverse strand, counting down.
GATCTACCCTAACAAGCAAAAATTAGGATATATAAGCAACGCTAAAACGAGTGAGTGTTTATAAGTGCAAGTTTTGAAAACTCCATTAAGAGTATATAAGTGCTGACACAAACAAGTGAGGGTATATAAGTGCAAAATAGAGAAAACTAGACGATATTTAAGTGCAATTAAGCCATTCGAAATTAGTCACTCAAATCATTTAAATTGCTACTACATCCTCCGAAGTATCCTAATTTGTAAATTCAATGATTCAAGGGTGGGAGTCAACAGGGACTACCATCGCAACAATACTAGCAAATACTTTGCATAAACCCTAGAAACCCCCCACCGCCGCCTCTTTTGGCACCGCCGCCTCTTTTGGCACCGCCGCCGACGCCACCGTCAGCGCCTCTGCCGACTAGATTCCAAGTCCCCCGCCGCCGTCGAGCTCTGTTCCAATCTCCGTCGTTGCTTCTCTCAAAAGGTACTCTGCTTCCCTCTTTGTTAACTTCTGTCCTGGTTCAATTTGTAGCTGTAGATTCGCCCTAGACGCTTTTAGGGTTTGAATTCATTCTTTGTTGGTATACGATCAGATTGTGTTTGTTTGGGTAGACCCCCTAGAGGAACTCAAGTTTGAGTTTATATTGAAACCTCTAGAGGTCTGAATTTTGTCAACTATTATTCATGAATATTTATATATATATTAAAAATTCACACATGTGCAATTTCGCGTAATCCGATCAGTTGTCGCATAATCTGATTAACCATGTTTTTAAAACCTTGCCACTTACATCCTAACATGATATGCATGTTTAAATTCTAAGTTTCTTGTTGTTCTTTTCTGCTAAATCAGAGTGAGCGTCGAAGATATGAGAATGTGTATATGGAGCAGCATTTAGGTTAAATATGGGGTAACTTACAATGAGTTCGTCTGTGTGGATCGTGTTAGATCTAAATCAAAACTTGAGATCTAAAACCATATAGCCATGATTAATTCAAAGAGATTAACAATAATCAAAAGAGCGGAAGCTTATACCTGAATCCATGGATGAAATCTTGATTTGGGTTTTTGATGATCTTCTAACCTTAGGGTTTCTCTAAATCCGAATTTCTCTAGCTAGATGGGGGTGTAGAGAATTAGAGAATGTAACCCTAGGTTAGGGACCATAACCCCTTATTTATAGATGTTGTACTTTTGTAATTTAGCCCCTCAATAAATCACAATTACAACCTGGTATCTGCACATATAACCCCATGATTATATTTAAATACCCATTAACCCAACTTAATTGATCACTTTAGTGGGTTATCCTGAAAGATAGCAATACACATTGATTAATCATATGTGCCCACAAATAGATTTATTAGATTAAATCCAACAATCTCCCACTTGGGCACCATATGATTCCTTAAACTGTGTATAACCTTATGAGCTCAAAAATTGCTATCACTGAAATGGTATTTCCGAACAATCTCGTCCATTGACTATATCAATATAGGATCAAAGCGGCCTTCGTCACATTTATCGTGACTCGACCCATCAATGGTCACATATACCAATACAATCAAACGACATAGATCAATCATGGATGTGCAGCATGAAAATTACATGCAATGTGATCAGTACATGTCTATTTTCAACTGGTCCTCCTTAGTGAGGTCAAAACCAAACATAATGTAACAGAGTGTCTTAACTGAATACTTTATTCTGATCAGACAATACAACCAAACATAAAGCACCACAAATACAAACTCCCACTAAAACATAATATCCTCAAATAATACCACACCCATATGAGCAGTATGCTCATGAAAGACCTTAGGTGGCAATCCCTTAGTAAGAGGATCAGCTATCATGGAGTTTGTCCCAATGTGCTCTATGGATATCTGTCCACTCTGTACCCTTTCTTTCACAACCAGGAACTTAATGTCAATATGTTTTGACTTAGTTGAGCTCCTGTTGTTATTGGAATACATTACTGCAGATTTATTGTCACAATATAGCCTTAGTGGTCTTTCAACATTTTCCAAAATGCGCAGTCCCGTGACAAAATTTCGCAGCCATATTCCCTGATTGGATGCCTCATAGCAAGCTACAAATTCTGCTGCCATAGTGGAGGAAGCTACTAGTGTTTGTTTGACACTTTTCCATGATATAGCTCCTCCTGCTAACATATAAATGTAGCCTGATGTAGACTTCCTGCTATCTTGGCATCCAGCAAAATCAGAGTCCGAATACCCAATGACCTCTAATTTCTCTGATTTTCTGTATGTGAGCATGTAATCTTTTGTTTTCTGAAGATACCTCATAACCCTTTTGACTGCTATCCAATGATCCATACCAGGGTTGCTTAAGTATCTGCCTAACATCCCAACAATGTACGCAATATCCGGACGCGTACATACCTGAGCATACATTAGACTTCCTACAGCCGAAGCATAAGGAATCTTCTGCATTTCCTGAATTTCAAGGTTACCTTTAGGGCACTGATTGAGACTAAACTTGTCTCCTTTAGCAACAGGGGTGTCACCTGGTCTGCAATCTTGCATGCCAAACCTTTTAAGTACCTTATCGATATAGCTCTTTTGTGATAATCCAAGAATACCCCGAGAGCGATCTCGATGTATCTGGATCCCTAATATAAAAGAGGCGTCCCCAAGATCTTTCATCTCAAAATTCTTTGATAGAAATCTCTTGGTTTCGTGCAACATGCCTATATCATTAGTGGCAAGCAAGATGTCATCCACATACAGAACCAGAAAAATATACTTACTCCCACTGAACTTGTGATATACACAGTCATCAACAATGTTCATCTCAAAACCGAACGAGATAACTATTTGTTGAAACTTATGATACCATTGACGAGGAGCTTGCTTGAGTCCATAGATGGATTTCCTTAATTTGCAGACCATATTCTTTGGGTCTCCCGACACAAAGTTTTCTGGTTGCACCATATAGATCATCTCATCAATGTCTCCATTGAGAAATGCAGTCTTAACATCCATCTGATGTAACTCAAGATCATAATGAGCAACAAGTGCCATGATTATTCTGAAAGAGTCTTTCGATGAAACCGGAGAGAAAGTCTCTGTATAATCAATGCCTTCCTTTTGAGTATAGCCTTTAGCCACAAGACGTGCCTTATACCTCTCCACATTACCGTTTGCATCCCGCTTGGTTTTAAAAATCCATTTACAACCAATTGGTTTTGCACCTTCTGGTAATGGGACAAGTTCCCAAACCTTATTGTCTTGCATAGACTTGTACTCTTCATTCATGGCATCAATCCACTGTTGAGAGTTAGAACTTTTCATGGCCTGAGAGAAGTTGATTGGATCATCTTCTAACATTCCACTACTTTCCTCATGTTCTTGGAGAAATACAATATAATCATCCGGAATAGCATTTCTCCTTTCTCTCGTGGATCTCCTTAATGGCACTGGTTCTTGAGGTTGTTGAGTTTGTTCTTCTGGAACAGGGAGTTGTTCAACATTATCATCTTGAGGTTCCGGATTTACTTCTTGAGCAACAACAGGTATAGGAACCTGAATATTGTCAAAAGTAACTGTATGGATTGGATCTGAAGCCAATTCCTCCTCAAAACTAATGTCTCTAACCTTATTTCTCCCCCCAAACTCAACATCCTCAAAGAATGTTGCTGTTCCCGTCTCAAAAATGTTCCTTATAGTGGGATCATAAAACTTAAAGCCCCTAGAGCGTTCAGAGTATCCAATAAAGTAGCTGCTAACTGTTTTGGAGTCCAATTTCTTTTCATTTGGCCTATAAGGCCTTGCCTCAGCTGGACATCCCCAAATATGTAAATGCTTTAAACTGGGCTTTCGACCAGTCCAAAGCTCATAAGGTGTTTTAGCAACTGCTTTACTTGGTACTCTATTCAGAATGTAAGCTGCTGTCTTAAGTGCTTCTCCCCAGAGTGACTCTGGTAAAGAAGAATGAGCAATCATACTTCTTACCATATCCTTAAGAGTCCTGTTTCGTCTTTCAGCTACACCATTCATGCTAGGTGAACCCGGCATGGTGTACTGTGGGACGATACCGTATTCCTCTAGGTATCTAGCAAATGGTCCTGGACGTTGTTCACCTGAACCATCATATCTACCGTAGTACTCACCACCACGATCAGATCTGACGGTTTTAATTCTTCTGTTGAGTTGATTCTCAACTTCAGCTTTATAGGCTTTGAACATGTCCAGAGACTCAGATTTTTCATGAATAAGATATAGGTGCCCATAACGTGAGTAATCGTCTATGAATGATATAAAATATTGTTGACCATTCCAGGATTCCGTAGGGAATGGCCCACAAATATCCGTATGTATCAATTCTAAGACATCCGAAGATCTGTTGGCACCTAATCTTTTCACTTTGGTCTGTTTTCCCTTGATACATTCAACACATACGTCGAAGTCCGAAAAATCAAGGGAATCCAAAATGCCATCAGACACAAGACGCTCAATTCTACCTTTTGAGATATGACCTAAGCGCTTATGCCATAATGTCGCCGAATTTTCCTTATTTAATTTACGCTTAGTACCACGTGATTCCACATGCAAGGATTCATTGTAAGAAGCAATTGTATCAAGCAAATATAGGTTGTCATAAATACTCAAGTAACCGGTTCCCACAACATTTGAATTAAAAGATAAACTGAATTGACTGTTTCCAAATGAACAAGAATAACCTGATTTGTCCAATACAGAAACAGAAACCAAATTCCGTCTAAAAGACGGTACTACAAAAGTATCTTTTAAATCCAAATAATAACCAGTTCCTAACAACAACCTAAAGTGCCCAATTGCTTCCACATCTACCGATTGTCCGTCGCCCACAAAGATGTGTCTTTCAACATCACTTGGCTTTCGGTAGCTCAGGCAACCCTGCATAGAAACACTTATGTGAGTAGTAGCACCAGAGTCTAACCACCAAGTGTTTCTAGGTACTGAAGCTAAATTAACCTCAGAACAGACCAAAGCAAGGAACGTACCCTTATTATCACGCCAGGCGTGATATTTTGTACAGTCCTTCTTTACATGTCCAGGCTTCTTACAGAAGAAACAACCCTGATTATCCTTATGTTGTTTCTTCTCAACTGGACCCTTAGCAGCTTCCTTATCATTCTTCCTTTTCTTGCCCTTATCCTTAGAGGCATAGGCCAAATGAGCACTTTCTGTCTTATCTTGCTTCAACCTGTCTTCTTCTTGCACACAGTATGAAATGAGCTCATTTAGAGTCCATTTCTCCTTTTGACAGTTATAACTGACCTTAAATTGGTTAAACTGTGCAGGAAGAGACAACAAAACCAGATGCACTAATAACTCGTCACAAAGATCGAGTTTAAGTGCCTTAAGCTTTGAAGCAATATGAGACATTTCCATAATGTACTCCCTGATATTTCCTTTGCCCTTATACTTCATTGAAATCAAGCGAGCTAAAAGCGTGCTTGTTTCTACCTTATCGTTTTTCGCAAAACGCTTCTCAATTTCGGCAAGGAAATCTTTAGCCTTAGTAATCCCTTCGGATTCTATGCCCCTGAAGGCTTCCGGAACGCCGCGCTTAATGATCATAAGACTCATGCGATTTGAACGCTCCCACTTCTCATGCTCCTTCTTTGCATCAGGAGTGCTATCCGCATTGAGAGGTTGGGGTTGTTCAGTTCTTAATGCATAGTCAAGATCCATGCAGCCAAGAACAATTAATATGTTCTCTTTCCAAACCTTGAAGTTTGTCCCATTTAGCATGGGAATTGAGTTGATGTTAGCAGAAATTGTTGCAGCAGATGCATTAGCTGAAATAAAACAAAAGAATGCTCACATCAATAACCATAATCAATAAAATTCAAATAATGACAATCCCCATCCAAGATACCGGCACAACATTAATATCAAGTCTTTGGACAGTAATATTAACTTGTAAGTGATACCTTGTTGCAATGATCAAACATTGACAATAACTCATGTCAAATAATGAAACTATCTTTGGATCGATTCATTATTCACATGTAAACCTTATAATTGTCACACGCTTATCATCGCAGATGTGTATACAGTCTAAATAAATATTAACCTTCCTTTGGGCCGATTAAATATTTACACGAAAGCATACACACAAACATCTCACATTCCTCATGAACAATCTACACAAGAGAGGTTACTTTGGCAACTTCTTGCTTCAATTAATCACAAGAGAGGTTACTTTGGCAACTTCTTGTTTCAATTAATCAATTGGAGTGAAAGACAACCTTAATACCTTAGTGTCATAATATTTGAATTAAATAATTGATTAAAAACCGAATTAGATTTAAATTAAAAAATTTAAATCAACTGAATTTCCAAAAACTTAATTGGGGTCTCACAGCTTAACTAGGGCCCATAACTTAATTGAATAAATTAAGTATACCAAAGTGGACCCATGAAAAGCCGAGGCTTAACCATAATGAACACGAGGTTCCCTTAACTTTGAACGCGAGGTTCAACTGTATTGAGTACGAGACTCACTTAAGCACGAACGCGACGTTCGTCTGAAAGTGAACGAACGCGAGGTTCGTTTGATAAAAGAACGCCGAGGTTCAATCTTGGGAACGAACGCGAGGTTCGTTTAAAGTACGAACGCGAGGTTCGTCTGAAGTACGAACGCGAGGTTCCTCTGAAGTTCGAACGCGAGGTTCGTCTGAAGTACGAACGCGAGGTTCGTCTGAAGTACGAACGCGAGGTTCGTCTGAAGTATGAACGCGAGGTTCGTCTGAAGTTCGAACGCGAGGTTCGTCTTAGAACGAACGCGATGTTCGTTAAAATTGAGCTTGACGCTCACCTGAGTTGAACGCAAGGTTCACCTTAGAACGAACGCGAGGTTCGTTGAGCGCGAAGCTCGGTTAAAAAATGAACGAACGCGAGGTTCGTTTGAGGTAACCACCTCCTTAATTGTCGCCATGAACCCTTAGGGTTTCAAATTGAAACCGCCGCCGACAAACCCAAAAAACCTTTGATTTTTTTTATTTTCAAAACAGATCCAGAATTGGAAAAAATTGAAGAAAAATTCAAAGAAAAATCCCAAAAAATTCCAAAAAGTTACTGTTCACCGGCGATTTTTTCAATTACTGTTCATCCGAAAAACTTTACTGTTCATCCGAACAAAAAAATTTTGCTACTGTTCACCGAACATTACTGTTCATCCGAACCCAAAAATTGAATCTTTAACCAGAGATTTAAGATCAAAAACCCAATAAAACTTAAATCCCTAAGAATTAATCAAGGTGGCTCTGATAACACTTGTTAGATCTACATCATAAACTTGAGATCTAAAACCATATAGACATGATTAATTCAAAGAGATCAACAAATAATCAAAAGGGCGGAAGCTTATACCTGAATCCATGGATGAAATCTTGATTTGGGTTTTTGATGATCTTCTAACCTTAGGGTTCCTCTAAAACCGAATTTCTCTAGTTAGATGGGGGTGTAGAGAATTAGAGAATGTAACCCTAGGTTAGGGACCATAACCCCTTATTTATAGATGTTGTACTTTTGTAATTTAGCCCCTCAATAAATTACAATTACAACCTGGTATCTGCACATATAACCCTATGACTTATTTAAATACCAAATTAACCCAACTTAATTGATCACTTTAGTGGGTTATCCTGAAAGATAGCAATACACATTGATTAATCATATGTGCCCACAAATAGATTTATTAGATTAAATCCAACAGAATATATTATCTCTAAGATATGATATTATTCACCCACTTATTTGGGTGTCTATCTCACAATAATAACCAACAGTTTGCAAGACTTTTCTTTTTAACTTGATAAGGTTCAGATATAAAAGTACAAACTCAATCTCATCACAACTGTGGAGATTATTGTACATGAGATCTATGGCATGATATTCAACTAACTCTGATTTAGTTTAAACTAACCATGAACTTGAAATAGATACTTATAATTTATTTGTGAGTGTAAATTTGAAATGAGTACAGTTTATAAAAGTAGTAAATGATATATCTAGAATGAATCACGAGAATCTACTTCAACCGAGAAAGCGATTACGTACCCAAATCCATGTTGGGCATAGTAGGGAATATTAGACAGCGAAGTCTCATCAACGTCAAACACCCAAACATCCTTCCCATCCCCCCTCAACTCATTCCCCTCCGCATAT
>NC_033799.1:32642354-32672556 GCF_001876935.1 Asparagus officinalis | reverse complement strand
GGTCGCCAAGCATGTAGTTTCCTACATACCTCTCGCACTCGCCTGGAACTTTCCAATCCCTTTTGTTGTTGGTTTCGACAGCGAACCGCCAGCTCTCGCATGATAAGCCATTGATCGGGTGGTGGTCAGAGCCAGTTGTTGGCCGCAGGAGGTTGATCGGGAGCGGCAGGCCGTGGTGCCTTCCGGCGGTGGGGATTGGTAGTAGGGTTGTGAGGATAGATAGGAGTAGGACGTGGGTGAAGTCCATTGGATCACCTGCAAGAAGGTCTACTTCAATTTTGCTTGCTAGTATAACAATAGCAAGCCTCTGTTTTTTAAGTTTTTGGATTTTATCACAGTGGCGAATATAGAATTCCTTAGAAAAAAGGTAGTGTAATTCTGTAATTAATAATTAAATAAATCAACTTAATGTCAGCAGCCTCAGCCGTCCACATGCTAAATTATCCAGCCACCAACTTTGAAAATGGAAAATAAAACAAAATGGTGGGGCCCACTGCTACAGTAAAATATTAATATTTTATTATGCATAGTGTTTTTCAAAATCCTATAAATAGGCTCCAAATCATTAAGGAAATATCATCCCAGAAACAACTTCTTATATAGAAGAGTGAGAGAGAGAAATTAGAGAGAGTTTCTCCTTGTAAAGAGAGAGATTTTGTAACTCCAGAGTTTTTCTCCTCATAGTGGATTCTTCTATCTTTGCCCATGGACGTAGGCAATCAAGTGCCGAACCACGTAAATCTGTGTGTCCAACTTTTTATCTCTACTTTTGCTCTACTATTGCTACGACCCTGCTCTATTGGACCCCGGGTTTGTCCCAACAAGTGGTATCATAGCCAACTTAGGGTACTTGTATATATCTACTTATCGTATGCTCTGTGGCTGCCACCAAAGGTGGATCATCCACATAAAAAAATAAGTTAGGTTATTATTTACCCTTTGAAAGTGACGGTACTAATCACGAGTACGGTACTGTTCACAAATATGATACTATTCACAAGTACGATACTATTCACGGATACGGTTACTGTTCATAAATACAGTACTATTTACGTGAAATAGTAAGAAGTTACTGTTCGTGGTAGAAGCAATGGCGGCGAAGTTCAAGATCGAGAAATTCGACGGGAGTAATTTCTCACTGTGGAAGTTGAAGATAAAGGCTATCTTGAGAAAAGATAATTGCCTGACGGCCATCGGTGCAAAGCCGGACGACATCACAGATGATAAAAAGTGGAACGAGATAGATGAAAATGCTATTGCAAATCTCCATCTGGCATTAGCAGACGGGGTGCTGTCAAGCATAGAGGAGAAGAAGACAGCAAAGGAGATCTGTGATACTCTAACAAAGCTATATGAGGCGAAATCTATGCACAACAAAATCTTCTTAAAAAGGAGACTTTACACTCTGAGGATGGAAGAATCTACATCGATGACCGACCACATCAACACCCTAAACACACTGTTCTCCCAACTCACAACGTTGGGGTATACAGTTGGTGCGAATGAACGTGCAGAACTTCTACTCCAGAGTTTTCCTGACTCGTATGATCAACTCATCATCAACCTGACGAACAACGTCCTCAAGGACTATCTAGTTTTCGACGACGTTGCAGCCGCTGTTCTGGAGGAAGAAAATCAGCGCAAGAACAAGGAAGACAGGCGGGCAAGTTCGCAGCAAGCGGAGGCCTTGTCGGTAACGAGAGGAAGATCAACGGAACGAGACTCCAGTGGGAGTCATGCCCATGGTAGACCAAAATCACGAAGTAAGAAGAATATCAAATGCTACAACTGTGGCAAAAAGGGGCACGTCAAATCGGAGTGTTGGCACAATAAGAAGAATGGAGATAAAAAATCTTCAGAGCCATCAACATCTCAAGGATGCGTTGTCAGCACATCAGACGATGGTGAAATTCTATTCAGTGGAGCAACCATTATTGATGAAGGCAAAAAGAGATTTGCTGATGTCTGGCTTCTTGATTCAGCAGCCTCCTGGCACATGACCTCCCGGAGAGAATGGTTTCACAAATATGAACCTATCTCAGGAGGATCTGTATTCATGGGGAATGATCATGCCTTAGAGATTTGTGATATCGGTACTATCAAAATCAAAATGTTTGATGGTACAATACGCATCATTCAAGATGTGCGATACGTGAAGGGCCTGAAGAAGAATCTATTATCTTTGGGATAATTAGATGAGCTCGGGTGCAAGACCCATATTAAAAATGGGATCATGAAGACTGTTAGAGGGGCGCTTGTGGTGATAAAAAGAGAAAAGATAGCTGCAAATCTGTACATGCTCAAGGGAGAAACCATGCAGGAAGCTGATTCATATGTGGCATCAACCAGCCATGGAGAAGAACAAACCATGATATGGCATTACAAACTAGGTCACATGTCAGAACGAGGCTTGAAGATTCTCTCCGATCAGAAACTGCTTCCTGGACTTAATTCGGTAGCTCTTCTATTCTGCGAGCATTGTGTTACTAGTAAGCAGCATCAGCTAAAGTTCAACACATCGAGTTCTAGAAGCAAGGCAATTCTGGAACTGGTTCATTCTGATGTATGGCAAGCACCAGTTACATTCTTAGGAGGAGCAAAGTACTTTGTGTCCTTTATTGATGATTACTCCAGGAGATGTTGGGTGTATCCTATCAAGAAGAAGGTGGATGTGTTCTCGGTCTTTAAAGCCTACAAAGCGCGGGTCGAGCTTGAATCTGAGAAGAAGATCAAGTGCTTGAAGTCAGATAATGGAGGAGAATACACAGACGGTGAATTCCTAGCATTCTGCAAACATGAAGGCATCAAAAGACAATTCAGTACGGCTTATACTCCTCAACAAAATGGAGTGGCGGAGCGGATGAACAGAACTCTGTTGGAAAGAACAAGAGTTATGTTGGCAACTGCAAATCTGGATAAAGTCTTTTGGACGGAAGTAGTAAAAACCACCTGTTATGTGGTGAATCGATCTCCATCAACTACAATACAATTGAAGACGCCGATGGAGATGTGGACTGGCAAGCCAGCTGATTATTCTAACCTCCATATATTTGGAAGTCCAGTGTACGTAATGTACAATGCCCAAGAAATTACAAAGCTGTATTCAAAATCCAGAAAATGCATATTCTTGGGGTATGCTGATGGAGTAAAGGGGTATCGCCTGTGGGATCTCACTACTCGCAAGGTTATCATCAGCAGAGATGTTATCTTTATAGAGAACCAACTACAAAGTGAAGAAAAAGAAAGCAGTTCGAGGAATGACTCAGAAACTGTGGTTGTTCAGGTAGAAGATAATCTGAATTCTTCTAAAGCAATACCGGAGCATGATGTACAAGAACCAGTCGAGTCCAAGGCTCCAGAAGCTCGAAGGTCAACTCGTGAGAGAAGACCGCCGATTTAGCACTCGGAGTATATTACAGAGAGTAATGTTGCATACTATCTTCTAACAGAAGATGGAGAGTCATCAACTTTTCATGAAGCTATAAATGGCACAGATGCATCTTTGTGAATGGCAGCAATGCAGGAAGAAATTGAAGCTCTCCATAAGAACAAGACTTAAGAACTTGTGTCACTGCCATAAGGAAGAAAGACCATTGGAAACAAATGGGTCTACAAGATCAAGCGAAATTGTGTCACTGCCATAAGGAAGAAAGACCATTGGAAACAAATGGGTCTACAAGATCAAGCGAAATGACGATAATCAAGTGGAGCGATATCGTGCTAGATTGGTGGTAAAAGGATATACTCGGAAAGAAGGTATTGATTTTAATGAAATATTTTCTCCTGTAGTTCGACTAACAACAGTCTGAATTGTCCTGGTTATGAGCGCTATATTTGACTTACATCTAGAGCAACTAGATGTGAAAATAGCATTTCTTCATGGAGATCTTGAAGAAGAAATTTATGTGCTCCAACCAGAAGGTTTTGAAGAAAAAAGAAAAAGAGAACTTGGTTTGCAGATTGAACAAATCTCTGTACGGTCTAAAGCAGGCGCCGAGGTGTTGGTACAAGAGATTTGGTTCATTCATCATGAGCCTTGGATACAACAGACTTAATTCAGACCCTTGTGCATATTTCAAGAGGTTTGGTGAAAATAACTTTGTTATCTAATTGTTGTATGTTGACGATATGTTGGTTGCAGGCCCCAACAAAGATCGTATTCAAGAATTAAAGGCTCAGTTGGCTAGGGAATTTGAAATGAAAGATTTAGGATATGCAAACAAGATTCTAGGGATGCAAATTTACCGAGACAGAGTTAATAGGAAGATTTGGCTTTCTCAGAAGAACTATTTGAAGAAAATCTTGCGACGCTTTAACATGCAAGATTGTAAGTCAATTTTTACCCTACTTCCTGTTAATTTCAAGTTATCCTCCAGTATGAGTCCTAGCAGTGAAGAAGAGAGGATGGAGATGTCTCGAGTACCGTATGCATCAGCAGTGGGAAGCTTAATGTTCGCGATGATTTGTACAAGACCAGACATTGCACAAGCAGTGGGAGTGGTTAGTCGATACATGGCGAATCCTGGTAAAGAGCATTGGAATGCTGTAAAGAGGATTCTAAGATACATTCAAGGAACCTCAAATGTTGCATTATGTTATGGGGGATCTGATTTTATTGTCAGTGGATATGTTGATTCTGATTATGCAGGTGATCGTGATAATAGAAAATCCACCACAGGCTATGTGTTTGCACTTGTTGGCGGAGCTGTAAGCTGGGTTTCAAAACTGCAGTCAGTTGTGACTACTTCAACAACAGAAGCAGAATATGTAGCAGCTACACAAGCTAGTAAAGAGGCGATGTGGTTGAAGATGGTGCTGGAAGAACTCGGCCATGAACAAAAGAAGATTTCTCTATTTTGTGACAGTCAGAGTGCTTTGCATTTGGCAAGAAATCCAGCTTTTCATTCAAAGACCAAACACATTCGAGTTTAGTATCACTTCGTTCGTGAGAAAGTGGAAGAAGGAACAGTGGATATGCAGAAAATTCACACCAAAGACAACCTAGCTGATTTTTTGACAAAAGCAGTTAATATTGACAAATTTATTTGGTGTCGATCCTCCTGTGGTCTGTCAGAGACGCAAGCAACATGAAGATGGCAAGATAGAAAGAATGGTATGAAGATATAATTGATACTCAATCAAATCTTCAAGTGGGAGATTGTCAGCAGCCTCAGCCGCCCACTTGCTAAATTATCCAGCCACCAACTTTGAAAATGAAAAATAAAAAAAAATGGTGGGGCCCACTACTACAGTAAAATATTAATATTTTATTATGCATAGTGTTTTTTAAAATCCTATAAATAGGCTCCAAATCCTTAAGGAAATATCATCCCAGAAACAACTTCTTATATAGAAGAGTGAGAGAGAAAAATTAGAGAGAGTTTCTTCTTGTAAAGAGAGAGATTTTGTAACTCCATAGTTTTTCTCCTCATAGTGGATTCTTCTATCATTGCCCGTGGATGAAGGTAATCAAGTACTGAATCACGTAAATCTGTGTGTCTAACTTTTTATCTCTACTTTTGCTCTACTATTGTTGCGACCCTGCTCTATTGGGCCTCGGGTTTGTCCCAACACTTAATAAGGTAGAAATAACAAGCCTTTATCTAAATTTTTTTCAGAATTTGCTACTATCTTTTTTTTTCCAGCCAGGTCCGATAAAAATGGGTTGGAGGGAGGAAATTTGTAATTTACTTTCCACTGCATATATGACAGAAATAAGATCATTTTAGAAAAATAAAATGCAAGGTCCATGATAATATTCTGAAAAAGAAAATAGTTTTCTGTTTCTGATAAAATCTATCAAGACATTCTAAAGTTGTGCGAACAAAAAATTTGATGATTTAATAATAGCTTTTTGAAATAGCATAGGGTCGCATAATGTCAGAAAAGTAGCGAACAAAATGAAGGAAATAGACTAGATTGGGTGTATAGTGACCTGGAAGTGCAGTGCCGAATACAAGTTTGTGGAGATGTTACGCTCTTTATGTTCACAAATGAGAAAGATAGCATGTACACAATTTATAAACAGGGTGCTCTAGTGGTTATCATTGATCGGATAGGGTAGGTATATCATAAACCCAATGAGAGAGTGCCACTTGCTTTAGTTGCTTCCTCTGCTTCAATCATATCTCCATCCATTTTTTTTTAAGAAATCATTGTCAGTTTATCCATACTGATTAGATGTTTAAGATTGAAATTAGAGCTTTATGTTGGGCTAGGATCCAAATGCTGGGCTCCAATCGCCTGCTCCGTAAAAAAAAATAATAAAGAGATCACTATTTTATCATAATCATTGATTGTATAGTGTATGATTATGATTTCTCCTTGAGTTCAAGTTAATGATGAGTGTAATTTTTTAGGATACGGTGAGTACTAGATTTAGAACAAAACATAACTATTCAGTTAAAAAAGTAACAATTGTAATAAAAAGTAATAGTATCTTCACTATTTTTCGAGAGAGGATCTAAATTCGAAATAATCGTATTAAAATACATGTGTAATCTTTTGAAATAATCAAGGTAATTCCTTATAAATCTATGAAAATTGTGATTGTTATGTGAACAAAAAAATTGAAAGTGTTATTTAAAATAAGAGGAAATTGCTCCTAGCCCCCAATTTCCTTACAAGTATCCCCCCTCCCCCAAGGCTTTTTCAATACTCCCAAACCCCCCAAAAGCAAAACGATAATTCCCTGAGCCCCCAAAATACAAAACCCAAGAGTTTAAAACATGTAAAGAACATAATATCATCTCTCTCTCTCTCTCTCTCTCTCTCTCTCTCTCTCTCTCATAATGCTACTGTGATTATTTGAAATGGATTTGGAGGGGGGAAATTTAAGTACCTTCCAAAATTTTCCAACGACGTCGACATCAGCGGTCAAACTTTCCCTGGGTTCGTTCATGAGGCGAATAAAACTACGATCTTCTCTCTCTCCCTCTCTCTCTCTCTCTCTCTCTCTCTCTCTCTCATAATGCTACTGTGATTATTTGAAATGGATTTGGAGGGGGGAAATTTAAGTACCTTCCAAAATTTTCCAACGACGTCGACATCAGCGGTCAAACTTTCCCTGGGTTCGTTCATGAGGCGAATAAAACTACGATCTTGAAGTTGGTGATGCCGAGTGCGTCGCCATTTCAAAGAAAAAGACGGGAACTCTGGCGACCCCGGTATTATTTTTTTCCTTTTTTTAACTTATACTTGAATCTGAGTGCTATATTTTTTTTGTTATTTTACATATTATGGTAATTTTTTTAAAAGTGATGACTTGAGATTAAAGTAGACTATGTAAATTTATATATTGTTGTTATTTCACTATAATAAGTTTGTTGTTAAGCTTATGAGTTGGTGGTGAAGGAAGGTTACGTGTTTGTTTTAAAGGTTACGAGTTGGTTGTGAAGTTTACGAGTTTGTTGTCAATGTTACGAGTTGGTTGTGAAGGTTACATGTTGGTTGTGAAGCTTACGCGTTGATTATGAAGATTACATGTTGGTTGTGAAGGTTACGAGTTGTTGTGAAAATTACGAGTTGGTTGTGAGATTATGAAAATTACATAGTGCATCGTTCCTTAGAAGTCGAAGTTCGTCATTTGAGATGAAGTTCGCCCAGAAACAAAGTTCGTTATTGAAGACAAAGTTTACCTAGAGACAAGGCTCTTAATGCCTTATCCTTTAGGAGACGAACTTCCTTCAGGAAATGAAGCTCGTTAGTAAAGACAAAGATTTTGTAAAAAATGAAGTTCATCAGAAGAAGTCCATGAGGCTTGCTACGCAGCTGGACTCGACCATCAAAGACGAAGCTCACCATATAGCGAAGCTCGCTTTATCAGACGAACCTCCCTGCACATTGAGGCTCGTCTCATCTAACAAACATCGCCACGCAGCAAGGCTCGTCTCACCAAGTGAGGGTCCACTCTAACAGCCTTGAAGACCTAGTCAGCTCACATGGGCTAAATTCAAAGAGTAAGTTATGCTCCTCAACCCATGATCAACACGTCAGTTACACGCTAAAGGCTTATAAATAGCCGCAAGCAGCTATGAAGAAGCAAATAGAGTTAGCTCAATCAGAATTGGATTTTTGCCAGAGTTTCGCACTCAAGCTTGGAGAAGCTCTTTTGGAGATCTGAACCTCGGCTCTTGTGATCTAAAGTTAGACGCGTGGTAGCACAAGCACTCAACAGAGGCTAACTTTCTCCTCGAACTAAAGAGATCTTTCTTCCATCGTCAACGAGAAGTAAGCTCGATACGAGCATCAAGCGAGACATCTCATCGCCACACAGAACCCATGTTAAATAAAAGAGAAGTCAAATCAACATTCTCCTCTTCTGTACTTGAGAAAGAGCGATTGTAAAGAGATTTTTACCATGCGATAGAATCTCGTCTCACAACTAAAGCAGTTAAGGGGATCAATCGTTTCGTCTTTTTTGGAACCCCACAACGTCTGTTCCTCCAAGACATGTGTAGGCCTTGGTGTCATTAACCTATAAATCTTTAATCCTTCTCTTCGTGCTATATGGCTATGAAAATATCTTTCTAATGATAATCATGTTAGTCAGGTTCTTCAATCTATTTTATCCTTCTGACCCTTCTAGCACACCACATAGAGGTAATTGCTTTAAATTTTGGAAGGATGTCTTGTTTATTAGCCAATCCTTTTCAGCTATGATTAAATGGCGTCTAGGTAATGGCCAAAGAATACAATTTTGGAAGAATAAATGGATTGGTGAGAATTCTCTTGCCAGCCTATATTCTCTAGCTTATAACCTTGCATTTTTCAAACATGAAAATATTGTGTCCCAGGGGCTGTATAGTAGTGATAATTAGTGTTGGAGACCAATTATCAAGAGACCGATAGGAAAGCAAGATCATTTACAAGCTGATGCTCTTAAACATATGTTGTCTTCCTCTAATCTTTGCCCGTCCTCGGAGTTGGATTAGGTGTGTTGGATGTTAGAAAATTCTAGGGTCTTCTATGTCAAATATTTATACTCATTTACTTCTGATGGAGGCACTCGTAGCTCATTCTATTCGATTATATGTAAAAGTATATTACCTAGCGAAGGCAAGTTCTTCTAATGGCTCTTATCCCTGCATAAACTGAATACTAAGAATAGGCTCCTCATCAAGGTTTGGACTGCCAATCCTACTTGTTCCCTATGTCAACATGAAGTGGAGTCTCATGGCCACCTCTTCTTACACTGTTTTTTTCTTTGCTAAGCGAGTTTGGGATTTTTTTTTTCTTCCAAGGATTGGAGCCTTTTCATTGCTCAAGACTTAAGTCAATGCTTTTATATCTGTTGTGATCTTTTTATCGACATTAAGACTCTGCAACTTTGGAGGTTTTGCTTTACCACTATCTGTTGATCCATGTAGAGAGCTCGTAATAACTTGATCTTTTTAGAAGAAGTACCTTAAGCTCATAAGTTGGCTTCCACTATCTGCTGGTCCATGTGGAGAGCTCTCAACAACTTGATCTTTTTAGGAGAAGTACCTCAAGCTCGTAAGTTGGCAACTTTGGAGGTTTTTCTTTCCCACTATCTGTTGTCCATGTGGAGAGCTCGTAACAACTTGATCTTTTCAGTATAAGTACATCAAGCTCGTAAGTTTATCTTTTTAGGAGAAGTACCTCAAGGTCGTAACAACTTGATCATTTTAGGAGAGCTCATTTTCTCATTTTTTGGACAAGTTCTCCCATCACCAAAAGGGGGCAAAAGCTAAAACCAATATCTGAGAGAGGGGTATCTCAGTGCTCCTTTCTTCTAGCGAGGATAGCAACGACACTATGGCTAATCCTTAGCCAATTCTCTCTATTTATCTTTTCGAGATGGATATAAACTCTTATTTTGCCTAGTTGAAATATCTATTAGCTTCCAATTGTTCATATACTTTACTTCTTTTGTATAGTCTACTCTGATATCTATGAATGATTTCTTTTGATTCTCCCTTTTTGTGTAGAGTGATGACAATGGTCTACTCCTCTAGCCTCTAGGGGTCTCCATTGAAATTAGTTCTAGATATTATCTGCATACACTACATTTTGAGATATATAATATACTTTTGATAGGGCATCTTGCCCTAATCTTACTTTAAAAAAATCTCTAGGAATAGACTAATATCAATCACACAAAAGCACGAAAAATATTGAGAATACAATCACACGTAGATATATGTGGTTCGGCTTGTAGCCTACATCCACAGATGAAGGAGGAGAATAGTTCTACTAATAATTTGTGAGGAATAAGATATGAGGATCTATCAATCACTCAATCTCTAATACGCGCTAAAAACCAAATATAATTTCTTTTAAATAAAGGAACAAAAGAGAAAAATATCAAATAGGATTCATAAAATAACTCTCTCTTCTTGATTAGTATTCTATAGATTGATGATAATTTAATAACTCGGATGACTCTGTATGTATATATATAGATCCAAAAGGCTAATGGCTTGTTTCTTAAGGAATAGAATCACAGTGGGAATAGAATTTCCGTATGATTGATTATGTCAGTAAATTGAATTCTACTAAATGTGGGATTCCTAATTGATTAGAATATTTAATTGTTCAAGATTATTTCCTAGTTAATTAGGTGTACATGTCCTTTGCAATTAGGACCTTGCATAAACTAATTTGCCACCAACTCAAAATAGCATTCTCTCAATCGGAGCATGACTGAGCCGAGAGGCTAACTTCGATCGTGTTTATTTGAGGCATCCATAACAAATCTCCACCTTAACTCAAATACACGAATAATTCCTTACTACAAAAAGCTAATTTACTTCATATTCTCTAATAGCCCTATAGAGCATCAACTCTGGCACATATCGATCAAGTCCAAGCCTAACTTGAACTTGCCAACTGAAAGAGGTCTCCTTAATAAATCGACTGAATTGTCTCTCTTAACAAATTCATCACCTGAAGTAGCTCTTGAATAGTTTAAGGGCACAAAATTATCAACTGATAATGCATAAGCTACTATATCTTCATATCTTCATGGTGGTCGAATATTTCATCTAGACCGATCTCTAGCAATAGTGTATTAATGCTCTTCTTGTAGCTACTAAGCTGCTTCATCTACTTGAATAGGATCTAGCTGCTAAACTTCCCATAATCTTATCTTGTTGAAGAACTGAATACTAAATTTCTAACTTTACCTTCTGTCCTGTACGTGCCTTATCATCAATTGAAACTGATGACTATTTTTAGTGGAATATAGCAGACGCATTAAAAGTGACATCAAGACTGATAATAATCTTAGGAGACTTTGGATCAGGGTACCATAACCTGAAATCATTAACACCCGATGCATAACTTAGGAATATGCACTTTTTTGCTCAAGGCTCAAGTTTCTCTTAACTAACATGCGTATATGCAAGACAAAAAAATATTTTAGGATTAGCATAATTCATAAGCTTACTGGACCAAATCTTCTCTAGAGTTTGACAAGTGATGGCAGAAGATGATGACTGATTCACAAAGTAACAACCTGTAGTCACCGCTTCCACCTAGTATTCCTTGCCTAAACCTGCATTGAACAACATATAATGAGCTTTCTCCAAAAGAGTTTTGTTCATATATTTTGTCATTCTATTCTGTTGTGGTCGGTGATAGATTGTGCAATGTCTAATGATTTCCTCATTCTTGCAAAACCAATTAAATTCTTTTCCACAAAATTCAAGGCCAGTATTAGCTTTAAGCCTCTTACTAGCCTCCCAGCCTGCTTTTTGATCAAAGACTTTCACTGCTTGAAAGCCACAAATACCTCATCTTTATGCCTCAAAATATAAACTCAAACCTTCCTAGAGTAGTCATCAATTAAGATCAATAGATATCTCGAACTACCATCCTTCGAGACAACTTAAGAAGGTCCCCATAAGTTTAAATGAATATAATCCAAAGTACTTTTAATCTAATGTACCGCCGTATTAAAGCTTACTATTTTTTGCTTTTTGATAACTCTATTATACTGCAATGTGCAGGGCTCTGTCCTCTGATGCCAAATATGTTTGGAGCAGTAGTCTCTAAATTCAAAGGGAGTGTACTCTCCTCCATTATCAGTTCATAGGTACTTCACTTCTTGCCTATCTGTCCCTCTACTATGGCATGAAACTATTGGAAGACTGTAAACACTTGATGTTTTATCCTCAACATGAAGACATGCATCTCCCACAATGCATCATTAATAAACATGATAAATTACTTGTTGCCACCCAAGGACTCCACTTTGATAAGTTCACAAACATCAAAATGAATCAAGTTTAGAAAATTATCTTTTCTTTTAGAAGACATACAAAAAGAAAGTTTATGTTGCTTGCCAAATAAACAATAATCACAATGGCTAAGTGACAACCTTTTAGCAAAAAAAATGAAAGACTTCTTTACCAATACTTGCAACCCCTTATCGTTTATGTGTCGAAGCCTTCTGTGTCGTAAACTCATAGAGTAACTATCTTATATCATGCTCAAAGAATCATATGAAGCATTCACTTGAGATCTATATAAATTACAGTATATAATTCATCTAGCCACTACAAGAGAGGCTTTGGTAATTTTATATTTTCTTCCACCAAAGTGAATGTCGCATCCAATTCTGTCTAAAGTAAAATATTATAAGCAAGTTATACCGTAAATTGAGAATATGTTGCACATTCTTTAAGATTAATGTGCATCTGATATTTGATTGTAAGTGTATGTCACCAAGTCCCATAATTTTTGAGTAGTTAGTATTGTGTATCTTGACATTACCAAAGTCACCTGCTTCGTATGATGTGAAAAGCTTCTGATTGGAGGTAGCATGATATTTAGCTTATGGTATCCACTATCCATTTAGAAAACTAAGATGTAACATGCATGTAGTCATCTATCCTGAAAGTGAGAATAATATTAGTCTCAGACAAGATATAATATGTCTGCATTCTTCTTCTCATCTTTCTTCTCATGTTTGTTTCTAGCTTTCTCTTTCTTTCATACCCAACAATTCTTTAGGATATGACCCGACTTGACACAATTGACACAAAATCTTCCTTTAAACTTTGTTTAGCTCTTGGATGCACTATGACTTCTTGACTGGTCCCTCTACTTGCTCTTGCCCCGGTTATCTATGACAAGTGCATTGGAGTTATCTGCGTCAGTAGACTTCCTACGAGTCTCCTCGTTGAATAAACTACTAATAATCATGCGCATTGATAACACACAATTTCGAGCATTGCTGACCATCATCACTAATGTTTCCTAACTATGTACTAAAGAACTCAATAGCAATAAAGCCTGTAACACGTCATCGAGAGTCATCTTCATTGTAGCTATTTGATTAACCAAACTCTTGATCTCATTCAAGTGTTGTGCTATGCTACTTCTTTCTTTGAATCTCAAGTTCACCAATAGCCTCGTAATGAATGATGTGTTTCTTGCGATCTGATGCTCGTAGAGATCCTCAAGCTTCTTCCATAGAGACTTTACATTAGTATCATTCGATATACGGTAAAACACACTAATATCGATCTACATCCGAATATAACTGATCACCTTTCTGTTATGTTTCTCTTACTATTTGTCTGACATCTTTTCTGGCTTGGCTTCATCACCCTCAATGCGACCATGTAAATTCTTGTAATAAATAATATCTTTCATCTTAGAATTTTATGCTTGCCAATTGGAACCATTCAGTTTTATCATTATGTCAAAACTCTCCATCTTATTCATCCCATAACACACCTCAAACTAGGGTTGTGGTATCACTTAAATTAGGATTTTTATAGAGATTATATGTGGAATTAAATACAA
The DNA here is from genome assembly GCF_001876935.1 of Asparagus officinalis. Taxonomy (NCBI): domain Eukaryota; kingdom Viridiplantae; phylum Streptophyta; class Magnoliopsida; order Asparagales; family Asparagaceae; genus Asparagus; species Asparagus officinalis. Next base: position 32,658,780 of record NC_033799.1, on the reverse strand, counting down.
GAAATAAATAACGTCACCAGTGAAAATATCACGTGCAAACAAACTCTAAGATTTAATGTGGCTCGGCAAATCGTGCTTACGTTTACGGGGCAACCCAGAGAGAATATTTCACTAGGAATCAAGAGTACAAATTCTTAATCTACACCCAAACTAGAGGATCAAATCGCAAAAAAATACAATATTACCTCTAGGGTACCAAAATCCTAAAATTTATTTCACTACAAATCTTTAACACCCAATAAACCAACACCTCTCGTTGACGGTGTTGTTGTTCTAAAGAAGATAGCTTTAGAATGACTACAATCAAACACGAGCAATTGAAATCTTCTTTTCTTTTTCTCTCTTTCCCTGCCCTGAAAGTCGGCCCACTCAAAAACGGTGCTCTCAATTTCTGTTCTCAACTCTTAAAAATTTTAAAGGAAAATTACTTGGAGGAACTACAAGAAGATAGGCTATGCATACTCCTCCCCAACCTAAAAACTCATGCTACCTAACCCTTCTACAAAAACTTTAGTGCAACTATCCTCTTAAAACTATACAAGCCCACTATCTAATAAGGCACTTGCGAAAATGCCCTTCCTATTTAAAAACTAAAAGAAAACTGCTCTACAAAACCCCCTTCTGAGCATGATTTTCAAAATCCTCTGCAATCATCTCTTCCTCTCAAGATCTCGCTCCTAGACCACCACCGACGAGAACCCCGACCGTCGACACTACAAGCCGTCCATCATCGACCCCTACAACTTCAATCCATCTTCGTCGATGCTGCTTGGTTGTCTTCACCCCAACGTCACCCCCTACGGCTAGAAGAAGGAAGCTTGTCATTATCTTCACTCTGACAAGGTCCCCGCCGACCGCAAGCTCATCGTCCCCTCATCTGCTCGTCTTCGCTTCATCATCCACTACCTCTGACAGGTCCCTCTTCTTCAACAAACCCTCAATTTGCTAAAAATCTAGGACGACAAGCAACTTCATCATCTGAATTATCTGAATCAGCAATAATAAGGGCTGAGATGTAAGTATCATCTGAATTATCCACATTTGTTCATTTATTTTGTTTGTCATTGTGAATTTACCACAGTTATAAGTAGAACCCTAAGTTTTCTCTTGTGTTGTGTTTTACAGTAAGGGTTATATAAGAATATATTGTAATATACGTGGATACTATGAATTCATAGATAGAATTGTTCTACGAATGAGAACCGATCACTGGAAAGCTTATGGATCCTTCAATTTTCAAAACTATATTAGTTTTGGAGAAATTCCATCTAACAAAGCTACAATTATGCTACTGATAGATTACCTTGATTTGGCTACTGGAAAGTTCTTTTTCAACGATAGCCAAACGAGAGAAAAGTAGGCCTATACATTTGATGTAAATTGGATGCAAAAACAAACCCGGGTCAAGGATGAAGGGGAGAAACTAGAAGGAAATCATGATACGACGAATCGGATTTGGAGTACGTACTTCAACAAGAAGCAACAAGATGCTCACAAGAGTGGCCGAGATTATTTTGAGCACTTATTGGATAAACTAGTTGGGTCGAAAAAGAAATCTGACGTGCATGATTTTGTTATGCTTTAAATCTTTTACTAACTCACAATGATATCGACTCCAACTGCTAAAATGAATACACTGCGGTATATATTCAAGTATATGACTCGGATAGACGTGGTTGATCATTTCCTATGGGTGACCATCATCTATAATGAATTGTGGGATTCTCTAAAAGCTGCCAAGATAGCTAAAAAGAGGCTGACATAACTTAGTGGCTGCACTCCCTTGCTATCAGTTAGTTATTTGTAGTTAATATGTTGCATTTACCCCTTTTTGTGATAATTGTCTTTTACATGTGATACATGATACTGATATGTGACATTTGTCCCCCATATGTGACATTTATCCCTGATATGTATTACTTAATTATGATATTTCTAGTTAATATGTGACATATGTCTCTAACTTATGATATCTGTCGTTTACATGTGACATATGTTACTGATATGTGAAATTTGTGATAGTTTTAACTTATGATAAGTGATATGAACTGAGCTGACTTCATTAATTGAATGTTACTTTTTTAAAGTTATGGTCCTATGAGATAACCAACATCAAGGAATACGCTAGAGTCAACGATTCCAAGCCATCAATGACAAATTGGATTCTGGAAGGTAAGAAAGTGGGTTCATTGTAGAGTTTAACGGTTATGAAGAAGTCAGAAGCCGCAATCCACATCTTACTAGAGCAAGATATACCGTGGTATGTCCGTGAGGAGATTAAGCAAGAGCCTACAAAAAGGAAGGCTAAAAGAGAGGAGAATTAGACTCTGAAAACTCTTTAAGAAAGAAAAGAGATAAAAAGAGGAATGAGTCAATCAAATGTTGCATTGATGAGACAAGTTTAATTCTCATCATGTGATATTTACATTTTGATAGTGATAATAGTCTTTTATGTGATTATTGTCTATTGCAAGGGATAGTTATATGTTGTCTGTGATAATAAGTGTTACTCTGTGACTTTACCTATTTTCTGTAACATTTACATATAGACTATGATACATTACATTCTATGTCAATTGGTTATTCCTCGTGATATTTACAAGTTTATTATGATAGATGTAGTGTTTATGTGATATTTATGTGTGACCTTCTTATATATGATGTTTGCTCACTGAAACTTAATTGTTAATATAGACTGAAGCTTATGAGAAGCTGTCAATGTTGAACGAAGCCTATGAGCAAGAGCATTGATATGAAGGTCATTAAGGCTGATATTGAGAAAAGATTTGCTGAGCAGAAGCAAGAAAGAGAAAAGAATGATGAGGAGGTAATAGATTTTCTCATGTTTCATGTGCTCGTTCGTTCTATATAAAAGTTTCATTTATTATTTTGACATTTATACAGCCTTAGATAGAGATAGAGAGAAAAGATGTGGCAGAGAAAGAAGATGATCAAGACAAAGAAATGGAAGAAATTAAGGATGACAGAGCTGATATGGGCATTGAAGTTGAGGAGGTAACACTTACACAAATCATGTGATATTTACTTCTTTCCTGTGATGTTTACAGATTACCTATGGTAATTACGTGTACTCTAGGATAGTTAATATTTTCTTGTGATACGTACATATTTCCTGTGATATTTACGTATTTCGTGTGATACGTGCATATTTCCTATGATATTTACATATTTCCTGTGATATTTCCTTATTATATGCGACAGTTGACTCTTTATTGTGACATTTGCCGATCACATGTGACATTTACTTCATTTCTATGACTTAAACAATTTTCCTGTGACATTTGCTCATTATTTGTGATACATAAATTTTGCCTGTGATATTTTCTCATATCATGTTTCTGTGACATACACTCTTTAACTATGATCTTTATACAGCCTGTGAAAGTAACTGAGGAAGTTACTGAAAAGAAAAAAGGGAAGGAAAAGGAGGAAGGAAATAGATGAAACATTAAAAGAATTCATTCAAGGGCTACGAGCAAAGAGCCAGAGAATAACAAAGAAGCCCCGGTTCTTAGAATCTCCATTCTAGACAATTACCCCTAAGAAAAGAAGCAAAGGGAAGAAAGCTGTCGTCGTGGCAGAAGATGACGGCGACAATAGGGAGAAGGAAGAGGAGAAAGAACTTACAATTGCATATGTTGATATGAGAACATCTGTAGAAGACTTATGGAAAAGGGAAAAAACTGGAAAATAAAAGAAATTATTGGAGATGCTAAATATGGGCATTCCCTTTCTGCATGACTTTGATATTAGGCTATCAGGAGTTATCAAAGATAGATTCTATCATAATTTTACTATTCAGGATGTACCTGATTGATCTGATGATGAAAACAGGTTGCTTCAACATTTTCTAACATTAAAATCGACAAGTAAGTATCATGTAGTTATTTATGAATTTACTGTGATATTTACATGCAGTCTGTGATAATTACTTATTTTATGTGACCTTTAGTGTTTTCATGCGATATTTACATGTACTTTGTGATAACTAGTGGTTTTGTGTGACTTGTAACAATTCTTGTGATATTTACATGTAGTTTGTGATAATAGTTTCTATGATACTTATATGTTAATTGTGTTGTGCATATTATCTAGAAAGAGGACTGTTAATGAGATCAACAACCACATTATAAACAGATATGATATGCTTTATCTACTACATGGTGGAAGATTAAAAGACGAAGTTAGATTTTATTTAACTTGTGGTGTTATTCAAGTTTTCTACTTTTACATGATTTATTGCATTTGCAATCATTAAACCATTAAAGCATTGGTTGCAAGACTTCAGAAATGGCCCAAGCTACCAAAAAATGTAGATCTGAAAAACTAATTTGCTATAATCAAATCATATTTTAGTGTGAGTATTATCGATCATAAAGCTTTTACAAGTATTGTTGCATTTATATGTTATTTAACTTTCTTCTGCTTTTTTCTTTTTTTAAAAAAGATTCGGTTGCTAATTGCTTCAAATTTAGATGAGAGAAATGTATTTAAAAAGTATATAAAGAAGTATATAGATGATGGAAATGATGTTTATTAATTACGATATGTCACGCTGATCATTGGCATGTCCTTGAGGTCAATTTAGGGCAAAAATGTAGACATTACAGTTCCGCTGACCATGAGGCATGGGCTAGAGATATTGTGACAATCCAGCTATTTCTGGATAGGATGGTAAGTGGATTCGACCAGACGTCGACATTTAGAGCATTCGAATATGAAGTAGTTCATTATCGATTGCAAAAAGGCTCGTAAGCTTCTCTATATAGCTTATACTTACCAATTTATTAATTTCTGTGATACTTGTTCCTTATCTGTGATGCATAATCATTCTCGATGACATATGCTGGTGTTATGAGATATTTATACATGTTTTGTGACATATACTCCTTATTTGTGATATATGTTGGTGATATGTGACATTTATACATTCTGTGTGACATATACTCACTTTTAAGTGACATATGGTTGTTTTATGTGACATTTGTATACTCTGTGTGACTTGTACTCATTATTTGTGAAAGTTCATTATTAGCTGTGATACCTAGATATTATCTGTGATATTTGTATATGCAGATAATTTATTTCTATATATGATTGTTACTTCACCGCTTTTCTATTTAGGTACGATTATGGCATATATGCATATTTATACTTCAAAGCGATCCTAGAAGGAAAGGAGGTCATGAACATTGAAGCTTTATAAAGGGAGTCTGAAATGTTAAGGGCGGGACTTACTACTCAAATTATATGTGAAGGCCGAAAATTGAAGAAGCTTACACTGAAGTTAGATGCAGATGATCTAGAATATCTTTTATATTTTGGGGGTAATGATGTATCATTGATTGAGTAGAAGTATTAGACAAACATGTATAACATAATTCTGTATTGGATATGACTATTTTTTTGTAAATTTTGAGACTTTTGGCGACAATGATGAAATGTGCATTTTTGATTACCCATGAACTTTTCTTTAGCATATTGTATAGAATCTGAAAGTATAAAACTTAAAGGTGTCACGGTTAATACCAGTAAGTCATACGAATAGGTAATATCTAACCTTTAACACATAACTGTCACAACAAAATCATAAAAGTAACATATAACAGATAACAGACCTAAAAATCTTGTATTCTGCCAGGAAATGTTAGTCTTGGATAGGTTCAGTGCATGTGGCTCGGTTATGTCCTTCGGTATGACACCTTAAGCATTTAATTAGACGTCTATTCTCAGATTGGTTGTTGATATATCTATTCTTATTTCTTCCACGTCTCATTGTCGCCTTCAGGGAAAGTATGCCAACTATTTCATCCATGACATCTGGCTTATCGTAATTTGGAACAAGAAAGAGAATTGGTTCGTAACTTTTCTTAAAAGCTTTAGTCATCATGAACCAATCGCAATATCGGTTCACATCTCTATGCATAAAGTTAACAGCAGCACACACGTGTTGACATGGTATTCGCAATATATCCCATGCACGACATGTGCATGTTTTGTATTCCAAATCAACTTGTACTGATTTTTGAGATGACACCTCAAAGATTTTAGATGTTGAATGCGAGACTCCAAGAGTACTACCCTTCATGTAATTTTCTTGGAGAATTTTTTTCGCTTCAGGACATAGATAGCTATTCCATTTTGTTGCCATCTCACGGCGAGTATTTATCCTTTCCATAATTTGCATACAAATATGATCCATCATATCGCAAATAGGAAATATTCTCATCACACGAATCTAATTGTTAAAAGATTTAGCAATATTGGAAGTGATATGACCATATCTATAAATAAATATCATATATATCAAACAAAAATTCACTATCACAAAGTACAACAATATATCACATATAACAGACAGATATCACAAAGAACAACAAATTGTCACACAATACAGATAATAGTCACACATAATAGAGTAATGTCACATGCCACTACTAAATGTCACACATGATAGACAAAGGTCGTATATAAAAGCATAATGTCACATATATCATATCAAATTCACAAAAAATGGCTGATATTCAAATATAACGGCTATGTGATATGTGAGTGCTAGGTATCACAACGCGGCACTGAGGGTCACATTTTATGGGTCACAGTTAAATCGATAGTGTCACAATATTTGACGTACCTTATACCAGGAAATACAAAATTTGCCTAATTATTTAGACCATAACTAAGAGCTACTTGGTAAGTTCTTTAATCCATCATCCTAATCTTGTGTAAAATAGCTTTCAATTCTCTTTCTGTATACTTGTATGCAGTAAACTCTAATAATTTTAAAATCCTTTGAGCAGCACTTGAGACAAAACTCATCTCTTTAAGCTTCAATTTATAATTCTCAACAAGATGAAGTGCACATCTAGAATGGTACGCATCTAAAAATATATCTTTCAAAGATTATTTTATTCCTTTGTCAGCATCTGACAAAATGACTAGAGGATAGGGTGGATTATATGGTTCTGTTCGATTGTACAAATATACTGCAACCCTTGAATAAACCAAATCCACGCTTCATTTTCTTGGTCACAAACGTAAAATGCGAATGAAAATATGCTTTGATTACCATCATAAGCAGTCGCAGCTAATAAGATCCCTTTGTAACGATCTTTCAGAAAGGCCCCATCTAGAAAGAGCAATGGCCTACATCCCTTGAAAAGCCCTTGTATGCATGCATTATAGTGTTAGACCCTAGAGAGGGGGTGATTAGGATCTTATGCTAATCTAATATTGATTAAAAGCTAATTAAAATTACGTTGATCAATTTGTTCTTGCGCGAAGAAATATGATATAGATATGAACAATAAAGATGAATAAAATGTACGCTAAGCAAAACACAAACACACGATATGTTTACGAGGTTCGGTCACCACGACCTACGTCCCCGCTCCTCACCTCGAGGAGATATCCACTATCACAATCCGGTTTGGAAGCCGGAACTTCTACACACTCGGTTTACAAGATCACCGAAAACTCTCACACTACACAAACACTATGCAATCACACTTTACACACTAAGTGTAGGAACCTACCCCGTGTCCTCCTCCTCAAGTGCTCGATTACAACCTCTCCCTAGGTTCGTCAATCGACGCCACTCCTATTGGATTCGACCCCGTGTCTCGCCTCACACTTCTCTCGGTGTACAAGTGTATTACAAGTGATTCTCACAAACAAAAGTTAAATACAATGATTTGTTCTCAATTAACAAGTGAGAACACAATAAAGCTCAACACTGACACTATCACACCCGACCAACCGCCAACTATTATGGTGATGAAATATTAAGCTCAATAAGTGTGTGTGATAACAGTGAATCAAACTCAATAGATATAGCTAAATGAAGTGAAAATAAAATAATAACTATAAAAGAGTTTAGAGACTTCTCACAAGAAGAAACGTAGAGATGATTCCAATAGGCAATTGAATGTCACTTCTTGTTGTAGAAAACTCCTCTTGAAAAACTGGTTGATGAAATCAACTATTAAACAGGTCTTAAACGCACTTAATATTTTGTAAAAACACCAAACTTGGATTTCTTAAGTTGTGGAGAGGAAGAGCAGCATAGGATATATATAGCACCCAAAACAACAGTAAAAAATAGGTAAAAAAGACCAAAACCCAGTTGAAAAACGGTTATGAAAAACTAGCCGTTAGAAATGTTCTGACAGCTCGTCGGTCGACCGGTCGCGGTCGACCGCTAAGTTCAAAACTCTGAGAATAAGGGTTTAAGCTGGCGGGTCGACCGCGAAATTTCGGTCGATCGAAAAAATCTCTGGAGGTCATCGGCTCGACCGGTGCGGTCGACCGCGAGCAGCTCAGGAAAAATATAACTGTCGGTCGACCGGTGCGGTCGACCGAAAACTGATATGCTGCATATGACAGGTTTTAGGGGCTGTTTTAAAAATACATTAAAAATATCAAATCAATTCCAAAAATAGTGAAACTTTGGGGAAAGTTTCTAATGATAAAATAATCATGTTTGAAAAGGAATTTTTAGAAAATCAATTTTCGTTTGTGAAAACTCCCTGTTTTTGAAAAGTGTTCAGAAAACCTGTTTTTCGTGAACATGAAAATTGACATAAAGCTTGTAAACATGTATATATATATTGTGCATATATTATATATATATAATGAAGTATGAAAGAGCTGTAAACATGAGATAAAAATTATTGTAACAACGTTTGATGAAAAATTGTAAACATGAGATAAAAATTATTGTAACAACGTTTGATGAAAAATCATTTATATGATAGAAAACGTCAAAAATCGTGTTAAGTGTACATATATTGAGCTTAGATATAATCATACAATATATGTAAGTAAATCAAACATATACCTAGGTGAATCCACATAAATGAACTTGAATCTTTAACGCTTAATTGACGTGTGTTGAAATACCTGAAAAGAGAACATAAACACAAAACACTAGAGAACTTATTAGTAATAAATTATTTGCCAAATCATCATCAAAACTATAGGGTCAACAATCTCCCCCTTTTTGATGATGGCAAACAATTTATACATGAATATGAAATACAAACTGATAACCCACATATAAGCCAAACATAGACAAATCATACATGAATGATCACATAAACCATATATGAAAATGAATAAGTATATGAGCTATATGAGCTATATGTGGATTTTTCTCCCCCTTTGACAACATCAAAAAGGGAAAATGAAAGATAGGAGCAATGCTCCCCCTGCTTGTAAGCATAGATAATAAAAAATGTATGCCAAAAGCTCCCCCTGTCAACTAGAATAAATGACACTAAAGAGTATGTAAAGGAGCTAAGCAAACTAAACAATCATAAATAGTACATAAAACAAAGAACTCAATATTATCAACTTATTTTCCACACACCAAAACATGAGTATTGTTTTAACTATGCATTGATCATAGAAGAAATAAACTAAACACAATAAGTCACAAATCATCACATAAGCATTAGAAACTACATAGTTTTGCATAAACATAGATTGTTCCACCAGATAGCAAACCATGCATAAAAAGTCACATAAATCCATACTGATATAGAGTTATTACACTCAAACAAAACATAGCTATCAAGTTTTACAACTCAAAAAAAAAGAACATCAAAAGTATGAAAATCACTTAAAAAGAACTCCAATCAATCATCACCATCACCATTGCCATCACCATCACCATCACCATCACCATCAGAAGATCCTGATCCTTCAGCAGGGCCCTCCTCAGAATCAGACTCAGAGCTAGAAGAGGGATCCAGAATCCCGAGAGACTGACGCTGATAGGAAAGAATGGTCCTAACATCCCTCTGGATAGTTGAGATCTGCTTCTGAACACTTGAGAATTGAGTCTCAAGACGATCCAGACGGTCACAAATATCAGAAGAGGATGAGGAAGAAGCTCTAGACCGGGAACGAGAGGATGATGGATGAGTGAGATCAGAAAAGGAAATCTGCATTCTGGAAAGAGAAACCTTATCAAAGAAATCCTTCTTAGATTCAATCTTGGGTTCATTGGTGAGATTAACATCGAAGTGTTGAAAGATGAGGGTGAGAAAGGAGCCAAATGGTAGAAATTTTGTATGTTTTGATGTCATATTATTGAGAAAAACAGTTGCCCAATCTACTTTTATTTGGGCAAAAATGGCATATACGGCATTTATCTTGTCAGAGGCAAAGTGATCGAAACTACCGGTTTTAGGAATCAAGTTATGAGCAACGATTCTAGCAATGAGTTTGGCGTTTGGATTGAGAGAATTGTTGTTCATAGGATAAGAGTAACCGGGCTTAAACATGAGTTGGTTTACAGCTGGATCACTAAGTTCAACAGACATGAGATCAACGTCACCTGTTGGGATTTTAAGAATCCCCGCAAGTTCGTTGGCAGAAAAGGATATTCCAACATTTTTAACAGATGAGGTAATGGTCAGACTACCATCAGCAGAGGATGTTGTGGACAGGTTTGCATAAAACAGATAAACCAAGAAGGGATAGTAAGGAACTTTTTCTGCCTCATCTAATAATTTAGCCAAACCAACATGGTGAAGAATGGTGAAAGTGTCAAACAAAACTAATCCATCGAATTTTACATATCTGGTTGGAATAATTTTCAATTTGCACAACTCCCTGTATTTTTTAACAAGAGATTTAAACAAAAGAAAGTCCTCATAATGAGAAGATCTTGTAGAGGATGAACTAGATTCAGGTTTAGATCTCTTTTTGGGAGGCATGATAGATTTTGAACAACTAGGGTTTTGATCAGATATGAAATATGATTTTGAAAAACCCCTGTAAAAAGAAATTTTGAGCAAATTTAAAACCTTCCCTAAAATAGAAACCCTAGATTGAGAATATGAACATAAGAATGCAGAAATCAAAAGATAAAGGAAGAATTTACCCACAAGTTCTGATGGAAATCGACAGAGAGGAGCGGCGGTTGAACAAATCGGGCGACCGAAGAAGAGAGTCAGAATTTTTAACCCTAGCTCTGCGATTTTGAGTTGGGAGGAAGAAGAGAGGTCGGATGTTTTGAGAGAGGGAACAACGGCTGGGATTGAGTGGATAATGGATTCAACGGTGATTAAGAGTTCGGGTTCAAAACAGATACCCAGTAACAAAAACCAAAACCCGATAAAAACACAAAGCTGCTGCAGTAATTTCCTGTCGGTCGACCGACGCGGTCGACCGAAATGATTACAGAGAGATCGTCGGTCGACCGGGTCGGTCGACCGCGAGAAAACAGATAGCAGGTTAAAGTAGAAAAATTTGTTTTGAGAGATTTTTCAATTTGGACCTTTTGGAAATTTGTTTTATAAAATACTAAAAGTTTTATAAGATATATATATAAGTGTTTTTAATTATAAAAACATACAAATAATTTATTTTATCATAAAGAATATAATTTGTCATTCAAAGCTCAAAAAGCTAATTATTCAAAATAAGAACAAAACAAAAACAAAAGAAAGACAAACAAAAAAAATGTAAAAATTATTTTGGTACCCAAATCATTTTGGTACCACTAGAACTTGGGACATGACCCCTATCATTTAAATCCAAGGCCCTAGGGTTATGAACCCGTTTGGGCGTATTTTGTGCACCGATACGATCAAAGCAAAAATTGCAAACGTGACCCATACGATTGCAATTTGTGTAATGTAGAGGTTTGAATGGTTTACGTTGATCGAAATAGAATGCACGTGTTTCATTTGCAAAAATAGATTTTCCTTTGTAATTATTTTGTAAACGAGAATTTCTTTTCAAATCGAAACAAAACATGGCCAAATGACCAAAACGACCACAATAATCACATTTATACACATGAGCGTGTTTATGATTTACACTATGTGTGTGTACATGTGTATGTGATGAAGAAGCTTGATGGGATGCACAATCATTAATAGGCTTGTCAGTTTTTGGTGCATTATGACAAAATTGAGCTAAATGGCCTTTAAGACCGCAAATAGAACATTTGTGAATTTTGTCATACATATGTGCATAGTGAATAGGTTTCTTAGAAGAATTAACATTGAACTTTGCACATAAGTCCATAAGCTTTTTATTATTAGCAATACAAGTATTTAGTGTTGAATCTAAGGTAGATATTCTTTTTCTCATTTGATTCAACTCATCATTGTGCATACAAGCATTGCTACTAGAAGTAGGATAAACAAGATTACTCATCATAGATTTCAACTTATCTACTTCTAACATAGCATCACGTTTTTCATGAAGCAAACTAGCATTTTCAATTCTCAAATTTTCATTGCATTCTTTAAGAATTATATTTTCATTTGCAATAAAATTAAACTTAGTAGCTAGTGTTTCATGCGTGGATTTCATATTAACATACTTACTCTTTACATCAATATAGCAATTGTGTAATTTTTCAAACTCAATAGCAAGTTCATCAAAAGTAATAATATCATCGTTATTGCATACCTCACTAGGGTTATCACCTAGTGGTATTGTACATGGGGATGAGGCTTCCTTAGAACTCAAAGCGGGATTTTTCAACGCTTGTTGAATAGCCTCCAATTTCCCTTCATGTGCTTCAATAAGTTTCCATAAAGCGTAAGCACTATCAAAATTAGCAAATTTGTTAAAAAATGATGAATGAAAAGCGTTAATCAAATATTCTAACAAAAGCTTATTCATGTTAAACAATCTCTTATCATTCTCACACCATTTGGATTTTTCCAAAGTGGGAACAACATAGCCATCCTTAATAATTTCCCATAAATCAAATTGATTAGATTGAACAAAAAGTTTGAATCTAATACGCCATTGAGCATAGGGAAAAATATCCAAACGAGGAGCAATATTAATAGCATATCCTAAGCAAGATGAGTCATACATATCCATAAAGATGAAATGCAAGAAACACAATGTAATCAAAATTAGATTAGCACAAATACAATAACTTGGATCTTTAACTCAAGGCGGTTAGTCCTTAAATCAAAGAGCACCAAGCTCTGATACCAATTGTTAGACCCTAGAGGGGGGGTGATTAGGGTCTTATGCTAATCTAATCTTGATTAAAAGCTAATTAAAATTACGTTGATCAATTTGTTCTTGCACGAAGAAATATGATATGGATATGAACAATAAAAATAAATAAAATGTACGCTAAGCAAAACACAAACACACGATATGTTTACGAGGTTCGGTCACCACGACCTACGTCCCCGCTCCTCACCTCGAGAAGATATCCACTATCACAATCCGGTTTGGAAGCCGTTCTCACACTCGGTTTTCGAGTTCACCGAAAACTCTCACACTACACAATCACTCAACAATCACACTTTACACACTAAGTGTAGGAATCTAGCCTGTGTCCTCCTCCTCAAGTGCTCGATTACAACCTCTCCCTAGGTTCGTCAATCGACGCCACTCCTATTGGATTCGACCCCGTCTCTCGCCTCACACTTCTCTCGGTGTACAAGTGTATTACAAGCGATTCTCACAAATAAAGGTTAAATACAATGATTTGTTCTCAAATAACAAGTGAGAACACAATGAAGCTCACACTCACTAAATCACACCCCACAACCCACACTATATGGTATGAAAATATTAAGCTCAATAAGTGTGTGTGATAACAGTGAATCAAACTCAATAGATATAGCTAAATGAAGTGAAAATGAAATAATAAGCTATAAAAGAGTTTAGAGGACTTCTCAAACAAGAAGAACGGTAGAGATGATTCCAATAGGATTGAATGTCACTTCTTGTTGTAGAAAAACTCCTCTTGAAAAACTGGTTGATGAAATCAACTATTAAACAGCTCTTAAACGCACTTAATATTTTGTAAAACACCAAACTTGGATTTCTTAGTTGTGGAGAGGAAGAGCAGCAATGGCAGCTCAGGAAAAATATAACTGTCGGTCGACCGGTGCGGTCGACCGAAAACTGATATGCTGCATATGACAAGTTTTAGGGGCTGTTTTGAAAATGCATTAAAAATATCAAATCAATTCCAAAAATAGTGAAACTTTGGGAAAAGTTTCTAAATAATAAAATAATCATGTTTGAAAAGGAATTTTTGGAAAATCAATTTTCGTTTGTGAAAACTCCCTGTTTTTGAAAAGTGTTCAGAAAACCTGTTTTTCGTGAACATGAAAATTAACATAGAGCTTGTAAACATGTATATATATATTGTGCATATATTATATGTATATAATGAAGTATGAAAGAGCTGTAAACATGAGATAAAAATTATTGTAACAACGTTTGATGAAAAATCATTTATATGATAGAAAACGTTAAAAATCGTGTTAAGTGTACATATATTGAGCTTAGATATAATCATACAATATATGTAAGTAAACCAAACATATACCTAGGTGAATCCACATAAATGAACTTGAATCTTTAACGCTTGATTGACGTGTGTTGAAATACCTGAAAAGAGAACATAAACACAAAACACTAGAGAACTTATTAGTAATAAATTGTTTGCCAAATCATCATCAAAATTATAGGGTCAACATATAGGACACAAGTAAGTACTTAAATCACTTTTCTTCTTGTTAAATGATAACAACACTGCTTGGATTTTTTTTCCATCACCTTCATATGGTATCTTTAAATGATTATTAAAAGGACAAATGACTTGTTAAATAATGAATAAGTTCTAACTGTCACATGTAAGGTCTAGGTGTCACATGTGAGATCGAAATGTCACATATAAGGTTGAAACATCACATTTTCGACTTAAATGTTACAGATTGCGTCTAAATATCACATAGTATACTTATACATCACATAGCATTCTGAAATGTCACATTTAAGGTTAATACTCACATTTAAGGTTAATACTCACATTTAAGGTTAACAAATTAATAGACTAACTAAGGTAGTAAACTATATGAATGCCTTGCTCAACCAAATATTTGGTCTTTTGCTGTCTCCTTAACACACTAAGCTTTAGAATAATTAAGTTGTAAACCATATTGAGAGTACAATTTCTTTCTAATGCTAGCTAGGATAATATATGGATGTCTCTTCATAATTGATTGTAGCATACTCTCAATCCACCTTCTCGATGATCTAGAGTGACCAGTTGTGTTGTTATGTTGTACACAAGTATATTGAGGGAAAATATTTTTATAGCAAAGATCGACACATGGCTCAATGGTGAAACGTAAAGCACCCAAGGGCATTTTGTTTCTTTTCTGAATATGCAATTAGCATGAATGCATTTTGGCTCATTGTTAACATATTTAAAAGAGAACTTTTTAGCTATAGAGTAGTATATAAGAGTCATTCTAACTTCTTTTACGCTTTCAAATTGCTACTCTTTTTCAGTATTTTCCTTGTGCCACCACATCGAGATTCCTGTCGAGTCACTTACTATGTCATCCATCATCTACACATGCTCTACTTGAGGATTGTCATTTGGGATCCTCTCTAATTCTTGGATATGCTCCAATGACGGTGAGTTTATAGTAGGAAGATTACAAGTTGAATATAACATATATAAGTCGCGTGTGGCAATTACAAATAACTATTAACTTGTATATGTCACAAATAAAGTCAATATGTCACGTATAATGTCTATAGGTCACATATAAGATGTAAGTGTCACAGTTCCCATTATAACATGTATACAAAACCTAAAAAGAATCTTTTGAATACTTAAACTCTGTTTCTGTCCCTCATGGATGTACATAAAAATTTGGGCATGACATGTCTGTAATAGGAAGGATCGACTTGCTTAATCTTTACGTACATCTCAATATACATTACTATATATCTGTTTAAGTTTGATCTTACAGTTTATCTTTTTAATTATTTGTTGCTAAGTATGTAGAATTTATATATGTTCTTTTCATTCTTTGTTTAAGAACTTAGTTTGCATGATTATGGGACATCATCTAAGTCGCACAGTGTAAAGCCCATTGTTGCCGGGATGGCCGGTTAGGGTAGTGTAAGTCGTTGACAGACGTGTAAGCTTTCTGCTGGTTGTTTTACAAAGAATAAAAAGAAACATATAAATTCTGCACCCTTAGAAGTTTAAATAATTAGAAGATAAGCTTGCAAGAAAAAATATGACAGACATAGTTGAAAGTAGTTCGACTCGTAAATCCAGTTATACTGGAATGAAAAAAGTTAAAATGCTCAGTTAACTGAATATGAAACTGACATAGAATCACTTAATAAGTGAACAATACCTGATGTTCCTAATAGAGACATCTATAAAATTAGCTTTTTAGATTATAAATCTTTAATTAATATTAAGAACTTAGATCCAGTTATACTGGAATGAAAAAAGTTAAAATGCTCAGTTAACTGAATATGAAACTGACATAGAATCACTTAATAAGTGAACAATACCTGATGTTCCTAATAGAGACATCTATAAAATTAGCTTTTTAGATTATAAATCTTTAATTAATATTAAGAACTTAGA
>NC_033799.1:32625899-32640903 GCF_001876935.1 Asparagus officinalis | reverse complement strand
TATATATATATATATATATATATACATATACATGTGTGTGTGTGTGTGTCTATATGTGTGTGTGTGTGTGTGTGTTTATTTGTGTGTGTGTACATACGTGTGTGTGTGTAGAGGGGTACCAAATCACTTTATATATATATATATATATATATATACATATACATGTGTGTGTGTGTGTGTCTATATGTGTGTGTGTGTGTGTGTGTTTATTTGTGTGTGTGTACATACGTGTGTGTGTGTAGAGGGGTACCAAATCACTTTATAGATGAGTTTAGCTTTCAATCAACTAGCTCAAGGACAATGTTTGAGAACTTATACTCTAAATGTCAAAAATATCTTCCCTTCTCCCTCACCTCCACTTCATTCTCCTACTTGCAAATCATGATTCAAATGGGTGAAGGAGAAGGGTGAGATCACTGAGATGGGATGAGGAAGAAAAGAATGAGGGTGGGTGCAAGAGAAAGGAGGAACATGAAAGTTAAATGGAGAAGGAAGGAGGAAGAAGTTGGGGATGAGGAGAGAGAAGTATAGATGAGGATGATGTAGAGTCCTATTTTTGCTTATGTATACCAAGTGTAGGATCATGATCCTTAAGAATAGAGTGCGCTCTTATAAAAATCTGCGGAAGCTTTATACTTAAACACTAGATGGTAAGTTTGCAAAGTAGATTATAAATTGCAAAGAAAGAATGGCAGTCTCAGAAAATGAACATCACAAACACAAGCATGTATATTGGTTCCAACTCTCCGGTGTACATCTAGTCCCCAAGTAAATCTCACTTAAGAGTTTCCACTATAATTTTGAAATCTTACAAAATCAAAAGCAAATCTGACCAATTTGCAAGATCATGCAAATTGCAAACTCAATTGATAAGACCATGCCAATTGTTAAACCGACCTCTAGACCAAGAGATCAACCCCTCTCATAAACGGAGAGAATCTTTCTTTGAAGCAATGTACAATTCCAATCCTATAAGCCTTGATGTAGATATGAACGTATAACAGTGGCTTATCAATCTTTTTAACCCTCTGAATATTGCCTAAACAAGCTCTAAGAATGATAGGAACAAAGGCAATATCAGAAACTCTCTTTTATAGAAAAACAGATTGAAAATCTGAAAGTTTAGAGAGTTAATTTGCACAATATGTGAATCTTATAAATGCAAAACTTTGGTACTTATTTTCTGATGTTTAAACCTATTTATAGCCTCTGAAATAACATAATTTTAAACCCAATTAACATCCACAAAACGACTATAAACAATCACTTATTTAAAACCTGAAATCTGAAAAAACCGTATTTGTAGTCGACTACAAGTCATGGTAGTCAACTATATTGAGTCTAAATAGACTCTGTGAAGTTAGAAAATTGCTTAGTAGTCGACTACAAGGCATAGTAGTCGACTACACTGTAAACTCACAGATTCTAGAATTTTTTAGTATTTTGACTTTAACTTTCTCATCCGATATCGGAATGAGATGATTTAATATTTGTTGGAAAGATCTTGAAGAGACCTACAACTTTTATCTTTTGAGTTTTTATAGATTTTAATTGCTAAGGGGTATAAATAAAATATTTTAAGACTCACTCAATATTTATAAACCCTAATGGCTAACATAGGGGATTTCTATTGTTAACCAACACACTAAGCATATGTTAGTGTGTTCTAACACTATGTGTGTGTATGTGTGTGAGTGATCAAGGCTTGTACAAACTTATAAGTAAAGAAAATGTAAAATTATGTTTTGACAATAAAGTATATCTTCTTCTTTGCTTTATTTTGCCTTGAACTCATCTATGTCGTGAGTATCTCTTTGAATATAATTGTTGATATAGCTCTGATACCGCAAAATAAATGTTATCACATAATACACACAACATATAATGTTTGTTATCATCAAAATAAACTAATCTTGGGGTCAAGATTCCTAACAGAGGAATGAGCATGGTACAGGAGAAGGAGGGCATAAATAGGATAGAAGATGACTAAGAATGTGTAGGTAGGGTGGATGAGGGAAAGAAGGGAGAAAGATGAGAGTATTTTGGATATTACGGATGAAACTTGAATAGAAATCACCATGGGGTGGCTGATTGAAATCTCATTCTCCATATAACATTATTTCTATATAAAAAAAGTAAAATGAGGTTTTTATCAATTTGGCTTATTTTAAAGGTTGTTTTCATGAAATATCCTATTTGTTATCTAAAGAAATATGGAAGGATACAAATATTATATGGAGACATTATGTTTTTCCCTCTTCAGATAATATTCACTATGCTCCTATTTTGAGGGGAAAGTGAATAGTGACTATTTTTTGCTAGATTTTCCCCCTCCCCTTCCCTCACTCGACCCTCCTCTCCAAAGCACCTCTATCAAATGCAACTTGTTGTTTTGGCTAGAGTGTCTAAAAAGTTTGTGAACCTAGACCTAACCCATAACCGATTGAGTTCAAACTGAATCTAGACCCAAGCACCTAAGGCCAAACCCCTTCCGGGATGGGCCAAACTAGTGGTGTCTAACAAGTACATGAACCTAGACCCAACCCATACACTGTGCGGTTCAAACATGATCTAGACCTAGCACCTCAACCCAAACCCATCTCGGCCCAGGGCGGGGCCACTAACGGGTATAGAACCCCCAACTGGATCAGATTACCCAGATTCGGTCTAGTCCAACAGTTAAAACGGTCAAAACAAGCCGGGCAGAACCGAGGAGCCTGGCCCGGCACCTGAGACCCCAATGGCCAAAAATGATTAGTTTGGATGTTTTGACCAAAATACCCCCCAAAATGATTAAAAATGATAAAAGTTGAGGATTTTTTGATCACTTGTCTAGGGACTGTCTTTATAAATAGAGGGGGATTTTCTTTTGTTTTTCATCTATAACTCACTCGTCTCTCTTGTTACTCTAATATTCTATAATTGTCTCTTTTAAAATTTTATTGTCTAATTCTCTCAAATTTTCTAGTGGCTCCCTACTCCTCCATTACAACATCTTCAAAGGTGATGATGCTATGCCAACTATCGAATTGAGTCATCCTACTACTGATACAAAACTAGAAGAAGTTGATCTGGTGCCTCGAACTTCTAAAAGACTGAGATGGAAAACGTGAAGTTTCTTTAAGAAGATTGAAATCCAATATAATAACAAAGTTGTTATCGATCAAAAGGAGAAATCTCTCATATGTAGCAAAGAAATAAACACTACACATGTGTATGGAACTACCCACCTTAGACAACACATGCTATGCCACAAGAAAGGGAAATGACCGCCCCAACCTGACATCTGAATTTTTTCTCGCAATCATCTTCCATACATAGTCTTGGTACATTCCCCTATGATGCAGCTAGGGCCAGGAAATACATCATTAGGTTTGTGATACTTAAAAATTTACCTTCTAAAATGGTTAAAGAGGATGAATTTGAAGATATGACTAGAGATTCATTTTATCTCTCTTTTCAAAAAAATTCTCACCAAATTTGTCAACGTGATATTATGAAATATTATAAAGAGGAAAAAACAAAATTGATTTCTTATTTTCAAAGCTTAAATTGTCAACTTACTCTAACTTCTAATATTTAGACATCTAAAGAAAAAATTGGTTATTTATGCATCACAGTGCACTACATTTATAACACTTGGTAAATGTTAAGTCGTGTCTTTTATTTCATTTGAAGATTTATGTAGTGAGAAAAATCTTACAAATTTATTAATGGAAGAAGTTGGAAAATTAGATTTTTTTTTTAATTTAATCTTACACTAGATAACACAAGCAATAATAATATAGTTGTAGATCATAACTAATTTTTTATATTAGATGTATTTATCGTATTTTAAATTTAATTGTGAAAAGAGCATTTAAGGAAATTAAACTAATGATAGAAAATGTTAAGGATGCAGCTTATTTTATTATTGGCTCTACACTAAGGGCTAAGAGATGGAAACAATTTTATAAAAGAAAAGTAATGTTAAAGCTAGAAAAATTCCGGTAGATATTGACCATAGGTGGAATTCCACCTTTTCGATGCTAAATATAGCAGTAGAATAAAGAGAAATTATAGATGATTAATCAGTATATTTTTTGCTCATCATCTAGTTCTTCTTTCCACTCCCCTTATAGCTACAATTCACGCTTATGAATGGACAGTTATTAATTGAGTAAATGATATGCTTCAAGTTTTATTTTTATTTTTATGAAATTGGTTTAATTGCATGGTTGTTATTATGTAACAATTACTCTAGCTGCATTGTAAGTTTTATATATTTGAATTTTTTAAAATTTATTGCATGGATGTTTATTTTGTACACATGACTGTGAAATGGAAAGCAAATTGAATAAATATTTTAGACTCATTCCTATTATTTGTGGTTTTGGCATTCTTATTAATCCATCTTTGAAGAATGTCGGTCTTCAAAATCTCATGCATTCTTTATATGACAATAAGATAATAGATCATAATGATGGGACTATTAATGCTCTTAATCATTATAACACAATCAAACATTATTTGAAACAATTATTTGAAGAGAATAGTAGTAGATATGGTTCTAGATCTCAACATCCATCTTCTACGAGATCTAGCTCCAGTAAAGGTAAGGGATCCTATTCAACTTCAAGAAATTTGGTGATAAACAAGCTAACTGGTATGGATATTGTGTTATCAACAACGAAGTTTCTATGCTTGAACAATATGTATTTGCACCTTTGGTTAAATGTCCGAATAATGAACCAGACTTTGATATTTAATTATGGTGAAAGACACAAGGATCCACAACATATCATGTGTTTTTTATTATGATTCATGATTTACTAACAATACATGTTTGTACCGTAACTTTGGAATGCACATTCAGCAATTAAGGATAGTTGATTGATGACCACATAACAACACTAGATCTAGATATAGTTCAGGTGGTAATGTACTTATAAGATTGGTGTAGGTCTGAAAAGAGACATCAAGGCATCGAATAGACAATTGCTTTCGAAGCACTTAATGATATGGAGATAGCATATAAAGAATAGAAAATTATTTATAAAATTTTGTTTTTAATTGTACATTTGTAATTTTTTTGGGAAAACGTTGCAAGTGATATTAATATAGATAGGTAGATGCCAACCTAATTAGGATGTACCCATACTATTGTGACGCGATAATTTTTCAAAAAAAAATTGTAATTCTAAGTGATTAATAATAAGACATAATTTATTTTTTCTGATATCTAATTTAATGAAATTTGCAATTTGTATTTTTGCTAATTTTAAAAAAAAATTGAAAATTTTTAAATAAAAAAACTTGACCAAGCTACTTGATACTTGGCCCATGTTGTGCCTAGACCTAGATCCAGCCTGGTCTAACTTGGTCTTGGTCTGGGCAATGTTTTTTGCCTCGCCTGGGCCTCCTTATTCATACACCCATAAATTTGGACCACATGCTCTCTTTTCTTCTCTCCTCAAACCCCCTTACCAAACTATACCAAATTAGTTTGGCAAATCTTTAAATGTGGTCAAGTTTGCAACCTGGTCTAGTTAAAAAAGTGTTCTTTTGATTGGAAAAAACTACGTCAGAATGCCCAATTTGTTTTAGTTGAATTTTGGGTCTCTTAATTAATTTAGTTATGGACTAGTGATAAATTGGTCCACAACTAAATTGATTTTAGTATGAATCAGGTGTGGTTCAACCATATTAATGAACTCATTTATATCATATGAACTATATATTTCCAATTTTATCTAATTTTCTCATATTCGCTTTATATTTATACGTATATCGGTATATGTACTCGAATATAACAAGTATGGATATGATTTTTTTCACTGAGACATATTTATATTGATATCTGTATCAATACTCAATAGTTAGTAAGGGGTTGTTTGGTTCGTTTCCTAGAAACTTAAGTTTGGGAGATTGCTCATGGGAAATAGGTTGTGGGATCCATTTTCATATTTTCAAGCTCATTTCATGACTTTTTGGGAGAAAATGCGTTTTCTTAAATTTGGGACCCATGACACTATTATCTTACTAGTGGGTTGGTCCCACGTGCATAACATCTCTTTTTTCTCTCTCAACCAAACACAAGAAAAGAAAATCAAACGCCTTTACATAGATATGTCGGATGTTTTAATTTTCTTTTCTTAGTTACTCAGCTAACCAAACTAGATGTTGAGGAGGCGTTGGGTATTTCTGACATCTTGTCAGCTTTCCGCCCAAATCGCACCAAAATTTAGCGAATTGTGGGGGGAAAGCTGCAAATGTCAGTGACTGACGAATGGGGACAACACGAGAAAAACCCAGGACGCTCTGACACTTCCTTACAGCTTTCGACTCTTTTCCCCTCAAAATACTTGAACCAAACGGCCTCTAATAGATACTTATATAGTAACTATCACAATCAAACGGATTCAAACCCAATTTGACATGTTTGTACCCTTTTATAGCCTATTGTCTAACCATTGCTCCTGTAGGACTATGATTGGCAGAACTTGACGAACGTTCGACGTGTCAATAAATGACAAAACCAACAGGGGACAGCCGAAATGTGGGGCCCGCTACCCCACTTTCTAGGCTGTCCGATACATTGCTGCTATCCTGCGCCGGCGAGGATCATCACACAAAAATAATCGAGAGTCGGGCAAAAATAATCGAGAGTCGGGTCCATAGTCAGTCGGCCAGTCCTCCAAGTCACTGCCAGCTCTAAACTCGACAGCGAGGCGGGGTCTCTCACTCCTCCTCCCAATAACCCCCCCAAATTTTTTTTTTTTTTTAAAATGGAACCCTAGATCCTCGATCTCCCTCTAGGGTTTCCAATGGGCTGCCTCCTCTCGTCGCTATGGTCCTCAGTCTCAGACGACGACCCTCAGGCGACGGCCGTCGTCCTCAACGTCTACGACCTCACCCCGTTGAACAAGTACATGTACTGCTGTGGCGTCGGCATCTTTCACTCTGGAATCGAAGGTGAGCTTGATCTTGATCGGTTTGTTATTAATTTTTAGCAAGTTTCGCTTGTTGCTGCTGGTGAAAGGTGGGATCTTGGAGCCTTCTGCATTGAATTCAGCTCTTTTGACTGTTGGAAGAGCCAGATTAGGGTTGGGATTCGAGAAAGATTAGTATTGTTTGCGCTAACTCCTGTCAAAATTATATTGGTTTGCTCCTTGCCCTTCTTTGTTTCCTTGAAAATGAACCGTCGGAGCTTCATACATATTAGTATAGTAATCTCATATACGAAAGAATTTGAAAAAGTAATGGACTTGAATAGCATACAGCGGTAGAGATTATGTGGATATTGGTAGTCATGATCCCTACAATTGAAAGGGTTCTAAAGAATAATGGATTTAGATAGAACATTGGGATTGTTACATGGCAAATTTAAGTTTTTATGTCAATTTGTTTCCAACCTATATGTAATGCCCATCTAACTCTTTCTTGAGAATACGAGTACAATTTAGTATTTATAATGTAGAGATTAAAGCTAATTGACGATTGAAGGTTAGTAAAACGCTTATTATGGGAAATTGCTGGTAAATGATTTCTTTCTTCTTCTTCAAATGACCTTGTTTGATGCTTTAGCTTCAGACCTTCTGTTCACTTGTCTATTGTTCATTTCCTATGAGGATAACTATGGTTATTGATTTTTGGCTCCATTTGTGCATGTGGATGTGTAGGTTAGGGGTTTCCTTTTGCATTTCATTGCATGTCCCATAGCTTGCTGAAGGTGCATGCGTATCTATTAATTCATAGATATTTAGATATGGCTTTTAAAGAATACTTTTAAGGACCACATAATACCGTATGAGCTTATAAGAGATTGGTGATGTTCTTTCAACGGAGATGAAAATGAATCATTATGTTTGTCCATCTTTACTATTATGAAGCATATGAAGGCACTTGGGGCAAGTATTTGCTAATGAAATTAGCATATAATCAGCACATAACATGATAGATCTAGAGATCCTTATGTGTAACCGTTTGGTTGTTAATGGAAAATGAAACATGTCAAATCAGCATTATACCTTAACACCTCATTTGGTATGTGGTAATGGGTGAGAATCAAATGCCCATTCACACTTCTCATTCATGCATACCAAACACAAAGTGTTTTAAGAAGCTAGAATGCTCATTCCACTTCTCACTCACTCCCACATTTTGTGGGATCGAGCATTCCCATTGAGATGGTTGGGAAAGAGCATTCCAACTTAAGTGGGAATCAAAAAATTAAAATAACTTCCAAAATGCTTGATTGCTTATTGATTATCCAATACAATAAATAAAAAGATTATAATTCCCACTTCATTCCTCTGTAGACCACTTTTGTGAACAAAAGTGTTCTTCCTCTGGAGGCACTTTTGTAAAATATCTTTTAGTTGCACCTTTCTCATAGGCTCTTGCATATTAGTTGTCCTCCCACGAATATGAAATGCTCGCATTTCTGGATTTCAAATTTATGCTATCCAAAACATATACAATTTCCGTGCATGTTCTTTATGATTGAAGTGGGGTTTGATCTTCATATTCTTTTTTATGGTGCTATTTAAGCTTTATTTGTTGCTGAATTTTTTTCACTTGAATTCAAATTGCAGTTCATGGCTTGGAGTATGGATTTGGAGCTCATGAGTACCCAACAAGCGGAGTATTTGAGGTGGAACCAAGGACCTGTCCAGGTTTTATCTACAGACGTTCCATCACGTTGGGTCGTATAAATATGCCTCCCCATCAAGTTCGAATATTGATTGAAGAAATGGCGTCAGAGTATCATGGAGATACCTATCATCTCATCTCCAAAAACTGCAACCACTTTACTGACGATGCTTCTTTAAGATTGACAGGAAGGTCTATTCCGGCGTGGGTGAACCGCCTTGCTTGGCTAGGTAACTATTGTTTTTGTAATGGTGGAAACAATATTTTGCATCAGAGGAATTTACGTGTTGTATACAGTATATATTTCTATTCTATGCCAGACACAGGAATTTGGCCTCCGATTATATCTTTTGTAGCTTTTGCAGTTCCAAGTTCTCTAAAAGGCATACCTAAAAGTTGAGGGTAATTGGCAGATAAACCCTCCGTGTTCTACTTTATTAGCGCACACATTCCCTGGTTTTTTGAAACCTTGTTTCTTCGGCAGTCCTTAAGCTTCTGCAGGAATCATGAAATGTGTGATGGCCAGAGTTAGACATTTGTTAAGAGTAGTCTCACTAGATTCCCATGGGAGTTTAAACACTAACGGGGAAAAAACGTCTTAAGAGGTCATGAGGGTCGGGGGTGTGCTTAACAAAATAGAATATGAGCAATACGAAGCGAAACACATAGAATACAGGGCATGCATATGCAAATAACTCAAGGGTTATTAGCACATCCTTGCTGAAGCACACAAGAGGCATTATTTGTGAATGCCATTAAAGCAACCTTGTTTTGCCCAATGAGAATGCTATTTACTTGAAGAGATTTAGGCTCCTTTTGTTTTAGGTTCAAAGCAAGAGGGTGAGCATGGGTTTTTCTTTTCCATGTCGAGAAATTTGGGTTTATACAGAAGTTTGGGTGCTGTTCTGACAAAACAGTTATTATATTTTCTGATTTAAGGAAGAGCTCTAAAGGTTGGATGTGTAAATCTAAAGTCGTATGGGCTGTGAATGTGTTACACTGATAACCTCCAGATCTGAGTTCTGTGGGCTTGGTTTCTTGTCTATATTGTCGGGCAGCGTGGAACAGTGATTAACATCTGCTGAAGTATTTAAATAGCATCAGTAGAAAATTAAGAAAAGAGAAGATAGGATTTTGGAACAGATGATTGAGAGGGAGAGGGGGAAGCAATCAGAAGGAAATGGAGATAATGCCATAAATTAATTCCACTTCATTAACTCAGAATAATACAAGTCATGCTTCCATAGATTAATGATTATAGTGATGCTAGTTAAACTTGCAATACCATAATCCTTGTTCAAGATATTGATAATCCTGCTGCATTTCATGAAGTCAATAAAATCCAGTTCTACAATATGTGAGAGTGCTCTTGCTAATCACTCAAATCTAGTTATATCTGTGGAGGGAGATGCTAAAGCAAACATGTGAGTTGAATGTGCTATGTTGTCCTCTGTGTGTGTGCGCGCGCGCTTATGCTTGGGTAATTAAGATAGATCAGATAAATCTTACTACCTATCTCAAACATTACCCTATAGGGAAAATAGCGATGCACATCAAAAAGATGAATTTTCTATCAGCTCTTATTACGGTCTAGGTCTCTTGTACTTAATACAGATCTGACCACTTGTCCCAAAAAATAATCCATATCATCAAAATGTGCTGATAACAGTGTAAAAGCAAACTAATGCAACATATTCCTTGGTTATGGTTGCTATATTCTTTTTCTTTTTGACTTGTTCAACCTACTATTGCTTTATATCATCGATTTGATGCTACCAGCAAATGGAACTTCACATCTTGAAATATTGAAGTGCATATGAATTTTCTATTAGTTCTTACTATGAGCTAGGTCTGTTGTACTTAATATAGATCTGACCACTTGTCCCAAAACATAATCCATATTATCAAAATGTGCTGATAACATAGTGTAAAATTGAACTAATGCAACATATTCCTTGGTTATGATTGATATATTCTTTTTCTTTTTGACTTGTTCAACTTCAACCTACTCCTGCTTGATATCATTGATTTGATGCCACCAGCAAATAAACCTTCAAATCTTGAAAATTTGAAGTGCTCCATGTCTGATTTTGGACTCTTAAAATTTTGAGCATGAAATATGTATGAAATACGACTTAGTGGAATGTGAATGATTTATAATTATTCTTTTTTCAGGCGCCACTTGTAATTGTCTTCTACCAGAGTGCCTTCAGGTACCAGCAGTTAAACAACAAGTGCCTGAGTATCATGGCATATCAGGTTAGTTGGGAAAACATTTCTTTCCTTCCAAAGTTTGCCTTCGTAGCTTTTAGGATTAATTGCATACACCTCCTGTAATATGATCTTGTAGGCACTTATAACCCCTCTACATTTTTTTATTAGCACTTGTACCCTCTGATCCTAAGTAGTTTTTTGCCCTCAATTTAGATGGAATAGAAGTCTTGTTTCAGTAAAGTGGAGGGAAAAGGATGATTTATCATCATACGATTTTCTTGTGACATATTAACCAAACATTAGAAATAATGTCATCTGAGTTCAGAGAGTATGAGTGCAAATAAAATACTTTAGAAGGTATAATTGACTACTACTCTTGAACCTCGAACAACATTAAAATTTTCCCCGTCAGTGTAGGTGACAATTTAGTCCTTTTCAGTTAAGCTGGCGCAAAATGTAAGTTATCAACATGCTACATCTAAACTAGATATCAAAATAATATGTTTGAAGTTTAGGGGGTATAAATGTTAAGAAAATAGTTTAGAGGGATAAGTGGCTGCACTCTCACAATACATGGGGTGATATCCTTATAAAAATATATTCCATAACAGCTAGGGATGTAATATTAACACACACTTCTGTTCTAAATCTCTACCTTGTCCCCTGCTCAGAAGACGGATCTGAATCATTGTCGGTCATTGTCTCGAATGAGCCCGCAGAAAGTGATGATGCTGACCAAGACAAGCATCTCCTCATACCAACTGCTACAACTCATAGATGAAATCTTGTTTAGCCTTGTGAAGCTTTGTGAAAAACAGACCGCTGCCTTTGTATCATTATTAATACTAATCGTAGAGCTTTCAATATTCTTTGTAGTTCTCCAGATTCATTCAGCTTGGAGATCCTTTGTACCCGTTGTTCCTTGTTTTTGTGAATTATTCTTCAAGAAATTGGTTCTCCTTGTATAAATTGAATGTGAATACAAAAGATTCGGAAAGCTTAAGATGTTGGAGTTGTGCATAGCTGGAGTGTCATCTTCTTTTGTTTCCCTTGGATTATGTAAAGGCAAACGATTCCTTCTTTTTTTCTTAATTTTAAATTCTTTTGAGCCTCATGTTTGTTCTTCAATCCTTGTTGACGATACTTCATTAAGTAAAACCTGTTAGCGGGTGAATGGATAGTTGTTTTGGTTTCTCAAGCAGGGCATCTAGTTTTGAGGTTTTGTTTTTTAATGCATCGATTGATGCCCTTTTTTTAAAAGATTTATCAACTGTTACATGCCAACGATTTCGGTCTTTAGATTCATTTGGATGTATGAATAAAATTAGATGTGATGTAGGGTATGCTGTTGATAACTTCTCTCATTTATAATTTTATATATAGCAATTTTATCTTTTTCTAGCTAGTCCATGAGCACTTTATCAACTGTCATTCTTTGGACTTCGAGAGGGAGTTGCATGCAATCAAAGCATTTTCAAATGCAAACCCTAAATAAGTGCTAATAAAACGAGCTGAGCGGTGATGAATGCTACAGAAGATATAGGTAACAAGAGCCGTCTATAACTTGCTCTGTGAAATATATTGTTTTAAGAAGTAAAAAGGGGGGCTAAAAAAAATAGAAACCCCTCCTTTGGGCACATGAATAACTTAAAAGTCACTCAAAATCTTGAAAAAAAAAAGGAGAAGAAAAAGAAAAAGAGAAAGAAAAGAGTTCATGAAAGAAGAGCAATGTTACTGCTACAACCAAATTGAACAGTACAGTCTAATTGGAGAGGATCTCAATCCGTTC
Organism: Asparagus officinalis; assembly: GCF_001876935.1. NCBI lineage: Eukaryota > Viridiplantae > Streptophyta > Magnoliopsida > Asparagales > Asparagaceae > Asparagus > Asparagus officinalis. Next base: position 32,628,266 of record NC_033799.1, on the reverse strand, counting down.
TCAAGATGGTTGAAAAACTTTTCAGCCTCCATGTAACACAACACCACATACGGAAGCAAATATATTACATCTCACGTCAATATCCCGATGAATAAAGAAGATCCCTTCATCTCATTCGCTTTCATCCATCACAACATCTTCGGAGATGTTGAACGTTGCAATTTCTCTGGCGACGTCTATCAAGTCCTCCTCCATCGCCGCCTTATGCATTTTGAACGGGAGGAGGTCATCGCCATGATCGCAATCAACTAGTTTTCGCTTAGGCACTCGCCGCATGCGAAGCGTTTTGATGACCAGCTGGTTTGGCTTCAACTTCATCCAAAAAGGCTCGAGCATTGCTTTACCCTCCATTGCCTGTTTACCGAGCGTGAACGAGTTTAGGTTTTTATTTTATTTTATTTTTTAGGAACTAGTTCTTTGGGTTGGCTCTCTATTTATAAGAGTACAAATCCGAGTCCTGATCGGACTATAATTCGGTACCCAATGAGATTCTAGTTTGTGTCCCACAGGCTTTAAACTTCGCGCTTCTGGAATTAGAATTTGGCTCGGATTTGGTTCAACCGTGTGAAAAAAAAAAAAAACTCTCGATCAAACTAAACCGGCCAGCTTGTAACCCAAAGTAATAGCGTTAATTTTAGAAAACCCCCTCAACTATAGGGGTTATCTCAGAAAGCCTCCTCAATTATTTTTACTCTAGAAAACCCGTCTCAGTTTTTTAGGTGTCGTAAATATGCTCTTTCAACTTTCAAAATAAGACTTAACTCCTAAATTTTTTCACTTAACCCCTCAAACTGACAATATTAAATCTAACAGAACATGTGATAAGTGTGGGGTTTAAAATGATCATACTACCCCTAAGAGGTTAGGCCTCTTAGGAATTCACCCAATTGTTCCTTTTAATTTTTGGGTTTTTATACAAAATCACCACAAAATATAGTGGCTTTTGGGAAAACCATCACAAATTTGTTTTATTTTCATAGAACCACCACAAAAATATAGTGTTTTTTCGGAGAACCACCACAATTTTTTTTTCATAGAACCACCATGAAAATATGCACCCATAACAAAGCACCAACAAATTGTAATTTTGCATCTATATCTTGTTAAACTAAATAATATTTGAAATCTCTAAAATACCCTCATGGTAGGACCCACTAATCTATTATTATATTTTCTCAAACTAACAAAATACATGAGTACCATTGATGACCTAGATAGTTAGAAGGTTCCAATATGACTCCCACTATCTTGGGTTCGATTCCTAGCCGCCTCATTATTTAAAAAAAAAACAAAACACCTTATTTTCCTCTAAAACTTTGTTAACTCCTCAAAAAAAAATTTAATTTCCTCCAAATAGCCCCACTCATCCTCTCTAAAATTTTGTCATAATGGGCATTTATATCATTTTATACTACTATTTATTAAAATACTAATGTCCATTATGATTTGGTGGGACTTTGTAAAATATTTATATTTTCATGGTGGTTCTATGAAAAATAATTTTTTTGTGGTGATTTTTTAAAAAACCAGTATATTTTTTGGTGGTTCTATAAAAATAAAAATTTTATGGTGGTTCGCTGAGAAATCACTATATTTTTGTGATGGTTTTGTATTAAAAATCCTAAATTTTCCATTAAAATACGTCCCATTGTATTTTCCTCCTTTTCTTCTTCCTCTTGTATCATTACTAGGTCCATACCCAAACCCAATTTTTTTCTCTTTTGAAACTTCAAACTTCTTTTATTTCATACTTATTCATGCTTCTAATGTTTAGGGAAAAAATTGAAATTTCAAGTATATTTTCAAGATGGTATTTGCTCATTGAAGCCCCTTGAATTCAAGGTAATAATTGTGGTTTCTTCCATCAAAATAATAATAATAATATTTGCGTGTTCTCTTAACTTTGACTTTTTTTAACTCATACGTTTTTCTTTTTTCAAACAACATAGCTTTAGTCATTGTATTTTTCAAATTAATAATGTTAGAAGGTTATTTGAGAAAATTGTAAATGTGAGGAGAGTTTTGTGTGAGGCCTTATGGTTGAAAAGGGTTAAGTCTTATCTATATAACACACCCAATTTTGAGGGTGTTTCCTACGGTTAATATAATTGAGAGAGTTTTCTGAGAGAACCCCCGTAGCTGAGGGAGATTTTTTTAGAATTAACACAATCATATTTAGGCTAAAATTTAGGAAAAAAAACCCCTTAAATTTGAACAATTATTAGATAACTCTCCTTAATTTTCAAAACATCAGAAAGCCCCTCTTAAGTTTAGGGATTAATTATTAAAAACCTTCAACTTTCAATACTTTTCCAAAATTTTTCCTTAAAGCGTGAACCTAAATTTTCATCAGCAAAATTATCTTCC
>NC_033799.1:32602694-32625889 GCF_001876935.1 Asparagus officinalis | reverse complement strand
ATTTACCAACCATGTGGACATTAAAAATGCATTTAACCACACTAGGGGATTTTATGAAGAAACTTAAGGTTGAAGAGGGTTTTCTGATAACCCACAAACAGCCAAACTTAAGGAGGTGTTTTGTGATATTTTGAAAGTTATGGTGTTCATCTTATAATCGTCCAAAGTACGGGGGGTTTCCTTTAAGTTAGCTATTTTTTATTTTATTTTTTATTTTTTATTTTTTAAATCTCGTCTCCGTCTACCAAACAAACAGCCTGTTTACGCTCCGTCCGCATCTCAAAAGAACCAGCAGATCAAAAATCAAAACAAATACCTTAAAAAGGGAAAACAAAATTCAAAAAAAATGAGCGTAATCGACATTCTAACTCGAGTCGACGCGATCTGTCACAAGTACGACAAGTACGACGTCGAGAAGCACCGCGGCGATCCCAACGTCTCCGGCGACGATGGGTTCGCTCGCCTCTCTACTCCTCCGTCGAGGCCGATATCGAGGCCGCTCTCGAGGTACATTTCTCAAAGCCTAGGGTTTTAGGTTTAGGACTAGGGTTTTTCTTTGGGGATTTCTGATGGATCTGGTTGTTGTTGATGTTGTTGTTTAGAAAGCGGAGTTGGCGACTCGGGAGAAAAATAGGGCGTCGGCGGTGGCGCTGAATGCGGAGATCCGGCGGACGAAGGCGAGGTTGATGGAGGAAGTTCCCAAATTGCAGAGATTGGCGCTTAAAAAGGTTTGATTTTGGTCCATTTTTAGTTTTTTTGCAATGCATTTGAGATATCCATGGAAAAAAATGCATCTTCTTGTGTTTCTCGAATTCATGTGGCATGGGTTTATGGAATTTATCCTTCACTTGACTATTTGAGATTGTGGATTCAAGTGACAGATGAGCAGATTTCCCCAATTAATTGGTGAATATCTTTAAAATATTTTAATCTAGGAGATTTTTTTTATCCCCTTCACACAAAACGGACATAAATGAGACCTCTGCTGTCGTAGGAGGAAATTTTCTCCTTGGCTTGACTAAAACACTGATCTGTCAGTTTCTGTCTTGTGATTTGTTGACATATTAATAATATGAAGGGGGTTATTTGTAAGTTGTGTTTGTAGGGGTCTATATAAGCCCAAGAGATTTCATAATAAGATATAAGAGTTTTCTCTATTTTCCTCATGGTATCAGAGCCTAGCCCCTTCGGCCGGCTGCCACCACGCGCCGCTTTCCCCCCGTATGCCCACTGTCCCCAACCCAGCGCTACCGCGTCTGTTCGCTGAACCCACACCGCACATTGAAGCACCCGCAACCCCTACTAATGCCCCCCGGGCACGTTGAATTACCATCCGCATCGCTGAATCACACCCATACCCCACATCGCTGAAACGCGACTGCTGCTGGAAACCACCGCACGCAATTGGCCTAGCCGTCTTTCCTCCCCCGCATCTCGCGCCCTCCGCTACCCGCTGCCACCCGCGCCTAACCGCCGCCAACCCAGCGCCGATGATGTGTAGCTTGTTGGATTCCCTCGATATATCAGTCATAGAACTGATGAGAGGATGTGTAGCTTGTTCGATTCCCTCGACATGTCAGTCTTAGAACTGATAAGAGGAAGAGTGTATATCTTACGGTGTTGAGATATATCACTGTCGGTTCTTGTTTCCGTTGAGAAACAAGAATTTAGTTGAGATCTTACTCTTGTTGTGCAGCAGAAGTATTGTCGAAATTTTTACTGCGCACGACAAGGGTTCGAAGAGAAGGAGAACATGTGGTTGATCTAAAGCCTGATCGATAGAGGAGATCATCAAGAAGTTGAACTTCGCGAAGTTCTCAACTTTGATGCAGTTGATGAAGTTGTCGGCTAGTGAGAGCGCGACACGGCCACCGACAAAGTTGGAACTTCCACCCATCGATCTGAAGCTTGATGAACTAGCTACTTACCTGAGCTGGTCACGGCGGGTGAGATACACCCTTGCAGGGAGGAACCTGGAGGGGTACTTGACAGGAGAGAAGACAGAGCCGGCTGAGGGCTCGGCGGGAAGAGATGAGTGGAAGTCCACTCATATGTTGGTGTACATCTGACTCCTCAACTCATTGGTCCAGTCGATCGCCGCCATAGTGGATGACATTAAGAAGACGAAGGATGTCTGGGAGAAGTTGAGGAGGACCTATGATGGGGTGAGGAATAATCTGAGGGTGTTCCAGATCAAAGGAGAGATTAACGTCACAGTCCAGGGAGAAAGGACTGTACAAGAATATGCCACAGAGGTAGAGCGCCTGTGGCCATAATCCAAGTGGAGATTCGTATTAGGCTGCAGGCGGGGACATGTAGACTTCCTGTGGTTATGATGGGGTGAGGAATAATCTGAGGGTGTTCCAGATCAAAGGAGAGATTAACGTCACAGTCCAGGGAGAAAGGACTGTACAAGAATATGCCACAGAGGTAGAGCGCCTGTGGCCATAATCCAAGTGGAGATTCGTATTAGGCTGCAGGCGGGGACAGGTAGACTTCCTGTGGTGAAGTCAGCACTGACAGCCTCTAGCAACATTGGATCCAAGGGGAAGACTCGACAGTACTACAACTGCGGTGAAGTGGGTCATCTAAGGCATGCTTGCACTAAGCCACTCAAGGAAGGAGATTCGGGTGGACGTGGACAGTTCGGAAGTCATGGTCGTGGTCGTGGGGGTCGGCAAGGTGGAAGAGGAGCAGGCAACCGGGCAAATCTGATGTTAGCAGAGAGAGAAGAAGCAATTGAGATGGTCTTTACTGAGGAGGATCATGCGCTCCTGGAGATACTCAGGAGGAAGCAGAGAGTAGCAAGAGATGGAGACAGGAGAAGTGGGACTGAGGAGGCATCCACTTCGTTCTTCACCAGAGGCAACACTGCTACTTATGCTCATCCGACCAAAGGTACTGATGACATACATGCTCTTGCTTCTATGTCTCCCGATAGATCATCAGAATGGATAGTCGACTTCGGTACGTCTCGACATGTAACAGGTAATGCTAGTGAGTTCTCATCATATACTCACCAAGTATCGGCTGATAGTATCCAAACAACTGATGGTACATTTTAACCAGTGATTAGTAATGGTACAGTTAATTGTACAGGTTCTGTAACTTTATTCAATGTTTTACATGCTCCTTCCTTTCCAGTCAATCTTTTGTCCATTAATGCTATCATACTCCCTATGAAGCACGGACACGCAAAACATGAAGCCGTGTCGTGTCCGTGTCGGACACACGTGTCGAACACACGTATCCTATGTATTTTTTAGGATTTGTCTCGTGTCGGCGTGTCGGATGGCCGTGTCGGATCCGTGTCCGTGCTACATAGCATACTCCAACTAAAATGCATTGTTTCTTTTGACATTTTCAAGGTGATCTTCCAGGAGAAGGGGACAGGACGGAGACTTGGGACTGCCACATGGAGTAGTGGACTATGATACCTGGATCGTGAAGGGTTGGATTCAGCGTTGGTGTCAATGGTAGAGAGAGCAGGAGTAGGATCCAAGATGAGTGCTGAGAGTGTGTTGATGCTTCATCACCAGCGCTTGGGACATTCATCCTTTAGTGTTTTAAGTAGGTTGTATCCATCTTTATTTGAGAAAGCAAATAAACAGAAACTTGTGTGCGATGCATGTGAGTTTGGAAAGCTTACTAGAAGCTCTTATGTTAGTTCTGATCATAAGAGTTCTCATGCATTTGACCTGATACATTCAGATGTTTGAGGGTCTTGTTCCACAAGTTGTATGAATGGATACAAGTATTTTGTTACCTTCATTGATTGCTTCTCTCGCGTTACTTGGTTATACTTGATGAAAAATAAGAGTAAAGTGTTTGGTTACTTTCAAAACTTTCATAGGTATGTTCAGACTCAATACGGAGCAGTGATAAAGGTATTAATGTCTGATAATATGACAGAGTATACCAACAGAGTGTTTGGGGAATACTTGTCAGCTCAGGGAATACAGCACTAGACTACATGTTCATACACACCAGCTCAGAATGGGATAGCGGAAAGGAAGAACAGATATCTTTTAGAGGTTGCTAGAAGCATGATGATCTCCATGAATGTCCCAGAAACATTATGGGGGCAAACAATGTTGATCGCAGCTCAGCTGATCAACAGATTGCCCTCGCGAGTGCTGGATTGAAAGTCTCCGTGTGAGACGTTAAAGGGAGATAATGGTGGGATGCTTCCACTAAAGGTATTTGGCTGTGTGTGCTTTGTGAAGGACAATAGGCCATCCGTCGGGAAGCTTGCCCCTAGAGCGGTGAAGTGCATCTTTGTCGGATATTCTGCTACTCAGAAGGGATATGTTTGCTGGAGCCCGGTGAAGAAGAGGCTGTTTGTGAGCATGGATGTGCACTTTCGAGAACTCGAGTCATATTACACCCGGGAGGTAACTTCATCCGTTGGTAACTCGCCCGATACTGAAAGTATGAGGCCAGAGAGGAAGAATGGTGAGAGGCAGGTGAACAATGTGGAGAAATTAATTTCTCTATCGATTCCTTGGGAGGAAGAATTAGTTGAGGAGCAGGAAAATGAAGAATAAGAAAAGAAGGAGACAAGAGGTGTTAGGCCCACGGTTCAAGGGGAGCTACTTACCTATAGTAAGAAGATAAAACAAATTACATGAATAATACCTACAGTGTCACTGGTGCTAAGTCCCTTGCCACTGGTGCTAAGTCCCTTGCCAATGCCTGCCCCGACTCCCGAGACACCTACACCACCATCAGATTCATCCCAAGGTGATATCATTCCTCTCCTTACTCCTCCCACACTAATGTCAGTACGGAGGACTACTCGCAGTAATACGGGAAATCCTTCCGATAGATATGGTTGGGATCTTGCCCAGTTTGTATCATATTCTAACATCTCTACTGTACATGAAGTATTCATTGCATCATTGGACTCTGTTACTGTACCTAACAATTAGCAGGTTGCTAAGAAGGATCCAAAGTGAAAAGCGGCTATGCACGAGGAGCTAGGAGCTCTTGAGAAGAACCACACTTGGGATTTAGTAAAACTACCAGAAGGAAAAAGAGCAGTTGGATGCAAGTGAGTCTTCACTGTGAAGCAGAATCCAGATGGACAGGTTAAGCGCTACAAGGCTCGCCTGGTGGCAAAAGGGTATAGTCAGACATATGGCATCGACTATGATGAGACTTTTGCACCGGTGGCGAAGATGAGCACTGTTCGGTGGCATCGACTATGATGAGACTTTTGCACCGGTGGCGAAGATGAGCACTGTTCGGACCTTGATCTCTCTGACAGTAAATGGTGGATGGAAGCTATGCACCGGTGGCGAAGATGAGCACTGTTCGGACCTTGATCTCTCTGACAGTAAATGGTGGATGGAAGCTATACCAACTAGATGTGAAGAATGTATTTCTTCATGAAGATCTGGTGGAAAAGGTATACATGGAGATACCATCAGGATTCTACACAGATCATACAGTGGGCAAGGTCTACAGATTAAAAAAGTCTATCTATGGGCTGAAGCAGTGTCCCCGTGCTTGGTTCGACAGATTTAGGAGGGCTATGATAGGTATGAAGTACCAACAGATTAACGTTGATCATACCGTGTTCTTTCGACGAAATGGATGCCACATTACCATGCTTGTGGTATATGTAGATGATATGATTATTACAGGGGATGATAAGAAGGAGATTGCACAACTCAAAGTGAAACTGGGTAAGGAATTCGAGGTGAAAGATCTTGGTTTGCTTCGATACTTTCTTGGAATAGAGATAGCTCGAGGAGCGGAGGGGGTTGTCCTATCCCAAAGAAAGTATGCACTGGATCTTCTCAAAGAGACAGGGATGTTAGGGTGTAAACCTGTAACTACACCGATCGACCAGAAGTTTAAACTGGGTGCTGAGGCTGGGGAACTAGTTGATCATGACAGATACCAAAGGCTGGTGGACAGGTTGATCTATTTGAGTCACTCACGTCCTGATATCTCTTTTGCAGTGAGTGTGGTGAGTCGCTACATGCATGATCCGAGGAAGGGTCATATGGACGCAGTGTACCAGATTCCGAGGTATTTGAAGAGTGTCCCCGGAAAAGGACTGATATTCAGGAAGAATGAACACGTAAGCATTGAGGGTTACTGCGACTCTGATTGGGCTAGCTGTGCTGATGACAGAAGGTCCACCTCAGGATACTGCATCTTTATAGGAGGTAACTTGGTCTCGTGGAAGAGCAAGAAGCAGTCAGTGGTGACGAGATCGACAGCTGAGACAGAGTATAGAGCTATGACCTTGGGAGTTGCGGAGTTGCTGTGGCTGAAGAGTATACTGGTGGAGCTGAAGCTGGATCAAGGAGCCAAGATGAAGCTGTGGTGTGACAACAAGTCAGCCATCAGTATTGACAACAACCCAGTGCAGCATGATAGAACCAAACACATCGAGATCGATATGTTCTTCATCAAAGAGAAGTTGGACAGTGGACTACTAGAGTTAAGTCATGTTCCAACTAAGGATCAGGCAGCAGACTGTCTGACTAAGTGACTTAGCTCGGTAAATATGATTAGAGGATGTGACAAGATGGGCTTAGTGGATATCTTTCACCCATCTTGAGGAGGAGTGTTGACATATTAATAATATGAATGGGGTTATTTGTAAGTTGTGTTTGTAGGGGCCTATATAAGCCCAAGAGATTTCATAATAAGATATAAGGGTTTTCTCTATTTTCCTCGTGATTTATTGATTAAGGTTTCTTTCCCTCTAGTTCTTACCAAGAGCTTTCATTTCTGTTTGGATGGGTGTGAATGAAGTATAGAGGGGGAGTTGAGGGAAAAGCTTAATCTTGTTTGGGAATGTTTTTTTAATTTAATATAAAGCGAATGGAGGGGTAAGATTTTGGACCATCCTGTTATGAATCCAACGACTAAGCAATGATTCCCCTCCATTCCGTTTACTAAGCTCCAAAACATTATATTATATTTCTCCTCCCCTTCCTTTTCCATCTCCTTTCTTATTTTTCCTTCCCTTCCTTTTCCTTGCCCTCCATTAGTGAGCTCCCAAACATAGTGATATATTGCTACACTAGCCGCAATGCAAGATTCATTTAAAGATAAAAATGGAGTGTTTATGCAGTCTTTCCAAAACTTTTTGTTTTGTTTTGGTGTAACGAGGAGTTTGGTGAGCTTGTTTTGTTGCATTTTCCTAGATTTGTAACGATATATTCTCCGTTAAAATTACTTCAGGTTAAAGGACTTTCAAAAGAAGAACTTGCTGCTAGAAATGATTTGGTTCTAGCACTGCCAGAAAGGATTCAGTCCATACGCGATGGGACTGCAACTGCAGCAAAACAGGGTGGAGGTTGGGGAGGTTCAGCTTCTCGAACAGAGATCAGATTTGACTCAACTTCAGGTGACTTACTACTACGTCATATATCTAGAAGTCATCGATGATTTTTAATTGGTCTTCAGAATGCAATTAACCTTTTGTTTTGTTTGGTTATCTTTTAGTTCTTTATTTTGTTCTGTGTTGTTTAAGAGGTTCCGTTCTGATAGATAATCATGTCATAATCTACTATAGTCATTTTGGAGCTCGTTTCCAATGAGTTTACAGGTCAAATTTGAATGGAGATAATTATCTCCAATTGAAGCAGATTGTGGAGATTCATCTGAAAAGCTGTAATGTGGTGTGTCATTTGACTAGGGATTCCACTGAAGCAATGACTCAGGATTAAGAGATAACTGATGCTCAAAGTTTGCATCAGATTGTTACTATTGTTAACCATTCAGGATTTGGTGATGTGTTTAGCTAAAACGGAGTTTTGGAGCTATATAGTTGAGTTTTGTCCGGGATAGAATAATCTAATCGAGCATCTAATAACATCGAAGACATTTTTGGAGTGAAGGGAAGTAAACCATTGTCCTTGCGCTCTCTGTAGTTTTCGACAAAGTTTACAAGGAATTGAAGGCATTGTTTTCTCATCTGATGTGAAGAAGATAAAACAACAATTTGACCAACTAGCAATTTTTCTTCTTTCTGGAGAGTTTGCTATTCGAGCATGCATCAAAATGATCACGAAAGTTGTTTAGAATCGGCATGACCTCTATTTATTTATATTAGATGGTAGTGGGGCTTTTTAAATCCTTTATAATTTCTCCAATAAGATATGAGATTGTTGTCGAGTTGGAACTTCCAAGTAGTTTCTTTCAGACATTTGTTGATGTTAATTTTAGTTTCTTGGGAAAGGTGTAAATGGTAAGAACCCTCAAAATATTTTTGCTCCTCTCTTGTCTTCACATGGCCAAGGTCTCATACAATGTTCTGGATTCATGTTTGTTTCTTGTCAAAGAAAGGAAACATTCATTCAATGGCATAGGCTTTGTCTTTCTTATTTTATGTCAAATGTTTCCCCTCTTTGAAATATATTGTTCTTGCACTTTATGTAGATGGCAAATTTGATAGCGAGTACTTTCAGCAAACTGAAGAATCATCTCAGTTTAGGCAAGAGTATGAGATGCGCAAAATAAAACAGGCAAGTAGCTGTCCATTGCTGAATAAACATTTTTATCTGTCTCCTCTCTTAGTTAATCTCTTTTGAATGTTGGTGTTATCATTACTTAAACCTATAATTAATGCCACTTTAAAATTTTCCAGGATCAAGGCTTGGATGTCATTGCTGAAGGATTGGATACGCTGAAAAATATGGCCCATGACATGAATGAGGTCCGTCTTGTGTATTTTCTTCTTTTTTCTTTTCTTTTCCGCAGAACAAATCAAATCTTACCTTTTAATCTCCACCGTACAGGAAATGGACAGGCAAGTTCCATTAATGGATGAGATTGACAGCAAGGTAAAATCCTGACTTTATTATTTATGTTAAAACTTGGAAAATCAGGTGAAATTCATGATTTATTAATCTATAGTCTTTTGCTTGAGACAGGTTGACAGGGCTAATGCAGACCTGAAAAATACAAATGTGAGACTTAAAGATACTGTTAACCAGGTAAGTTACATATTGTTAGCTGCAGATCCTAAATTTACACATTTTCTTGTGGAAAGGTTATTATTTTATCTAAACTCTAGTTAAATCTCGCATTTCTTTTTTTTTATCCAGCTGAGATCGAGTCGGAACTTCTGCATAGATATAATCCTCCTTTGCATAATTCTTGGCATTGCTGCTTATCTCTACAAGTAAGTTTCTTTTCTTCGTTCCATCTTCATGCTAGATGCAGTAAGGTAGTGTCTAGGTCCTGTTTCGCAAATTATTAATTTCATAGGTGGCTCATTAATAAGTATTATTGCAATAAGTGGTGCTATAAGTTGGGTTTTCATTTGGTTGTAAGGGGAAAATAACCCTAGATTTGGTTGCAAGTGGTAGGTGTTTTCTGCTCCAACAACTACAATGCTTATAACGATTATGCTGATCCAAAAAAGAGGGTGTCACACGTTGTGTTAGAGGTTGCAAGTGTTGTTGCGCCAAATTTGGCTGTCCACTTAACACATTTTAGCTACAACCTGCAATACCCTGTGCTGGTTGGAGTCGAACTACATGTTAGTGAACGCTATATTTGCGTTGTGTCCAAACATTGTGGGAATTACTCTTTGGCAGCCCAGAAAACATCATTCGTTGTGCACAAATAATTCCGATCTCAAGGATTGGTTAGTAGACACTGTAAGACTCTGTTACAAAACAACCAATTGACACAAATTGTTTAACACATACTATCCTCTATCCTGAGACTATCAAACTCCTACACCCAAACTTAACACCTACTATCCTCTATCCTGAGACTATCAAACTCCTACACCCTAACTACACTACCATATGGAACCTTAAGTTCATCAAATCCTTCCTAACCCTAAGACCACTTCCGTACAGAACCATAACTTCATCTAGCCCTTTCTAACTATCCTGTTTTCATGTAAGTGGTTATGAAAGTGAGATGTAAGAAAGTTGCCACATATGATTTAATGTAATTTTGACTTCCCTAAAAAAGTGGTGAAGTCACATGAAAGTGACAAAAAGGTAACTAATTTAATTAAATAATTTTAATTATATTTTCTAATTAATCTTATTTTGCCACATCATCTTCACATTGCACTTTCGATAATAATTTAATTTTTCAAACAAACATTGTATTTCACTTGCGTGCTGACATAGATGTAAAAGTCATTTGCAAAAAAAAGTAACTTACATATTTTAAATTTACTTTCAGATTGCCAAACACCCCCTAAATGAATGAATGAATGAATGAAGGGGTAGAGGAGTTGGGTGAAGTCCATGACCCATCATGGTGTAATCAACTTTTTGTGCTGGAGTTACCAACTCAAATGAAAAAGGTTTTCCACCTTCATGTCAAATAAGGTATCATGTGAGTGTTAATTGCATGTTGATATACCATCATATCATAGACATGACACGCCAACACATGCAGTAAATCCTTAAATATACATTATATATATGTGTGGGGCTTGCCGACTTACATCTATGCTTGACGTGACTTAATAATAGACGTGTTCTTGCTAAATAGAGTTGTGTCGTCATTTGTTTTGTTGTGTTAGCTGGAAGATAACCAATACCTCGCTAACTTCTATATCCAAAGAGAGCTAGAGTGTCACTCCATCTTTTTAGCAGAGTTAAAACTTCTGTTAATCCTTAATTTGACCCATACTTCTCTCTTATTCCTCCACGAAAGCTAAGGCCTCAAGCTCCTCTGCTACTGCATTTGCGAAACAGATCTTGATATTGATTAGGATGCCATTGAGTCATTGATTCTTCTTTTTGTTAGAAACTTCTATTTTTAATTTTTTTGTCTGAAGCCTGAATTTTAGTCGATAACTGTATAATGGCATTTTCATCTTCAATCTTGGTTTCCGTGTCTGTTGATGCTTGCCTATTCTGCGCCTCCGAATATCCTATGCTTGAAGACTATTCATGTTATGGTATGTTTCATGTATATTGTGAATTATCTCAGCCTCTTCTTCCGCCTTCTCTGCTACCATTTGTTTCTGCTTGTGTGTGATTCAGTGTCGGTTGTTTATACAAGAATGTTGTCATTTGTCTGATTGAGATTTGTCTAATGTATATGAGAAGCGATGAGCAGGACCACCTAGAGACCTTGTCTCCGATGATTTGTCTCTATACATTCTTAGTTATTCATTAGTTCAGAACTCAATTGGTTTTATCATTATTATTATTATATACCTATGTTAGATTCAACTTTAAATTATTCCTTGCTCCTTTATTTTGTCGCCCGTTTGACGCAAAAAACTATGATAGGTATAGATACGAAGAGAAGACGTCTTGTTGTCATGAACTTCCTTCTGGTCGTAACAGTGAACTTCCATCGTACAGCTGTCTGGTTCGTGAAAAATTGCATCTATGCTCGTAATTTGTAGCAAACATTTGTTCTGTTATAATTGTAAGCTTATTAGATTTGTGGTTAAAAGGCGGATCGTGTTTGATCACCGCCCAGTCATTTTCTGCAAGTGCTTTGGTTTATTTTTTTTGTAGTTTNTAAAATCTTTTGTTTTTTAAGTTTATGTTGGTGAAAGATTTTGGGTATAAGGCCTGTGGGTCACTTTGTGCAAAAAATCACAAATTTAAATCATCATTGAGGTCAGTAGGTTACGCATCTTCATCTTCAATACTTAAATAAGTAATCTTGGAATCATTCTACATAGAAACCGCAAATGTTGGGGAATATATATTGGGTAAATTCAGAAGATGAATAAAATAGAGGGGAATTTTATTTTATAATTCTACCCGGAGTGGGTGGTTATTTCTTTATGTATATATATAAACGATTATGTTTCGGTAGGTAGAAGTTTTGGAAAGCTCAGGAGTGTTTTGTGAGACTTCCCAGAATACAGAGGCATTTTCTCTAAATTTGAGAGGGTATGATCCTTTTGTGCTAATCACCTGAAGTTCAAAGGGGTTTTGTGATTTTTACCTGTATAAATAATAATTATCATGTTTTCCTCCACTTCACTTCATCCAACTCAAGCTTTTGTCGGGATTTAATTGATAATTTCTCAAGATTGACTTGTGATTTATGCAATTTTTTTATTTTATTTTATTAATATCATATCTGAAACAGAGATGACTCAAGTCTTAAAAAATTTTGATGCTCCACACATTCACCTTATATCCTTAAAATAATTTTGATTAAATAGATTACAAAAACTGTTAATGTTTGGCGGTATGATTATAAGGAGTAAGAACCATATTCATAGTTTGAGAGAGTAACAAACAAATTTATGGATGAGGGGAAAAAAGATATGTTTTGTGATAGAAAATAACAGATATTTTATTTTAAACAATAAAATGTTGGAAAAATTAGGTCATTTGAGACGAAATCGCGGGTGAGAGAAAATTAAAATTAAAATTAAAATTATTTGAAAAAAACTGGTGCTGCCCAGGATCGAACTGGGGACCTTTTGTGTGTAAGACAAACGTGATAACCACTACACCACAGCACCTGATTGTATGATGCTTTAATATACTTTCAAACTATCTCGTTATGACATTGCATCTCTCTCTTTTCTCAGCATTCGTTCGTTTAGAATGTTGCCTTTTCTACGAATATGAGATATTCTAATCAATCTAGGCTTTTTTGATACTCTATTTCAGAATCGAATCCAAAATAGTGGAAAGCCATATTAGAACTTCCAACCATCCTATTCACTCGAGGTGGCTTAAGCAAGTTAGACTTATTTGGATGCAATGTTAATAATACTAGATTATCTCCCCCCAAAAAGTGTATAATTGTTGGATTTTTTTGTCAAAACCGCTTTTCAAAATGAGTTTTCAAACTATATATATATTAACTACAAGTACTTTTCATAAATGTTTAGTAGCCTAGTGGAAAGTAAATCTTTTGTTGTTTCAAAAGGTCCATTGTTCGAGGCCAAGTCGAAAAATGTCTTATTTTGATTAATCCCTCATAAGTTATAGTGGACCGTGGGCCAATGGGCCGAGGATCGGGCTGAAGCGCTAAGTGACCTTTTGTATAATCTAAAGGAGCAATTCAAATAAGAGAGAATTTTATCGGTCCCCATTTGAATAATAGATCAATTCTCTGTTTGTCAATTTTTTTAAGTGCACAAGATCATAGTGCTTCTAAATGGAGTAATTCAAAATTGCTTCTTTCAAAAAAAATTCTAGATGTGAACTTTAATCGTGCATCAATAGTTAGAACAGATTAATTAAGTCACATTATAAATAGACAAATATCTTAAATCAATACACCAAAGTGAATGCTATAAGAAGGGAAAAAAAATATACCTCCCTCCAAATGAACTAAATTCATATCTGCGTCCTCATTAAAATACTTATAATTTATTTTCAGTTTCTTTTCTTTTTCCTTTTTCTGAACTGGTTCCATTTCTTCACTATCATACAAAGGCTCTTCATTATCGGTCTCTCTTTGCTCACTATGATAACCTCCCTCGTAGTTGGTCTGGTCCAATGAGGAGGCCAATAAGATTAGCTAGGCATTGTGCCTCTATAGAGTGTGACCCACGAATATTCAAATCCTCAAAAAGGTCATGTACGTTCTTGTCCACCAACAATGCCATCCTCATGTAACATCCCTCTTTGTATAGCTTCATGTGGATGATCCTGTGAATTCAGTAAATAATGTATTCAAGGGGGCCAAATCCAGTCTGGAGGACAATAAGGGAGAGAATTTCCCAAGCTAATCCTAGTACTCACAAGTGGTGGCTTCTTCAGATCTCTAGCTTTTGGTTTCTTTTGGTCAGATCTTTTGTAATAACTTTAACTAAACCTAGATCTTTCCCCTGATGTGGCTCTCCTCCTTGTTTTGTTTTCTCCCCTAGGAAGCTAGGAGCCAGTGGAGAAATTTTCTGGTTGATGACGACAAGGTCCGCTCCCATCCGAAAATTTCTTCTCCTGGCTCCTCTTCTTCCTCTTTACGTGTTCATTTGTATATACTTATCACAGTTTTTGGTTTTTACAGTTTTATATATAATGAGCAGGGGTTCTCACCCTGCTTCTTCCTTTCAAAAAAAATGTATTCAAGGATAATATGCAATATGGTGTACAAGATGCACTATCATTAATAATTTATGAATTATCACGAACTTACCTGGTTATATTATGCATGTGGTTCATGAGATCCTGCTTGTAATGGAGTATTTTTCTCCTCCCTCTCTTGTTGTTGTGGTGCAGTTTGTAACAATACAGCTTGTGGTGGCTTATAAAATATAGTAGGGGGACCCTCACCATCATCTACCAACATTGCTCCTAAATTGATTGCTATCCTCCCTTTTTTAAAATTTGGCAATTCTTTGTTCCTCTTCCTAACTTCATGTAACTCACATTGTCAACCCTCTCTTGTGCACATTGGTTTACATGTAGTCTTGTGTTATCACACAGGACTACATTATCATCTAATGTCTCCTAAATTATGTCTCCTACATTATCATCTAAATTATAGTTTTTCCTTTCCTTTTCCTTCCAAATTATGTCTCCTAAATTCTTCTATGAATTCGTGATCTCCACCCTCATTATCATCTAATGGCTTAAAAGGGTCAATGCTATAATTTTTCATCCTCCATTGAGTCATCATCATCAATGGAGGAAGATTCTTTATTTATAGGTAAGGGTTGATTTTTTTTTTTAGGAATATGTAGTAGTGCTAGAGTGAGGTTTGTGGAGTGTACAAGACTTGGTTGACCCTCAGTTACCTTTGCTTTTCCTTTTGGTGTTAGTTTCTTTCTCCCTAACTAAGGTGAATTTCTTGTTGGAGATGTCATATTAGGGTTAGATGTAGGATTATCCCTTTTTTAGGATTAGGTTCTAACACTTCTGATGGCACGTCAACACCATGATTTGCATAAACTTCTATTACCCTATGATCCAGTGCAACCATGATTGCAAGGTCTTGATCTGTATTTTAGGGCTACGAACCTCCACTTCTCAATCCAACACCAGTTATCAAGTAATACAAACTCTCCACAAATATTGTAACCAAACTCTTTACTCCTATTTGTCAAGAGCTCAATAGATATGGAATCCACGTTAATGATCCCAACACCGAAATCACCCCATGTGTGTTTCACATTTGGACCAAAATCAAAGTGCCCCCTCATGTCTAAATCTTATCATTAGAGGCCTACTCATTTGCACAGTATAAAACCAAAAACAAATTAAACATGAATTTTAAAATTTCACACACATTGTCACTATATTTGAAAAAACCCACAACCGTGATTAACCAAAAAAAACACTAATTTGCATATATATTGCTTTCCACTTAAATTATCTCAACATAATCATTCAAAATCTACATCAAATCTACACCAAGTACAGAGATTCTCACCTTTTTGGCCCTTGGTTGACGAATCTCTCAAAATTCAACGAGATTCTATCTCATCTTTATCTTCCCAAGGCCAATCTTCTGCTGCCAATCACATACTCCTAAAAGGGAATCTCTGAATTCAGTACGATAACTTCTTCCACCTTCAAATTTCGCTCCTTCTCTCCTTCTGCTGTTCAATTTTTAGGTCAATTTGGTGAGGAAGGGGAATCTGGGTATTTTGGGGTTGAATTGGGATCTTAGGGTGGTCATGATCCCCGTTTAACCTTTGCCACATCATCTACCCACGTTGGATTAAGTGATCACGCGCGGGTCACGTGAGGTCGATTGCTGGAGACAATGCTGGTCGGGCATGAAATTAGACCTAGTTGTCACCGTGTGAAACTTAGAATGCCTTATTGTCACCTGAGTGGAAAAAAAGACCTTATCAGTTAAGGGGTCAACTTAGAATACCAATTTGGTAATATAGCCAAACTTTCTCTGAACATACACATTCTCTCTCTCTCTCGCTCTCTCTCTCTCACACACACATTTGCCTTCTCTATGAATATGAGGTGTTCTAACTAAGTTGGAATGTTAGAATTTTTAGATAATCCAATCTAGAATCGAACGCAAAATCGTGGAAGCTATATTGTATGTACTTCCCAACCATCTTATTCACTCGCAGTGGCCTAAGCAAGTTAGACTTAGGACGCAATGTTAATAACACTAGATTATCTCCCTAAAAAAATATAATCTATGTATACTTAAATTGGTACTATATTCTAAACAATATTGTTCATCAGATCCTCACGTTAGTGGGACTAGTGCTCCAAATGTGATTGTTGTCAAACACCCCCTATTGTTTTCACAAAAGAGACAAAGGGCGGAGACATATATCATAGGCACAAAAAAGGCCATATCGCAGTTCATCTTGCAAACAGTAAGTATGAGTAGCACTTTCTTGAAGTAATAACAGGAGACATACTTGAGGAACGGGAACTCAAACCTATTTTTATATTCAAAGTCTTTCACATTACGATTTGATAACGTAAATCACTAATCATTCTGATCAGTACAGTATTAGATGGGCTTCAACCAACAGTTTCTAATCCATCTTATGTCATGCATTTCATTTTTCATCAACATCTTTTAAATCCATCTTACATCATGCTTTTTCACTTTCTTTTTTTATTATTATTATAAACAGTGAGTCAGAAAAACTAGGAAAAATTGTGTCTAGGGTAGGCTTTTGAAAAAGATATTCTTCACACCAGAAGTCGGATCAAGGTCTCCAATTCGATCGTAGACGACGACAACTTTTCAAATAATTTTAAAAAATAGAAATTGTATTAGACGAAACATATACGGGCAAAAAGTTAAGAGACGGGACCTCAGTCATGTTCTTAATTTAGGGCCTAGATAGAGTCTCTAGGCGCACACCCTTTCCAAAAAACAATTTCATCAGGAGAATAGTTTATCTTCTTCACTTTTTAACCTTTCATTTATTTTTCCAACAACAATATATCTCACTTTCATTAATTAACTGGATATGTAACTATAGAAGGTCACAAATCTAAGAAAATTAACTGACTACCGCTTTCTCCTCTCACCTCGCTGCCCCGCGCAACCTCTCCATATCCCTTAACCGGTCCCATCACAACCTGACAGCGACGGGTCGCACGTCGCGACACTCTCAACCGTCCAACCGACATCCGACGGGTGACGTCACCCCTCCCCATCCCACGTGTCCGCACACTCTCTAGATCTCCTCTCTCCACTCCAACCGCTGAAAAGAAAAAAAAAGAACTGCGACGGTGGTCACCGCGCTCTCAACTCCTGCTTAACCTGCGCCCTCCCTCGCTAAACCTGCGCCCGCGCCCAATGGCGACCGCTGGACCTCTCTCCGTCCTCGTGCTTCTCCTGCTACCTTGCGCCTGCGCCGACGCGGACCGCCTCCGCAATGCCACGTCGGCATGCTGGGGGTTTCAACAACAGCGTTGCTGAGAAACAGGTCAGATGCTGGTGATAGAATTGTTAGCATTTTTATTCGGTCGAGGGATGAATCGGAGCTCCAATAAAAAGCTTAGTTTGTCTGTCTTGTATTTATCTGTGATGTTAGTCCCAAGGTTTAGCCTTGAATATGTAGCTTAGAACATGTGCTAAATTTCTACTCAAGTTTATTGCGAATCTGAAAATTAGAGGCATGCTATTGCACCTTCTTAAAACTATATATATATTAACTACAAGTACTTTTCATAAATGTTTAGTAGCCTAGTGGAAAGTAAATCTTTTGTTGTTTCAAAAGGTCCATTGTTCGAGGCCAAGTCGAAAAATGTCTTATTTTGATTAATCCCTCATAAGTTATAGTGGACCGTGGGCCAATGGGCCGAGGATCGGGCTGAAGCGCTAAGTGACCTTTTGTATAATCTAAAGGAGCAATTCAAATAAGAGAGAATTTTATCGGTCCCCATTTGAATAATAGATCAATTCTCTGTTTGTCAATTTTTTTAAGTGCACAAGATCATAGTGCTTCTAAATGGAGTAATTCAAAATTGCTTCTTTCAAAAAAAATTCTAGATGTGAACTTTAATCGTGCATCAATAGTTAGAACAGATTAATTAAGTCACATTATAAATAGACAAATATCTTAAATCAATACACCAAAGTGAATGCTATAAGAAGGGAAAAAAAATATACCTCCCTCCAAATGAACTAAATTCATATCTGCGTCCTCATTAAAATACTTATAATTTATTTTCAGTTTCTTTTCTTTTTCCTTTTTCTGAACTGGTTCCATTTCTTCACTATCATACAAAGGCTCTTCATTATCGGTCTCTCTTTGCTCACTATGATAACCTCCCTCGTAGTTGGTCTGGTCCAATGAGGAGGCCAATAAGATTAGCTAGGCATTGTGCCTCTATAGAGTGTGACCCACGAATATTCAAATCCTCAAAAAGGTCATGTACGTTCTTGTCCACCAACAATGCCATCCTCATGTAACATCCCTCTTTGTATAGCTTCATGTGGATGATCCTGTGAATTCAGTAAATAATGTATTCAAGGGGGCCAAATCCAGTCTGGAGGACAATAAGGGAGAGAATTTCCCAAGCTAATCCTAGTACTCACAAGTGGTGGCTTCTTCAGATCTCTAGCTTTTGGTTTCTTTTGGTCAGATCTTTTGTAATAACTTTAACTAAACCTAGATCTTTCCCCTGATGTGGCTCTCCTCCTTGTTTTGTTTTCTCCCCTAGGAAGCTAGGAGCCAGTGGAGAAATTTTCTGGTTGATGACGACAAGGTCCGCTCCCATCCGAAAATTTCTTCTCCTGGCTCCTCTTCTTCCTCTTTACGTGTTCATTTGTATATACTTATCACAGTTTTTGGTTTTTACAGTTTTATATATAATGAGCAGGGGTTCTCACCCTGCTTCTTCCTTTCAAAAAAAATGTATTCAAGGATAATATGCAATATGGTGTACAAGATGCACTATCATTAATAATTTATGAATTATCACGAACTTACCTGGTTATATTATGCATGTGGTTCATGAGATCCTGCTTGTAATGGAGTATTTTTCTCCTCCCTCTCTTGTTGTTGTGGTGCAGTTTGTAACAATACAGCTTGTGGTGGCTTATAAAATATAGTAGGGGGACCCTCACCATCATCTACCAACATTGCTCCTAAATTGATTGCTATCCTCCCTTTTTTAAAATTTGGCAATTCTTTGTTCCTCTTCCTAACTTCATGTAACTCACATTGTCAACCCTCTCTTGTGCACATTGGTTTACATGTAGTCTTGTGTTATCACACAGGACTACATTATCATCTAATGTCTCCTAAATTATGTCTCCTACATTATCATCTAAATTATAGTTTTTCCTTTCCTTTTCCTTCCAAATTATGTCTCCTAAATTCTTCTATGAATTCGTGATCTCCACCCTCATTATCATCTAATGGCTTAAAAGGGTCAATGCTATAATTTTTCATCCTCCATTGAGTCATCATCATCAATGGAGGAAGATTCTTTATTTATAGGTAAGGGTTGATTTTTTTTTTTAGGAATATGTAGTAGTGCTAGAGTGAGGTTTGTGGAGTGTACAAGACTTGGTTGACCCTCAGTTACCTTTGCTTTTCCTTTTGGTGTTAGTTTCTTTCTCCCTAACTAAGGTGAATTTCTTGTTGGAGATGTCATATTAGGGTTAGATGTAGGATTATCCCTTTTTTAGGATTAGGTTCTAACACTTCTGATGGCACGTCAACACCATGATTTGCATAAACTTCTATTACCCTATGATCCAGTGCAACCATGATTGCAAGGTCTTGATCTGTATTTTAGGGCTACGAACCTCCACTTCTCAATCCAACACCAGTTATCAAGTAATACAAACTCTCCACAAATATTGTAACCAAACTCTTTACTCCTATTTGTCAAGAGCTCAATAGATATGGAATCCACGTTAATGATCCCAACACCGAAATCACCCCATGTGTGTTTCACATTTGGACCAAAATCAAAGTGCCCCCTCATGTCTAAATCTTATCATTAGAGGCCTACTCATTTGCACAGTATAAAACCAAAAACAAATTAAACATGAATTTTAAAATTTCACACACATTGTCACTATATTTGAAAAAACCCACAACCGTGATTAACCAAAAAAAACACTAATTTGCATATATATTGCTTTCCACTTAAATTATCTCAACATAATCATTCAAAATCTACATCAAATCTACACCAAGTACAGAGATTCTCACCTTTTTGGCCCTTGGTTGACGAATCTCTCAAAATTCAACGAGATTCTATCTCATCTTTATCTTCCCAAGGCCAATCTTCTGCTGCCAATCACATACTCCTAAAAGGGAATCTCTGAATTCAGTACGATAACTTCTTCCACCTTCAAATTTCGCTCCTTCTCTCCTTCTGCTGTTCAATTTTTAGGTCAATTTGGTGAGGAAGGGGAATCTGGGTATTTTGGGGTTGAATTGGGATCTTAGGGTGGTCATGATCCCCGTTTAACCTTTGCCACATCATCTACCCACGTTGGATTAAGTGATCACGCGCGGGTCACGTGAGGTCGATTGCTGGAGACAATGCTGGTCGGGCATGAAATTAGACCTAGTTGTCACCGTGTGAAACTTAGAATGCCTTATTGTCACCTGAGTGGAAAAAAAGACCTTATCAGTTAAGGGGTCAACTTAGAATACCAATTTGGTAATATAGCCAAACTTTCTCTGAACATACACATTCTCTCTCTCTCTCGCTCTCTCTCTCTCACACACACATTTGCCTTCTCTATGAATATGAGGTGTTCTAACTAAGTTGGAATGTTAGAATTTTTAGATAATCCAATCTAGAATCGAACGCAAAATCGTGGAAGCTATATTGTATGTACTTCCCAACCATCTTATTCACTCGCAGTGGCCTAAGCAAGTTAGACTTAGGACGCAATGTTAATAACACTAGATTATCTCCCTAAAAAAATATAATCTATGTATACTTAAATTGGTACTATATTCTAAACAATATTGTTCATCAGATCCTCACGTTAGTGGGACTAGTGCTCCAAATGTGATTGTTGTCAAACACCCCCTATTGTTTTCACAAAAGAGACAAAGGGCGGAGACATATATCATAGGCACAAAAAAGGCCATATCGCAGTTCATCTTGCAAACAGTAAGTATGAGTAGCACTTTCTTGAAGTAATAACAGGAGACATACTTGAGGAACGGGAACTCAAACCTATTTTTATATTCAAAGTCTTTCACATTACGATTTGATAACGTAAATCACTAATCATTCTGATCAGTACAGTATTAGATGGGCTTCAACCAACAGTTTCTAATCCATCTTATGTCATGCATTTCATTTTTCATCAACATCTTTTAAATCCATCTTACATCATGCTTTTTCACTTTCTTTTTTTATTATTATTATAAACAGTGAGTCAGAAAAACTAGGAAAAATTGTGTCTAGGGTAGGCTTTTGAAAAAGATATTCTTCACACCAGAAGTCGGATCAAGGTCTCCAATTCGATCGTAGACGACGACAACTTTTCAAATAATTTTAAAAAATAGAAATTGTATTAGACGAAACATATACGGGCAAAAAGTTAAGAGACGGGACCTCAGTCATGTTCTTAATTTAGGGCCTAGATAGAGTCTCTAGGCGCACACCCTTTCCAAAAAACAATTTCATCAGGAGAATAGTTTATCTTCTTCACTTTTTAACCTTTCATTTATTTTTCCAACAACAATATATCTCACTTTCATTAATTAACTGGATATGTAACTATAGAAGGTCACAAATCTAAGAAAATTAACTGACTACCGCTTTCTCCTCTCACCTCGCTGCCCCGCGCAACCTCTCCATATCCCTTAACCGGTCCCATCACAACCTGACAGCGACGGGTCGCACGTCGCGACACTCTCAACCGTCCAACCGACATCCGACGGGTGACGTCACCCCTCCCCATCCCACGTGTCCGCACACTCTCTAGATCTCCTCTCTCCACTCCAACCGCTGAAAAGAAAAAAAAAGAACTGCGACGGTGGTCACCGCGCTCTCAACTCCTGCTTAACCTGCGCCCTCCCTCGCTAAACCTGCGCCCGCGCCCAATGGCGACCGCTGGACCTCTCTCCGTCCTCGTGCTTCTCCTGCTAGCGGATAGTTTCGCTGAGATAATCGATCGCGCGCTCGAGAAGGAGTTCTCTGAGAGCGAGCAGAGCGATGGAGGCGAGTAGATCTGAGCTCGCCTCTCGATAAATCGTTTACTTAGGTCGAAACTGTTGGTATCGGTTTGTTTAATTTGTTTTGTTTTTGTAGAAAGCAATGCTGGGGGTTTCAACAACAGCGTTGCTGAGAAACAGGTCAGATGCTGGTGATAGAATTGTTAGCATTTTTATTCGGTCGAGGGATGAATCGGAGCTCCAATAAAAAGCTTAGTTTGTCTGTCTTGTATTTATCTGTGATGTTAGTCCCAAGGTTTAGCCTTGAATATGTAGCTTAGAACATGTGCTAAATTTCTACTCAAGTTTATTGCGAATCTGAAAATTAGAGGCATGCTATTGCACCTTCTTAAGAAGAGAAAGCTTGTTAGAGGGAAAAGGTTTTGCTTCAGGTCGGTGCAAAGTAGATAGGGATATACCGTACGTATACTGTTGTTTAACTACGTTTGTACAGAATACATTCAGTTTCAAATGGTGAGTAGGAGAGGTTGTACCATGCTTAAATCATTCAGGTTTTCAGCTCTAGAGATGATTTGTTCAAACATCTTGAGTTTTACATGATGTCTTTACTGGAACGATCTAAAGGACAGTTCACAATGTGTGCATTCCTCGTCCCGGAACGCAATTTAGATGTGTGTGAGAGCTAGCTAGCGGTGCAACTATGCTTGATTCTCATACTCACATAATTTAGAGTGTTATATTATATGTGTAGCTATCCGTGGTCGGGAAATTTTAAAAATACTAAAAAATCCAATTATTTTCCATCCTTGCATATTTCGTGTGCATTTCTGACGCGTGACATAACAATATTCTATAAAACTCCTCTGAGAATATTATCGTATAGAGCCATTTTCGTATATACCCCTTTATCTGCTTAGTCTTTAGGCCGACCTACTGTAACTCAAGTACAGTAGTATAAGTTCACCTATGCACAACTTATGCATACAGTGGTGGGAATTCATATATCGGCAACTTCTGTTTTTTGCACCAAGAACTGAATGGGCTGCAATTTTTGAAGCCAACAAAACAGTCTTGTAGTAACCTACCACTTCAATCCCATTAAAGTGAGGATCTTGCAATGGATTCAGCCTTGGATCAAAGAGGACAGCAATTATCTAAGAATGGACGGCCATGATTAGCCTTAGATTGAGGGTTAACTGAAAGTATTATTTTCGTCAAAAAG
>NC_033799.1:32592539-32602684 GCF_001876935.1 Asparagus officinalis | reverse complement strand
AGGATTTTGCGTTGAGAGATTGTACTTTCTATTTTCATAGTGAAATTTCTCCAACGCCTCAGCCGTGGATGTAGCCCAAATTAGGTGAACCACGTAAATCACTTGCGATTGCTTGTCGTTTATTCTCATGCTTATTCTTCGTAATTATTTCTACTCGATTGTACACTTGTTCTAATGCATTATTATTGGAGGAAAATAACATGCTCATTTGAAATTAATGGCGCCATTAAAAAGACTAGAGTACCCCTATTACACTGTTAAGGGCGTGAAGATGAGAGAGTAGTTATATAGACTAAATGAGGCAAAATTTACCCAGAGATAAGTTTCACAGAGGTTAGGCATCATAATTTAGTGAAAAAAGTTTGTGATGGTTTTCTCTTTAGGACAAATTTCTACAAAGCCACTCGTAGTCCATGATAGTTTTGTGAAAGTACTCTTAGTTAATAAAATTCTGATATGATACTTGCTTCTGTTCTCTCAATGATATGCTATAATAATATATCAAAAATATCAGAAATGTTATTTTTCTTTTAGCTTGTTAAAAGTAGAGCTCTTATTCTGCACGTGAATTTCCTATGAAATTTCAGTTTCCTCCTACACACATGCTTCTCAGCTCACTAGTTAAATCTTACTGATTCTTCTTTTTCTTTTTGTTTATATATTTTTCTAGGCAGTCTTGGAAACAGTAGCTAGAGTTACCTCGAAGAAAAATGACAGCAAAGAGGAGAAGTATATGCTTCTATCAAGTGAACCCACACATATCTAAAAATTGGCTACTTCCTGGAAATAATTTATATGCCTATAGTACTTGGTTTAGTGGCTTTTGATTGTTCTAATTAGTACTCAACTATTGGTATCTCTTTTAACAGGCCGTTTCAGCTTCATGATGTTTTTACTTTGGATAATGAGAACGGACAAGAAGACATCCCAACATTGATTGATCGCAAGGTACACCAAGATTTTTACATGTGGTCTTTAATATATTAGGTTATTGCAGCTGTCTGAATCCACGCCTATTTGTTATTTTGTAAGATCTCAGCTAACATATTGATCAAATTTTTTTTTTCAGGATAATGTGTTCATCATATCAAATCCAAAATCAAAATATCCTGTACTAAAGTTGGATCTTAGGTATATCTTTTGGACGTGCTGTTACCACTAAGGTATTTGATTGTTTGAATGATGTATATCGTTTTTTCCTTTTTTGCAGGTTGATATCCGATCTCGTGGCAGTCATTGTCTCTGCAACTTGTGGTGGCATTGCCTTCGCCTGTGCTGGACAACCGGTCTGTCTTGGACTAGATAATTAATTTCCCAATTAAATAAATTTCGTTGAAAACAGTTAGAAATGCATCTTTTTGGTATTTACTTTATTATAAAAAAAGGAAACCAACTTAAGAATCACCAATTTTCTTCTGCAAAAGTTGTGGGTAACATACTTTAAAATTATGCAGGTGATCACTGGTTATTTACTTGCTGGATCTGTTATTGGACCAGGAGGTTTTAATTTTGTTAGCGAAATGGTGCAAGTAAGGTGCTTGAACTTTTATGCTGTATTGTTATCCTCTTCTGTGCATCCGAGATAGGGAATTCTGCAGCGACTATGCTGATTTAATGATTCTGTTATATATATGCTCACCTTTATATGCTATTGTTAATCAACATAATTTGCTGAATTTTTTGGTTAATTGCAAACTGTAATGGGAAAATGGGTGGGAAAATAAGGACTAAGAGAGGTCAAGGTAAACTTCTGTACCAACGGATGTTTCAAAATCTATAGCAGGACTCTTCATTTAGTGTAGGTGATTTAGCACCGACAATAGATAAAGACGCGCATGCACATACAATGTATGCAAATTTTAAGGGATGAATGTCTATGAAAATTGAAGACGCATGCGTGCGCACACACAATGTATGAATGTTTTGAGGGATAAATGTCTATGAAAATTGTTAGGACTACTATCCAGAAAAGCCCAAATAAAATTAGGCTTAAAACACTGGATTTTAGTTTTCAGTTAACTTAGGTGATACTACACTAACAGTGTATGCGTGTGCATGCACATATGGGGGCAGGGGCGGTTGCGTGTGTGTCTGCGCAGGTGCGTGGGTGCATGTGTGTACGTCTATGTACGTGTAGAGGTGGAAAACAACCAAATCGAATCGAATCAAATATCATGATGTTTGCACTCAAATTTGAATGGATTTCAAATATTCGAATTCGAATTTGAACTCAGGTCGCGTACCACAATGCTAATCATATTCAGTTTGATACATATACTATGTATTCTGTAATTGTTCACGAATGTCCAGTAGGATATTTGGTTGAGGCCTTAGCTTCCTTGACAACTGGTCCCTTTTTCAAGCCCTGGTTTGGCACAAATTTTTCTGCCATAATTTGTTTGGTGACTTCTGCATACACACCCTCCAATTTGTATATATTTGGAAATGTACCCTCTAAAGCATTATAATTGTTGATTTTCCTTTAAATTGCTTTTTCCATCCATGTTACACCTCAACTAAAACTAATTACATAGTTTTAACAAATGTCTAATCTATCATTTATAATAAATATAAATCATAAATGAATATTTAATAAACAAGTGAATCGAATATATGTTTGGTTATATTCTGTTCTTTTATGAACCGAATATAAAAAATTATTCGTTTATTGTTATATAAACTATCAAATCAAATGTCTGGATGAATAACAACTGAACTATTTGTTAATTATTTAGTTCAGTCCCACCCCTACGCGTGCGCACGCGCGTGTGCGTATACATGTTGAACTATTTGTTAATTTATTTAGTTCAGTCCCACCCCTACGCGTGTTCGTGCGCGCGTGTGCATATGCATGTGTGAGTGTGTGCGTGGGTGTGTCCCTCCCTGTGTGTAGCACAAGCGCACATACACAAATGTATGTATGCGTTTTTATATATGGATCTGCATGCAGTTTTATATCTGGATGCGAAAAGCAGTTATTTCTGGTTCGATTTCTTATTTTATCTTGTTTGTGGAATGTTGTTATGTCAATGCTTCAATGCTTTTACTTTATACATTTTAGGTACATCCATCTGAATTGAATGGAGCTACCTTCAGGCTCTCATTGATACTTCTACATGCAGGTGGAAACTGTTGCTCAATTTGGTGTAATATTTCTTCTTTTTGCATTGGGCCTGGAGTTCTCGACAGCAAAGGTATGTTTTAGGAATTACCTCCTATTTTCCCCAAACTTGCAGAGGCTGCCTTTAAGAATTCTTAGATCCTACTGTTGGATAGCTGATTTTTCTCTCTATTTTTCAAGCTACGTGCTGTCCGAGCAGTTGCTATTCTTGGAGGGCTATTGCAAACTTTGTTGTTTATGTGCCTGTGTGGTGTAATTGCCTCGGTATGCTCTAGGCTTTTAGTTCATTGTTTTTGCAGTAACCACTTTGCTAACATTTAGTAAAAAGAAGAGAAAAAATGTTTCTTAAATTGGTCTTTGTATGTTAATGCTTGAAGCAAATACATTCTGCAGGTAGTTATTAGTGTTTTCAATGCGCGAGGCGCAATGCGGGGCGCAAAGTCAGTTTACACGCATATGCGCAAGGCGCAATGCGATGCGCGCGCCCGAGCGAAGCGAGGCGCACTCCATACTACAAAATTTTTGAAGATATACTATATGCATGAATAAATATATATTTTTGTGAAATTTCACATAAAAATGTCAAGGACTCCAGATAAATAAAATATATACTAATTACTAACAAATCATTCAATCATGCAAATTATTCAAACTTTTATCTCTAGTATATTGCATCACTAACAACTATATTGCTAAATTTTATTTTCCTCTTTCCAGGTTACAAATGGCGAATCAAGTTTCAAGTTTCAACCAGTAGTACTACACCTAGCTCAAATAGCAAGAATAAATACTAGCAGTCCCGCACAAGAAATCAAATAGTAGCTGTAAAATTAGTACTACATCAATAAGCTTGAAAATTTTCAACATTTATGGCTGATATGTATTAATAAGAAGCAAGCAATTAGTTCATAATATCATGACTTTGCATTTTGATATTAAGCCAAAGAAAAAAAACAGTTAATAGTCAAGAGCGATAATAATAAAATAAATTAAATTAAAAATTAACAGCTAGGAAGGCTATGTTAGTTAACATTAAATCTCTCTTTATAAGTTAGTTAACAATAAAATCAAATGATTCAAATCAAGTTTAGAAGAGTGAACTTAATTAACATTTTACACTTAACAGTTAACAACTAAAAACTCAGATTTTAAAACATCAGAAAAGAAAAAAGAAAATACCTCGCTGTCCTTACTCCTTAATTAAGAGAACGCAAAAAGAAAAAAAAAAGAAAAGAAAAAAACAACGCTGAGAGCAGAGAAAGAGAACGCAAAAACGAAAAGAAAAAAAAAGAAAGAAAGAAAAGAAAAAAACATCGGGAAGGAGCAGAGAAAGAGAACTCAAAAACGAAAGAGAACTCAAAACCGAAAAAAAAAGAAAAAAAAACATCGGGCCTGAGACGTTGAACAGACCTTCTCGCTGAGAAGAAAAGAAAGAAAAAAGAAACGACCAAAAATGAAAAAAAAAAAAAAAGGAGACAGAAAATCATCGCTGAGAGAAAGAAAACGCACTTGTTTGCTGCTCGGCTGTCGCGCCCGCTCGCGCTAGCCATCGTCAGTCACGCTTTTAGCAGTCGCCCGTCGGCCGCATGCTGCTGTCGAAGTTGGGGAATCAAGTCGAGCGAAGAAATCCGGATTCAGGATGGGAGAAGGAGCGAGTTCGAGCGACTGAAACCCTAAAAACGAAATCGGGTTTAAGTGGGGGAAGCGGGTTCATACCCAATAACCCACAAAATAAAAGTGGAATTATGCCTGTACTCAATGGCTTGCTCTCCCCGGCAGCCCAGTCCGACGAACCGGCGGCCAGGGCGTGCGGTGGCGCGCTTCCGCAGTGCGCCCGCATCCCCCCACCTCCGCGCCGGGACGCAAGTGTAGTGCGCCGCCGCACCTGGCGGCGGGGCGCTAATCCGCATCGCGCCCTATCGCTTCTGCGCTCGAGCGCGCTGCGCTCGGGAGCGCCTTTAAAAACACTGGACTTGTTGTCTCTTAACTAATCAAGCCTAGTTCATTAAAAAATAAGTTGACTGGAGATAACTTTTTTATGCTTACATATATTAAGGTTACTATCCTCATTTGAAATTCTTAGTACTGTATGTAAACACAAGCTCTCCAATTTAAGTATTTAATTGCTGACATAATTTTAGGTAGATCAAGGCCAGGTTCCATGGGCCTAAGTTTGATATTAATTTTGTGGTCTAGATATACACTTTTTTAACTTACAGCTTTTCCTCTTTTACAATGACCGGGTTTGGTTGTGAAAGATCGAAAGGATGATTTTATCTTTCTTGCTTTATTGCTATTACTCATGATGTACTGCTAGCCGAAAGCATTTGATTTTAGTCGAACTCTTTCGTCTAAGGTTTGCTTTTTCATGATTTTTTAAGATGTCTAGAGCATTGCTTTGCTAAAATCTATAATATGTCAAGAGTTATATCTCATCAAGTGCATTTTTTTGGACATCCCCTTTCCTTTATGTAAAATGCACAATTTTTTGCAGTTATTCAGGGGTAAAACTTCAGAGGGGTTATTTGTCGGCACATTCTTATCGATGTCATCAACAGCTGTGGTATGTTCAAGGTCTTGTTATATTTTTAATATTTTGGTAGAATGTATAGTTAGTGTGAAACTTCCTTGAGATGTTGATGGGTAATTGATCGTAACAGTTATAGTTATGGTTATTTATTATTGTGGGTTGGAGCTTGTATATATGGTCATGTATCATGTTTGTACGGATTTTTTTTTTCAAGTGCCTATCCTGCAAGGATTCCCAGGTTCTTAGAACCACAACAAATTACAAAATTTGTAGTTGGTTCAAGGTAGCAAAAGCCTATTTTGTAGAGGGCTAGATTTGAATTTTGCATTGAGGATGTGCTTCTTTTGTAATATTATATTAATCTTTAGAAAACAAAGCAATTTATGCATAAAATAGAGCAATAAATCTGCTAGTATGTCAACACTCTAGTGTTCAAATATTTAAGATGTGTGATGTCTTCTAGATTTAGATTGATATTTTACGGGTAATTGTTTCAGTAAGGCGCATCATTGCTCGAATGCAACTAATTCTGTCTTGACACCATATTTTTCTATCCTTTGCCTATTTCCTCTCCTTCAACTTGTATGCTCTCTGAAAAAAGAATTAGCTCCATATTTACAGGTATGACCTTTGATTACTTCATCTAGTAGCCTGTTCAAGCTACATTGTCTAAGCTCTTTTAAGTCAGTCTTCCAAATAGTTTAGTATACATTTCTCTTTTCTTGTAATGCACCATACTTTCAACTGATTTGGTGGTTCTCATAAGTGGGAAAAAGAAGAAGAAGAAGAAAATCTAGGAACTATGTTGGAGCCCAAAACTGGTATCTGAATGGAAACTATTGATTATGCACATCTCTTTCATACATGTACAGGTGTTGAAGTTTCTATCGGAGAGAAACAGCATCAATGCTCTACATGGGCAAGTTACAGTTGGTACCCTGATTCTCCAGGTAAAAGGATTTACTGCCGAGTACATTAGGAAAAAATTCGATGAAATGCATGAACCATAAATTTAGCAGATTGTCGAGTATCAAAAAATCAGCACATTCTTATTTGGCTCTGCCTTTCTCTCTAGGACTGTGCTGTTGGCTTGCTTTTTGCTCTCCTTCCAGTTCTGTGTGGCACTTCTGGTGTATTTCAAGGAGTTGTATCAATGTCCAAGTCGTAAGTGGTGCAATTTCATTGATTTTTGTTCTTCGTGTAGAAGTAGTTCTTAACTTTGAAGTAACATATACTTTTTGCTTCTTAATTCAGCTGGTACATTATTTCCTATAGACATGATTCACTGATTATTAACTTGCAGCGACAATACGATAGATTGTGTGTCAGGTTCTGCTTCATTTAGTTATTTCTAAGGACAGTGATGTTCTTTCAAGAGAAACCTTTATCTTCCCTTTGCTATTCCATCATTTCTAAGTTTTCTTTCACCACATGGTGGTCTAACTTTCCTCCTGTATCATCCTGATAAGTTGAAGTAAATATGGGCATTCTATAAGTTGCTGGGTCCCTTTTTGAGATAGATAGTGTTTGTTGTATTTGTACAGGTTCTTTCTGTTTTCTCATTGGTTGATGGTGTAGTTGGAGCTAGAATCGTGAACAAAAGAAACTAGTAAATGAATTACCATCTGCCATACAATGCAAGTGGGTAAATGAAATAGGGGGCATTCTTTGAGAATATAGTTGGAGCTGCATGCTCCAAAGCATGGGATCACACTCTGCGGCATCCATGCAGGATTCCTGTCAGCTCATATGGTATCAAGTGTAAAGTGTTCACTTTAGATCGTACAGCTGATAACTAATACCGAGGATATGGAGGCTAACATGTAACTGGCATGTTCCCCTTGAAACTATTATGAGCTAAAGTTGAGTGCTCAAGCATGTTCTTAAGCACATAACATAATTTCAGAGAACTGTTAAGTAAACTCCACTGTGTTATTTTATCATCGAATCTCAATACATTTAGTCCATTTAGCCCACATGAACATTCAGAATGAAGTAAAAGGTTTTCAGGTAAGCTTCTAGCAAAAAAGGAAATAAAAACAAGGTTTTCATGTAAGCTGAAAATATGTTATGGATATTATTTCATGAAATTGTGTAGAGTTGACAGTTCTTGATAGTTGACCATGAAAGTCAGCTCAGAAGTGTAGAGGTACGAATTTTGTATTGGTAGCTGAAGAAAAATTCCATAGAACCAAGCCTGAAAGCCAGCAGAGATTCTGATGTTCACGTCCATGGATCATGGCTTTAGTTGGCACTATTATCGACTGAGGTAGATGTCTTTAATCTAGCTGCTTTGGTGGGTATTTGATATTGGTGCTACCACCAAAAAAGGTGTTAAAAAATGGAATATCTCATTGTGAATTCTGATAAACTCTTATTTATCAGGAACTATATTAAATTGATCTACAGAAAATACTATAAATAACTCTGGCAACAGACATTTGCACAGAAATATTGACAAATGAAACATTTCAAAGTATGTTGACTTCCTGCGGAAGATACCAATTACGAAGAACTCGAATAGACTTTCAGTAATAGTAACTATGTATACTTTTTAGTTTTCCTAATTCAAGTCCCACTTTGGATGTGCATACTTTTTAGTTTTCCTAATTCAAGTCCCACTTTGGATGTGTTCAAATATTTCATGATTTTTAATGGAGATTTACTGTATTCATATCCTCAATAACTTCTGCTTGTGGCTAGTATATGTATGACATACTGGTAGTATACTTCATATATTTAAGCTCACTACCATCTGCTTTATAGTCAAACATTTCTTGATTCAGTTATTTTTTAATAAGGTCTTATATCTTCCTATTGTGTTATACTTATCTTAATTTGTTATTTGTTAAGATGAAAATTTTGACAAGCATTGATTTTGCTACCAGGTTAATCATGCTTTTCTCTTTTTTGAGTATCCTCTCTATACTGTCCCGTACTTGTGTGCCTTGCTTCCTTAGGCTGATGATAAGCCTTTCATCTCAGGTTTGTTCTCATGTTGAAATAGATATTCAAGGAAACCCTCTGTCATACTGTGTGTGTGTGTGCGCTCGTGTATGTTGGCATGTGTTCATTTGCATGTACATGTGCTTGTATGCCTTTATTGTGACTATTTTGATGTTTCGACCATTTTATTCTTGCAGACTAACGAACTCTATCAATTGGCATCAGTTGCGTTTTGCTTATTGGTTGCATGGGTCAGTAACTGGTCACTTTCCTTACTAGGCTTAAGATTTAGACTTTGTACTTGTAATGACTACTTTTACTCAGCTTATGTTACCTGCAAATCTAAAATGGAATTCTATCATTTTTCTTTCACAAGAAAAAATATTCAGTTTGAATTACCCTTATCTCCATCCGATGTTACCTGGGTACTTCTATCGTGAATTCGTACCTGTGCCCAGCATCTACTGGACACTTACATTCTTTGGACACTTTGTCGACACTCCTTGACAATATGCATCACATGTGTGCTCGATTATAATACATCTTTTAATTTAAAACACTCATCATACTCTTCTTGGACGTATATCCTATGATTCACATCCACTTCTTGAAACTTATAGAGACAGTTCGGGTTCATTTCAGTCCATCCCACTGTTAAACTATGATTTTGAAGGATGGATTGGGTATCTACTTCGAACATGAGCCTTGTACCCATAGCCTACCTTTTACAAGTTTGTTGTGTCTTGGACCCATACCCATATCCGCCCCCCTACCCATACCATACCCATTCTGATGCAACATAATCTCCATCAGATTGTCGTAAATTTATTCAAGTGATGGAAAGATTTGTAAAGCTATAATTTTCTGATTTTTGTTCTTAGTTGCTTCATTACCCTTTCATGATTAACTTGCTTGTCATTGTTCTTCACTTTGAAAACTATATTATTTAAGTATCGAAAGGATTTAACTAGAGGATAGTTGAAAATTTCTGGTCACCTCTTTCTCTCACACGCACACACACATGCGCGCGCGCGTGCACACACACATGCGCGCGCATGTGCACACACAATCTCGTGAGTCGTGACCATTTGTGTGTTGAGATGTCATTGATTTTGTTATTCACAGTTCAATTTCTCATATTAAGTGTAGAACCAAGCAAAATAGAAACTCTCTAGTCAAGATTTATATTATGTAACCCAGCTGTAAATTAGATAGATAATTTGTTTTGATTGTCTAATATAATTTCTGTTTTTTGTCTGTATCACTATTTTTCGTTTTAATCTTTGATCTCTATCAAAAGATAAAAGTCAGGACTAATTATATAAAAAAAAATAAAGTTTCAGGAACTTGTTCATTGTTTTAGATCTTTATCTGACAAGTGACAACAGGGTGTAAGTCTCTTAAGACACTCAATTTCCCATCTTTTGATATTTTTAGGAAGTACTAAAAAAGATTTTAACATAAAACCATTCTTTTATTTGGTTGGTTAAACCAAACTTCTTTCTTGCAGTTTGAGACTTTATAGCATCCCCCCCCCCCCCCCAAAAC
>NC_033799.1:32586288-32592529 GCF_001876935.1 Asparagus officinalis | reverse complement strand
TCACCCCATTGCACCGTCCACCCATCCATCAGATCCAGAACCTCCAACACCACACAATTTATGATTCGTCAAGTTCGGCCTTCAGAGTGTCTTTTATCCTTCATTTTCTTCGCATTGCAGAATGTTATGTGAGCTGTAAACTTTATGAGTTCTAGATATTTATTAGGATATTCTCAATGAATATATGCTCTATTGTGCTTTTGCTGTGGCCATCTTGTATTTTAACATACAACCCATCATTTAATAGTTTTATTTTGTGGTTATCTAAGGTACAGTTTTTATCATCTCAGTGTAGTGATAAGTTGGGACTAAGTCTTGAATTGGGTTCCTTTGCTGCGGGAGTGATGATTTCGACGACTGATTTTTCCCAACACACGCTTGAGCAAGTAAGATCTATTTTATTTTCCTCTTTTTATAGATGTGTTGCTGATTGCTGGTCAGTTATGTTGCTTCTTTCCGCTTTAGGCTGTTAATGTTGTATGTATTGCTTCATTTGTGAAAATTTGTTAAGTTAGAACATGTTACTCCAATCAGCAGCCGTTCAACAAATGCTGTGTACTTGGTACTAATAAGCTATATGTTCCTAAAGTATAGACACTATGCTTTGCTTTTAAGATTTAAAAAAAGTTTTCCCCCATTGAAAAATATTCCACCCGACCCCCCCCCAAAAAAATAATAATAATAAACAAAACAAAACAAATAAGTAAAATAATAACTTGGAGGTTATGCAGATAAACCGCTTCCCTGAATATATTTTATATCACATAACACTAAGAACCTCGTGTGGTCCACAACCCCCTGCGCAATTTCAACTTTTCTCACTGGATCCCTACCTATAATTAGCCAAACGAACTATATGCCTTGACAAATTTGAGTTCATTTGCTCATTACAGGCACCCCACCCCCCCCCCCCCCCGCCCCTCCACCCCGCGCTGGGTAGTTGAGATTCCTTATAGAAAGCTTTTAGTTAATATGCATATGGCTAACACGTGGGTGTGGGTAGGTGCGCGGGTGAAGTGGTTTTGTCTTGTTACCTTTTTATTTTTTTTGCGACGTGATGGTGTGTGTGTTTTTTTTTTTTTTTTTTTTTTTTTTTGGGACGGTGATGGTGTGTGTTTTTTTTTTTTTTTTTTTTTATTTTTTTTCTTCTTTTCTCTTTCCTTTTTTTTTTTTTGGGCGCGGGGGAGGAAGGGGTCTTGTTGTTCCTTCGTTGATCAGAGCAAGTTTAAAAGTTCCATGCGTGGTTTGTGAGACACTTCAGATTCTATGGGATTATGGGAGATTAAAAAAGTTCGGATGTTATGTGCAAAGCCCTACAGAAATTCAGGGGAGTTTTGTGAATTTAACCCCAAAAATGAAAGAACTGCTATATTACTTATTTGATATGGATTCGGATCTTCTCCACTACCAAAAAAATAGTGGAGAGGAGAGACCACTACATAATCACATTAATTAGCTAGTCGGTGGTTGTGATTTTTTCTTTGAGTGCAAATTAGAAATGAGTGCAATACACGGGATATGGTGAGTGTTAGATTTAGATTGTATTATAACTGCCTATAAAATAATCAACGATTAATATTAAAAGTAGTGGTCTCTCCACTACTATTTTTTTGTAGTGGAGATGATCCAAATTCATTTGATCTCAGCTTTCTTTGGTAACTTTTCTCAAGCAGGGATGTGCCCTTATGAAGCCCATAGTGTCAACTGGGTAAGTAGTTCATCTAACACTTTAGAAAGAATCCAGAGAAAGAAATAATAAGGCAATGGATGATTAGAAGTGCTGATAGATTAAAACTGGAAAAAGCAGTCAAACCTAATTGTTTTCAAGTTTTTGTCAGTGTGTGTCTGTGTGCGCATGAGGTGCATGTGTGCGTTTATTCTGGGCTGCCAAGAGATAGACACGTGATGAGATCTATCCTGCTTGTCACGTTGGAGTAGATGGACATCACCACTCCTATCTCATGATAGCTTATTTTCGCTCAATGTTAGTAACTCATACCAATATCCCATATAAATATGTGGGTGTGATTGTCGGTATGTGTATGTATAGAAAATAATGCAGATAAGGTGGTGGCTCATTTTTCTGGATGAACTACCAAGAGATGCACATCTGGTGAGACCCGTCTGCTCACAATATCCTAGTGGATGGGTGCACCTCATCATTCTTTATCTCTCGGTAGCTCATTTTACAAAATGAGCTGCCACCATACAACCATCAAGCCTATAGGTGCACATCCGCATGGGTGGATTTTTTTCTCCTACTTTGTAACCCTCAAATTTGATGGAAAAGATAATGTTGACCATTAAGTTTGAAGGTCATAATTACCAGCCGGTATTATCCTTAGCATCTTTAAAGTCAGCCATACCGGATCATGGAGTGAAGAGGAATGAAACCAAAGATCACAATATCATTAGAGAATTGTTACGGTACAAAGCTTTTATACCTTTGTAGTACGAACTTTTTATTTATTAATTTTATAGCATGAAGCAAAATTCTTTTCATGCATAATAATTTAAACATGTTTCCTCATTACAGGTTTGTTCTTTCTGCAGATTGAACCTATTCGGAACTTCTTTGCTGCTCTTTTTCTTGCTAGTATTGGGATGCTAATTCATGTGCAATTCCTATGGAATCATGTGGATATTCTACTAGCAGCTGTAATCTTAGTGATCACTGTAAAGACACTAGTGATTGCAATTGTTGTCAAGGGATTTGGCTACACAAATAAGACGTCGCTTCTTGTAAGAATTGAATCTACTACTCAGCTTGGTAGTCATAATATTTGACTCTTGCATGCATTCTCATTCCATCAACATGACAATATACATGTGTAGGTTGGCATGTCACTGGCACAAATAGGGGAGTTTGCTTTTGTTCTTCTAAGTCGTGCATCAAACCTTCATCTGGTTCAGGTCAGTGCTGATCAGTTCACATCGAAAGTGGTGGCCAATTGATGGGCCCAGCATATATAATGTATTTCTATGTCAAGAACTTATGCATCATTTGCTTCCTTGGTAAAATCCTGGGTTTATAGGCTGTTCGGATCTAGAGATGAACTTGAAGCTCAGTTGCCACGCCAAACTTTCACAGAATTTCAAGCTGACTGAAATACTGAAGCTTTACTGTTATCTAGATTTCTCTCTTTTCTTCTATCTTTTGTTTTGTCACGTTCATGGGTTCTTTCAAGATGAACAACCGTTGTTCTGGGCATATTACAGGAATTGCTATCAAACATCTCCATGTCGTTGCTGAAATCCCCGAGAAAGAGAATTCAGCAAATACCTAATATTAGTTACCATTTACATTGTCTTCATTCAGTTTGGCCTTTAATGCTTTGTCTAATTGCTTTCTACAGGGAAAGCTATATCTTTTGCTTCTCGGAACAACTGCTCTCAGTTTGGTATGTACTGAAAGTTCTTATTATTTTTTAGTGGATTTGTACTTCATATATCTTCTATATTTCCCTTATGAACTTTGTGGATTGATAGTTATATGTAAGGGTAGTTCAGAAATTTTATCCAAAATGTTAACCCGTTAAAAACAATTTTCAGTAGTTCATGGTATTCTTTTGCAGTCTTGAGAGTTCGTCGCAGTCTTCTGTAATTAAAAAAAATTCATGGTAGTTTTCAGCAATTTACCATTTTCTAAACTCTCTGCTCTTGAATAGAAAATTCTAACTAGTCAGCTTTTGCTATTTGGCATATCATTATGTTGGAAGTCATGTACAAGGTAAATTCGCAGGTGACTACTCCACTGCTGTTCAGGTTGATACCTGCCGTTGTTCATCTTGGAATCTTATTAAGATGGTTCTCTTCAGACAGCAGTCAGGCCGAGGTAGCATTTTTCTTCTTGACTGTAAAAATCTCATTATGTTTTTAGCATTTTGTGATGTTTATCCCTTTGCATATATGATTTCAATCTGCAGATGGGGTGTAGAAGTGATATCCTTCGTTCAGAGAGTGGCAAACGCATAACCTTATTGGTCCACAGTGCTCGTAATTCATGAGACAAGTTTTTAATATAGTTCATGGCACAATCTTACGGCAATGAGCTTCGTAATACTCCTAAGCATTGGGAAGGAGTTCTTACTGAAATCTTGATGAGAAAATGAAGTACATACGTGCATTATGGTTTTTTCCCCTGGTAAATGTGAACATAATGCAAGGAGAGAGATTTTGTTGCTTGGGCTGTGGTACACATTCTCAATTTTGTACAAAAATTAACGTTTCTCTTTTGTTTCTCCTCCTTTTCTTCCCTTTGTAATGCTGTCTTTCAATGTATTTCATTTGTTGTATTGGTTTTGTCCAACCGTGAATCTCATATCGTTGGCATCCCAACCAATGTAGAAAATAACAGTTAAAAGTGTACGAGAGGTTCAGCTGAGGTGATGTCCACAGTCCTTACAAAGTGTAATTGAGGGTACTATTTCCATGTCCTACTTGTGAAGTAGCAGAAAAAAA
The DNA here is from genome assembly GCF_001876935.1 of Asparagus officinalis. Taxonomy (NCBI): domain Eukaryota; kingdom Viridiplantae; phylum Streptophyta; class Magnoliopsida; order Asparagales; family Asparagaceae; genus Asparagus; species Asparagus officinalis. Next base: position 32,588,068 of record NC_033799.1, on the reverse strand, counting down.
ATTTATAGGCTAATTGAGGGTACTATTTTTATTTGTCCATATTTGTTAGTTTGGTATATTTAAAAAATCCGGCGACAATAATGTATTTTATTAAGATTATGCTTCCCAATAAGCAGGAAAAATTATTATACCTACCTAACCTCTTAAAATTATTAAATCTATGCCCGAAATTATCAAAAAAAATGCATCCCCTCCCTCTCTCTCCTTCTCATCCTCGTCCTCCTCCTCCTCCTCTCTCATTCCCCTCTCCTCCCCTCCTCCGTCTCCCCTTCCCCCTCCAACATGATATCATGCTCGAGCAGACTTTGAAGGCCGTAGGCAATGTATGGTTCCTATCCAACATGGACTCACAAGGGGACATTGTATACCCGAATGACCCAAAAGCAGTGAATCTAAGTGGTCTTCTTGATGATACTTACAATATCTTCGTAGATAAGAACATGCTACTAGAAACCTCTCGGCACGTCTGCAAACAACAACCTTCTTGATGTTGGGGCTAGGGGTGCCAACCCGGGTATATCTCTAATGTTCTTGTTATTTGGGTGTACAATCTAAAATTATAGAAATGTGTTAAGAGCAGAATCCATAAATGGATGAGTTAACGCTACTATGAACCCAAATATAAGGATTCAACTTGCGTGTTAAAAATTCAAATTGATAAATATGATTTGCTGAACAAAATAATATTAGAAATAAAAAGAATCAAATGGTTTCGAAATGATTCACCATGCATCAAGTTATGAAAAGTTAAATTGATTTCAAATTCTGAGGCGATCAATTTTCAGGACGTTTGATGTATGGGTAAATCACATGGAAACCAATTTTTTTCAAATTCTGAGGCGATCAATTTTCAGGACGTTTGATGTATGGGTAAATCACATGGAAACCAATTTTTCTTTCCTAGTCTATGTTTAGTAGATCATATCTATTAGTGTAAATTATGAGTTCAAAATCTTCCTATGTTATGAAATAATTACGAGTCTATAATGAGAAAATCAGCTTTTGTGGCTCAGCTATAGGAGGTATGGATCAAGCAATGACTAGCATTAGTGTTCATTATGAACCATGATTGACATGCTTTATGAAGAAATCACTGAAAAAGCTCAATGGCTTTTGTAGAAGTATCTTAACGACAATTCTCAAATGAACGGGAACCACTGTATATTTAGGCAATGCTTATGTATACCTTGGAGGGGGAAGGGGAGGCGGAGGAGGGGAGGAGAGGGGAATGGGAGAGGAGGAGGACGACGATGACGAGGAGGAGGAGGAGGAGGAGGAGAGGGAGAGGGAGGGGATGTATTTTTTTTATAATTTTGGGCATAGATTTAATAATTTTGAGAGGTTAGGGAGGTAGAATAAAATTCCATGCCGGAATTTCAAGGAAAAGGGTCTTATTGGTAAGTAGGGCCTTAAAAAAATACCTTGTTGTCGCCGGATTTTATAAATATACCAAACTGGTAAACATGATCGAATAAAAATACCAATTTGGTAATTTAACCAAAATTTATATATGACAAACTCATGTGATTGATATATAATATAGATTGGTTTTCTATTTTTATATGCTACTTGATTAGGAGTACAAATCTTGTTACAACACACTGCATACAAATGGGTTGAGTTACTCATGGAGAAGTAGGGAAATAAATTGGAGATTTTCCTTAGAAATTCGATTCGACAAAGGAACCCACTGTCCTATTAGACAGGTTCTAGTCTCATCAAAACCCACAAAATCCTAGTAAAAAGGTTGGGTTAATTTTACAAACTCCCTGAACACAGG
>NC_033799.1:32571707-32586249 GCF_001876935.1 Asparagus officinalis | reverse complement strand
TATTTGATACTAGGTAATTTGTCATGTACACCTTTATTTAGGTTATTTGCTTTGTTACAAAAATAAATTTTAGTAAATGTGCCTGCAACATTTTTTACAAAATCAACTTTATTTTGGGAAGCACAACGTATAAATGATCTTCCTATTTGGAAAATGAAAGATTCTTTGGAAAGTTGTGTCAATGCCCCAAAAGCAATATCCTCATGTGCTACAGTCATTTCACTTTTTCCCAATGTCGTTCAGCCCCAAGAAGTGTCACATCATGTGTTGCAGCTATCTTTTAGTAATTATTACCCGCCAACTAAGTATAAAGAGAGCATAAAAAGTACAAAATCTCATAATGCCCTTATCTCCTCTATTCTTTCATGTTAGGTCTATTTAGATTTCATGTTAGGTTAATTTTAGTTCATGTTAAGTCTAATAATAGTTCATATTAAGTCTAATTTCAGTTCATGTTATGTCTAATAATAGTTCATGTTAAGTCTAATTTTAATTCATGTTAGGTCTAATTTCAGTTCATGTTATGTTAAATAATAGTTCATGTTAGCCCTAATAATAGTTCATGCTAGGTCTAATTTCAGTTCATGTTAGGTCTAATAATAGTTCATATTAGTTCTAATTTCGCTTCATTTTAAGTCTAATAATAGTTCATGTTAAGTCTAATTTCAGTTCATGTTAGGTCTAATAATAGTTCATATTAAGTCTAATAATAGTTCATGTTAGGTCGAATAATAGTTCATGTTAAGTCTAATTTCAGTTCATGTTATGTCTAATAATAGTTCATGTTAGGTTTAATAATAGTTCATGTTAGGTCTAATTTCATGTTACGTCTAATTTTAGTTCATGTTAAGTCTAATAACAGTTCATATTAGGTCTAATTTCATATTAAGTCCAACTTGATTCATGTTAAGTCTAAATTCAGTTCATGTTAAGTATAATAATAGTTCATATTAGGTCTAATTACTTCATTTAAATTCATTTTAAGTCTAATTTACTTCATTTAAATTCATTTTAAGTCTAATTTACTTCATGTTAAGTCCAAATTAAAATTAGACCTAACATGAACTATTATTAGACCTAACACGAACTATTATTTGACTTAACATGAATTTAGACCTAACATAAACTGTTATTAGACTTAACATGAACTATTATTAGACATAACATGAAATGAAATTAGACTTAACATGAAATATTATTAGACAAAATATGAATTGAAATTAGACTTAACATGAACTATTATTAGACATAATATGAACTGAAATTAGACTTAATATGAACCATTATTAGACTTAACATGAACTGAAATTAGACCTAACATGAACTATTATTAGACCAAATATGAAATTAGACCTAATATGAAATTAGACCTAACATGAACTCTAAATAGACCTAACATGAAATTAGACCTAACATGAACTCTAAATAGACCTAACATGAAATAATAGAGTAGATAAGGACATTTTTGGGTTTTATATTTTTTATCCTCTCTCTATGCTTAGTTGGCGGATAATAATTGCTAAAAGAGGGCTGCAGCACATGATGTGACACTTCTTAGGACTGAACCACATGGGAAAAAAGTGAAGGGGCTGCAACACACGAAGATATTGATTTTGGGGCCTTTACACAATTTTCCCAAGATTTTTTTTCTAGGATTATTTTTATTTTCTTTTTAGGGAAAAATGTGTCAAGGCCTCAAAAAAAGAAAGTGGATGTGGCCGAGCCCCAACATCTTTTTCCCTTACTCTTTAGCCCCAAAAGAGGCAACAAAGTGTGGTCCAGCTCTAAAAGACCACTTTTATACATGTACTCTATGTATTTTCTATAACCTACTGAAAATGCCCTCATCTCTCACACAAGAAACCTTCCTCTTAACCCATGGAGCTGGTGATCGCTGCCATCACAATTAATGCGATTCGACGGCGAAAATGGAGGAAAAAAAGTGCGGATTCCCTCCATTACTAGGCTACCTCCTCATACTCTCTCATTGTTACTCTCGCTCTTTCCCTCAACCTCTTTTTCACGCGACGGTGTCGCCTTCTCTTTCTCCCTCCTCATCTTATCTTTTCTCACTTAAGAAGAACTCCAGGGTGCTTCGCCGGAAAAATCGTCTTCATCCGTGTCTTTCTTCATTAGATTCCATTGCACTCTTAAAATAACAACTTTTTGAGTTTACAAAGATCCGGCTCTTTTTATAAGATCCGGTATACAATGAAATATCAAAGAAAGAAAAAGAAAGATTACAACTTTTTATCCTTGTTGTCGAACAAATCACGAAGCCCCTGTTACGTCGTCGCCTTTTGTGGGATGTCTTTGCCTGCCGCCGGGGTTATCGTGACCACACGAGATCTAGATCGGTCGGATCTACGCAGATACGACGCGGTATTATTTCACGATAGGAAATAATAGCCGGGGGGGGGGGGATTGGTTCACCAAGGAAACAATCGCCCAAATCTCGGGATCAAAGACCAAGCCTTTTGATCCGGAGTATGCCTGCGTCAGCATCTGAGATCGCCGTCCTCTCAGAACTTCTTGCCCTTATTTTGCGCTCGCTTGACGATCGCCGAGCACCAGCATCTGGCATGAGCCAAGTCTCGAAGTCCTAAAGCTGATCTTTTTTTCTTAGATCTGAGTCTTCAATCCAAGCACGCGCGCTTCCGCCTTCCAAAAATCCAACCTTTTGAAATGAAACAAGGGCGGGCTATTTATAGCTCCCTTTACTGTGCCCCGGGCACAGATGCTGGTCGGCCACCTCAGGGTGGCTCGGCCTTCGCCGCCAGCCACCCTGAGGTAGGCTGCGGCCGCCCGAGCCACCCATGGGTGGCTCGGCCTTGGCCGAGCCACCTATGGGTGGCTCGGCTTAAGCCGAGCCCCCTTAGGCGTTGTTCCGTCGTTTTTCGTTTTTGGTTCTATCCGTGATTCGGTTCTGTGGTTGATTTATCCAGACCTTGACTCATTTTTCTGATTTGGCAGTAAGTCGGATTCCTGATTTGGCAGTAAATCCACTTCTGAGTTCGAGTCCGAAACCGATCTTGATTCGGTCGTGATTCATCCGAGTCCGCTCTTGTTTGGATGACTCGTTGACTCCCCGAACCGTTGGCTTGATTCCGCACGCGAATGGATGCATTCCGTTGCTCGCGTGCGATTCGTTGATCTCGTCGCCTCTTCACTCGATGGTTTGTCGAATCATCGCGCCGAGCTATGCCAAGGGACTTATAAGCAATTTTATATGCCTACAGATACCCCCTCCAAAGTATTTCAGCCTCGTTCTTTTATAGAAGGGTCTGGAATACTTTGGATATGATTGTCCCCACCTTCGGGATGTTTGGAGTGGCTTCTAATGGCTTCTGTTCTTGATTCCTTCAATCCTCCAGGCTATTCGGTGCTTTGTCGAATGTCTGTAAGAGTTCCGGTGCTGCATTTATTGTCTGACCGTTGTTGGAATTTTAAACTTGAAGTCAATTCCTGATTTTTCTAATCTTTAGCTAACCATCGATTGTTGGCGTTGAGTCTTTATTTGCGACGCGTTGTCCGGCGTGGTGTTATTGAGTTATTCTTAAGAATATTTATAAAAAATATTCTCCAGGAACTTCTCAACCAAAATTAGGGAACAGTTTATACTCATATACCTTATTGGAGTATTAAGAAGCAGTTTATACTCGTATACTTTTCGGAGTATTGATTCTTTCATTGCAACGCATTGATTGGTGTTGACCTAAGGTTACGCGTTGCCCGGCGTTAACCTTAGGGTTTTGAACATCGTACGCTGACTGTTTGGTCGCAACGCGTTGACTGGCATTGACCTAGGGTTACGCGTTGTCCGGCGTTAACCTTAGGGTTTTGAACGTCATACGTTGACTGTTTGATTACAACGCATTGACTGGCGTTGACCTAGGGTTACGTGTTGTCCGACGTTAACCTTAGGGTTTTGAACGTCGTACGTTGACTGTTTGATTGCAACGCGTTGACTGGCGTCGACCTAGGGTTACGCGTTGTCCGGCGTTGACCCTAGGGTTTCAAATGTCGTTGGATGCTCAAATCACAAGACTAACTAATGAAGCTGATGCGTTAGTGACTCTCGTATTTATAGGATTTTTGGCAAACCCTCAGCCATTAACGGGTTTGATAAGCCTTTACCGACTACCGTTTGAGTCGGGCTAGCATGCAGATTGTCGAAATCCGTTCTGCATGTAACGTTGTGCTAAAGGAATGAACTCCCTTAGACTTGATGCTACGACTTCGAATACGTAGACTTCGTCTTTCTCACGGGAATAGACTACCCGGCGACGCGTGTTAGGCGTCGACTTTGGGGTTTTTGGCTAACCCCCAGCCTTCAACGGATTTGACGTGCTCTTACCGACTACCGTTTGAATCGGGCTCACATGCGGATTGTCTAAATCCGTTCCGCATGTGACGTTGTGCTAAGAGAGTTAACGCTCTTAGTGCTACGATATTGAATACGTAGACTTCGTCTTTCTCCTGTGAAAAGACTAAACAACAACGTGTATGAGACGTTGACTTATGATTTTTGGCAAATCCTCAGCCTTCAACGGATTTGACGTGCTCTTATCGACTACCATAAATCCTCAGCCATCAACGGGTTTGATGCGCCTTTACCGACTACCGTTTGAGTCGGGCTAGTATACGGATTGTTTAAGTCCGCTCCCATGTGACGTTTTAGCTAAAAGAGTTAACCCTTTTAGTGCTACGATATTGAATACGTAAACTTCGTCTTTCTTACGGGAATAGACTACCCGGCGACGCGTGTTAGGCGTTGACTTTGGGATTTTTGGCTAACCCCCAGCCTTCAACGGATTTGATTAGCCTTTACCGACTACCGTTTGAGTCGGGCTTACATGCGGATTGCTGTAAGAAGGTTTGACCAAGTGGGTGTTTTGAGACAATCCTAACTGTAGGAAGGTTTGATCGCTCAATTTGTGGACCTCTCGTTCATTGGGGGAATCGAGAGGGGATTTTGACTGTGGTCCTAACTGTAAGAAGGTTTGACCAAGTGGGTGTTTTGAGACAATCCTAACTGTAGGAAGGTTTGATCGCTCAATTTGTGGACCTCTCGTTCATTGGGGGAATCGAGAGGGGATTTTGACTGTGGTCCTAACTGTAAGAAGGTTTGACCAAGTGGGTGTTTTGAGACAATCCTAACTGTAGGAAGGTTTGATCGCTCAATTTGTGGACCTCTCGTTCATTGGGGGAATCGAGAGGGGATTTTGACTGTGGTCCTAACTGTAAGAAGGTTTGACCAAGTGGGTGTTTTGAGACAATCCTAACTGTAGGAAGGTTTGATCGCTCAATTTGTGGACCTCTCGTTCATTGGGGGAATCGAGAGGGGATTTTGACTGTGGTCCTAACTGTAAGAAGGTTTGACCAAGTGGGTGTTTTGAGACAATCCTAACTGTAGGAAGGTTTGATCGCTCAATTTGTGGACCTCTCGTTCATTGGGGGAATCGAGAGGGGATTTTGACTGTGGTCCTAACTGTAAGAAGGTTTGACCAAGTGGGTGTTTTGAGACAATCCTAACTGTAGGAAGGTTTGATCGCTCAATTTGTGGACCTCTCGTTCATTGGGGGAATCGAGAGGGGATTTTGACTGTGGTCCTAACTGTAAGAAGGTTTGACCAAGTGGGTGTTTTGAGACAATCCTAACTGTAGGAAGGTTTGATCGCTCAATTTGTGGACCTCTCGTTCATTGGGGGAATCGAGAGGGGATTTTGACTGTGGTCCTAACTGTAAGAAGGTTTGACCAAGTGGGTGTTTTGAGACAATCCTAACTGTAGGAAGGTTTGATCGCTCAATTTGTGGACCTCTCGTTCATTGGGGGAATCGAGAGGGGATTTTGACTGTGGTCCTAACTGTAAGAAGGTTTGACCAAGTGGGTGTTTTGAGACAATCCTAACTGTAGGAAGGTTTGATCGCTCAATTTGTGGACCTCTCGTTCATTGGGGGAATCGAGAGGGGATTTTGACTGTGGTCCTAACTGTAAGAAGGTTTGACCAAGTGGGTGTTTTGAGACAATCCTAACTGTAGGAAGGTTTGATCGCTCAATTTGTGGACCTCTCGTTCATTGGGGGAATCGAGAGGGGATTTTGACTGTGGTCCTAACTGTAAGAAGGTTTGACCAAGTGGGTGTTTTGAGACAATCCTAACTGTAGGAAGGTTTGATCGCTCAATTTGTGGACCTCTCGTTCATTGGGGGAATCGAGAGGGGATTTTGACTGTGGTCCTAACTGTAAGAAGGTTTGACCAAGTGGGTGTTTTGAGACAATCCTAACTGTAGGAAGGTTTGATCGCTCAATTTGTGGACCTCTCGTTCATTGGGGGAATCGAGAGGGGATTTTGACTGTGGTCCTAACTGTAAGAAGGTTTGACCAAGTGGGTACTTTACGTCCAGACTCTAACAGAGAGAGTGTTGAGTGCATAGACATGGTGAGAATGGGAGTTCTTATTCATTACATTGCTGTGGTTTTGGGAACTTCCCGTTACATAAATCGTCCACCCCCAGTTTCCTCTGCGGAACTGGTTCGGACATTATTATCAGTTAACTAACCGGGTTATCCTTAAGAATATTAGCTTAATATTCTCCAGGAACTTCCCGTCAAAAGTGGGGAAACAGTTTAGACTCATATACCTATTGGAGTATCAGGGAGTAGTTTAACCTCTTATACCGGTCGGAGGATTGAGAAACAGTTTATACTCGTATACTCTTTGGAGTCTTGTCGTTCTTATTTGGCTTATCTGAGCGATATGACGCCGGCTTCAACCAAGGTCTGAATGCTATTCTTGAGAGCAAAGCAATCCTTGGTGGGATGAACGACCCTCCTGTGGTATGCACAGTACTTTGGGTCCGTAGTGTTGTCAGCTTCCTCCTGATTTGTGATAGGTGGTAGCTTGATCTTGTTGCTTCCAAGGAGGGATTCGAAGATGGCTGGAACATCTTCATCCTTGAAGGAATACTCTCTTTGGAGTCTCGGACCCGAAGTCTTTTGTTGCCTTCGGGATTGCTGTTGTGACGCTTGATTAGCACCACCAGTAGCTGCAGGTGTTTTGCCCTTACCACGAGAGGCGAAATTTGAGTCCAGCGGATTAACCGTCGGTTGGTTCCTCTCGGCCTTCTTCCTTCTAAGGAATCGCTCAGCCTGCTCCCCTCGGACCTTCAGATCCTTCCAAGTGTCAGACGGTGCTGTTCCCATTGCTTCCAACACGTCCAACGCAAGGTTGTTGTGGCAAGTTTGGAGGATGAATTCCTCTGTGATCGGGTCCCGGCAATTCATCGCCTTGTTCCGGAACCTTTTGACGAAGGTGTCGACTAACTCCCCGTCCTTTTGTTTCTCGTCGAGCAACGATCCGAAGGAATTTTGTCTCCATGTCGTCCCAGCTATTTACGCTGCTTGGCTTGAGGCGGCGATACCAATCGAAGGCGGCTCCGCGAAGAGTGCCGACGAATGACCGCACCATGAGAGGCTCATTGCCAGAGATTACCCCCAGGTGTGATTTGAAATAAATCACATGCTGAGTGGGCGAACCCTTCCCATCAAACGGCGTGAAGTTAATTAGGTTGAACTTCGCCGGGTATGGGATCGATTCCCACTCTCTTGGGTATAGACAAGGAATGTCTGTTTTCTTCACCTCTTGAGCGGAAATCAATGTGTTGATTTTGCTCTCGAGGTTCTTGATCTTCAGACTTTCGCCTGTGTTTTCGTTAGCACGATTTTGAGGCGGAAGTGTGGCATTACGACCAACATCCTCATTACCACCCCCTGCATTGACTGGAGGATTATTGGCATTGTGAGCTTCATCCGTATCTGTGTGCTCCTCTTCCTGAACAACCTGGTTACGGCGGCTTGGTTCACCTTGCTGGTTCATCAGTGCCTGAATTTGTTGCTCATGCATTTCTCTCATACTCTGCATGGCCATCTGCATTTCAAACCTGAAGGTCTCTTGTTGCTTAGCTAAGGCGTATTCAAGCATCTTAGCCACTTGCTCCGCGCTTATCATGAATGACTCGCGGGGTTGTCCTTCGCTGGATACTTATTGTCTGATGCGACAGCAGAGCAGGAATCCGATTCTTCATCTTCTGACGGTAATCTTGTCCGAACCCTACCATAAGTTCCTCGTGTAATGGCTCCAGACTGCAGACGAGTTAGATACCAGGGTACTTCCGGATTTGACTCGGGATTATCCCTTGTCGATGCCCTTTTGCTGGTCATATTGGTAGTGACCCTCGGAAATTCTCCATCTTCAATCACCGTTTTTCTTTGCCGGAAACGCCTATGCCTTGGTTTTGGTGTTTCGTTACTAAGCCTTTCGAACACCGAAACTCTCTCGGTGACTGCCTTGATGCAGTTGCACTCAGACAGTACCGCCCGAATGAGCTTTGAACAAGGGCACTGAGTTTCTAGCCTTCGATGACTTCTCTTTCTGGTTTTGCTCGTACCCCCAGCACGATAGTACAACTCGTTCGTTTGAAAGTCGTAGCAACCTATCGTGTGTTGGCACGATTTCTCAGGTATAACGTAATCATCATCAGATGATAACGTTTCCTTCTGAGGGAGAATTGCCTTCTTCGGGCTTTCAAAAGTTACGCGCCTCGAAATATGCCTTTTTGGGCGTGAGTTCTCAGCGGGCTCTTGGACTTCAATGCGCAAATTGGTGCGCATAGCTGCCCTGATTTCTTTATCACGTTGGAGATGACGGCGACCCCCAGCGTGTTGAGTCGTTCTGGGCTTCTTCATTGGGCCCAAACGATCTTGAACAGGAGCTTTGCCTCTCTCGTCGGGAATTGGACTGAGGCGCTCCAAGACTGACTTCCTTTTCTGGGATGGTCCTGCGGGATCTCCCAGAGCAGTTGTGGAAATCATCGGTGGTTTGGATTGATTCGCCGGAAGTTGAACTTTCGACGGCTGCAGTTGACGCTCTTTGGTCTGAACCGCCGCTTCAGACTTCGGCCTCCAAACTTTGCTGGTTGATGGCGGCTTCTTGGCCACCTCTTTCTGCAACTTCCTACGGGCTTCTTCAGCTTGAGCCCGTACCTGCACTGATAGTGCGCGGCGTTTGCGAATGCGCTCCTCCAGCGTTGATCGGTTCCGTTTGACACAGACCCATTCCATTGTTGGCGGCTTGGAGGAACCACCATTCATTGATTGTTGAGGCTTTTTGCCTCTCTTGTTCTTCAGATCCGCGTTGTAGCGGATCCCGTCAACGGACTCCATGGCCTTTGCGAATCGTTTCGCAAGGCGTTGACGTTGCCTTTGGCGGGCTCTCTTCGAGAGAGTCACCACGCCCTCTGCGGCAGAAGGGTTGGCCACTAGCAGCTCCGACCTGTTGGAATGGAGAATCCAGCCCGAACACTTTGGCATCAAACTGCGCCTCATCTTCATTGTGTTTCAAAATCTTCATACCAACGAGTTTTTCTCCTGGACCGAGAACTTCACTTCTTGAACTTGCTGAGGGAGGTTGATGGATGATGCCTGACGACAAGTCTCTCGAACCTTCTGTTGTCATACTCTTCGACCCTCCTCCACGACGGATTTGCAATCCGCCTTGACGCCTCCGATCTCTCTGCAGCCGAGACGGCGGCTCCCACTGTGAGTCGCAGCATGTCCGGCGGAAAAAAACCTTCTTTCTTCTATTGATCCAGCACTCTAAATAACAACTTTTTGACCTACAAAGATCATGCCGTCTTTTATAAGATCCGTTAAATGAAAATCAAAAAAAAGATTACAACTTTCTCCTTATTTGTCGAACAGATCACGAGCTCCTGTTTTGCGGTCGCTCGCTTTTGTGGGTTCTTCGCCTGCGCCGGGGTTAATCCGTGGACCACCGCGCGATCTAGATCCGGTCGGATCTACGCAGTACGACGGGTATTATTTCACCAAGGAAATAATAGCCGAGGGTACTATTTCGCCAAGGAAATAGTAGCCTTTAATTCTCGGGATCAAAGGCCAAGCTTTGATCCGGAGTGTGCCTGCGTAGATCTGAGATCCGGTCCTCTCGAACTCTTGCCTTATTTGGCGTTGACGATCGCCGAGCACCAGATCTGGATGAGGCAAGTCCTCGAAGTCCTAAAGCTTGAATCTTTTTTAGATCTGAGTCTTCAATCCAGCAGGGCTTCGCCTCCAAAAAATCCAACCTTTTGAAATGAAACAAGGGGGGCCTATTTATAGGCTCCCTTTACTGTGCCCGGGCACAGATCTGGCCGGCCACCTCAGGGTGGCTCGGCCTTGGCCGAGCCACCCTGAGGTGGCTCGGCCGCCGAGCCACCTCAAGGTGGCTCGGCTTTGGCCGAGCCACCCTGAGGTGGCTCGGCTCAGGCCGAGCCCCCCCTTGGTGTTGGGTTCCGTCGTGTTTTCGTCTTTCGGTTCTGTCCGTGATTTGGTTGATTCAGACTCTGATTCGTTGATCTGATTTGGCAGTAAGTCGGATTCCTGATTTGGCAGTAAATCCACTTCTGAGTTCGAGTCTGAAACCGATCTTGATTCGGTCGTGATTCATCCGAGTCCGCTCTTGTTTGGATGACTCGTTGACTCCCCGAACCGTTGGCTTGATTCCGCACGCGAATGGATGCATTCTGTTGCTCGCGTGCGATTCGTTGACCTCGTCGCCTCGTCACTCGATGGTTTGTCGAATCATCGCGTCGAGCTATGCCAAGAGACTTATAAGCAATTTTATATGCCTACACAGGGCCCTCAACCTCCCTCCCGGCCCAAAAGGCTGGCCTATTGTGGGCAACCTTTTCTAAGTTGTGCTATTTGGCAAAACCTTCATCCACTACATCTGTGACCTCCACGCCCTCTACGGTCCAATATTCACCCATCGCATGGGCTCCCGCACTCTCATCTTCATCACCAACATCGAGTTGGCCCATGAGGCCCTCATCACCAAGGGACAAGAGTTCGCTAGCAGGCCCCGCGAAAACTCCACCCGAACCATTTTCAGCTATGATAAGTTTACTGTCAACTCTGCTGTTTATGGGCCAGAGTGGCAATCACTGCAATGCAACATGGTTTCGGGCATGTTGAGCTCTGCTAGGCTCAAGGAGTTTAGGCCTGCTAGGGAGACTAGTATGGACTGGTTCATTGATTGGATTCGGGCCGAGGCAGAGTCCAGTGAGGGTGCGGTTTGGGTGCTCAAGAATGCTCGGTTTGCCATCTTCTGTATACTTATTACCATGTGATTTGGCATTCATCTTGATGAAGATAGTATAGACAAGATTGATCAGGTTAATTACCATGCACTTATCCTACTAACATGCACGCACGCACGCACCCACCTTATAATATCTAAATCAGTGATCATAATCAACTATGAAGCAATTGCCCTCAGAAATTACTTCTGAAAAAATTTGAGAGACACCCGAACCTGAGTTTTTCAGTTGATAATGAAGATAATTTGAAGTGCATATTGGAGCACAATTGAAATACTGGTTGTACGCAGATTCACATGTAAGTTGTTGCTAATATAGAGGGTTCTGCTTCTGAAAAATCAGAAAGTTCCTACTGAAATATAAGTAATTAATAAACTATTTTTAAAATTATGCATTGTGTGATGTAAGCTTTATGATTTCAGCGAAATGTTCTCGATGCACAGCTGAGGGTCACAATCGATCAACTTGCAATGAATTGGTGATTAAGGTGAACTGCTTCTTATATCAATACTTTTGTTAGAGAAATATAGGTCGTCCAGAATTTTATAGTATATTGTGGAAGACTTTTGTAATCAGTGAAGCTGTAAGACTAATCATATTATGTATTCAAGCAATATCAGTTGTAAAAATGTAAGAATTTTTTTTAATATACTTGTTTAGCTGAGGTATACTGTTTTTACTTCCTGTTAAATATCTTGGTACTATAAAAACTTTTAATTGAATAACTTTGAGCTAATATTTCATTTGACTATGTTAACTTTCAAAAGAAAATATTGGCTTTCAACTGTACACGTTGACTTCAGATTCTTTAGCTAACTTTTAAGTGAAGATGTCAACTTTTAGCTGAACATATTAATTTTTGATTAAAAAAGTTAACTACAAGATGTACATGCTAACTTTTAGATGTATATGTTAACTTTCAGACAAACATGCTGAAAAATTTAATATGAATATGTTAACTTACATTTGAAAACGTTAACTCTCAACTGAACATGTTAACCTTCTGCTGTATATGTTAACTTTTAACTGAACATGTTAACGTCAACGTGAACATGTTAACTTTCAATTGAACACGTTAACTCTCATATGAACATGTTAACTTTCTGCTATATATGTTAACTTTCATTCTAACATGTTGACTTTAACATGAACGTGTTAACTTTTATTTGAAGACGATAACTCTTACCTGAATATGTTAACTTTCAAATGTAAAAATAATAATAATATGGTGCTACAATAATAATAATATGTTGCTACGAAAATGCTATTGTGTACTCAAGCAATATCGGTTGTAAGAATGTAAAAAGTTTTGTGTGATGTACTTGTTTAGATGGGGTATACTGTTTGTATTTCCTATAAAATATCATGGTGCTAAAACTACTTTCAACTGGATAACTTTCAGCTAAACATGTTAACTTTTATTTGACAATGTGAACTTTGAGATGAACATGTTGGCTTTCAATTGTACACGTTGACTTTCAAATTCTTTAGGCTTGAAAGTGAAGATGTTAACTTTCAGCTGAATATATTAAATTTAAGCTAAAAGTCTTGACTTTAACCTGAACATATTAACTTTCACGTGAGCATGTTAACTCTCATATGTATATGTTAACTTTCAGGTGTATATGTTAACTTTCAGGTGTATATGCTAATGTTCATGTGTACATGTTAACTATCAGCTGTATATGTTAACTTTCATTTGCATATGTTAACTTTCTTATGAACATGTTATATTTCATCTCTGCACGCTAACTATCAGCTGAATATGTTAACTTTCAACAGAATATGTTAATTTTCACTGTTACATGTTAGTTTTCTTTATAACATGATAACATGCAACTGAATATGTTAACTTGTCAAATGTACATGTTAAGTATTTGCTTTTCCTGTTGACATTCAAGTAAACATGTAGCTTTTCATTTGAACCTGTTAAATATATGTTGTATCAAAACAAAACGTAAACATATAGTAGCAAAAATACCAGAAACACAATAAGAACAATAAAGGTCAAGCTTGCTACAATATTTGTCATCCACATCAACTATTTACACAACTAAATTAATATACACAATACAGATATGCACACAAGTTTTGGTTCAATCAATCAATTTTTAGAATAATTTTTTCGATTCTTACCTAATGTCTCTTCTTGATTCTCCTGTTCTCATCCTTCTACTAGAAGTTCAGCTACAAGCCTGGCATGTATGACATCATATTCATCGTTAGGAGTAGTTACTTGAAGTGTATCAACACCACAGATTATAGCCTTCATATATAAGGGAGTGAAAATTTCACAATTAAAACTGCATGATATAAAGTAGCAAGCTAGTTAGATATATAATATAGGATAAAATGAAAAGATTAAATTAGTGAAATACTAACATTTCAGACTGTTGCTCGCAAGAGACGGCTTCATATCTGTACTTTCTCCAAACATTTTGGGATAAATAAAAAGATTAAATACTAACAAATAAGAATTATTGACATGCATTGCTAATAGCTAACAACAAATGATAATTACAACATGCAAGTTAAACCTCCTGTTGTTAAAACACTTTTTACGCCGCAGCAGCTACCCTATGTTTCATCTACTTTGCTTTTGCACAATAATCTTTTGATATAGTACATCATCCAACCAAACAATTATGTTGACATTTAGACATACTTTGAACAATATAGAACTTCAATTACCCTAATCCAACCACACCCTAACAAATTCACATATATTTCATAAGAACTTAAAAAAATGATATTTGCTAGCAAAATTGCATAGAAATCTTGCCGCCATATGGAACTAATCCAATTTGGACACATGACAACTAATGTCTTAGGCCATCCAAAAATTCTTATCACCGCATCAAAACAGACAAAAGAAAAAAACTAATCTATAAATAAAAAACAAAACAACTAATCTATTCATCAATAGCTAATTTATATACTTACAATCTTCAAATCCATCATCCCATCAAAAGGCTGATACATGGTCAGTTTTGCAATACTCAAACCCCTTTTCCTCTCATCCATCAACGACTCCTCCAAATTCCTTCGCAGCCAATCCCTAATCAGATCCAGCGACAACTGCTCTAAAACCAAAAAAAAAAAAAAAAACAAAACCCCTAAAAGTCTCGATACAAATCAAATCTTTGCACAAAAAAAAAAACAGCTGCTACTACCACCCTATTACCTTGGACTCTGCTAGTTTGAGCTGAATCACCCCGCTTGGGTTCAACACCGAATCGTACGGATCCTCAGCGCACCTCTTTATCCCAGCATAGTAAGCAGAATCTTTACCCCTAGCAACAGCAGCGACACGTGTCAACATGTGCGCCGGCGCCAGAGAGCCACATGGCGAGAGGTGGGGCTGGGACTGGGGTCGGAAGTTGGC
>NC_033799.1:32557441-32571697 GCF_001876935.1 Asparagus officinalis | reverse complement strand
GAGAGATCGCCGGAGTTGGAGGATGAGCGTCGAGTTTTGAAGTAGAGTTGGAAGAAGTAGAAGAGGGCGCAGGGGATCAAGGTGCCGAGGATGAGGCCGCCTCGACCTTGGACGACGCCTTGGAGAGGGACGATGATGCGCATTACCGCGCCGAAATCAGATCGTGCCGGTGGTTGGGAGCTCGTGTCGGCTGTGCTGGCCGATCTGTTACGAGTTGGATTCAGTTTCTTTGCTCATGCTTTCTCTCTTCCTTTCTCTCTTTCTCTGCTTCTCTTCAGAGTCTTTACTCTTTTGGGGGGTGAGTTAAGGACAGTTTAGGGTTTTGATAAATGTTTCTCTCTGTGTTGAGTTGGAAAGATAAATAGGAGATTAAACATAATTATTCTATGTATTGGGGGCTTCCTCACACAAAAAGTAATACAGGGGCTAGTCACGATTACTTTCTTTTTTTTGGGCCTTAGACACATTTTTTCCTTCTTTCTAAGGGGGTGTTAGTCAATTGGGACATTTTCATGCAAAATGGGATAATTGTTAAAGTGGAATAATATTTCGCTAGTAGGATATTTTAGTGGGATAACTAGGAACAATTTTGTGAAGCAGGATATTTTGATAAAATAACGTGGGATAAATTTTTATAATCATGAAGTATATATTTATGCATTTTGAAGATATAAATACTATTTATGTATTTTAAACTTACTATTATTAATTGATAATTGCTTACAAGAATGTTCGTTACTATTAAATAACTTTTGGTTAGACTATAAGATATTGACAATTATTATTATGATGATGGTCTAATGATGGTGATAACCATAATAGGAAATAAGTAAAGAAAAAAAATAAAAAATAACAAAATAAATACGAGTTCTAGTTTTTTACCACATAGTTCCAAGCTAAAACTTGGAATAATTTGAGAGACTAGAACTCTTATTTTTGTATAGAAAAATAAAAAAAGTGGGATAATTTTGTACAATTATCCCAATTCTAGTTTTTTTAAAGTTCTGCTTGACTAACACTGTAAAATTTTATTCTAGTTTTAGTTCTATGTGACTAACACCTTAAAATTTTATTCTAGGTTTAGTTCTATGTGACTAACACCTTAAAATTTTATCCCACAGATTATCCCAGTTCTAATTTTAAGTTCTAGGTGACTAACCCCCCCTAAGAGCATGCTGCTTTTACAAAGACACACTTATTACTATAACCATCGGACACGCCGGCAAATCTCCAACTGTGAGAAATGAACTGGACGGTCAGATTCCGCTACATCCAACAGCTCAATATTATGACCAAACTACCCTCGGTCCTCCCTTCCTCTCAACCATTTCCCTGTAATAACGCCCCAAACGCGGACCAATATCGTCATTTCACATTAAGACAGCCATCAACAATTAATCCCCAAAGAAACTGCGAATGGATTAGGTCTCCTTATATTGGACTCTTATCAGTGTAAGCTCGGCGGCTAGGGTTCCATTTTCTCCCTGTCTCTCTTCAATCTTCTTCTCTTTGCAAAACTAGGGTTAGGGTTTCTAATGGCGTTCGATTCATCGAGCGATTACGTAAGCTGCTAGGGTTTGTAACAGCTTCTCGATCCAGTCCCAGCTCCGGTTCCTCTCTCTTCAGAGATGACGACTGTGAATCCATTCGATCTCCTTGGAGACGACGACAACGATGATCCTTCTCAGTTGATTGCTGCTGCTCAGCAGCAAGAAGGTCTCGAGCGGCCTGCCGCTCACCGGAGGGAAGAAGGCTGGCCGCTGCTCCGGCGGCGGCGAAAAAGATGCCGAGCCGGTGCCTCCCTCTCAAGCTGGTAATGGTTTATTTATTCCTCCGTAAATTAGAAATATCTAGGTTTATAGTGTAAATATAAAAGTATGGTTGATTTGGGGGTGTATAGATAAAGTTCATCGTCTTTTTAGCCAATTATGATGAATTTTGAAATCTTTTATATATTAGGAAATGTTAATGCATTTTCATTTAGTTATCTTCCTTAACATATAGTTTTTGGTGTTTAGTAGAGTAATGCATATCGTTTGCCATAGCTCAAATATCATATTGTGATTGGAAATATCAGGTTATAAACTTTAATTTGTTATCCTGTACTTGGGAGGGCAAATTGGAAGCTTATGTATTTCGTTTGTTCATTTATGTGGAATGTTACTAATTATAGGATCAGAGATGTTAGTGTGCTACATCATTTCCTTTTTTTTGTTAATTGAACATGGGAAATCACATGATTATAATGAAGCATTTGAAATATTGTAAATTATCTATATAATTTCGGAAATGTGTTTGATATATATTTTAAGTTGGTATGAGTCTTCATTCCTAGCTGAAGCTGCAGAAAGTAAGCATATATATTGTATTAACCCGTTTCGAAGTTCCATATGATTTATTATTTAGGGTTTTCTATTGTAAGGCTACTACTGTTTGGTGAATTTATATGCAAATCATGTTTTTATTTTCTGTTAAATTAATGGCATATTGTGTTGAAGCTCTTATGCGAAGAAAGCAAAAGAGAGAAACAGCGCTTCTCTCGTGTTTCTTTATTTCAGTTTTACATTCAGGAGTCAGGACCTTTTTGATTTCCATGGGTTTCTTAGATGTCCATGGGAAACCCACCTCTTTTAAATTCTTAAAGTACCGACGTTTTGTTTGCATTTATTGTTTTACTCAACATGCAGTAAAGAAACTAAAGCGATAAATGCTATATAACAAAACATGTGTAGTTTATGGATTGGACTTTTACAAAGGGGCTTGCTGAGTTGATAACCACTACTAAGGGCAATGGTTAAAGAGGAGAGGAAAGAGAGAAATGAGCGAGAAGAGAGAGTTAGTGGGGAACACAGGGCCTTGCTTACCTCATCACTCTCTTTCAATCTCTTTGATAACCTTTTCCCTTAGGGCAAAGGTTAGCAAAACCATTCTAAAAATACAAATTAATGCATGTGGGGACAAGGACTTTCATGAAGGGTTAGCTCTTTTGAGGCCTAAAAGAGTTTGATTTTTCAAATTGGGAGGAATACTTAGTTTTAAAAAGTGAGGAATGCACTCAAATTTTCTATGTCACAATTCCAGGAAATTCCGAAAATTTCAAGATCTCATTTTTTGTTTCGTGTTAGGAAATCAATAATAAAATTTTTGTTTTTTAGGTTTTGTGAAAGCATGTTGTTACTTTCTAAAAAAGTGAGAAAGTTAGAATTAATTTGCGGATCTTACAAATTTGATGGTTGAACATTAGAAATGCTATTATATTATTTTGTAGTATTGTTATACTCAAGTGCATAACAATGTGGGAGTCCTTCCATTTCGTGTTGAAGATGGTGATGAAGTCAAGATAATTTTGTCATTCTAATAATAGTTTTGAAGTAGTGTCAAAAACTTAATACTTTTAACAATTAACATTATCTTTAAATGTTTCCTTCTTTCATGTTTCTCCAAGAAATTATGATTAGATCACTATCAATCACCTTGTACATGTTTCTCTAAGAAATTGTGATTAGATCACTATCAATCTCTTTGTAATGCAGGGTGGATTTTTTGTTTGAAAATTCTATGCTAAAGTAGTGCCGCATTGGAATTTGGGGCCAATTCCAAATAGCTTAGACCTTTACATTACCTTGGTTCTTAACCTCTATTTAAAGCCTATTCATTTCATGCTGGGCCATATGGCTTTCCAACAAGTGGTTTCAAAGATTGATGGTTGGCATGCCATTGATCCATGGTTGTTGGTTTAGATCAAGAGAGATAGATTAAGTTCTATTTAGCCCACAAGTAGTTGAAAATCCTACAAATGTTGATAGTAATGTTGTGATTTGTTGGTTTACACCAAAGCCAGATTAGCCCACAAATGATGGATGACTCTCGAGATTGTTCACTTGAGTGACTAAGGTCTGGTTGACCCACGGGTGGTGGAGAATTAAGTAGCCATGCTTCCTCTTTGTGGTCGTTGGTTCAGATTAAGTCAGTAAGGGTTAAGCTTTGCTCACAAATTAAGGGCCTGATTATTGATAATTTCATGCAAGTGTATTCCCTCTTTGAAAAGTTAAGAAGAGTGATGGACTTAAATAGAAAGTTGGAGTCGAATCTTAATAGCTTGAGCTATTGGGTTTATTTGGTTGGCAACATCTATTTTGGGCACATTAAATGCAGGTTGGGCCATATTTTTCCCAACAGTTTTTTATTGATGTCGATGATTGGGTCACATGCTAGAAAAGAGAAAAGCATGATCTTAAAATTTCATACCTTTTCTTGGCAAAATTTCACCTAAAACAGAGGTTTGCTGAATTTCAAAGAGATTCGTTTTGAATCTTTGGTCTAGTCATAATTTATTAGTGAAAATATGGAATAACAAGGCCAAGGGAAGGTGAGTCTTCTAAAATTATTATCAATTTCAAGGCTAAAGTGAAGGCAAAATATGAATATTTGGTCTAATCATAATTTTAGTTACTATTAGAATGACAAGGTGAATCTTCTTAAATTATTATCACTTTCAAGGCAAAACTGAGGTGATGATCTTTACCTTTTGTCATTCACTTGGGTGAAGGAGTTGTGCAAAATGCTGCAGTGTGTTTAGCATTTCAAAGTTTGATCATCACATTATTGAGGCTCATAAATCAATCTCTCATCATTTTATTAGGAAACAAACAATGAATTTTCACAAGAACATAGAATGAATAAGCATCCTATCCCCCTTCTTAAAAAAAGAATATTGAAAATTTGGGGATTTGTAACAGAATTTTGACTATGCCATAATTCCAGAAGCCAATTCTCTTGGGCCGTGGGGTGCATAGTGCATAATATTTTTATCAAGAAACATCTGGCATGGAGCACATTTGGCTGTTTTTAATTTGCATAAAGTAAAATAGTTAGGAATTTTTTTTACATGTAATTTGATTGTTTTTTCTTGGATGCAGTGAGGGAGGCTAGGAATCCCACTAGCACACTGTCACGTGGTGGCGATGCTGGGAGAGGTGGTCCTGGACGAGGACGAGGAGGGAGAGGAGCTGGGGTTGGCCCAAATCGAGATTTTGGAAATGGGAATGAGAATGGCTTCACTGGAGGCTATGGTGGTGGCAGAAATTATGGTGGTGGTATTGCTGAGGAAGGAGAGGGTGGTAATATTTCAGGAAGGAATCGTGGAGGACATGGTCCTCCACGGGAATCATTCCGAGGTGGACGCCGAGGGGGTTATGGAAATGGTGACGAAGAAGCTGGTGATTCTGAGCGTCCTCCTAGGAGAGTTTATGAGCGCAGGAGTGGAACTGGTCGTGGTTACGAGATAAAGCGGGAGGGAGCTGGAAGAGGAAACTGGGGAACAGTGACTGATGTTGTTGCACAGTTAAGATCTTACATTTTTATTGACTTTTTATTTCTAGGTTTTCAGTTGCTATGTTTGATTGCTTTGTAAAACAACAGAGAACTTGAGGAGAATGTGAATGCTGATGAAATTATTGCAACTGCTGAGAACCAGCCGGAGCAGGAAGATGGCAAACCTGTGGAGGGCAATAAAGATAATAAGGAAAATACAACTACTGAAGAAGAAGCTAAACCTGAGGATAAGGTTAGTTCTTATTGCAAGATCTTTTCTATTGTTATTCTTTATTGTTGAATGCTTGTTTTAAGAGTTGTTTTAGGGAAAAATATTTTTATTGTGATCGGAATATGTTTGTCATATCAAGGACTTTTAACTGCATCTGCATGCTGTTCTTGCCAATTGTTCATGAAGATTCTCTGTCTGGGCTGAATAAAAAAGTGCTATCGTTTAAACATCAAAAATTTGCTATGAGAAAAGCCTGATGCTTGCTGTTGTAGTATAGTGAAGAATTAGAAAGGTCTCCTTTCTTGTTCTTCTACTCGTAGGACAGAAATATCTGGCGAATGGTAGTAATATGCATTTATTTCTTCACTTTCTTCAATTTGAACAACTAAGAATTAGAAATAAAGAAAAGCTGCTGCTTTTATAGTAAGAGTCCAGTATCGTTATGCAGGACAATAGATGTCATTCCTTTGAACATAAATGTATGGAATAAATAGGCAAACCTAAATCTTGATGTTAACAATGTTTACGAGAATAGCTGAGCTGTTTCTGTTCATTGTCCGCCCTTAGGTAGGTGTCTCTTTGGCAAGTGCAATATTGCGCATTGTTTTTTCTTCTCCTTCCTTAACTGTATTTACACTAGGGATTGCTTTCTTAACTCACTTCCTGAATTCAGCTCTGAAAGTGTTCTTTGAAGTTTTCTAGAGTCTGGATTATGATTAGTTTGATAATGGTTACGAGCTATAAGTTGCACAAGTATGGGTGTGGGTAAGGTTATGGGACTTGGAAAATTTGTAAAATGTAGGATGCGGGGACATGGCTGAAACTCATGAGATATAATTGTTGGGATTTTTAGATCTTGCAAAAATCTCAAAAATTACCGAACGCAACAAATATAATCACACCAGATTTTATATAAAAAACCTTCAACTGGAAAATAAGCACGGGATTGAAAACAATCCTCTATCGCCACCAAATTACAATCTTTTGCACAGACGAAAACTGCGAAACCCTCTCATAATACCCTTGAACTCGATTACACTCTTTGTTAAACCCCGATTATAAGAATATTGTCTCTCATTCTCTCTACTAAAAACTCTAGAATACGATGCTTTATTTAAAGACACTCATGACTTGTCCACCAAGTCAACTTAGTCTATAAGAAAACTAAACTACTAGAATTAATCCTAACCTTCAAATTAGGATCCAACTTGGAGTTTGAGTCGGCACCAAACATATCCTCCCTCGACGAGAAATATGCACATATCTCAACGGCTTTAGAAAAACTCACTCTCTTCTTGTTCTTCACCTCTCCCTTGTGGACAAGGGTCTCAGAAGAGTCACCTACACTATTAACAAAACGCTCATCTAAATAGCAAATATGATTGCTATTCTTTCTCCCTCACAAAATTAAATCATCTCTATACACTTTGCACCACTCTCCTTCACCTATATTCTTGTACCCACGGGATACCATCTCACCCAACAAAATTAAATTAGCACAACATGACGGCACATATCTCACATGACGAAGAATTTCGAGTCGACCTTCCCAATGTGAAGGTTGAGGCGAATACTCTCAACGCCTTCTAACCTTCATCTTCTTGTTATTTCTAACAATCACGTCACCAAATTCTTTCTATCTTCTGTGTCAAAATACTCTTTGTTGTTGTAAACGTGCATGGAGGCCGTAGAATCTAACATCCGAGGGTTATTTGCATTAGTGCGATTACTCTCCGTTATCAACACATCTTCATCACTCACAATTGTCGAGGAGTCCTTCCCGTTTACTTG
The DNA here is from genome assembly GCF_001876935.1 of Asparagus officinalis. Lineage (NCBI taxonomy): Eukaryota > Viridiplantae > Streptophyta > Magnoliopsida > Asparagales > Asparagaceae > Asparagus > Asparagus officinalis. The sequence continues at coordinate 32,564,361 of NC_033799.1, read as the reverse complement.
AAGCTTCATCTGCCTAATGATCTTCAAATGATCTCGCATCTAGGAACATCTGAACTGAATGTCATCATTCTCTTCGTAATAGTAGCACTCCCTTTTGCTGATGTCTTGGACCCAAGATTTTGACCTTCCTCAATAACTATCACATCTCTCGTACTTCTCCCTCCATTAGAACCTTCAAAAGCTTGTGTACTCTCACCACTACTAGATGCATTTTTTCCCCATCATTCTTTCATTCTCTTATAGGCATTGTTTTAAATATCCCCGACATGACCCGATATATCCTTTTACAGGGCTTGCCGCAACCGATATGATCTTTAAATGTCTTTTACCGCTTTTTGACTATTTTGAGTGATAAATCCCCAATATGGCCGATATATTAGCCGATATGTGGACCAATATATCTTTTTATATAGTTTGTTGTAAAATAATATATCGTGTTTGGAATTTTTGGGCAAGATATCAAGATTTTTCCATTATATCAAATGACATTTTGTCCTAAAAAAGCAGATCGAATGTTACAACGTTGATTTGTATTTTTGTTTGTTTTAGAAGGTTGATTAGTGATCCTAAACATATATTATTCGTATTTTGTATGCTTAAATTTTATTACATATGTTGAGATTATCTTTTAATGCATTATACTATGTATGCAAACATTCATTATGGCATTCCGATATTTACCACATATCCCCGATATTTCCCCGATATCCGCAATCCGATTTGAATTTTGGTCATCCGATATTTCCCCGATATCCGATATTTAAAACCTTGCTTACAGGAGTACTATCACATTATCAGATATTAAAGTTTGCTTCCCTGCAATTATTGTCTAAACTAACGGCTTGTACGACTTCAGTAAGATAGACAATAGAGTAAGGCTTGCTCTTCTTTTTTATATTTTTCATTGATATTCATAAGTTGACAACTAGCTGATTAAAGTGATTGAAGGCATTGATGTGGTCTTGTCTTTCATCTTCAATGAATAAAGCTCCATCCTCAAATAAAATCGGTTGGTCATAGACTTCGACGCATAAATCCCCTCGAGCTAATCCCACAAGCCTCTTGGCGTGGTTTCCTGCATAATGTTGTACTTGATCTTGGAGGCGAGTGCCAAACGAATTGTGTTGACTTGAAACTCTACCATCCTTCACCCCTTCAGCCTTTTTCTCCTCCAAGCTTGATCAACACCCTGTTGGACAAGAAGATGTTGAACTGTAAACTGCCACATTGTAAAATTTATTTTGCTACTGAATAGGGGAATATCGAACTTTTGACCCAAAGATATCATCCTCTAATCACAACCAAATTCAAATAAGTCACTATAGAAGTTGAATTTGGTAGATCTGACATTAAAAACGAACTCGGCACGTCCCAAGGAATGACTCTTAGATCACCAAAATCCACCTCCAAACCCTTGATCGGTTAACAAATCAATCTGGATCGTTGATCTGGATTTAAAATAAATCCAAACCCGCCAAACACCAAATGGCGAAAACTCCGACACCGGATCACGTGCTCTCAATTGCTCTCTCCTTCATGTGATTCATACCAAGAGAAACTCACGCCTCACTTTGTTTTTTCTTAGTATTTGGTTACTATTTTGGCTATTTAGTATTTATGCACCATTGATTATGGATCTAAGTTTGTTATTTATGTTTTTTTTTTTGCAATTTTATATGAACTTAAACGCATATTTTATTGAAACATTATAATTAAATAAATTAAAAAAAAGGCAAACGCCTAGGTGCCGCCAAGGCGCTTAGCGCCTTCTATAACATTGGTACTGCAGATGTCAGGACAACATGTATATGTTACTATTGGCTTGAATGTATTGCATTTTCTACTGTAAGACATTGCATCTATTCTCAACTTGTGTCTATCACTCGAATTCTTTATCCAGTCATCTTTTTTTAGGTGACTTACAGTCACAATAACAGCTATCATATCCCTTGTCCTTTCATTTCCGCATGTTCATTTATGCATAGTATCAGTGCTTATTGTTATATCTGTCTTATAACCCTGGCCTCATGATGTTTTAACTATGATTGGAGTGTAAACTGGATCACTACGACCAAAGTTTTCCCCACAATGAAAACGTTGGGGGTAAAATCGGACAGATTTTTTAAAATGTTCATTTGTATTTTGTTGCCATGCCTGCGTGCTTGTTATTTTGTTGTGACAGTGATAATGACATCCGTTTACCATATTTCCTTCTAATAGTTTTGTGCAAGAATTCTGGGTTGTTTCGTTAAAACTCTTGTTAATGAAATGCGGGGGTAGTTTCGCACCGTTCTAATAATAAAAAAATTGTGCGAGAATGTGATCCTACATCATAAACTTAAGCAATATCATCTATGTAAATGATCTTTACAATGGAGGAGGAATGTTTCCTTGTCGTTTCAACATAGGGTTAGTTAGAAGAAGTGGAATGTTTTCTTTTTGTATTGATGTACATGTTCTCTTGGATTAGTTTATTTCAGTTAGAAAACATATGGAAGTATCTGAATTTTTTTTTTCTTAAAGGTTTTCTTTCCCCTGTTGGTTAGCGTATACATGGTAGTTGGGACTCTGGCCATTTTAGGGAGGTTATTGTTGGCGGGGGTGTCTTTGCTTATTGGATGCTGCCTTGTTCCATTGCGGGCATACAATAATTTCATCCTTGGGCTCTATCTTTACATTTGCATTTAAGCAGATTTATTTGCTGATTGCAAGATAGGTCAAAGGGAAAGTCATCTTTAAGCAGCCACCGCCCCCCCCGCCCCCTTTATTTGGCATGTCATTATTTTGTTTGGGAGTTTATGTGTGAACAGTTTGGTTTTTTAGCAATCAATTTCACATTGTCTTATTTATTTCTGTGGAATCACCAATGTGCTGGGAGTCCAAAGATTCTTGCATAGTTGAATTATAACCCACAACTTACACCATAACTCTAGAGCTTTGATGTGTAACGGAAAGGATTTTCATGGTATGTACTTAGCTCTAATGTACATTTCCATTTTCATTATTAAGTTTGTTTCTCTGATATACATTCTACTGTGTCAAGCAGCTAATGCTCTTAAAAAAAATATTCTGATGAATACCCATGCTTGTTTCATACCTACCAACAGCTTGAAAATCTTGGTCAAAAGCTCATCTATTTTTATTTTGTTTCGTGTACTTGAGAATAATGAAAAATTTCATATTATACGAAAAGTAAGCTGACCTGACCTCAACTGGACTGTGACCTACATTCACTTAAAGCGAGTTTCAAGTTTGTGGACGCAATTCTTTTGATTTAAGTTGTTTTGCTCGTTAGAATTTTTTAAATTATCTAAACATTGTTGCTGTCCCAAATGTGGAATTTTGCAGGAGATGACACTTGATGAGTATGAGAAAGTTAAGGAGGAGAAAAGGAAATCTCTTCTTGCAATGAAGGCTGAAGAGAGGAAAGTTACCATTGACAAGGAGTTGGAATCAATGAAGCAACTTTCTCTGAAGAAAGGGACTGATGAAATCTTCATTAAACTGGTAAGCATGCAATAAATTCGTGTATATGGTGGTGCATAATTTTGCTAGTGTCAAATATCTTACAAAACTATTTTTGATGATAGGGTTCAGATAAGGAATCAAAAAAGAAAGAAACTGAACGTGAAGAACGAGCGAAGAAGGTAAGTACTTTTCTGCAGTAGACTTACATATAAGGGCTGTTTGGTGTGCTGCAATTGTAGATGTGGCAAATTCTGCATGCATTGGTACAGGAAATAATAACTCAACCATGTCATATGGGTATGTTGTAGAACTAAATGCAAATCCAATACTTGCTCAGTTGCGAAGTTTATTGGATTTCCATTTCCAAATTGAATGCAACAAATGTTGTCGAATGCGATTCCCATTTCTAACCATGTTGTTGCTAATCAAACACTGGAAACGAAAATTTGACTGCAGAGCTTTACTTGTTAAACACAATTCCATGGCGTCGATTACTTGTTTTCTTACATTGCTATTGTGTTTTCCAGTCTTTGAGCATCAATGAGTTTCTAAAACCAGCCGAAGGAGAAAGATACAACTCTGGAGGCCGTGGCCGTGGCAGAGGAAGAGGTGATCGTGGTGGCAGAGGCGGCTTTGGTGGTGGTGGAGGCTATACTCCAGCACCGGCAATTGAAGACCCTGGGCAATTCCCTACTCTTGGTGGGAAATAGAGGGGGTTTTAGGGTTTGCATTATAAACTTGTGCTAGTCTTTAATTTTGCTGATGATGTTAGTTTATTTTGGTTTCTAGTTTCAGAGAAGTTTGTGTGTCTAGATTCAGTGAAATAATTTTTATGTTATTTCCTGTATCTAAATGAATTCCTCCTCATTTTGTCGTGTTCTTCTTATACTCAGGCTTTAAGTTGGTATCTGATGCGAGAGATGTGTCTATTTAAGGGTAGGATTTTTCTCCATGCTGTGGATTTGTCTTAACATACTATTTTCTTTTTCCGTTCTCTTTAATTGTTCAAGCTTTCTAGAAGCTGTTTCTTTATCCACCACATGAGACGTGCTATCTTTGTAGCTAGAGTTTGTTATTATTTCTAAAGGTGAAGATTAAATCGAAATGGTGAAATTCATATTGATCAATCTTTTGGACATTTAAATAATCAAACGTTAGTGGTAAAATCAAGGTGTTTTTTTAGCTCTGCATTCTTTTTTCCTTCTTGTGTTTTATTGTGTACGCCCGGTCTTGCTTTTACTTCTTAATTTCATTAGTTCTGTTGTGCAAAAGTCCAGTGCTATATGGTCACAAGTATGATCGAAACGAATTGAATCCAATACCTTGGAGTGTGTATTCGTATTTATTGAAAATTGTCAAATTTGTGAATTCAAAAAGAAATTCTAATATCATTCTCTAAATTTCCTTCAATTTAGATTTGAATGTAAATATTTTGTAAATATTCGTGAATATTTATAGAATTGTGTGATTTATTTATTTAACCAAAAATGATACTTTATGAAATGTTTGTAAATATTCATGAATATTTATCGTTTCTCATTTAAGGCAATGTACCCTCTCTTTTAAATTTTGAAAAAGTTGGCATGATTGTCTCTAGGGAGGGTTATTGGTTAGGACAAGTTGGGTTGAAGTGAATAATTGTTCGAATGGAACAATTTATCTCTTTGCGCTATTTGAGTGGTGGTAAACTAGGACAAGTTGGGATAATGGAACAATTTAAAACTTTGATTTGATAATTCATTTGAGATAATTGATGATGTGGCACATTATTAAAATATAATATTGTTGTTAATAATCACACAAATATAGTGGGGGTGAGATTGAGTAGGGGGTCGCTGACTTCTTTGAATATCTGATCTTGAGTTGGGCTGCTTTTTCCCTGCACATTTAACAACTCGTAAGAGAACGTGGACTAGTTCCTCTGTTGTCCCTCCGACGATCAAGTTAATGATGCCATCGAGTGGGAAAATAATGAACTGCGCGACTTCTCTAGTGGGGCAAACTTCTGAGAAAATTGCTTACCTTCGCATTTGAAATAATTTCTCATTTTATAGCCATGCAAGAGGGGTATTCTAGTCTTTTTCGCTCGAGTCTGAGCTGACGGCTGAGTCAGTGTCGACTTTACAAGTGTCAGTCGTAGAACGGTCACGGAATGGGTGTTGTCACTTCAACATTAATGAGATGAGATAGGCGGCGCACGAAGCCGGTGTGGTCCGATGTGTCATAAATAGTGCCGGGGATGGAGAAATGATGGCGTCTGCCAAGCATTTAATGTGATTTCGACGCGCTGTCAGTGGGGAAAGGGGGGGGGGGTGATGGCGTCTGCCAAGCATTTAATGTGATTTCGACGCGCTGTCAGTGGGGAAAGGGGGGGGGGGTTCGAGGTCGAAGTTGCCTTTTGGCTTGTATTAAGGGGTGCCGAGAAGTAACGCTTTTCGAGTCGACTCAGTGAGATGCAAGCTAATTAACCGCTTGAGTGGATTCGTAGAGAGTCGCCTTTGATGAGAGGACCGATAAGTATCGCCATTCGAGTCGACTTAGCGAGATTTCGATTCGGCGAGTCGACTAGGTCGATCCTAGCTATCCTAAGTGTCGAGTTGACTGAACGGTGCGTGACGGGGAATATTAGCCTGTTGTTGGCAAGGGGCCATAATTTGGCGACTGAAAACACCATAACAGTTGGCCCCTTTCACTTAGAGTTGGCCTGCGCCGGGTCTGAGTGAAATGAGAACAACTTTGGACGGATACAGATGTGCATTAGATGGGGGAACTAAAAAGTCTTTTCAGATTTAACGTGACTGACATCACCACACGTTCTTTTTTAACTACCGCAGCTCCGCTTTTCATGCCGGGTTGCGGGTTATTCGAGGTTGGTGGGCTGCGTCTTGATCCCGGAGACGCCGCTTTGGATTTTGGGAATTAATCTTGACTATTGGCCAAATTCTGATTCGGCCGTTTAGATTCCGACAGCTGCAGATTCGGCTGTCGATATATAAAGCTGGGGCTAGGGGAATGATGGTTATTGCTCTTTGAAATCTCCTTTTGAGAACTTTGAGATCCTTTCTGTCCATCTTCTCCGGCGATTACTCCCCCATCTACAATAGCATTGGATCCTGTGGATAGACATGCTTTTGCTGGCGGAGTTCCACTCCAAAGTGACCTAAATGCAGATGAGGATGCTCCACGGGAGATTCAACATCCCCCGAGAATATGAGCTGATGGCACCGACAAGGTCGGAGACAGTTTATGACCACGGACCAGATCGGGCTCTACTGTACTTGAAGCACTTGGAGTTCGGCCTGCGGTTACCCTTGCATTCCTTCCTTCAGCAAGTCTTTACGGCTCTGGGGATATCGCTAGCGCAAATAAAGCCGAACGCCATCGCGACCCTGGTCGGGTTCATGGTTATCTGCCATTGGCTGGCGATAAAGTCATATTAGAGAGTCCTGGGC
>NC_033799.1:32554692-32557431 GCF_001876935.1 Asparagus officinalis | reverse complement strand
GTGAGTGTCAAAGTGAACCAGTCCGAGCCTCATTTCCACTTTCAAATGGTGGGCAAGTACAAGCCCATCACCGGCCTCCCTAACTCGAACAAGGACTAGAAGGAGAAGTTTGTCTGGGTCGTGGGGGACGACTTGGACCTGGGCTGCTCGAACTGGCCCCAAATAAGGAGGGAAGCGCTAATGGCTGACGATTTGCTTGACGCCGAGAGGGATGCACAAGATCAAATCAAGGCATATGCTGGCTCTCGCCGAGTGGAGCATCTGCTTGACAACTGGGTCTTGCGGGTTTCCAATATATTTGTCGTGCCTCCCTCCGCCAAGGACCAAGAGAGGGCTTCGGCTCTGATCCTAGAACAGTGGAAGCGGCGATGGCACCGACCTCTTCCTCTGGACGACCCCCAGGAGACTGTTAGCAAGGCCGGAGAAGCGTTCTCCGCCGGGACTTGGCTCCATTGGAGGCTGAGGCAACCGAATGGTAGCCTTCTGCTACCCTTGTCCATAGGCGAAGGAGGAGACCGCAGAGGGATTGAAGAGCAAATACCTCAGGCCGACGGCCGAGGTGGTCGAGACCGACGTTATCCAGGTGGAAGAGTCGGCCTTGGAAGAGCAGGTTAAGGCTCCTAGAAAAGTAGTTTAGGGTGAGGCAAAGAGCCTCCGCCAGACAAAGAGCGGGCATCCGTCGGCCGCACCAAGCCATCTCGTCGCCGGGGGAAAGATCCGGTCGCTGAGGAGATGGCTCCCCTCGCAGGGTTGGAGTTCCCCTACCCTTACTGTGTTGCGAAGATTAGGGAGGAAGAATGAGATAGGATGAGGCAGTACCTCGTTGGGTCCTCGGGGGTCGGCCCTCAATTTGGTCAGGAGCCTGACCCAGAGCACCGGTAGAAGCCTACCCACCATCTCGACGTCAAGGGGTCTGTCCTTGGCTCTCATCTGACACAGGCGAGAGCAGTAGAGTAGTTCTGACTTCCCCGTGACGAGGAGTTCTTGGGAGGAGTTCCCAATGATGGTCTCCACCAAAGCCTCCGAAGCTACTTGGTCCCAGGGGTGTTGGTGGAGCAAGAGAAATTTGGCCGGATGGAACAGGTCCAGTCTTCGTATCTCAAGCTTTTAGGGGAGGTAACTTCCCTGACGACTCAGAATGGGCTACGGAGTCGTCAGCCCTAAGAGATTCCGAGATCAAAAGGCTCAGGCGAGAGGTGGACGAGAGCAATAGGAAGACTAGGAGGCTGGATGAGGCTCTCCAAGAAAGGGACTGTGCTAAGGTGTAGGTCGAAGCCGAGAAGCAGGCGGTGTTGCATGCAAAGCGTCAGCTGGACGAGGAGCATGTAGCGCTCATCAAGCTTCAAGGGGAGGTCGCCCGCCTACAGAAAGTCCTTGGCGATGGCCTTGGCGATGGCCCATAGCCATAACGCCTGCCTTGAGTCCGAGCCTTACCATGAGAGAATCATAGAGGAGTACCGCTAGAGCCATATCGAAAAGACGGAGGTGGCGATAGCCTACAAGACTGGGTACGATTATCTCACTGCGCAGCTTCTAGTCAAGATGAGGAACCCACCCGGTCGCTTCCACTACCCACCCATCGTGACCAAGTGTCTGGACGAGTTGGTGGAGGTGGAAGCACTTGGGGGAGGACTTGATCTTGGCGAGGATGAGGGGGGTTCGGACAATGAATCTCCTGGGGCTCTAGGCGGGAGAACCAATGAAGGAGGTGACTGCTCGATTCCCCCGCTGACGGTGGCTAGCGACTTTTTGCCTCTGACCCGAGGAGCGGAGATGGACCGTTCCTAGTTCTTAAAATTTTCTATCTCGCCTTTGCGTTGTACATGTGTACATGTACTTGTAGATACACCATTATAAATCAATAAAGAGATACATTTTATCCCTAAATTAATTTCTTTATGCTGTGCAATCTTATTTTGGAGTTTCTGGATGAATTAGCTCATGGGCTCGTAAACTTATCCGTTTAATCGATGAGGGCTCGTCCCTCGTTAAGAAGGCATATGTTGAACTTAAATAGTCATTTTGCTTTTGTTTTTGTGTCTTGGTTTAGAAGAAGATTGAGTCGACAACTTCCGTAGATTGGCATTTGAACCCCCTTAGGGGTAGGTGCCTGAGAGTCATGAGTCAGCTTCATGAAGGGTCGACTACTTTTGTGGAGAGTTAACACAATGGTTCTTTCAAGCATGTTCGCTGTCGGCTCTATAAGGTAGACTAGGTCGGGTCGACTGTTTATTGAATAGATGTCATTTGGTGAGTTTCCAGATGTCTTTATTAGGTAGGTGAAACGTCACTGTTCGAAATGACGTGATGACGTCATCGGAAGCCAAAAGGCTGATGTCGCTTTAATTTTCGAATGAAGAGGCGTGGAGTAAAGAGGGAGACACTTCGAGTTTCATGCGAACCGTTTAGATTTCAAGGTGTATCTCGTCCATTCATTTTGAATTGAGCCGACCATTTAGATTATTCCACGTGTCTTCCTCGGGTGCTATATATAGTTCACTGGTTGTCAAAGGGAGATCTTTTCCACAAACTCTTGCTCTAGATTCTCGGCGTTTGTCTCTTGAATTTCTCCAACTTCACAAACTTTTAGCCATCTTTCATGTCTGCTCAAACTTCTACCGTCGGTCGCAACGAGGAGAAGATTGATCTTCTTCGGCCACTCCGCTCGAAGATTTGCACCCAAGAGCTTGAGATGTACTACGAACTTTATGATCTCCCCAAGGCCTTCACGCTGTCGGC
>NC_033799.1:32551677-32554672 GCF_001876935.1 Asparagus officinalis | reverse complement strand
CGCCCACCTTGAGTATGGGCTTCGGCTGCCGCTCCATCCCTTCATCAGGGATGCGTGCGTTGTTCTAGACGTGTCCCCCTCTTAGTTCACACCTAACTCGATTGGGGTTTTGGTGGGTTTCTTTGTGATTTGCCACCGGGTCAGTGTCTCGCTAAGCATGGGCTTGTTAGGGAACCTGGTAGGCGTTAATGAAATTACTCTAGAGGGGTGAATAAGGTATTTGCTAATTTAATCCAATTTCGATGTCAAATTAAAACTTATTAACAATCTATCCAAGCAAGTATATGATATTCAACAAGTTATGAGCAAGTATATGCAATTTAAACTAAGGGGGATATAAACATGAGACAATGGCTATATAGAATAGAATGAACAATGGGCACAAATAATACGCCAAGGTAAAACACAAACACACAATATGATCACGGAGTTTGGTCACTCCTAACCTACGTCTTCGCTCCTCACTCTCGAGGAGAATCTCCACTATCACAACCGGTTTTCAACGTTCACCGAAAATTTTTACAAGCCACACAATCAGTTTTCTAGCTCACCGAAAACTCTTACAACTCTCACACTTGTTACTACATAATACACCCTCTAAGTGTTGGCTTAGCCCGTGTCACCTTCCTCCAGTGCTTGGATTTACCACCTCTCTCTAGACTTTACTACCGATGCCACTCCTTTTGGAATTGACCCTGTCTCTCACCACACACGCCTCTCGTTGTACTTATGTATTACAATGTGATCTCACAAATTAAGCACAAGTACAAAGTGTTCTCTAAACAATATGAGAACATAATTAAGCTCACACTTAATGATACAATCTCACAACCCCAATATACTATGTATGAAATACTAAAGCTCAAGTGAGTGTGTGTAAACAATGAGCAATATAAAAAATAAACTAAATGTAAATTCTAGCTAAATAAAATGAATAAATAACAAATAAATGTATGAAGCTAGAAATTGAGTTTAGAGGAATCTTCTCTGAAAACAAGAGAGGGAGATGGATGAAATTAAAGCTCAAACAATAGAATTAATATGCTCTTCTTCTTGTGAAACTTTCTTCACAACCACAAAATACTTGTGAAAACACACTTAAACAAACTTTAAAAATACCCTTAAACTTCTTTTAAAACTTTCTTAAGTATATAAAATAGTTATGGCAAGGGGTATATATAGGGTAGAAGAACTCAGCTCAAGAAACCAACAAAAAACACTAAAAACATTAAAAATAACAAAATCTGGAAAATAGCCATTATTGTGCAATGGTCATATTATAAGTCGACTTATGACAGATATAAGTCGACTTATGTCTTCATGTATGTCTTCATGAGTTGACTTGTATGAGTTATAAGTTGACTCAGCTAACGAAAATATATAACTGCACAACATATCATAAGTCGACTTATGAGTCGACCTAAACATGCACATTACCTGAAATGCGCAGTAAATTTCAACTTTAAATCTTGTTTAAAAATATCATGTAAATTTTAAAAAATGTAAAACTATGGAAAATATTTATAAACATGATAATGAACATGTTATAATTTTTTTTTTCAAATTTCACTTCCCATTTGTGAAATCTCATCATTTTACAAAACCGGTCAAAATACGAAATCTCGAAAACACATGATTTTGACAAAATGACTTCAAACAAGTTTGAAACTTCTTTTAAATGGATTAATGGAATTTTTAAAAGATGTTTGACAATTATAAACAAGTCTTTAATCCATAAATATGTTATTTTCCTAAAAACGATAAAACGTGATAAATATGAAACATATGAGTATGTATGTGAAAATATCTATTGTTTTTTTCCTAAAAACGATAAAACGTGATAAATATGAAACATATGAGTATGTATGTGAAAATATCTATTGTTTCATATTTGTATAGCTAAACCAACATATGAGTATGTATGTGAAAATATCTATTGTTTCATATTTGTATAGCTAAACCAAAAACAACTTATCTACATAAATACATGTATATAAATGTATCTATTGTTTTAATACTTGTATGGAAAAAACATGTGGTTGTGGATGAATTGAAAAATGGATAAACCAAGAAATTGTGTGTGTGTATGATTTAAGCTCTAAGCATTAACAGACATAGTATAAATCTATACTACAAACACTATAAACAATACCCAAGCTTGATTGATCTTCAATAAAGCTTGTCTTGGTTGCGGATGAAGCTTGATCTTCAATTTGACTTTGAATTGCAAATGGCTTCATTCTGATATTCTGCCAACCTCATTTAGATATCATCTTGAAGGCGCAATCCAACCAACCTCCAATATCGATGTTTGTCTAGAATACCTAATAAACAAATACAAACACTAGACAAATGATGTTAGGGATTGTTTGTAAATCATTAAAATAAGATTAGACCGTAGGCTCATAAACATGTGACCTAACAGTTAAGTCGACGAAGAAGGACCCCCATTACTTTCTCCAAGACACTAGGGGTTGTAAGTTCGCGTCGGACGCTCCAGAGTCGGATAGAGACTGAAAGGAGCGGTTTGTGTGGGTTTTTAGGGACGATGGCGTCCTGTCCTCCCCCATCTGGCCCGAAATCAACAACGACGCGCTGAAGCCGTGTGTCCTTACTGCTGAGGAGAGGCCACAGCTTGAGAAGATCCGCTCTTACGCTGGGTCTCGGGAGAGAAGATCTTTGAGATTGCGTCTCTTCGGGTGGCTAACATATCAAGGGTCCCCCCAACCGAGGCTAACAAGGTGTGAGTAAGCCTGTTAGCTCTCCCTCTAGAAGAAAGCCCTCCAAGGAGTTCGAGGGGGGAGGGTTCGGCTCGTCCATGAGGCCCCATAAGAGGTTGAAGGGTACTCTGGATCCTAAGGAAGTAGGCGGCCTAAGGTCGCATGTGGCGGAGATAGCGACTAGATTGGCTGTGTCGAGAGCCACGACCAGAAAGGAAAGAAGAGAGAAGAAGAGGAGGCTGGTCGGGAGCCAAGGTCCTAGCGGGTCGGTTGGG
>NC_033799.1:32545577-32551660 GCF_001876935.1 Asparagus officinalis | reverse complement strand
CGTCCCCCTTAGCCAACAGGCTGAAGTCATCATTATTGATGACGTCTCCCCCTCTAGGCTAGTAGGAGAGGTCCGAGCAGTTGCGACTTGTGGGGTAGTAAAAGTTAATTCCTTTTGAAAGAGAGGGAGATTTGTATTGATAAGAATGACTTATTACAAATCAAGAAATCAAAATTACAACATAAGTGCAGAGAATGCTCTTCTTGTTTAGCGTGGGTTCTTCGGTAGCGATATGATGCCTCACTCGGATGCTTGCATCGAGTTTGCTTCCCTTGGATGATCCGATCGAAATTGTGGTTGAGCTTTAGTACGTAGTAGAAGCTCTTGTGTGATTGAGTTCGATTATACCCGAGATTGATGAGTATCAAGGCCGAAAGCTTAGAGAGGGCTATAATGCAAGAGTTTGCAGAGAGCTAATGAGTCTCAAATTTAAGAGTTCACATTGAGTCTACTTCAACAATCCAAGCAAAGAGCTAGGAAGGTTCTACCAAGCAAGCCAATGAAGATCTTTGTTTGAAGAGCCTTGAGGAAGCCAATTAGCTAGTCTACAAAAAGAAGAAGCCAAGAGCCTTAAGAGAAAGTCTCCAAATGATTCAGCCTCTGGTTGGAGAGTCTTGAAAATGCCAAGATTCTCAACCAAATTGTTAGCTGAACCCCTTTCACGTTAGCAAAGGGGTCCTATAAATAGGCAAGGGAAGACATGAGTCATTCCTTGATTTGTGAGATGTGACCACTAATAGGAGTAAGGAGTAGCATACTCCCCCTATAGCTATGGGATGTGACCACTATAGGGGTGATGAGAGCCATGCCTCATTACCCAAGATGTGGGAAGTGGGTAGGCCCACTCCTACAAGCAAGCATCTGCTTGCACTGTTCAGGCGGGGCTGACAGGCTTGCAGGTGAGCTTGAGAGCTGCTTGAACGTTCAGGCAAGCTTGCAGGCGAGCTTAGCAAACAGGCAGGGTCGGCTGGCAGGCCCCTCGAGCGTGTGAGCTGGCGTTTGTTGACAAGCTGAGTTTTTGCGGACGGACTCACTGCAGGCGGACTTGATTGGTGCGGGCGAACAAGGCATTCAGGCAAGGTCGAGCTCGTGCTGGCGAGCTCAATACATGCAAGCACTTCTTGGCCTCAGGCAAGCTTGACTTGTGCTGGCAAGTCAAGCAAACAGGCGAGCTTTTGCTTGACCTCTTGGCAGGCGAGCCAAACAAACATGCAAGCATGGCTTGGCCTCAGGCAAGCTTGACTTGTGCTGGCAAGTCAAGCAAACAGGCGAGCTTTTGCTTGACCTCTTGAATGCAGGCGAGCTTTGCTTGCTTTGAGCACGCAGGTGAACTCAAATAGGTGAGCTTTGAGCTCTCTTGTGTAAAGGCAAGTTTTATTGCCTACACGGCTATTGAAGCTTGGGCCCGTGCTGAAGAGACTACCAGCCAGAGTCTTGTGCCTGAACCATCCCACAGGCCAAGCAAGGAGCTTGCTGGGACTTCGGGCGTTGGAAAGCAAACAACACCACCTCCGCCCCTGCAGAATCCTTGGCGAGCGAGGCCAACGAGGAGTAGAAGGACAACTCCTCCTGGCCTTTCTGCCATTGGGTCTCGGAGCTAGACCCCTAAGTCTGGAAGAAGTCTATGGCTATGTTGAGTGGAGTGCCACTGTGCCCCTGTTCGCCCAGAAGGGAGTTCCCAGAGGGCGACAGGTTCATCCCGGAGGCGCTTCTTGACAGTGAGAGTTCGGTCTTAGGGTCAACAACGACCCAAGTCCGAGCGATCTAACATTTCACCCTTTCAAAGGACGAGGGGTTCTTACGGGAGATGCCGAGCGTCGGCTTGCATTTGGCCCTCAAAGGCTACTTGTTTCTGGGGGCCCTGCTCGAGGTGGAGCTATTTAGCCGACTTTCCTACATGTATCACTCCCCTCCTAAGTTGGAGGTGGACTTTGCTAGGGAGAAGTCTGTTAGGGAAGAGGCGGAGAAAAGGGCACCGCCTTGGAGGTTGAGCTAAACAACAACGAAACCAACTGACGTCGGGAGCTGGACATGAGGGAAAAGCTCATCAAAGGGTTTAGACCGTACAACGCCAAGCAGACAGCTTCCATCAAAAATCTCTAAGGCGAAGTGGCCCAACTAAGGGAGGAGGTCGGCCGTCTCCAACAGGGAGTCTCCGAGCGGGATGACCGCCTATCTTCTCTAGAGGAGGAGGTTAAATTCTAGAGGCGTCTCAAGGTGACGGCTCAGGAAGATGCTCGATCGAATCATCTCTTGGCCGAGCATCTGAAGCGGGACCTTGAGGAGGAGCGATTAGCCCACCAGACATCCACCGCAATCATCAAGGACCTAGAGGATTAGCTCGCTCGCCTGGACTCAGAATAGTACAAGGTGAAAGTGGTCAATGACTGGCTCTAGGGTCCCTTAGGGAAAATTGAAGTGGCCTTGGCATGCAAGACTATCGTTGACTATCTAGCTTCACTGCTCCTCCTGCCTCTTGCCCTACACCAATCCGATTTTATCCTCCTCAAGTTTCTTGCTGCCTTGACCTCCTCAAGGAGATCGAGGCGAGTGGAGGAGGGCTGGAACTGGCCATGGGTGATGGGGATGACGATGAGTTAGGAGACGACCCCAGAGAAGTCCCTCCCACTTCCTCTTCTGCTACTCCAGCCTTTGCCGTCTCTACAGAGGATCTCCCAAGCCCTACTCCGACCCTAGCCGAGAGGCCTGAGAGCTTGTATCTTTTCCTTTTCTTTTTGTAAATATCGATATGGGTAATGTAATAAAATTTGTTTGAAGTTGGAATAAAGATTTGCACTTTGCTTTCATTCTGGAATTTGCCTTCAATTACTTTTTGTTTTAGCTTTGGTTGTTTGTAGCTCTATTCTAGCTGGGAGAACAAGTGCTAGTTTCCACGAGTCAGTTGTGTCATGGCGACTCGAGTGTTGATGGGTCGAATCGATTGGCTCGTCTACTATCTTTTATCGGCGAGATGTCTTGGTCTTTTTGTTGAGGACTACCGAAAGGTTGGGACGCCTAGGACTTAGTGGGGACGCCTAGGTTTTTTCAGTAAAATAACAACCCGAAGGTTGGGTGCCTAGGTCTTAGTAGGGACGCCTAGGTATTTTCGGCAAAATAACAATCCGAAGGTTGGGTGGCTAGGTCTTAGTGGGGATGCCTAGGTCTTTTCGGCAAAATAATGCCTAGGTCTTTTCGACAAAATGATAACCCAAAGGTTGGGTGCCTAGGTCTTAATGGGGACGCCTAAGTCTTTTTGATAAAATGACAACCCGAATATTGGGTGCCTAGGTCTTAGTGTGGACGCCTAGGTCTTTTGGACAAAATGACAACCCGAAGGTTGGATGCCTAGGTCTTAGTGAGGACGCCTAGGTCTTTTCGGTAAAATGACAACTTGAAGCTTAAGTGTCTAGGTCTTAGTGAGGACACCTAGGTCTTTTTGGCCCGTCGGGGGCAGTCGAGTCACAAGCGTGGGATCCTATCACGTGGCGGGTGTGCCTTAGGATTATCATGAGAGGGCACAAAGGGCTTGGAATTCCTGCATAGATTTGGCACTTCGAGAGTGTGACACAAGAGTCAGATTTAAAAGGATTTCCTTTATAATAAATGAAATTTTGTATAAGGTTATTGAAAGTATTTCTTAAGATGCTCAATGTTCTAGGGGTGTTGCAGGATTCTTCTATCTGGGGCTCTTAGCCGATAAGTGCCTGCTCGCAACTCCTCAAGGACTGTTTATGAGCCTTCCCAATTAGGAGCTAGCTTGTCTCTTCTGGTATCTTTATCGAAGGTGGCTTTGGGAAGGACGAGGTCACCGACGTTGAATCTCCTGGGCCAGAACTTGTTGTTGTAGTACCAGGCGATTTGTTGCTGATTGATGACCTGGGTTCGAAGCGCTTTGTCACGGATTTCATCTAAGAGGTTGAGCCCGACCCGAAGTCCTTCTGAGTTCAAGTCCTCATCAAAGTGCTGCAGTCGGATGGTCAGCATGCCGACTTCGACTGGGGTGACTGCCTCGGTGCCATAGGCTAGCTTGAAGGGATTTTCTCCTGTTGAGTTCTTGTGGGTTGTGCGGTAAGACCAAAGAATACCTGGTAGTTCATTGACCCAGTTTTCTACCGCCACGTCCACCTTCTTCTTTAAGGCTTGGAGGATGCATTTGTTGGTAGCTTCGGCCAGTCTGTTGGATTTGGGGTGGACGATTGAGGAGAACTTGAGGCGGATATTGTACTCTTCACAAAAACTTCGGAAGACCCCACTGTTGAACTGAGTGCCGTTATTGGTTATGAAGGAAAGGGGCACACCGAATTGGCAGAGGATAGAAATTCAAATAAAATTCGTGACATTACTTTCACCAATCTTGGCTAGAGGTTCAGCTTCAATCCATTTGGTGAAGTAGTCGATTACTACAATGAGAAATTTTCTCGTCCTGAATCTATAGGGAGAGGACCTAGTAAATCTAATCCTTATTGAGCGAAGGGAATAGGACTCAGGATGGAGGTTAGTTCAGTGGTTGTTATTCGCGGGATGGATGAATAGAGCTGACACTTTTTACATAGAGAAACGAGTCATCTGGACTCAGCTAATATGGTGGGCCAGTAGTTCCCTTAGCGGATGATTTCCTGCGCAAGGGTTCTGGATCCAGGATGATTCTCTCATGTTCCCTCATGGATCTCCTTGAGAACATATCTAGCCTCCGATGGCCAAGACACCGAAGATAGGGAGCCCATGCTGCTGCTAGAGTATGATATCCAATAGAATTAACTGTTAATCATAAGGTAGTGACAGGAGTTCATTTGTAGACGCCTGGCTTCGGCGGTACTCTCGGGCAATGTGCCTTGTGTGAGGTAAAGGGTGATAGGATCTAGACAATAAGGTATTACGGGAGTATCGGTTTGCATGACTGTCTCTGGCGGCCTAGAGATGCTAGGACACTCGAGGGTGTCAGTGTAAATGGGCCCTGAGATGTTTCTTGAGCTTGTTGACTAGAGCTTGGAGAGGGCATCCACCTGGGTGTTGGGAGCGCGGGGGACCTGGGCTATCTTGAAATCCATGAAACTAGCTAATATCTCATTAGTAGCTTTGAGGTACAAGACCATTCTTGGGTCTTTAGCCGCGTATTGCCTATTCACCTGATGGACGACCAAATGTGACTTGGCCAATATATAGAGGCGCTCGGCCTTTACTGCTTGGAAGGCTCGGAGGCCAACAAGAAGAGCTTTATATTCGGCTTTATTGTTTGAGGCCAAGAAACTAAAAGCGATGGAGTGCTCGTGCGTCGACCCATCTGGGCTGCGCAGGACTATCCCCCCTCCACTGCCGGCTTCTCCTGAGGACCCGTCCACCTTCAATAACCACCAAGAAGCAAACTCTGGCGAATTATATTCCAAGGTGCGACGGGTCTGTGGGTCAGGTGCTTGGATTGATGGGGGTGCTAGAGGTTCTTGCTGTGTCGATGGTGAGGGGGTGTCCGGCTCATCGTCTGGTGACGTCGACTCGATAAGAAAGTAGGCTAACGCTTGAGATTTAATCGTCGTTCTTGGCTCGAACTATACATCATATTCGCTGAGTTCGACTGCCCAGGCGATCGTTCTCTCGGAAGTTGTGGGGCTACCCAGTGCTTTCTTCAGAGGTAGACTTGTTTGCAAGATTATGGAATTAGCTTGGAAATAGGGGCGAAGTCTCCTCGTGGTGGTGATGAGGATGAAAGCAGCTTTTTCTATGAGGGGGTAGTTGAGCTTGCCCGCTTTCAGGATTCGGCTCACATAGTACACATGCTTCTGGATGTTCTCTTCCTCTCGGATAAGGATGGAGCTGACGACTTCGGGGGAGATAGCCATATATAGGTGCAATGTCTCCCCTCTTATAGGCTAGCTCGACAATGGTTTAGTACTCAAGTAGGCCTTGAGGTCCTAAAAAGCTGCACTGCATTTGGCCATCCAAATCATGCTCTCCTTCAGTTTCTTGCTTCCCCTTAATGTTTTGAAGAACGAGAGGCTCCTCTCGGTAGATTTGGAAAGGAAATGACCTAGCGCCACTATCTTTCTGTTTAGCTTCTAGACGTCCTTCAAGGTGCATGATTTGGGTAG
>NC_033799.1:32544372-32545567 GCF_001876935.1 Asparagus officinalis | reverse complement strand
GCTATCTTTTCCGAGTTGATCTCAATTCCTCTCTAGGTGATCATGAACCCTAGGAACTTTCCCGATTGCACCCCAAAGGCACACTTGGATGGATTGAGCTTCATGCGGTAGCGTCAAAGATGGAGAAAGTCTCATCCAAGTCATATGTAGGTCGATGCTTGTTTCGACTTTACCAGTAGGTCGTCTACATAAGCCTCCAAATTGTGACCGATCTGGTGCTTGAAGACCTTGTTGACAAGTCTCTGATATGTTGCACCAACATTCTTGAATCCAAATGACATCATTTTGTAACAGTAGGTCCCCTGGTCAATGATGAAGGAGGTCTTCTCCTAGTCATGCTCTGCCATATAAATTTGGTTGTAGCCGGAGAAGGCGTCCATGAAACAAAGTAGCTCATGCCCCGCACTCTCGTCGACTAGCTGATTGATTTGAGGTAGGGGATATCTGTCTTTGGGACAATCTTTGTTGAGGTCTGTGAAGTTCACACACATCCTTCATTTGTTTAGAGCCTTCTTCACGAACACCATGTTGGCCAGCCATTCTGGGTTCTGCACTTCCCGAATAAAACTGGCTCTAAGGAGCCGTTCGACTTCATCAACAACGACCTTCTGTCTCTTAGGGTCGAGATGTATCTTCTTCTGTCGCACAATCTTGGTGTGCCAGTAGACTGCTAGCTCGTGGCTTATCACTTCAGGGGGGATCCCAGGCATATCTTTAGGTACCCAGGTGAACATATTAGCGTTTTCCTACAAGAACTCTGTTAACGCTCCTCGTAAAGGCTCTATGATGCTAGATCCGATCTTGAATGTCTTCTGTCCTTCCTGGTCGATCGGTATTTCCTAGAACTCTTCCACTAGTGTCGCCCTTTGCCGCTCCGTTGCTTTCTCTATCTGGAGACATGCTTTCTTAGGAGGGGGCTCATTGAGGTGCCCCTCTTTTCGAACCATGTTAAGAGCTTCTGCAAGAAAGGTGTTGAGGATAGTGAGGATGAGTCTAGGTGTTGGGTTCCTCCGTCAGTCCCTCCTGTTGGACCGGTTTGAGTGGGAGTTGACTCTTGGGGGGTCTCTCAGCTACTTCTGCCTTGCTGGGAGGGTTCTTGCCGATTCTGGTGTCAGCATCGCTGTCGACGCTGTTGTTGGTGTTGGTGGTGCTATTGCTGCTGCCGGTGCTACTACTGCCGCTGCCCAGGTCATAG
>NC_033799.1:32535438-32543450 GCF_001876935.1 Asparagus officinalis | reverse complement strand
GCCGTGGAGGTATCTATGGCCCTGGCTGCTGTCTTATAAGCTCGGGCATCCTCCATGTCTATATACCCATTGGCTTTGGGCATCGGTTGTTCATAATTGGCGACCGACTTCTTGGCCAGTGACTCAACTAATTTGTTATTCTACAGGCTGGCCACAAGAGCGGACATAACAACCAAATTTTCTAGGTCATTGACCTTCAACCTCTTCGCCTGGAATCTCTTGAAGTAGGCTCTAAATCTCTCTCCAGGCTCCTATCTCGTCTATATTAATACATGAGGGGGGATCTTTTGTTTGGTGTTAGGCAAGAAGTGGTGGATAAACTTCCGGTTGAGTTGTTGGAAGCTGCTGGTGGACTTCTTCTTGAGGGTGTTCCACCAGAGCTTGGCGCTCCCTGACAAAGTAATGGGGAAGGATCGGCAAATGATAACTTCTGATGCTTGGAGAATGCTCATTATATCATAATAGTTCTAGATATGCTCGGAGGGGTCTCATTCGCCCTTGTACTTCTCCATGTGAGGCATCTTGAACTTCTCACATGGAGCGTTCATGAGTCCGTCGGAAAGAGGGGTGTTCCCCTATTAGGTCTCGTGTTTTGATAATGATTTATAAACCCAATTATTGGTACTAATTGCTTGTCAAATGATCCTACGTAGGATGTATTTATCAAGCAATATAGTGCAATGTAAAAGAGGATGGATGTACTTGCACGTTAACGATGATATTTATGGAGGTGGAGACAAGTTGATGAAGAAGCCTTAAATACTCAAAGATCGACTCAAGCAAATATCTACTTAAGAAGAGCGTTCAAGTATATATTCAAGAAGAGCTTCATCAACTTTGTAAGCGATATTTGTATTTTACTTCTCTCTAGATTATAATGTAGGCAAGAATTAAGTTTGATAACTATTGAAGCAATAGGAGATTACACACACACACACACACACACACACACACACACACACACACACACACTTCAAAGTTTGTTTTTGATAAAATCTTCAAAAACCATTTTAAACAAAAGTTTGTTTGAAGAAAATACATTTTTATCCTTAGTATATTATATCTTAAAGTATTTTTCAAAGTTTTACAATTTTTGAAGTTGTTCTGCTCTTTAAAATAAATTTAGAAAATCAACATATTTAGATATCTGTTATGTCACTAGATGGTTGACGAGCATACCTATCAGTCGACCGATTAGTGCTTTTGTTTTCCTAAATATTAGCTTCTGGATGGTGGACCGATATACAGATTAGTCGACCGAACAGGTTTTTATTCCCCCCCCACAAATGGCCTTTGGACGGTTGACCGATACACAGATCAGTCGAACAGTTGTGTTTTGTCTTTCCTATAATTGACCAACGATTGACTGGTCAATCGACCGATATAATCGACCAGTTGACCGATTGTGTTTCGTCCTGGTAACAGTTAGTTTTATCTGAATCCGGTTTTTAAAGGATTTGATCTGAATTTCTGGAAAACGATTTTGAGCAGATTTGATCCGAGAGACTATAAATAGTCATCAAGACCTATTTGTTAAATAACTAGAAGAAAAACTTAAGATTTTAATATTGAGACTTCTAAGCTTAATTCTTCTACTCATTCTCTAGTTCTTCCTCTTTTCGGTTTACACTTTCATATCTTCACAATCCTAGTTCTTCAACAGTCTATCTCTCTATTCTTGTCATAAGATTCTTGTAAGAGAGGTTGTTATCTTCATATTGTGAGGTATTGTGTGGAGAGTGTTTTCATCAAAAGTTGATTTTTTCATTGTTGTTAAACCTGTTATACCGTTTATCGATTACAAGTTCAAATTGAAAGAAAAGTCGATCTTTTTATAAGATATTCTTACAATAAAAATTAAAGATTATAACTTTATCAAACAAAACACATCAATAGTTTATCTCCTATTGCTTTGCGTGAGATCTTTGTCTGTGCTGGGGACACGTTAGTCCGTGGACCATCACGAATCAGATCCGGTTGAAAAGTTTGATTAATGCTCTTGTTTCATGAAGGAAACAATTGCAGCAACGACAATCACGACCAAACGAGATTGTGGCTCTTCTCGAGATCAAAATAAAGTTTGATCCGGAGGAAAGAGGGAGAGAGAATCTCAAATCTTTCAAAGGCTTTTTCTTTATGAAAAAGTTTGCCAAGATTTGCCAATTCTCCTCTAAAATTCGTAGTTTACTGCTCAATTTGACAGTACCTCGCCCTCAGATTTCAGATCCTCTCTAATGAAAACCCTGGGCTTCTATTTATAGGCTTTTATCGTCACGTTTTCTGATAAGATTAAGTGTTTTGATGTCATCTACAGTTGATAACCGCCCAGGCACTCTTAAGGATAGCTTCAGAATAGTTGAGAAGGTCCTGGGACAAAAGAATTCTAATAAAACATCGAAATCCACGTTTTGGGAAGTTTGGGAGACTAAAATAGTCGTGGTGGCTCACATGAGTGCGAGCCTTCTGGCCTGTTGTTATGTCTTTTTGACCCTTTTGGCTATTTGTATCTTCTTCGGTTTGCTTACTTTCCCCTTTACGCGTGTTTCGTCACTTTGTTGACTTGTGCGCTTTACCGATTTGCTTCATACATTTTACCGGCGTTAGATAATCTTCTTTGACCCGGATGATGACGTTCATCATCTTCTCTTTGTCTCAAGCTGCGTGTGGGAACCCATATGTAATTTTTGATGCCTACAGATATCCCCTCCAAAGTATTTCGGTCTCGTTTCTTTTATAGAAGAACCTGAAATACTTTGGATGTGATAGGCCTAACCTCCAGTCAGTGTGAAAGGACCTATAATTGGCTTCAGTTCTTAACTTCTTCAATTCTCAGTCTATTCGGTATTTTGTCAAATAGTTGAGATTCTAGCGGTACTGCGTTTATTGTCTGACCGTTGTTGAATTGAATTTGGTGTATTGTTTTCTGATCTTAGCTCGTGTTGTTGAGTCGATGTTGAACCGACTATCTTCATCGGGGATTCATATCTGAATTACGATTGAACTCCCTGGGATCATCCTTTGATATGAAATTGATCCGAGTCTTGTTTCGGCTAAAAATTATCGACGCATTAACCTTTGTCACAATGTGTTGACTGGCATCGACTTTTCCTTGCAACACTTTGACCAGCATTGGCCTTCATTGCAACGTATTGACCGGTGTTGACTTTCATTGCAATGCGTTGACCGGCGTTGTTTTTCATTGCAATGCGTTGACTGATGTTGACTTTTATTACAACATATTAACCGGCGTAAATATCAAGGTTGCAGGACCAACTATTGCGGCTTGGTTCTTCTGCATATATGGATCATATCCTGAAGTTGTCGGATCCTTAAGTCACGAGACCAACTAATGGAGCTGGTGCGTCAATGACTTTCAACATTTATAGGATTTTTGGTAAACGCTCAGCTATCTACGGGTTTGATGAGCCTTTATCGATTACCGTTTGAGTCGGGCTAGCATGCAAATTGTTTAAGTCCGTTCTGCATGTAACGTTATGCTAAAAGAGTTAACCCTTTTAGTGCTATGATATTGAATACGTAGACTTTGTTTTTTTACGGGAATAGACTACCCGACAATACGTGTTAGGTGATGACTCATCCCTACTTAGGCTTCAGGATAAAATTCCCTAGACTTGGAATCTGGTATCTTTTTCACTCGGTGAAAGACTAAACCGACAACGTGTGTTAGGCATTAACTTATCCCTTCTTAGGATTCAGGATAAAATTCTCAGCGTGTGTAAGACACAAATTATAGTGTTATTAATAACAACCTGCCATAATGTCGAATATGTGGGCTTTTATCCTTTTCACGACAAAAAACTAACCGACAACGCGTATTAGGCGCTGACTTATCCCTAGTTAAGCTTCAAGATAAAATTCCTCAGATTCAGATTCTGGTGTCTTCTTCAATCGGTAAAAGACTAAACCGATAACACATGTTAGGCGTTAACTTATCCTTTCTTAGGATTCAAGATAAAATTCCCCACGCGTGTAAGGTACGGATTTTGGTGTTATTAATAACAACCTACCATAACGTCGAATATGTAGGCTTTTGTTTTTTTACGATTAAGAACTAACCGGCAACGCGTGTTAGGCGCTGACTTATCCCTACATAGGCTTCGGGATAAAAGTCCTCAGACTCGGATTCTGGTATCTTTTTCAATCGGTGAAAGACTAAACCGGCAAGGCATGTTAGGCGTTGACTTATCCCTACTTAGGATTCGAGATAAAATTCCTCGTGCGCGTGAAGCATAGATTTTAGGAGTTATAATGTTAAAAGATTATGTCTTCTCTTGGGGCAAAGACGAACCCGATGCAGGAGAGAAAGAATATTATATTCTATCTCCCAAAGCTGAAAAAGAAAATTTTATATTCTATCTCCAGTTTCCAACGGAAACTCAAAGTGGGATTTCCACTTCCAGTATCCGGGAAGGTAAAACTAAGAGTGGGATCTCCACTTCGAGAATAAAAAAGATTCAGATAATCCTAACTGTCGAAAGATTTGATTACCAAACTAAAGGTGGATTTCTCGTTTATCGAGAGTGAATTGCGGTTTTGGTTCTAATTGCAGGAAGGTTTAACCAAATGAGAGGTTTGAGATGACTCTAACTATAGGAATGTTTGATCGCTCGATTTGAAAGTGGAGCTCTCATTCATGAAAAAAATCAAGAGGAGATTTTGGTTGTGGTCCTAACTGTAGGAAGGTTTGACCAAGTGGGAGGTTGGAGACAAACCTAACTGTAGAAAGGTTTGATCGTTCAATTTGAAAGTGGACCTCTCGTTCATGGAAGGAATCGAGAGGAGATTTTGGTTGTGGCCCTAACTGTAGGAAGGTTTGACCAGGTAGGCAATGAGAGTGGGAGTACAAATCATAATGGGAGTGTTGACTTGTACCGATCACTCAGTGGGGGTTCTTGGTGTTAAGTGATAAGAACTTAACACGAAGGGATTTGACAATCGTCAAGGATTGGCAGATTAAAATTCCAAGCATTATGCTCTGACTCTAACAATGGGAGTGTTGAGTGTACAGATAAGTGTGAGTTTGAATGGATTAAACCAGGAAGAATTTTAGTGGACACACTGTTAATTAATTTGATCAGTGAGGGATTTTGTGATAGAAGATTGTAAATCGTCAACAACAGTGGGATTTTTTTTGTGAGGGAAGATTGATCCAACAAAGTGATCAAATCTCGTCTCAGCAAAAGAGTGCTTAGAAGTTAGTGAAACTGATCCCAACAATTGGATGTGTTTCACTCTTGGAAGCATTTAGAGTTCAAGTGGGAGTTTCTTATTCATCCCATTTTGTAGCGGTCGGGTTATCCCTAAGAACACTCTATATAGCATTCTTTCAGGAATTTCCCGTTACATCCACCCCCAGCTTTCTTTGTGAAACTGAGTTTAATATTGTGCTTAGCTAAATGGTCAGGTTATCCTTAAGAATATCACATACGATATTCTTCCAGGAACTTCCCATTAAAATTAGGAAATAGTTTAGACTCGTATACATGTTGGAGTATTGAGAAGCAGTTTATACTAGTATACTCTTTGAAGTGTCGGAATGAGCAGTTTATACTCTTATACTTATCGGAGTCCTCATTCGGCTCAATTTAACGTTATGACGCCAGCTTCAACCAAGGTTTAGATGCTATTCATGAGAGCAAAGCAAGCCTTGGTAGGATAAAGGATCCACTTGTGGTATGTACAGTACTTTGGATTCGAAGTATTATCAGGTTCCTCCTAATTTACGATAGGTGGTAGCTTGATCTTGTTATTTTTAAGGAGGGATTCGAAAATGGTTGGAATATCTTCGTCTTTAAAGGAGTACTTTTCTTAGAATCTCGGATTCAAAGTCTTTTGCTGTCTTTGGGATTGCTGTTGTGACGTCTGATTAGCATCAACAGTAGCTGCAGGGGCCTTCTCTTTACCACAGGAGATGAAGCTTGAATTTAGAGGGTTAGCCGTTGGTTGGCTTCTCTCGGTTTTCTTCCTTCTGAGAAAGCATTCAGCCTGCTCTCCGCATACTCTCAACTCTTTCTAGGTGTCGGACGGTGCTACTCTCATAACTTCCAATACGTCCAAAGAGAGGTTGTTGTAATATGTTTGGACGATGAAGTCCTTTGTGATCGGATCTTAGCAGTTCATCGTCTTATTCCGGAAGCGCTTAACGAAGTCGTCGACCGTCTTGTCGTATTCATATTTCTCATCGAAGAGTATCCTGATTGACACCTCGGCATCATCATCAAAGAAGTGAGCGAGGAACAGGTTCTCCAAGTCGTCCCAGCTGTTGATGCTTCTAGGCTTGAGACGGCTGTACCAATCAAAGGTAGCTCTGTGGAGGGTGCCAACGAATGACCGAACCATCAATACTTCATTGTTGAAGATTATGCCCAAGTGGGACTTGTAGTAGATCAGATGTTGAGTAGGAGAACCCTTCCCGTCGAACGGCATGAAGTTGATCAGGTTGAACTTCGTCGGATACGGGATTGACTCCCACTCTCTTGGGTAAGGACACGGAATATCGGTCTTCTTCACCTCTCGATCAAACATCAGAGCATTGATTTTGCTCTCGAGGTCTTTTATCTTCTCGTCCTCGTCTGTATCATGCTTTGGACGATTTTTAAGAGGAACAATGTGGCCACCCCCGACATTGTCATCTTTGGTGGGACCACCCCTAGCGTCGTTGTCTTCAGTGGGGCCACCCCCAGCATT
This sequence comes from Asparagus officinalis, assembly GCF_001876935.1. NCBI lineage: Eukaryota > Viridiplantae > Streptophyta > Magnoliopsida > Asparagales > Asparagaceae > Asparagus > Asparagus officinalis. The sequence goes on along the minus strand of NC_033799.1, from coordinate 32,536,742 downwards.
CTGGTCAACGAGAGGGTCATCAGCATTGAGATGTTTATCCACATCGGAATTGCTACCTGCTTGGTTAGTAATGTTGTGACGACTGGATTCACCAAGTTGATTGGACAGAGCCCGAATCTGTTGGTCATGCTCCTTCTTCATCCGCATCATGGCCATTTCCAATTCAAACTTGAAGTTCTCTTTTTGCTTAGACAAAGTATCCTCAATGATTTTGGCCATTTGCTTGGTGTTGATCATAAATGCCTCATGGGATTGTCCTGGGCTAGATACCGTATTGTCAGAAGCGACTGCAGAGTTAGCATCTGATACTTCATCATCCTGGGCTAGATACCGTATTGTCAGAAGCGACTGCAGAGTTAGCATCTGATACTTCATCATCCGAGGATAATCCTCTATTCATCCTTTGATAGTCCCTATGCCTAGTAGTTCCTGCGCGTAACTGAGTTATACATTGGGATACGTCCAAAAAATGACGGGGACTAAAACTCTGCGTTGACTTTCCTTTATCGACCATATTGATTGTGACTTCTGAGAATTTGTTACCTTGAACGGCCGACTTTCTTTTGCGGAAGCGCCTTGGCTTGGGTCTAGACGTTTAGATGGAGAGTCTTTCAAATACCGAGACCCTCGATGGAGCGGTCTTAGGGCAGCTACACTATGATAATACTGCCCTGATAAGCTTGGTACACGGATAGTGAGAATCCGTTTCCTGGGTATTTCTCTTTTAAGATTTTTTGTACCCCCAATCTGATAGTACAACTCATCGGCATGATTACCAGAGCAACCTATCGTACGTGGGTATGATTTTCCATGTCTAACGTTGTCGTCTTCTGACGAACTAGCTTCTCTTTGAAGATACAACGCCTCATTGGTGCTGTCAAGAGTCACTCGCCTAGAACCACGCCTTTGTGAGCGTGAGGCCCTAACGAGCTCTTGGACCTTAACTCACAATCTAAGGCGAGTAGTTACCGGTACTTTTTCCATAGGAGGGGTCTTTGACTTATTAGGGAGTCGCGTACAACCCCCAGTCCGACGAACTGCTCAGGGTTCATTCGCTTGACCCAAGTGTTCTTTAACTGGAGCTTTGACTTGATCTTTATACAAAGGACCGAGACGATCTGTAATCTTTATTTTGAATCGGGACAAGTCCATGCTGTCATAGGGCTCCATTGAAGGTGAGGGGATCATTGATACAAACAGGGGATGTTGGAGACTCGAAAATGGTCACGGGAGGCGAATTTTCTACAAACAGGGACTGACTGGCTCGGAGGTGGCGCGAGCCACCATTTGGTGGCTCGGCCATG
>NC_033799.1:32509728-32535428 GCF_001876935.1 Asparagus officinalis | reverse complement strand
AACCAATAATTCATTTTTTTCGGGCTTTATTTTGCATTTTGGCTTCCAGATTTGACGTGACTTTGATGGTTTGTTGACACATTATGTGTTTGTAATTTCTTGGCTTCTTGCACCAGAATTCTTGCGTGCGCAAGTAACGCGCGACGTTTCTGAATCCGTTCTTCAAGAGTTGAATGTATCCTTTTGACGAGGACCCATTCATTCATTATTGGTTTGGAGAAGTAGTTGTTGGCTCACTGTCGTGGCGGTTGGCGCCTTCTGGACTTCAGATCCACTTCATAGCGGTTCCCATCAACTAGCTCCAAGGCTTTGGCCAGCTGGCGCGCGAGACGTTGACGTCATCTTTGACGCGCTCTCTTTGATTGGGGAGCTATAGTTTGTAGCCTCGGCTTTGCGTGGTGTGTCTTGGGCCGCTGCGGGATGAGAATCCTAATTTTGGGCCTTCAAGTTTGAGTCTCCCCTAATCTTCCTTGTAGAGTCTCTCCTATGCCTGCGAGGAGAGGATGATCTGGAAGATGAGGATAAGTATTCCTCATACTTTGCTTGGTCGAACTCATACTCGACCTCTTCGTTAATCGGGATGATGATCTTCGGTTGCGACACTACAACTTTGACAGAGAAGCTGTTGCTTCCCACTGTGGTTGCCAATTTGTTTTTGTCAAAAATTAATTTTTTCATTGTTGTTTAACCTGTTACACCGTTTATTAACTATAAGTTCAAATTGAAAGAAAAGTCGATCTTTTTATAAGATATTCTTACAATGAAAATTAAAGATTATAACTTTATCAAACAAAACGCAGCAGTAGTTTATCTCTTATTGTTTTGCGTGGGATCTTTGTCTGTACCGGGGATGCGTTAGTCCGTGGACCACCGCGGATCAGATCCGATTGACAAGTTTGATTAATGATCTTGTTTCACGAAGGAAACAATTGCAGCAGCGACAATCACGACCAAGCGAGATTGTGGCTCTTATCGAGATCAAAACAAAGTTTGATCTGGAGGAAAGAGGGAGAGAGAATCTCAAATCTTTCAAAAGCTTTTTCTTTATGAAAAAGTTCACCAAGATTTGCCAATTCTCCTCTGAAATTTGTGGTTTACTGATCAATTTGACAGCACCTCACCCTCAGATTTTAGATCCTCTCTAATAAAGACCCTGGGCTTCTATTTATAGGCTTTTGTTACCGTATTTTCTGATAAGATTAAGTGTTTTGATGTCATTTGCAGTTGACAGGCGCTCTTAAGGATAGCTTCAGAACAGTTGGGGAGGTCTTGGGATGAAAGAATTCTAATAAAACATCAAAATCCGTATTTTGGGATGTTTGGGAGGCTAAAATAGTCGTGGTGGCTCGCACTCACGCGAGCCTCCTGGCCTGTTGTTATGTCTTTTTGACCCTTTTGGCTATTTGTATCTGTTGGCCTGCTTATTTTAATGATGATTTACAAACAATTTATATCTAATATTATTTTTCTAGTGTTTATATTTTATATTTATTCTAGGCAAACAATACGTTGGAGGATGGATGAAATTGCGCCACAACGATCATATCCAATGGAGGTTGGTGGAATCGTGGAGTGAAGCCTTGCAATTCAAGTTAAAGATTCAAGTTTAAGCTTTATCTGTAATTGTACCAAGATAGAGCTTCATTAAAGATCACAAGCTTGGGTGTAATTAGTTTAGGGTTTATATTATGTGTGCTATATACTTTAAGCTCAATATCATATACACACACATTTTATTGGTTTCTATGTATATATATATATATAGTTATATATATATATACACATTTTGACTTTTGGTTTATCCACAAACAAATTTTTTACAAGCATATAAATAAATATTTATATTCATACATGTTTGTTTTTATGTGGATAAGTTGGTTTGGTTTAATTTCATAGATATGAAACGAATATATATACATATATATACTCATGTGTTTCATATTCTATTGTATTTGTAAAAATATTGTATTATCAGTTTTTAGACTTAACAATAATCATATACATCTTTTATTAAGTCTACAAAATCATTTTGTAATGTTTCAAAACATGTTTAGGCTAAAATGTCAAAACTCATGTGTTTACATTTTCATGTTTTGGATTATTTTGTAAAATGATAATATTTTTTATTTGGAAGGTCCTTTTTAAAAAACAAGTTTTTGTAGCATGTTTACTATCATGTCTACAATTATTTTCTAAAGTTTTATATTTTTTGATTTTATTTGCTATTTTTAAAAGAGGTTTGAAAATTAGATTTTTGTTTAAAATAGACAGTGTGCATGTCTTGAGTCGACTCATGAACAGTATTGAGTCAACTCATAAACTGTTGAGTAGTTTATATTTTTTTCTGACGAGTCGCTCATAACATAATGAGTCAACCCATCAGGTTGAGTTGACTCATGCCTGTCATAAGTCGACTCATAAACTGTGCTGGAAAGTGTGTTTTGTTTTTGCTGAGTCGATCCATGACTTCATGAGTCGACCAATGCATGATGAGTCAACTCATGATTTTTATGAGTTGACCCATAAGTTGGTTTTTAGCCTGTAACAGCTACTTATGAGTCGACTCATGAACAATACCAAGTCGACTCATAACACTGTAACGGCTATATTTTCAGACTGTACTATTTTTGGGTTTTTGGTCTTTTTACCTTATTTTCTCTCGGCTTTGGGGTTCCTATAAATACCCCCACATATCCTCAGTTCTAATAACTCAAGAGAAGTTTTAAAAAGTTTAAGAGTGTTTAAGTGTGTTAAAGTTTGGTTTAAAGTTTGTTTGGTTTGTGAAGAGGCTTTCACAAGTGGAGGAGATCATCTATATTGTTTGAGCTTCATTTTAATCCATCTCTCCATCTTGTTTCTTCAGAAAAGAATTTCTAAACTCAATACTAGCTTTATATTAGTTATTTGTTGTTTATCATTTTTATCAAGCTAGGATTTACATTGAGTTTATAATTAATTTTCTTATTGCTTACACACACAACCATTGAGCTTATTGTATTTGCATACATTGTATAATTGGGTTGTAGGGAGTTGTAACAATTGAGAGTGAGCTTAATTGAGTTCTCGTCCATTAAAGAGAACAACCATTATTGTATTTGTGAGCCTAATTGTGTAGATCACTTTGTAATACACTTGTACACCGATAGGAGTGTGTGGTGAGAGACAAGATCGTCCCAAGAGGAGTGCAGTAGGTGATAATGCCTAGAGAGATGTTGTAATTCCTAACACTTGAGGGAGACACGGACTAGAAACCAACACTTAAGAGGATGTAAAGTAGGATTGCAAGAGTGTGAGAGTGTAAAGTTTTCGGCTAGCTAGAAAACCGAGTGTGAGGTGTAAATGTTGTTCGGGTAAGCGTAGAAAACCCGGTTGTGATAGTTGATTTCTTCCCGGGAGTGTGGAGCAGAGACGTAGGACGGAAGGTCCGAACTCCGTGATCATATTGTGTGTTTGAATTGTTTATATTGCCATATCACAATTGTATCTTTAGTTTAGATTATTTACCCTTGTGTTAATTTATATATCCTTACATATATTTCATCATATACCTCTTTGCTAGGATATATCTCTTTATTCATATTGCATATTCTTGCTCATATCATATTGTATATCTATATCGTAAGAATAATTCTTTAGTAAGTTTTAATTGGCATAAAATCAGATTAGATTAGCATAAGACCCTAATCACCCCCTAGGGTCTAACAGTATCTCCTTCGGTTTGCTTGCTTTGTCCCTTTACGCGTGTTTCGTCACTTTGTTGACTTGTGCGCTTTACCGATTTACTTCATGCATTTTACCGACGTCGGATAATCTTCTTTGACCCGGATAATGACGTTCATCATCTTCTCTTTATCTCGAGCTGCGTGTGGGAACCCATAAATAATTTTTGACACCTACAGAGAGTTAGATCTCGAGGAGATCGTTGTGTAAGAAGTTTCAATTTCCAAACCGGGATGTGGAGTGGATTACCCTCGGGAGAGGTGGTCAGTGACATAGGTCGAGAGTGACTGAACCTTGTGAACATATCCCCGTCTTCATTGGGTAACTATCTCTCACCCTCTGTCTTTTATATTTACTTATTTGTCATATTTTGTGTCTTTGATTGAATTGTATTTTTATAAGTTGCACATTTTGTTTGATTACCCTATTCACCCCCCTCTAGGGTATTTTCACCCCCAATAGCTTCAGTAATCGGTCTGTACACCCGATCGTATCCAGATGCCCCTAAGGTGGCAGAGAGGGATGGAGAGGCACGTTGGTGGGGAAGTCTTAGACACTCCTCCCCTGGCGTGATCTCTAGGGCTACTAGGGTCGGGACTTTCGCTGGTGGCTTTAGAATCAAGGAGGAGGCACCAGTAAGGTTCCACGGGGCGAGTCGATCGGTGTGGTGGTGGGGTTGCGTGCTCGACATGATCCCTCTACTACTTGGAGGTAGTGTAAGGAGTCTGAAGGGGGACGGCTTGCTGAGCTTCTGAAGGGGGGCGAGTCCCCGATTGTTGGTCTCTTGAGGGAGGAGGTATGGCGGAAGTAGCTTGTTGTGGTTGTAAAAATTGGTTGAGGAGCTCGCTGGTGAAGGTAGCGAGTTGCTGTTGGAGGGATTGAGAGATCTCCTGAGCTGTCTCTTCAAGCTGGGCTTGAGTGACATAGCTCTGTTATGGTTCTCTAGAGATTGACTGATCAGCCCTACGCTCAGAACCAGACATACTTATACGAAAAAGAGAGAAGTCTCCACGGTGGGCGCCAAACTGTTGAGTTGAGTAGGAGGCTGCTAACTTCTCCGAATATCTGATCTTGACTTAAGCTGCTTCTTCCCTACAAGTGTAACAACTCGTAAGAGGACGAGGACTAGTTCCCCCATTGTTCCTCAATTGATCAAGTTATTGATGCCATCAAGTGGGAAAGTAATGAACTGTGCGAGTTCTCTAGTTGGGAAAAATTCTGAGAAAATTGCTTACGTTTGCATTTGGAGAAATTTTCCCTTTTATAGCCATGCGGCAGGGGTATTCTAGTTTTTTTGGCCGAGTCTGAGCTGGCGGCTAAGTCAACATCGACTTTATATGTGTCGGTCGTAGAACGGTCACGGAATGAGTGCTGTCACTTCGGCATTAATGACATGGGATAGGCGGCGCACGAAGCCAACATGGTTCGATGTGTCATAAATAGTACCGGGGATGGAAACATGATGGTGCCTGCCAAGAATTTAATGTGATGTCGACGCGCTGTCAGTGGGGAGGGTGTGTGTGTTCAAGGTTGAAGTTGCCTTTTGGCTTGTATTAAAGGGTGCCGAGAAGTAACACCTTTCGAGTCGACTCAGTGAGATGCAAGCTAATTAACCGGTTGAGTGGATTCATAGTGTGTCCCCTTTGATGAGAGGATTGACAAGTATCACCGTTTGAGTCAACCTAGCAAAATGTCGATTCGGCGAGTCGGCTAGGACCCTGGCTATCCTAAGTGTCGATTTGATTAAACGGTGCGTAACAGGGAATATTCGCATGTTGTCAGCAATGTGCCATAATTTGGCGACTGAAAACATCATAACAAATATTTATTTATCAATTAAATTTAAATTAATTTATCTAATTAGTTTAATATATTATTTAGTTGGCATTATAATATACTATATTATTTCGCTTTATACTAATTATAATATGTAATATTATAATTACTAATTAATTATAAATATGTTTAATGATATTAATTAATATATCTTATAATAATTGATATACTATACGAACAATATATTTAATATAATATTTACATAATATAATATTTAATTTAATATGAATATAAATATTATAATATTTTGTTTTGTTCAATATAAAATTGTTTAAGATATTATATTATATTGCTAAAAATATGATTTTATATTTTATGATAATTATTATAATTTAAATGGAATAACTAATAGCATGACTCCTATAGCTAATATATTCTCTAGTTTTGTGTTTATGTTTCTCTTTACAGGTATTTCAACACACGTCTATCAAACGTTAAAGATTCAAGTTCATATGTGTGGATTTACCTAGGTATAAGTTTAGTTTACTTACATATATTGTATGATTTGATCTAAGCTCAATATATGTACACTTAACACGATTTTTGATGTTTTCTATCATATAAATGTTTTTTCATCAAACGTTGTTACAATATCTTATTTCTTATGTTTACAGCTCTTTCATAATTCATTACAAACATATAATACATGCATAATGTATACATACATATTTACAAGCCTTATGTTAATTTTTATGTTCACGAAAAACAAGTTTTTTGAACACTTTTCAAAAACAGGAAGTTTTCACAAACGAAAATTGATTTTCCAAAAATTCCTTTTCAAACATGTTTATTTCATCATTTAGAAACTTTTCCCAAAGTTTCACTATTTTTAGAATTGATTTGATATTTTTAATGAATTTTTAAAATAGCCCAAAAACATGTCATATGAGATATATCAGTTTCCAGTCGACCGACGTGGTCGACCGCCAATGGTATATTTTCTTGGCATGGCTTTTTTATGCTCGCGATCGACCGTGACAGTTGATCGTGACAGTCGACCGTGAAAACATCTAGAGACTTTCGCGGTCGACAGCCAGCCTTATTTTCTCATACCCTGTGTTTTTGAGCTTCGCGGTCGACCGCACCGGTCGACCGCCGAACTGTCAGTTCACTTCTAACGGCTAGTTTTTACAGCTATTTTCAAATTGGTTTTTTTGGTCTTTTACTTATGTTTTTGCTGATGTATTGGGGTGCTATAAATATCCCATTGCTGCTCTCCTTCTAGAGGACCAAGAAATCTAAGTTTTGTGTTTAACAAAAATCTTAAGTGTGTTTAAGAGCTGTTTAAAAGTTGATTTCATCAATCTGTTTTCAAGAGAAGTTTTTCTACAACAAGAAGTGGCCTTCAAATCCTATTGGGATCATCATCTACTGTTCTTCTTGTTTGAGAAGTCTTCTAAACTCTTATATAGCTTGTTATTTCATTTTTATTTCATTTAGCTATATTTATTGGGTTTCATTCACTGTTATCACACACACTTATTGAGCTTTATATTTTCATACCATATAGTGTGGGTTGTGGGGTGTGATTTAGTGAGTGTGAGCTTCATTGTGTTCTCACTTGTTATTTGAGAACAAATCATTATATTTAACTTTTATTTGTGAGAATCACTTGTAATACACTTGTACACCGAGAGAAGTGTGAGGCGAGACACGGGGTCGAATCCAATAGGAGTGGTGTCGGTTGACGAACCAAGGGAGAGGTTGTAACCGAGCACTTGAGGAGGAGGACACGGGGTAGGTTCCTACACTTAGTGTGTAAGGTGTGATTACATAGTGTTTGTGTAGTGTGAGAGTTTTCAGTGATCTTGTAAACCGAGTGTGTAGAAGTTCCGGCTTCTAAACCGGATTGTGATAGTGGATATCTCCTTGAGGTGAGGAGCGGAGACATAGGTCGTGGCGACCGAACTTCGTAATCATATCTTGTGTTTGTGTTCTGCTTAGCGTATATTCTATTTTTTGTGTTTTTCTTATTGTTCTTAGTCATATCTATCTCTTGCAAGAATAAATTGATCTACATAATTTTTAATTGGCAATCAATTGGGATTAGATTAGCATAAGATCCTAATCATCCCCCCTCTATGGTCTAACAATTGGTATCAGAGCTTGGTGCTCCTTGATTTAAGGACTAACCGCCTTGAGTTAAAGATCCAAGTTATTGTATTTATGCTAATCTAATTTTGATTACTTTGTGCTTCTTGCATTTCATCTTTATGGATATGTATGATTCATCTTGTTTAGGATATGCTATTTATATTGCTCCTCGTTTGGATATTTTTCCCTATGCTCAATGGCGTATTAGATTCAAACTTTTCGTTCAATCTAAACAATTTGATTTATGGAAAATTATTGAGGATGCCTATGTTGTTCTTATTTTGGAAAAATCCAAATGGTGTGAAAATGATAAAATATTGTTTAACATGAATAAGCTTTTGTTAGAATATTTGATTAACGCTTTTCACTCATCGTTTTCTAATAAATTTACTAATTTTGATAGTGCTTACTCCTTATGAAAATTTATTGAAGCACATGAAGGGAAATTGGAGGCTATTCAACAAGCGTTGGAAAATTCCGCTTTGAGTTCTAAGAAAGCCTCATCTCCATGTACAATACCACTAGGTGATAACCCTAGTGAGGTATGCGATAACGATGATATTATTACCTTTGATGAACTTGCTCTTGAATTTGAAAAATTACACAATTGCTATATTGATGTAAAGAGTAAATATGTTAATATAAAATTCACTCATGAAACACTACCCACTAAATTTAATTTTATTGCAAATGAAAATATAATTCTTAAAGAATATAATAAAATTTTGAAAATTGAAAATGCTAGTTTGCTTCATGAAAAACGTGATGCTATGTTAGAAGTAGATAAGTTGAAATCTATGATGAGTAATCTTGTTTATCCTACTTCTAGTAGCAATACTTGTATGCACAATGATGAGTTGAATCAAATGAGAAAATGAATATCTACTTTAGATTCAACACTAAACACTTGTATTGTTAATAATAAAAAGCTTATGGACTTATGTGCAAAGCTCAATGTTAATTCTTCTAAGAAACTTATTCACTATGCACATATGTATGACAAAATTCACAAATGTTCCATTTGCGGTCTTAAAGGCCATTTAGCTCAATTTTGTCATAATACACCAAAAATTGACAAGCCTATTCATGATTGTGCATCCTATCAAGCTTCTTTATCACATGCACATGTACACACACATAGTGCAAATCATAAACATGCTCATGTGTATAAATGTGATTATTGTGGTCGTTTTGGTCATTTGGTCATGTTTTGTTTTGATTTGAAAAGAAATTATCGTTTGCAAAATAATTACAAAGAAAAATCAATTTTTGTAAATGAACCACATGCATTCCATTCTGATCAACGTAAACCATTCAAACATCTACATTGCACAAATTACAATCATATGGGTCATGTTTACAATTTTTTGCTTTGATCATATCGGTGCACAAAACACGCCCAAGCGGGTTCATAACCCTAGGGCCTTGGATTTAAATGATAGGGGTCATGTCCTAAAGTTTAGTGGTACCAAAATGATTTGGGTACCAAAATAATTTTTATATTATTTTTTTGTTGTTTTGTTCGTTTTTGTTTTTGCTTCTAGTTTTTTGAATATAAATCTTTTTGTTTAGCTAAAATAAATTATTTGTATGATTTTATAACTAAAAGCATTTATATATATTTTATAAAACATTTGGTATATTATAAAACAAATTTCTTAAAGGTCTAAATTGAAAAATTTCTCAAAATCCATTTTTTACATTGCCTGTGCTCTTTACCTTCTCGCGGTCGACCGACCCGGTCGACCGACGAAGTCTCTGTAAGTTGTTTCGGTCGACCGAGTCGGTCGACCGCAAGAGATTTATCAGTTTTGATTTTTATTTATTATCGGGTTTCAGTTTTTCTTTCATAACTGCTTTGAACCCGAATTCACCACCATCATTGATCTGATCTTTGAGCTGATCCTAGCCTCTTGTTTCATCCCCATCTAAGACCGAACTCCTCATCTTCCTCCCATTTCGAATTTTTTCCCCAAATTGGAAAAACTCTCCCTCGGTCGCCTGCATCATTCGACCGCAGCTCGTCTCTATCGATCTCAGTCAGATATTGCTGGGTAATGATCTATTTCTCATTTTTTGATTTCTTTTATTGATCTAATGTTTATTTTCTCGGTCTAGGGTTTTGTTTTAGGGCAGTTTACTTATTGTGCTCTAATTCTTCATTTCTAGGGCTTTTAAATTTCTGCCCATATTTCTTTCTAACCCTAGTTGGTTATATCTGTCACCATGCCTCCTAAAAAGAGATCAAAACCTGAATCTAGTTCCTCCTCTATCAAAGCTTCTCATTATGAGGATTTTCTGTCATATAAATCCCTAGTTAAGAAATATAGGGAGTTGTGCAAACTAAAAATTCTTCCAACCAGATATATTAAATTTGATCAATTGGCTTTATATGACACCTTCACCATTCTTCATAATGTTGGGTTGGCTAGGTTGTTAGATGAGGAACGAAAAGTTCCTTATTATCCTTTTTTTGGTTTATTTATTTTATGCCAACTTGTCTGTATCATCCTCTGCTGATGGTCTTCAGACCATTAGTACATCTGTTAAAAATGTTCATATTTCTTTTTCTGCCAACGAACTTGCGGGGATTCTAAAAATCCCAACAGGTGATGTTGACCTTATGTCTATTGAACTTGGTGATCCAGCCGTGAACCACCTCATGTTTAAGCCCGGTTGCACTTATCCAATGAACAATAATTCTCTTAATCCAAATGACAAACTCATTGCTAGAATTATTGCTCAAAATTTGATTCCTAAAACCGGTAGTTTCGATCATTTTGCTTCTGACAAGATTAATGCTGTATATGCCATATTTACTAAAATAAAAGTAGATTGGGCAAACATTTTTCTCAAAAACATGGCATCAAAGCATTTCAAATTTCTACCCTTTGGCTCCTTCATCACCCTTATCCTTCAACATTTTGGTGTTGATCTCACCCATGAACCCAAAATTGAATCTAAGAAGGACTTCTTTGATAGGGTCTCACTTTCCCAGATGCAGATCTCCTTATCTGATCCTATTCAGTCATCATCCTCTCGTTCCTGGTCTAGAGCTTCTTCCTCATCCGCTTCTGATATTTGTGACCGTCTGGATCGTCGTGAGACTCAGTTCTCAAGTGTTCAGAAGCAAGTCTCAACTATCCAGAGGGATGTTAGGACCATTCTATCCTATCAGGGTCAGTCTCTTAGGATTCCGGATCCCTCTTCCAGTTCTGAGGAGGACCCTGCTGATGGCTCTGGCTCTTCTGATGGTGATGGTGATGGTGATTGACTTTGCTTCTTGGATTTTATGGGATTTTATGTTTATGTCTTGGTGAAACAGTATTTGACACTTATGGTTTTATTTTTGTTTGAGTGTAATAACTCTATATTTGTGTGGAACTACGTGACTTTTTATGTATGGTTTGCAGTCTTATGGAACAAAATATGTCTGTGGAAAAACTATGTAGTTTCTGATGCTTAAGTGATATTTTGTGATTTATTGTGTTAGTTTATCTTTTCTATGAACTATGCATGGTCGAAACAATTTTCATGCTTTGTTTGTGGAAAATATGTTGCTAATGATGAGTTCTTTGGTTTATATATTGTTTATGGTTGCTTTTTATGAATAATTATTGTTTAGCTCCTACATATGTTCATTAGATGTCATTTATTCAATTTGACAGGGGGAGCTTTTGGCATACACTTGGTTTTTTATCTGTGCTTATATGCAGGGGGAGCGTTGCTCCTATTTTTATTTTTTCCCTTTTTGATGTTGTCAAAGGGGGAGAAAAATCCACATATGGTTTATATATTTATTCATATTCATATATGGTTTATGTGATTATTCATGTATGATTTTTTCATGTTTGTCTTATATGTGGTTTATCAGTTTATAATTCATATTCATGTATAAATTGTTTGCCATCATCAAAAAGGGAGAGATTGTTGACCATATAGTTTTGATGATGATTTGTCAAACAAATTTATAGCTAATATATTCTCTAGTTTTGTGTTTATGTTTCTCTTTACAGGTATTTCAACACACGTCTATCAAGCGTTAAAGATTCAAGTTCATATGTGTGGATTTACCTAGGTATAAGTTTAGTTTACTTACATATATTGTATAATTAGATCTAAGCTCAATATATGTACACTTAACACGATTTTTGACGTTTTCTATCATATAAATATTTTTTCAACAAACGTTGTTACAATATCTTATATCTCATGTTTACAGCTCTTTCATAATTCATTACAAACATATAATACATGCATAATATATACATACATATTTACAAGCCTTATGTTAATTTTTATGTTCACGAAAAACAGGTTTTTTGAACACTTTTCAAAAACAGGAAGTTTTCACAAAAAAAAATTGATTTTTCAAAAATTCCTTTTCAAACATGTTTATTTCATCATTTAGAAACTTTCCTCAAAGTTTCACTATTTTTGGAATTGATTTGATATTTTTAATGAATTTTCAAAATAGCCCAAAAACCTGTCATATGAGATATATCAGTTTCCGGTCGACCGGCGCGGTCGACCGCCAATGGTATATTTCCTTGGCATGACTTTTTTATGCTCGCGGTCGACCGTGGAAACATCCAGAGACTTTTGCGGTCGACCGCCAGCCTTTCTCATACCCTGTGTTTTTGAGCTTCGCAGTCCCCCCCCCGGCCCCCCCGCCGAACTGTCAGTTCACTTCTAACGGCTAGTTTTTACAGCTGTTTTCAAATTGGTTTTTTTGGTCTTTTACTTATGTTTTTGCTGATGTATTGGGGTGCTATAAATACCCCATTGCTGCTCTCCTTCTAGAGGACCAAGAAATCCAAGTTTTGTGTTTAACAAAATCTTAAGTGTGTTTAAGAGCTGTTTAAAAGTTGATTTCATCAATCTGTTTTCAAGAGAAGTTTTTCTACAACAAGAAGTGGCCTTCAAATGCTATTGGGATCGTCATCTACTGTTCTTCTTGTTTGAGAAGTCTTCTAAACTCTTATATAGCTTGTTATTTCATTTTCATTTCATTTAGCTATATTTATTGAGTTTCATTCACTGTTATCACACACACTTATTGAGCTTGATATTTTCATACCATATAGTGTGGGTTGTGGGGTGTGATTTAGTGAGTGTGAGCTTCATTGTGTTCTCACTTGTTATTTGAGAACAAATCATTATATTTAACTTTTATTTGTGAGAATCACTTGTAATACACTTGTACACCGAGAGAAATGTGAGGCGAGACACGAGGTCGAATCCAATAGGAGTGGCGTCGGTTGACGAACCTAGGGAGAGGTTATAACTGAGCACTTGAGGAGGAGGACACGGGGTAGGTTCCTACACTTAGTGTGTAAGGTGTGATTACATAGTGTTTGTGTAGTGTGAGAGTTTTCGGTGATCTTGTAAACCGAGTGTGTAGAAGTTCCAGCTTCCAAACCGGATTGTGATAGTGGATATATCCTCGAGGTGAGGAGCGGGGGACGTAGGTCGTGGCGACCGAACCTCGTAATCATATCTTGTGTTTGTGTTCTGCTTAGCGTATATTCTTTTTTTGTGTTTTTCTTATTGTTCTTATTCATATCTATCTCTTACAAGAATAAATTGATCTACATAATTTTTAATTGGCAATCAATTGGGATTAGATTAGCATAAGACCCTAATCAACCCCCCTCTAGGGTCTAACATTATATAGTAAATAATATCATACTTTTATATATAATATTATATTATAAATAATATCATACTTTATATATAATATTGTATTATTTAATTATTATATTAATTTAATATATAATATGATATTATAAATAATATAGATTGTTACTATTTTTATTATAGCAAGAAAACATTATTTAATATTATAAGTACCACAATATTGACAATATATTTAAGACTATTAATTAATATAATAAAGTATAGTAGAAAATAGTGAATTATTATATAAATTAAAATATTCTATATAATTGAATATATTATCATATTAAATTATATTACAATGAAATTAATATATTATTATATTAAATATATAAACACTAAATTATAGTATAATGTTTTATATAATAAAAATGCTGTAATAATACTTTATTCTAACTAATAAAATATATAAAATAATATAAATAATATTATAATATATAAAATATTATTAACTTATATGTAAAAATGATATATTAGATAACATTTAATAATCTTACGTTATAGTGGAATTTTATAATATAATGTTATTAAGATATATTATATATCATAATGTAATCATCATATATTAGATATTTAATAAATTAGTGCTTTAAAATTATCTCACTTTCCTCATGATTGTTCCAAATTTAAAAATGAGGTAATTTTTGGAGGTTGAGACAAAAAGTTTGTATAGAAGTGTGATACTTTGAGAAAAATGAAGGTCATTATCCCAATTTCATTGTCCAATGAATAACATATTAAAGTAAAGTATCAATCCTATTATCCCAATGAATAACACCACAAGGTAAAATCTCAAAAATTACCCCACTCACTTCAAAATTACCCCAACCACCGAAAACTCCAAGTCTTTTTGATGGCTTTCTTCTTCCTTTCTCCTGGTTTTGGGTTTTCCTTTGTAAGGATTGGGATCCCTATGATTAGTGAGGCATCTCCCTTTGGACGGGAGGGTGCTAATTATTTTCTAATGGAGACATGTCCGAGATGGCTGGACGAGATGTGCGGGTATGTTTGGCAGTGTTGGATTATAATTTACTTGACTTATAGTTCACAAATGGCTTATAAATCAAGTGGATATAATCAAAAGTGTTTGGTAAATATGGTGGATTATATTCCTTTTCCGATGATAGAGTGTTTGGCAAATGGGTGGATTACAATCCATCCTTGTTGTGAAAATGACCAAATAGGGATTTAACATAGCGAAAGATGGCTTTAGGATTATCTTAAATGTCAAGGGGTAAAATAGTATTTTACTTGGTCAAACTATGTTGCTTATAACCCACCAAAAATAAGATGGGTTACCCTAGCTTATTTATTTTTGTCTTATGAATTAAAATAAGTTGTTTGTCAAACATATCTCAGTGGCTTAAAAGCTACTTTGACCAGTTGCCAAACATGCTCATAGATGTAGGATTTTTCCATGCTCATAGATGTAGGATTTTTCCATCAAAGAGGGGTATTTGGCGGCGATGGCGCTAGGAACATCCTTATTAAAATAAGACAAATATGTAAGAGTATCTTGCTTGGGCCGTTATTAAGGTAATTGGGCGGTTCGGGCTTCATGTATACGCCTTACCCATATGCATTGTATTGTATCTATAATTTCCTGCACGCTGCAGAGTGTGTGCTTTTCTTGCATGGTTTAACGACTAAGGGTATCCGCATAGGGGTGTCTGTTGGATACCAACTCAGACTTCAAGTCGGATGCGGGTTTGAAGGCTAGGCCCAATCATAGTAGTTTTTGTAAAAGCCAAGTTAACTTGGCGGGCAAGTCAGGGGTGTCTTTAAATAAGGCCTCCTATTCTAGGGTTTAGAGTAGAGAGAAAGAGAGAGAGACAATATTCTTGTAATCAAGGTTTTAGAGGGTGTAACCGGGTTTAAGGGTATTGTGAGAGAGAGGGTTTGACAGTCTTTTTGTCCGTGCAAAAGATTATAATTTGGAGGTGACAGTGGATTGATTTTGATCCCGTAGTTTTTCCCTGTTGAGGGTTTTCCACGTTAAATCTTGTATGATTTTATTTGCTACATTTGGTAGCTTTTTGGGGTTTTTACGAGATCTAAAATTCCCAACAAGTAGTATCAAAGCGATAGTGATGGATCCGGGAGCGAATTCGCAAGATAGAAAATGGCATCGTGCAAGATTGAAGATCGACGACGTTACAAGAATCAAGAAGAAGACAGTAGAGAGAAGATATAGTAGAGAGAGATGTTAGATATAGGTGCCCTGCAGGCAATAATTATATATTGTAACAGGACCTATATGAATTTAACATCCTTATTCAAAATGATAGTATGCTATTTTGGTAAGATTTATCTGGTATTTTAATACAAATAAAGTCCTTAGAATGATACTAGACTATCAGACATTTCGGATATGATCGTAATGAAGAGATCTGATTTGTCGCTAACGTATATTTTAAAATATTCCTAGTCGATGAAGTGTTGATATGGGACATCATCACTTTGGAAAGACTAGTGCATACTCTATTCCTCCTTTGGTAGGATGATGATCCATCTCTTAGATCATTGATGTGAGACATCAAGATATAGTATACATGTGACTCATTAGTGAATGCGTTGACTAAACGACTCACTGAGAATATCTAGTTGGTAATTATACTTAACTGTCAAATAGAAGTTCTCAAGTGATATAGTACAAAGTAGTCTCATGACTTGAGGCATGAGTGCAATATCATACATATCAGTATAGGTGTACTTAGACTTTTACTTAACCACAGTTCTCATTGAGTTGTGTATAACGGTTCTTATTGGGTGCATCCCGAGACATAAGTAGATATTAAGATGTCAAGATGAGATTCATCTCTCCCAGTATAAGAGGTTGATGTCATAAGATTATTTGATATAACTATAGCCAGGAAACCCTTGGCTGAGGTAAATAAGATAAATTGAGTGTCAGTTTGATCTTATAGGTTATGAGTTTAATATCAACAAATACTAATCGAGCTATTAGGGTTTAACTACCCTAGGCTCGATAGTTTGACATGGTTTGACGAAGAGACCAGACTACACAATATTATCACTGAGTGGTCCTAATAAAATTGTGTTAGCATCTTGTAGACATTTATCATAACTTATACCCGGGTATTCTTCATGTGTTGCTAGCACCTCTGTTGTACTTGTGGATATCATCTACTGTCGAGTTCTTAAGTTGGGCCCTAGAGTCACACCAAGCGCATACTTGAATCCTATGAAACACAATTTATAGAGTGATGCGTATGATTGATACGCATATATGATTTTACCGGATACACATAAACGGTTATGTATATCGGTAAAATCGGAATGCTATGTGCTTAGGAAATGAATTCTAGTATTTTTCCCATAAAGCTAACTTTTAGTCAACTAGTTGACTTTTTGGTCAACAGTTGACTTTTGGTCAACTCATTGATCTTTTGGTCATATGATGACTTATTAGTCAATAATTGGAAAATTACAAAATACCGTATTTATAAAATACCGTATTGATATGGTATTTTTATTTATGAAATACACACTTTATTATACATTGATTAATGAGTCATGAGATGAGTCATTAAGGTGGTATGGTTTGGGAACATGGATTTAGCATATAGTTTTGATTCTTCATGACTCATGAGATGAGTCATTGCATGACACATGAAAAGAATCATTATATTTAGATGACTCATGGCATGACCCATGAGATGAGTCATGATATATCTTACTCTATATATAGGAGGTCTCTCTTTCTTATAGAAAGATTAATGAAAAATTGGCTAAGTGGTTTTTTCCATAAGAGAATAAAGAAGAAAGATCTATCTCTTACTAAACTCTAGCAATCTTTGAGTAAGAGGAAGTAGTAGGATTTTACAGTACCTCGGGGTGGATATCTTGCCTTGTGTCTCAAGAATACTCTAATTTTATCAAGCTCACTTGAAGACTTGGAGATCCACTACAAGGAGGTTTACAACAACAATGAGCAAGTGCTAGGGGTTGTTCGATCTTCTACCGATTCACGCTTCGAAAGTATGAATTTCTAATTCGTGTATGCTCTCTTTAATATATGGATCATGTTAGATTAAATTAGGATGGTCCTAGCTTATTTTTCATGCTCTCTACATGCTTAATATTATTGTACATACAGTATTCCGTTACGTATTTTGCATGTAACAAGCACAAGATTTCCAACATGATATCAGAGGCATGGTTCCATCTAATTAAATCTTAACATGAATATCTAACTCATAGAGGTATTTGGACTTGCTTCTAATTACTAGTTTAATTAAAAGATGTTTTAATGAAACTAGTTAATTTAATCAAGTTGTTTTGTCATTAGTTATACTAGTTGTTGAGTCAAAAATATGATTTTTGGTTCATAAGTTTTTAGTAGTAAAAACACTTGCATAAATTGCAAAACACTTGATTACAACAAATGTAGTTGTATGTTCTTTGTAATGAGTTATACTAGTCATTGATTCAAAAATATGATTTTTTGTTCATAAGTTTTTAGGAGTAAAAACACTTTTATAAATTGCAAAATACTTGTTTACAACTAGTGTAGTTGTATGTTAAAAGCATGATAGTCCTATTTGAGTTAGGATAATCCCTATGTTATCTAGTTTTTCAATTTGTTGCATAACTGTTAGGATAATCCCTATGTTATCTAGTTTTTCAATTTGTTGCATAACTAGATAGATGCATATTTCTTAATGTTGATTAAGTTATTTCAATTTGTTGCATAACTAGATAGATGCATATTTCTTAATGTTGATTAAGTTATATGTTTTATATCATATTGCGTGGATGTTATGTTTATGGATGATAGTGGACAATGATTCTCTTGCATTTATTGTATTGATGTAATATAGATAGAAATGTAATATTTTTTCGACCTCTTCCCTCCTCGAGCATGGGCTACGCCTGCGGGTTTTGGTACTTTCTCACCGATCATGGGCTACGCCTACGGGTATAGGCCGTTGTTTGGGTGTGAAGGGGAGGGTATGGTTATTTAGTTTAGTTATTTTATTTATGACTTTTATTTTACATTCAATGCAATATTATTGCTCATCCTACGAGATGGTTTTTTCCATAATAAATAGGGTTTGCACGTCCTATGAATATGTGATTGTAATAATACAGGATTTAAAAGGGAGCTAGCACTGCAATGAGTTGCAAATTACTTGTCAAAATGTAATTAGTGTTGTTGCATTTTATTCCTTTAGTTGTCCACTACCATTCCATATTATTTTTACATATGTTGATATGTTGGTTGTGTCCCAATTGTAGATGTCAATATAATTGGGTGTTATATTCTATAAAGTTTATATCTCTATCTCACTAGAGAATAGTTTTTTATTATAGAAACTCATTTTTAAACTTTGTAAGACATGGCAATAAGAGTTTATTGACCATAGAATGGTGAGACCGACATCAACATAGTGTTAGTGTAAAAGATAAATAAACCTAAAGCAGTTAAAAGAAATGTATTTAAAACAAACTTTTAACTAGTGTCAAGGAAAGTAATTATGAGATATAGCTCATGGGGTGATGCCCAACTTAAGATTAGGGGTGATGCCCAATCTTTCATGCTATGGTCTTAAAGAGCGGTGGTTACTTAGTTAAGGTACGATGAATATTCCCGGTGAATATCTCGGAACCCTCCCACCAATCTTGTATTTACCTGGCTAGTTTAATTGTTGTAAGTATAAATATATAGCATCTTTTAATTATATTAAGTTTGATTACGGTAAAAGATTTATGAAATCGTTCGTAGCCCTCCATCATTTATGTTGAATACTACTAAGCTTATAAATACTTTGTTTGTTGGCTATCGTTAAGGCAATACTATTTTATGACTAAGCAGTATTCATCTGTATATAAGATATAAGGATAGTTTAAGTTAGTTTTGCAACTTTGTTGGCCTTCGTCAAGAGTATGCATAAGTTAAATTTAAGCCGGTCAAGAAATGACTGGTCTAAACTTAACTAGCATTTTATGATTTGTTAACCATTATCAAGGTCATAAAAGACTAGGGGCAAAATCATATCAAGAATTACAAGAATGTAAAAGATAAAAATTATCTATCAATTATTGAGTATATCGATTTGTTGGCCATCATCAAAGTTGATACATTCAATGATAATTGGATCTTGATCCCACTTGAAAACAATGGGTTGTTTTCCGATTACCTCTTATAAAGGTTTTGAGGGACTCGAAAAATAGTGGGAGGTATAACTTAGATAAAAAATAAACCAAATCTATTTTATGTATTGAACATCTGCTAAAACATTTTTTCCCTCTCTCTTTTAGACTATTATGTCTGGATTAAAAATAATATCACAACATAATAAGTTAACTGATCCTAATTACATAGATTGGTTGAGAAATGTTAAGAGTATATATCTAGAATTCTTAGCCTCGCTCATGAAGAAGAAGCAAGATGTTGCTTCATCTTCAGATGTGTTTGTTACTCAAAATTGTTTTTCTATAAATACTACATATTGGATATTAGATACCGGATCAGGATCTCACATCTGTAATTTGTTACAGGGGTTGAGAAGTTATAGGAAACTTGGAGCTAGAGAGATGACCCTACAAGTTAGCAATGGTGAAATAGTTGCAGCACTTACAGTAGGGGATTTTTATCTAGCTTTGCCAAATAGAAACATTTTGATTTTGAAAAGCTGCTATTTCGTACCAACTATGACGTGCAATATAATATCCATATCTTTATTAGATAAAGATTGATATATATTCAAGTTGGAGAACAATGTTATGAATATCATATTTAATCAAAAGTTGATTGTTTATGGAATATTGTGTAAAGGCATCTATATTCTTAATTAAAACACAATTCTGAATACTCATCACACTAATAAAAGAAAGCACTCGGTTATGAACGATGCTTTCTCATGACATTATAGACTTAGTCAGATTAATAAAAAAAGACTTGGCGAGCTACATAAGCATGGATATTTAGATCCATTTGACTTTGAGTCTTATGATACTTGCAAGTCTTGTCTTAAAGGTAAAATAACCAAGACTCCATTTACAGGAACTGGAGCAAGAGTTACAAAACTCTTAGGACTGATACATAGTGATGTATGTGGTCCTATGTCTACAATGGCCAGAGGTGGCTACTCCTACTTTATTACTTTTACTGATGATTTTTCAAAATTTGTACATGTGTTTTTGATAAAACACAAGTCTGAAGCATTTGAGAAATTTATCGAGTATAAAAATAAAGTAGAGAACCAAACGAGCAAGAAAGTTAAAATTCTTCGATCGGATCGAGGAGGTGAATACTTAAGCTCAGAATTCTTAGGTTTTTTTAAAAGAGAATGAGATTCTCTCTCTGGTTACTCTACCCTTTAAACCACAACATAATAGCGTGTCAGAAAGGTGGAATCATACCCTATTATATATGGTACGTTCCATGATGAGTAACATTGAGTTACCTTTTTCATTCTGGGGGTATGCGTTGGAAATAGCAGCACACTTACTGAATAGGGTTCCAACTAAAGCAGTGCCTAAACCTCCGTATGAGATATGGAGTGGGAAGAAACCACATCTTAATTATATTATGATTTGAGGATGTCATGCTTATTTAAAAAAGTAAGATCTCAAAAAATTAGAGGCACGCTCAGTGTTGTGTAAATTTTTAGGATATCCAAAGAATTCTACCGGATATCAATTCTACCACATCGATGAACAAAAGATAATTGTTTCTCGGTTTGCTACCTTCTTAGAGAAGGAATTTCTTAAAAAAGAAATTAGTAGGAGCATGGTAGAACTGGAAGAAATTTCAGAGATACAAATCAATACTGATAATTTAGTAGAGTCAAAAAATTCGGTTGAACCAGAAGAACCTCAACCACTCCGCAGATATCCAAGGTGATCTCATGCACCTAAGAGACAATATGATTTTCTCGTTGAAGGTAGCATGTTAGATCACGTCATAGATGATGATGAACCTTTAAGTTTTCAGCAAGCATCTCAGATTAGGGACTCTATTGCTTAGCATGAGCAATGAAATCCGAAATAGACTCTATGTACACCAACAAAGTATGGATCTTAGACAATGCTCCTAATGGGGTGATACCCATAGGTTGCAAATGGTTGTTTAAGAAAAAGTTGGGTGTAGATGGGAAAATAGAGATTTTTAAAGCTAGACTAGTAGCTAAAGGTTTTCGTCAAAGACTTGGTTTGGACTATAATAAAACCTTTTCTCCAGTGGCTATGCTAAAGTCTATTCGGATCTTACTTGCTATAGCTGCTCACTATGACTATGAGATCTGAAAAATGGACGTCAAAACTGCATTTCTAAATGGTGATTTAAAAGAGTGCATAAGTATGTCTCAACCAGAGGGATTTGTAGTCAGTGGGAGCAGTGGAAAAATATGTAAGTTGCTTAAAGCCATTTATGGACTGAAGCAAGCATCACAGAGATGGAACATTTATTTTGATGATTCCATCAAAGAGTTTGGTTTCATTAAAAATCCAGATGAACCATGTGTGTATAAAAGGTTAATTAGGAGTATAGTATTGTTTCTTATTTTGTATGTAGACGATATACTCTTAATCGGTAATGACATACCGTTATTACAAATGGTTAAAATTTGGCTATCAAAAAGATTTTTCATGAAAGATTTGGGTGAAGCATCCTTTATACTGGGTATTCAGATCTATAGAGATAGATCTAGAAGGATATTAGGATTATCCTAATCTAGATACATTGGCAAAGTGCTAAAGCGGTTTAGCATGGAAAATTCCAAGAAAGATTTCGTACCTGCATCTCCTGGAATCTCCCTCTCTAAAAAGATGTCTCCCCAGACTAATGAAGAGAGGAAATGCATGAGTCTATTTCCTTATGCCTCAGCAGTAGGATACCAATCTAATCATGGAGAAGAGCACTGGAAAACAGTCAAAATATACTTAAGTACTTGAAAAGGACTAAAGAGTTATTTTTGATATACAGTAAAAGTGACCTCCAAATAGAGGTTTTTTCCAACTCTAGCTTTCAAAGCGATATCGATGATAGTAAATCTGTTTCAGGATATGTTTTTACCCTCAATAGAGGGGCTGTCAGTTGGAAAAGTTCTAAGCAGGATACAGTAGCAGACTCTACTATGGAAGCTGAATACATTATGGCAAATGTTGCAGCCAAAGAAGCTATCTGGATGAGGAAGTTCCTTTCAGAGCTAGAAGTTGTTCCCACCATTAAAGATCCAGTACCTTTATATTGTGATAGTAATGCTGCAATAGCTCTGACAAAGGAACCCCGGTCTTACCATAAGTCCAGACATATTCTGAGAAAGTATCACTTGATCAGGGAGATAATTGATCGCCAAGAGATCAATATTAAAAGAGTTGACACAAAAGATAATATAGCAGATCTATTTACAAAGGCAATTGTTCGTACACAATTTGAAAAACTTGTTAAGCTATTGGGTATTAGGTACTACAATGATTGGCGTTAGTGCAAGTGGGAGTTTGTTAGATATATGTGCCCTGCAGATAATAATTGTATATTGTAACAGGACCTATATCAATATAACATCCTTGTTCAAAATGATAGTATGTTATTTTGGTCAGATTTATCTGGTATTTTAATACAGATAAAGTCCTTAGAATAATACTAGACTATCAGACATTTTGGATATGATCGTAAAGAAGAGATCTGATTTGTCACTAACGTATATTCTAAAATGTTCCTAGTCGATGAAGTGTTGAAATAGGACATCATCACTTTGGGAAGACTAGTATATACTCTATTCCTCCTTTGGTAGGATGATGATCCATCTCTTAGATCATTGATGTGAGACATTAAGATATAGTATACATATGACTTATTAGTGAATGAGTTGACTAAACGACTCACTGAGAACATCTAGTTGGTAATTATACTTAACTGTCAAATAGAAGTTCTCAGGTGATATAGTACAAAGTAGTCTCATGACCTGAGGCATGAGTGCAATATCATACATGTAAGCATAGGTGTACTTAGACTTTTACTTAACCACAGTTCTCATTGAGTTGTGCATAACGGTTCTTGTTGGGTGCATCCCGATACATAAGTAGATATTGAGATGTCAAGATGGGATTCATCTCTCCCAGTATAAAGGGTTGATGTCATAAGATTGTTTGATATAACTATAGCCAGGAAATCCTTGGCCGAGGTAAATAAGATAAACTGAGTGTCAGTTTGATCTTATAGGTTATGAGTTTAATATCAACAAATACTAATTGAGCTATTAGGGTTTGACAGTTTTCCATACCCTAGGCTCGATAGTTTAACATAGTTTGACGAAGAGACCGGATTGTATAATATTATCACTGAGTGGTCCTGATAAAATTATGTTAGTATTTTTTAGACATTTATCACAACTTATACCCGGGTATTCTTCATGTGTAGCTAGCACCTCTGTTGTACTTGTGGATATCATCCACTGTCGAGTTCTTAAGTTGGGCCCTAGAGTCACACCAAGCGCGTACTTGAATCCTATGAAACATAATTTATAGAGTGATGCGTATGATTGATACGCATATATGATTTTACCGGATACACATAAACGGTTATGTATATCGGTAAAATCGGAATGCTATGTGCTTAGGAAATGAATTCTAGTATTTTTCCCATAAAGCTTACTTTTAGTCAACTAGTTGACTTTTTGGTCAACAGTTGACTTTTGGTCAACTCGTTGACTTTTTGGTCATATGATGACTTATTAGTCAATAATTAAAAAGTTACAAAATACCATATTTATGAAATACGGTATTGATGTGATATTTTTATATATGGAATACACACTTTATTATACATTGATTAATGAGTCATGAGATGAGTCATTAAGGTGGTATGGTTTGGAAACATGGATTTAATATATAGTTTTGATTCTTCATGACTCTTTGCATGACTCATGAGATGAGTCATTGCATGACTCATGAAAGGAATCATTACATTTAGATGACTCATGGCATGACTCATGAGATGAGTCATGATATATCTCAGTCTATATATATGAGCTCTCTCTCTCTCGCTCTCTCTCTCTCTTATGGATAGGTTAATAAAAAATTAGCTAAGTGGTTTTTTCCATAAGAGAATAAAGAAGAGAGATATACCTCTTACTAAACTCTAGCAATCTTTGAGTAAGAGGAAGTAGTAGGATTTTAAAGTACATCGGGATGGATATCTTGTCTTGTGTCTTAAGAAGACTCCGGTTTTATCAAGCTCACTTGAAGACTTCGAGATCTATTACAAGGAGGTTTAACACAACAAGGAGCAAGAGCTAGGGGTTGTTCGATCTTCCACCGAATCACGCTTCGAAAGTATGACTTTCTAATTCTTGTATGCTCTCTTTAATATAGGGATCATGTTAGATTTAATTAGGATGGTCCTAGCTTGTTTTTCATGCTCTCTACATGCTTAGTATTATTATACATACAATATTCCGCTGCGTATTTTGCATGTAACAAGCACGAGATTTCCTTCAAGAAAGAGAGCCAATATTCTTATAATTTAGGTTTAGCAGAGGGCGTAGCCTGATTCAAGAATATTATGCAAGAGGCGAGGGTTTCATGATCTTTATCCGTGTAAAAGATTACAAAGAGTGGGCTTTAGAGAAAATATGAGAGTTGATTATATATGTGAGGTTGAGAGATTGAGAGACTAGAGTTGAGTGATTCCTCTTGTAGTTCTCTCTTGTATGTGAGGTTGAGAGATTAAGAGACGAGAGTTGAGTGGTTCCTCTTGTAGCTCTCTCTGATACATAGTGAATTTCTTATCTTGTTACCCTGTAGACGTAAGTTAAAGTTAGTCGACCGAACCACATAAATCCCGGTGTTCTTTTTTCTTGACTGTGGTTATTTTATATTTTGTTGATTGTAGATTGGCTTTGCAGTTGCGCATATTGTAGTAGTCGGGGAGTGTGAAATCCTCCAACAAGTGGTATCAGAGCGTGGTTAGACGGTTTGTAGAGATCCGAGCATCGCGATTTGCAAGGGCAGTGGTGGTTGCGGAACTGTAGCGGCGACGTACTATAGCAGGTATCTAAATATTGTAGCAGGGAACTCTTCACTCAGATCTGACGGTTGAGGTTGATTTGTCTTTTGATCGAGGATTTGGAGGCGGATTTTGGTGATCCAGGAGTCGTTCCTAAGGTTTTTCAACGTATTGAGTTCATTTTTGATGTTGATTTATTTAGAACGAATTGATGCTATTGTGCGCGGCTACAGGCTCGTGAACGAGGTGGCGACGACAAGGGATGGCGACGTCGGGGTAGCGGATCTGGAGGAGATCCAGGGGAGGGGCTGGTGGTTCGGGAGGTGGCGTGGGATGTCGGCGACAATCAGCAGAGATGAGAAGGACAGGAGGTACTGGGCTGCGTCGGCGGACT
>NC_033799.1:32496593-32508728 GCF_001876935.1 Asparagus officinalis | reverse complement strand
ATCTATTTTCTCTGTTAAAAAACAAAGGGACCTTTATAGATACACAAAAGAAAGAAGAAGGTAACCTGTATCTCTCTCTATCAATTTAAAAAGAAATATAATTAGCATACATTGTTTCTGCAATTATATCACTACAATCAGAAAATTATATCATTTGAAATCTCTATAAAACATCTGCCATATTAATTTTCTTACTCCCTATTAATTTATGTTTTTCTTATACATGAACCTCTATATATAGAATTTCATCTATTTTGTCATATTAACACGAAACCTACTAAACTGAATACCATTTCAATTTTTCTCTACGCGCTAAGCAATGAAATGACCATTACTTTATCTCAATTATTGATTATTTAGCAAGTAATCACGATATTCATTTGAGCGTAAATTAAGAATGAGTGCAATTTATAAGATAGTGAATCTTAGATTTAGAAATCACAACCAAACAACCAAACACTAGATAATCAACTATAACCTTTTTCTCATTACTTCCTAAATTTTTTGAGCATGATCCATATGCATGGATTCCAAAGCTAATTTTTTTTAGCATGAGCCATGCATGGATTCCAAAGCTAATGGAAAAAATGCGAAAAGATCAGGATGATCATTAGAAACACGTACTACCAAAAGAACATCAATAATAAAAATTGCGTCTAGCTAACAAATAATTCAGAAAGCCAAACTACATTTAAATTCCAACATACATGTTTGGTTGGATGATGTTTCAATATCGAAAAGTCATTACAAATAAAGCAAATTAATCCACATAAACAAAAAAAACTTGACAAGCTAAACTTGAATTCATTGAAATCGAAGAGTGTTCCAACAACAGGAGAGGAGTCGACGCATCTTACTCGGAAGCAGAAGCGGCCATGGCGACAGCGGCCAGCTTCTGCAGATTCAACCTTACCACAGTGTCGGCAAACATCTTGGTGTCCTCCTCGGTATTCCCCTCCGGCACCTCCACCGCGTAAGACTCCACCACCACCGTGTACCTCCTCCCTCCCTCCTCCTCCTCCAGCTCCTNGAGTATTCATTGTGCAAATTAAAATGGTTGAGGAGAGCGTAGAAGTATATGAATTCGATTTTGGAATGATACAATTTAATTTCTGTGATGAATTTGCATATTATAACTTAGAATTTCTTAGAAAAGTTTGAATAGTCTATAACGCGGGCGGATAATCAAAGTGGAAGTAGCACATAGGTGCGAGGATTTCGGTATAATTACAGAAATCCTCTGATGACCCATAAACCGTATCATTACTTGAGAATTCGATTTTTGTATTTATAATAAGATGTTTTTTTAGGATATGGGGATCTACATCATGTAATTTATATTAATGTATATCCAAAATTAGTGTCTTTTAGAACATTATGATTTAAGACTTTAACCTCAGTAAGTATGGGTAGGTAAGGAGTGTTGACCACAAGAGTGTTGTATTAAGTGTGAAACTTGTTGAATGAATTGTATGATATAGAATTTGCAACTTATGGTGTATAGTAAATTCGTAACTAAAATCAGCAATGATTAAGGATGGCGACCACGTGCATTTCTTAGTGTTATAGTATGTATGGTACGTATCAATATATATGTATTATTAAGTAATACTAGTGTATTTATAAGTAGTAGATATGTATATAGTTAGGGATAAGAAGTAGATTATTCTAGATAGTATTATATAGTAATTTATATATATGGAGAGAGAAAATTAGGTTTCGGGAAAATAATTAGGCAATTAGGAATATAGGAGATTGACTAGGAAATATAATTAGGAAAATTATTATATGAATAGGCTGAGCATGACTTGATGGAGTAACAGGTAACAGAACATAATAAAACCAATGATTAATTTATGAAAGTTCACCGCAAAATTTAATGGTTATTTATCAAAAATCATAAAGTATAAAACCGGATTTTATTATCTAGAAATTGGAAATATAAATGACTCTTTAAAATAAAATAATTAAAAAACAGAAAATTTTATGTTTTAGACTAGTATCAAGAATTCATGATCATTTACACCTATTCGCGATGAACTAGAGGTAGCTAGTGCGCATTTTCAGAAAAATAACGAACAGCTCACAGAGTAAGATTATCCAATTCTCCTTGGATGGTGCCGGAGAAGTCCCAACAGAACAGCCATGGATAGCATGAGAAAAGCAGACTCAAAGGGAACAGGGTGAACCGGATTGTGGGTCAGATAGGAAAGGTCCGTGATGTCGAGAAGAAGGTTTGCATGTTGACGTGTTCTGTTTTCAGAGAGGAGCGAAGCGGGAAAAATCGCATAGAGTCCTCGATAGAAGAACACACGTAAAAAGTGGTGCTATTAACATGATTTTTATAGGAAAGTATCGGCTAACATGTATTTGAAATTGGAAAGATTGATATTGGATAGATCGAATCTAGTGATTTGGAATAGTACGTGGATGATGATGTTCTTGTGATTAAATGAGACAATGACTGTGTATATTTTTGATTTAGAGTTATAGTGGACAATATCTTCCCATTATTTTCGTCGCTTATGGTTGAATAGTTCGCCTGTCCACTCCAGCTGGGTCCGGGTGGCCGGGCCGGCAAACTGAGCCCGGCCGGTCCGCCGGGTCGGGTTTTTTTTTTTTTTTATTTTTTAAATTTTAAATTATTTTGAGTTAAGTATAAAAAAAGACAAAAAAATAATAAAAATATTATTAATCATTAAAATGACATAATGGATAAATAAAAAATATAAAAATAAATTCTAATAATGAATAATCATTGTAAAATTACAAGTGTATAGAATTGTATTTTGGCGAATTCAGCGCGGATTCACAATAGTAGTACATCCACCTAGTTTTTAAATCTTCTTTGTCTAAATAAGAAAATGTAAAAGATTAGTTATATGTTTATATTTGTATACGTATGTATTGCAATATCTTGCTAATTGATGTAATATATTGTATATACATAGATTATATGTAATATATTGTATTATTGATAAGTTATATTAGAGAGAGAATTCATAGTAACCCTGTAGCGTTTGCTCTTGGCCAATGAGGAGATACTGTTAAGGAACCGAGTATTAATACTAAGAGAGGAAGTATACACACAAAACATATATAAAGGTATACCGTATACAGGGGAGTATACGTATATAATAGGGTAACTGTAAGGGATGTGACATGTGTACTAAAGGAGAGAGGAGTAGGTATTAGTAGTGGTTGTTGTATATAGTATTGCGTATAGTAGCTTATAGTTAGTATAGTACACTAAGTATATTATACTATATAGTATATGATATAGGTATATATTATATAGATGTTAGGTATAGTGTATGAATAAATGATATAAGAGATGTATATATATATACCTTAAGATAGGGAGATATACAGGTATATAAGAGAATACTAGTATACTAAGTATATACTAAGAGAGAGAGTGATATTTATATACATACACATACATTGATTGTACATTATATAAGAAAGATTTAGTATATATATAGATTATTTATAGTAGTAATGTAAGTTATTTAGTATATATAGTATACGGTTTGATAGTATATAGTAGCCTATTATGTATAGCTATATATACGCTATATATAGTACTATATAGAGTAGGTATATAGTTATATTATATAAATATAAAATTAAAGAAGTAGTACTTATATATCTGTATTAGCTATAGTTAACTAGGTTAAGAGGAGTCAAGTATAGAGAGTATTAACCCTTGGAATAACATAATAAGAGGGAGTAGTATATGATATCAACATGCAAATTACTAAATGATAAAAGAAGTATTATTAGTATTATGGTTATAAGGAGAATAAACTTAGATATAGTGGATAGCAGGGTATAGACTACATAAGAGAGAACCGGTTAGGAATAATGATACTAAGAGAGAGATAGTGTATACACACTGAAAGATATCAGATATGAAATGATGTTCTATACAATCGAGTGGAGATATATGATATGATATATATAAAGTAGTATTTGTATATACATTCGATGTTAATATTATATATACTAGGTATTACATATAAATAACGAAAAATAAAAATAAAAATAAACACTATTTTCGGCGGCCACAAAGAGGCCACGCCGCCGGCCGGTCGCACGGCCGGCCAGGGGCTGGTTTACAGGAGCTACTTGTATAGTTAGTTGGGATATATGGATATTACTGTTAGGTTCTATTTGGTGAAATTATCCGAGGTAACGTTTTAATTAATACCTTAGAGCTAAAAGATAACCTAGGGAACCTTATCAAATGGTCAAACAACACCAAAGGAGCAAGATGCTATAGGCAATTACACAGTCGTCACAATTACCCTATTTTATAGAGTGGTCGCTATAATCATGGGATTTTCCCCGTTTGATAAGTTTGGCAGGTTTATAGGGCGCACTTTCGGTCGTGGTTCTTCGCTTTTTTTGTTCAATTGCTAAATACATGACCCCAAGCACAGGTGGCTAAGGTAGCCACCTTCATTTGCCTTCGCCCGAAGAGGACAACTCGTCCGTTTACCTTTTTCCCTGGTGGCGGTCCCCCCACGAGATAACCAGAAACGTCCCTAACTCGCTTGAAGAGTATCGTGTCCTTGGGGAGGGGGATGTCCTATTTGTCCCTTATTATGAAATTAAAGTTGTATACAGATTGGAAGTAGTTTACACTGACGTATACATGTATGTTAATTTGATTGCAGGGTGATAGTATTATATTATCCTGCAGGCTATATATATATATAGTGTATTATATCGGTATAATATATGAATTTAAAACCGATGCAACAAGGGTTATGTAGTTTGCTTGTGAGTCATTTCGCAGAGGACGTTACAACCCCCCCCCCCCCCCCTCCCCCTCCTATAAAGTATCTATTTGATCTTTAAAAAAAAGGGAGCCGGGCGTTATAGTCACACAAAGAGAAGAAGTAAACCTGTATCTCTCTCATCAATTAAAAAGAAATTAATTAGCATATACATTTTTTCTGAACATATAACTCAAAGAAATTAATTTCATTTAATCTTATTAAAACATCTGCCATTTTAATTCTTACGCCCTTATTAAGTTTATGTTTTCTCGTAACATGAACCCTGTATTGAATGTCACTAGTGTTATTAACACGAAACCCAGCTAAAGCTGCAATACCATTTCAATTCGTTTACGCGGCTAAGCATGAAGCTGAGACCATTACTTATCTCAATATGATTATTTAGCAATGAACACGATATTCATTTGAGTATGCGTGAAATTAGAATGAGTGCAGTTATAAGATGTGAACTTAGATTAGAAACAAAACTCCCCAAAACCAAATAATAATCAACTGATAACCGTTTCTTTCTCCTAAATTATTGACATGAGCCATCATGCGATGGATTGCCAAAGTAATTTTTTTGTAGCATGACATGCATGGTCAAGCTAAGTGGAAAAAATGCGAAAAAGAGTCAGGATGATTTAGGAAACACGTACTACAAAACGAAACATCAATAATAAAATGCGTCTGCTACAATAAGTCGAAAGCCAAACGTACAGTTTAAATTCCGAACAGACATTGGTTGGATGAGTCTCAATATGAAGTCCATTCAAATAAAGCAAGATAATCCACATACAAAAAAACTGACAGCTAAGACTTGAATCATGGAATCGAAGATGTTCCAACAGACAGGAGAGATTCGACACTTAGCTCGGAAGAGAAGCGCGCATGGCACAGCGGCCACTTCTGCAGATTCAACCTTACCACAGTTCGCAAACATTCTTGGGCCTCCTCGGTGCCTCGACCTCCACCGCGTAAGATTACACCACCACGTGTTACTCTCCCTCCTTCTCCTCTCCAGCTCGTCACCGGACGCACCGCCAGGTATCTAGGCGGTGCCGCACCCGTGACACTGAAGCTGATCACGTGGCGCGTGCAGTCTCCAGCCGTTCGGTGCTGTGGAGGCGGGGGAGCCGGAGTTGACGTCACCTCGACGCACGCTGCGATGTGTCCGTGCGGAGCGAGGCGGAGGACTTGATGAAGTGCGGGTGGCGGATGGGGGCTCGAATCGGGATGATGGCAGACGAGTTTGAGGGCGTTGATGCGTTGGGTAAGCGCAGGGAGGGGCCGTGGGGGGAGGAGGTGCACGCGCCGGAGATGGGCGGTGGTGGCGGTGTTGTGGGCTGTAGGGCTGAGAGCTCGGCTGGGGTGAGGCCGTGGGGATCCATGGGGGCTTTCAGCTTTCCAGTTCTGATGACGAAATGGGGTGCTTGCGTTGGAGGAATAGGCTTTTTTCTTTTGTGTTTTTTTTTTTAAATTTTTGTTGAGGAGAGGGGAAGTAACTGTTTTTGTTGGTATCGAGAGAGGGTTTTGTGAAAGGACTTTTCTGCCCATTTGCATGGGTTTGTTTTAGGGCATGTTGATGGTATCTAGGGGCCTTGCTTGATTGTGCTTTATTTTAAATTTTACAAATTTACTCAACCATGAATAGGACCACTGATCCCATTAGAACTATTAGCTTTCTCATTCTCGTTTTCCCGTTTGTCCCAGATGCAATCAAGATCATGTGTTCGCATGCGAGCAGTTTTAATAGAAATTGTACTCCATAAAGTACATTTATTCTTAATTTGCACTCAAATAAAAGTCATAACTATTTGTCGAACTACAAATGATTATGATAAATGAGAAATTCTCTGATGCTCCATGAGCATACACCACAACAACAATAAGAGGAGAATGCATAGCCCGAGAAAAAATAGTTAATTCTATCACCTTCTCATTTATAATGATTAGGGCCAATAGTCTTTTCCTTTTGGTATGGTGTAGTGCTCAGGGAGCACCTAATAATTTTTCATAATAAAGTATTGATCCCTTCGCTGCTTTTTTGATAGTAAAGAGAAGGTCAAGGAGGGTCTTGTGCCCCCCTAGTCTCCCAACACCTGCACTTTTAATTTGTTATTAAGTAAGTGAATCGAACAGCTCTACGTTTGCTACTCTAACTTACGTGATGCGTGCTCACCTTGCAAGCTACTCTAGAACAAACATTACCAATTGTCATAATATTGTTAGCATTAGAGTTAATATCAAAGCCCCATATTAATTATGATAATATTGTTAACATTGGAGGATCATATCATAGCCCTGGGCCCCTAGTAATTGTGATAGCAATGTTGGCTTTAGAGTTCATATCAAATACCATTTAGTTGTTTATAACATAACTAAAGTAGAACTATATCAAAACAGTTCAAAGGAGTAACAAGATTCTAAATCTGTTTTGATAACAGATTATTTAGATTCCTAATCTATTTTGTTTTTTATTTTAGAATTCCTAGTATGTTTTTAGTTTTACGATTTCTATATATATAGAACGGTTTAGAAAAGAAAAAGAAAAAAGAGTTGAAAAGGGGTTTGTTTTGTGCACAGAAAAGAGAGTTTTCTAAGCAATTTGGTTAAGGTTTTATTTGAGAGTTTTAAGAGGTTTGTTTGAGAGATTTTGAGTGAATTTGTAATATCTATTTGTACTTTCCTATTCTATTAGTGAAGACACATCCCCTTCTTGCCCCGTAGACGTAGACAACTTGCCGAACCACGTAAAATTTATTTGTTTGTGTCCGTGCCATTATTTTGATTGTGTTTGGCCTTCTCTCTCAGCGTTTGTGTTAGTCCTCAGAACCCCAACAAGTGATATCAGAGCAAGACTACACTTGGATTAGGTGGAGAAGTAGAACGCTTTGGAAGCTCGTCTAGAATTCCAGTTGGTGATAAAGGTGGTATTTCTACTATTATGGATCTTGTCTTCCGTCGTGTGGAGTGAGATCTTTCTCGTAGTTTGGATCTATTTTCTTTCAGTTTGTTCTGCATTGGTTTGTTAGTGTTTTTAGGAAGATAGCTGGGAAAGAAGGTGTTGAGAGTGGTACTTCTGGCGTGAAGATTGTTCAAAGTTTGAATATCCACTCTATGAAGATAGATGTTTAGAAATTTAATGATACAAACAACTTTAGCTTATGGAGATGTGAAGTTTTGGAAGCGTTGAACACGCAAAATTTGGAAGACACTTTGGAGTTAGACGACAAGCCGGACGACATTAAAGAGAAGGTTTGGAAGAAGACGAATCGGACGGCGTGTGGCGTGATTAGTTCTTGCTTAACGCAGGATCTAAAATATGATGTGATCAATGAGACTTCTGCAAAGAAGATTTGGAAGATTCTTGAGAGCAAGTATTTGAATAAAAGTGTTAAGAACCACTTACATTTGAAGAGGAGACTTTACCGTTTCTAGTTGAAGAAGAGAATATCAATTAGTGATCATATGAACAACTACACGAAGCTTCTTGCGATTTTAGCGAATGTGGATGTTATGATCGATGATGAGGATAATGCGTTGTTGTTGTTGAGCTCCTTGTTGGACGAGGAATATGCGACCTTTGTTCTTACCCTAATTAATAAAAAGACATCTCTTTCGTATAGTAAGGTCACCACTGCACTTGTAAGCTATCATCTTAGGAAGAAAGACAAGGAGTCTTCTAATGATGTAGTAGCGGAGGCATTGACCGCAAGAGGGAAAAGTCCAAACCAAACTAGGAGGTCGCAGTCTAGATGAGCACATCCTTCAGTTTGTAGGGATCAACGTGCTTTTTGCAAAGGAGATGAACATTAAAAGTCTGAATGCTCAAAGTTGAAAGATCGAGCTGAGAAGAATAAGGGGAAAGCTATACAAGCTTTAGAGGTGAATGTTGCCAAGGCTAGTGATGATAATTCAGATTTGAATTCTTCGGGCTACTCATGCCCTTTGTACTATTGTCAGTTTGTGATGCCGGTTCTACAGAGTAGATGTTGGATTCGGATGCTTCATACTATATTTTTCCTAGGAGGGATTGATTCTCTACCTTTGAGGAGTTAGAAAGAGGGGATGTCGTGCTCATGGATAATAATCATGAATGACCTATTGGTGGTATTAGAACAGTTCAGATCAGAATGTGTGACGTTATGACTAGGAAGTTGAAGGAAGTGAGATTCATTCTGTAGTTGTCGAAGAACATCATTTCACTTGGAGTTTTGGAGGCATCAGGTTATAGGGTAATCTTAGAGGATGCATCTCTGAAGGTCACAATGAGGTTCATAATTGTAATGAAGGGCATCAGAAAGAATAATTTATACTATTTAATTGGGAGCACGGTGATAGGTGGAGCGCTAACGACTTCTATTGATTCGGCTAGACTATGGCATTTGAGGAGGCTGGGACATTCGAGTGTTGATTCCGTACATGGATTGGAGAGAGGTGCTTTGACCTGCAGATTGAAGTCCTGTGAACATGTTGGTGTGAGCAAGAAGACCAATGTGAAGTTTGACACCACTATTCACCGAGCGAAGGACCTTCTAGATGATGTTCACATAGGCATTTTGGGACCTTCCAAGAAGGCATCATTGAGAGGTAATAGGTATTTGGTTTCCTATGTTAAAGACTATTCTATGTATTTGTGGGTTGCAACCAAGTCCTGTTTGAGTGAAGTCCTAGTAGTCAACAACAGGTGGAAGAAATGTATAGGCAGAAAGGTAAATTTACTTAGTTCAGATTTTGATAGGAAGTACAAGAGGGATCCTTTTTTGCATTTGTGTCTAGCTCAAGGCAATTTGGAACACTTCATTAGAAAAAAATATTAGGGCAACGAGATGAGATTACAAATTTGATGGGTTGTTCCTTGCTGGAGAAGGATCAGTGTTTGATGTCAAGCAGTAGTTTGTAGATGAGTTTTGGTGTTGAGGCTTTAACATATTAGAGCCATCTTATTTACATGTTACTGTCTATCGCAATTGGAGTATTTGGATCTGGTAGAACTGCTTCAGAGTTTAGATTGCTTCGGATATTTGAATGCCTAACATATTGTCACATCGAGGATGTTAAATTTGATGTGCATATTTAGGATTCAAAGGCGTGTTTGGTTACCAGTTATGGGATTCTAATATTGTTCTGAGCAACACTATCACATTTGAATCTCAGTAGGTGGAGAGTGTTGGACAAATCATTGGGATATCGCAGAGGATGTAGAGTGATGCTACTTCACGTTGGGTGAAGATTACTCCACGTTCTCTAGATCATTCTGTATCATTTGGGATTCTAGCTGAGGTGACACAGATTGGGGATCATGTTGATGTAGATACAGATGATGAGTTTGTTGATTCGAGTGCAGCTGGTGGACACAGTTCGGATTTGGCTATGGCCGTTGGTTCACCTCAGGTGGAGGTGTTTGGTTCATTTCACTTTGAGGCCAGTGGGAGAGTTATCAGTTGCAGATTTTTTGGTGATGATCGTGAAGGTTTGAGAATCCTTCTAGTTGATTAAGGGTCTTTGGAGGCCATTTGGTGAACTACGTGAGGCTTGATTCCTTAGGCAAGATGATACATAGACAGTCATTTTGATACAGCCGGTTTGATGAGTTGATACTTACATTTAGAGTTTGTTCGCATTCTCGTTTGAGCTCTCGACTTGTTGTAGATTGAGTCCGTTGTCGTGGATTTGTTCCATTTCGTACTGGACGCAAAAAGTGAGACGTTTGGTTTGTATTGGTGTCGGCTTAGTTTTGGAAAAACTTCGTCGAGGTGGAGAATTGTTAGATAGCAGGTTCTAAATATGTTTCTTAATTTGTTTTGGTAACAAGTTATTGAGATTCATAATCTATTTTTGTAACAAGATTCTAATTCTGTTTTGATCACATGTTATTAGGATTCCTAATTTGTTTTGTTTTTGGTTTTAGAATTCCTAGTATGTTTTTGGTTTTAGGATTTCTATATATATAGAACGGTTTAGAAAAGAAAAAAAAGTTGAAAATGGGTTTGTTTTATGCACAGAAAAGAGAGTTTTTGAGCAATTTGGTTAGGGTTTTGTTTGAGAGTTTTGAGAGGTTTGTTTGAGAGATTTTGAGTGAATTTGTAATATCTATTTGTACTCTCCTTCTCTATTAGTGAAAACCCATCCCCTTCTTACCTTGTGGACGTAGGCAACTTGCCAAACCACATAAAATTCATTTATTTGTGTTTGTGCCGTTATTTTGATTGTGTTTGGCCTTCTCTCTCAACGTTTGTGTTAGCCCTCAGAACTCTAACAGCTTGATTGGGCTTTATTTTAAATTTTACAATTTTACTCTACTATGAATTGGACCACTGATCCCATTAGAACTATTAGCATGCAAGTAGGCAGTTCGGAGCAGCACAATGATGGACACATTCTCATTCATGTTTCCCCGTTTGTCCCAGATGCAATAAAAATCATGTGTTCGCATGCTAGAAGTTTTAATAGAAATTGTACTCCATAAATTATACTTATTCTTAATTTGCACTCAAATAAAAGTCATAACTATTTGTCAAACTATAAATGATTATGATATTTGAGAAATTCTCTAATGCTCCATGAGCATACACCACAACAACAATAAGAGGAGAATGCATAACATGAGAAAAAATAGTTAATTCTATCACCTTCTGATCATTTATAATGATTAGGGCCCATAGCCTTTTCCTATTGGTGTGGTGTAGTGCTCAGGGAGCACCTAATAATTTTTTTATAATAAAGTATTGATCCCTTTGCTGCTTTTTGATAGTGAAGAGGAGGTCAAGGAGGGTCTTGTGCCCCCCTAGTCTCCCAACACATGCACTTTTAATTTGTTATTAAGTGATTTGAATAGCTCTACATTTGCTACTCTAACTTACGTGATGCGCGCTCACCTTGCATGCTACTCTAGAACGAACGTTAACAGTTGTCATAATATTGTTAGCATTAGAGTTCATATCAAAGCCCCATATTAATTGTGATAATATTGTTAGCATTGGAGGATCATATCAAAGCCCCCCTAGTAATTGTGATAATAATGTTGGCTTTAGAGTTCATATCAAATACCATTTAGTTGTTTATATGATTATATCATAACTAAAGTAGAACTGTATCAAAACAGTTCAAAGGAGTAGTTTGACACTATTTTAAATTCTAAAAAATGGGATGCCACTTTATTTTAAAAACAAAAGAGCAAGTATAGAGTTACTTCTTCATGTAGCATTCTTAAGTCCCAATAATACTTTTGGTGGATTTGACAAGCTAAAGTTTATTTGTTTTGCTGATCTCTTAAATTTTCATCGTTGGAGCTTTTGATCTCACTAATCAGTTGAAAGTGCGTTTTATTTTCCATAACCAATAA
>NC_033799.1:32458047-32496583 GCF_001876935.1 Asparagus officinalis | reverse complement strand
TGAACGAAGCTCTGATACCAGTTGTTGGGGATTCGAAATAATCAAATCAAATCCGTACCCTTCCGGATCTTGTGTTTGAGAGTTGAGCAAGAAAGAAATTCATCACAAATCAAAGATAACAACTTGTAGGAAAGTAAACAAGAAAGAACACACCAGATTTAACAAGGTTCGGCAACGTGCCTACGTCCTCGAGAGCCACACCATACAATTCTTTGATTACTTGAAGAAGATTACAATGCTTGCAATTGGCCTCTCTCTCTCTCTAAGATTTTTAACCTCAAAGAGCCCTCAAAACCCTCTTTTTTTGTGCTATTTTTCTCTCTTAAACCCTAAAGAGACGTGTTTCTATTTATAACAAAACACAATCCCAAACAGATTAGGATTTTAAAACGAGTCTGCCACACCTTGGTGTGGCGCAGACCACACCTGTGGCAGACAGGACAGACTCTGTCACACCCTGGTGTGACGCAGACCACACCCATGGCAGACAGGACAGACTCTGCCACACCCTGGTGTGGCGCAAACCACACTCATGACAGACAGGACAGATTCTGCCACACCCTGGTGTGGCGTAAATCACACCCACGGCCTATCTTGAATTTTCGTGCAATTGTTGATTTTGATTATAGGTTTGGGTCTCTACTCTTAAGACCAACAATCTCCCACTTGGAGATCAAACCACCATCAATGAGCTCTCCCGAACTCCGCCTTCTTCGCAAGCTTCTTCTCCTACTTGAAAAATACATTCTTCAATCATCAATATCCCGGTGATCTCGCCGATCCTCATAGTGTAACGCCCCGCCCCTGAATCCCGGAGTCGGTACGCTACTAGATCTGATGGACTGGCCTCACAAACCACCACATGTCTTTTCAGCTTGTTTTGTCCTCACTCACGCGCTCCCTGGAAAACTTCCCAGGGGGTCACCCATCCTAGAATTTCTCCAGGCCAAGCACGCTTAACTTTGGAGTTTCTAAGAGTTGGGTTCCCGAAAAGAAGATGCATCTTGGTGGTATGAGTATTCCAATCAAATCTATCAATACTAATCACATCACCCTCTCAAGGGTTGGGGTATTACACGTAGTGTGGCTCCGCCTTCGTCTTCTACTTGTGAAGGTCAACTGAAGTTGCACACGACTCCAGTTTCACAATGGTGACTGTCTTCGTCAACATGTCCGCCGGATTTTGACTCACCAAAATCTTTATCAAATGCAACTTTTCCTCTTCAACTAGCGAGCATATAAAATGGTATTTGATATCGATGTGCTTCGTTCTGGCATGATATACTGGATTCTTGGTAAGATGTATAGCGCTCTGACTATCATAATAAAGAATTCATCTCCCTTGCTTCAGATCTAACTCTTCCAAGTACTCGTTCAACCATATCATCTCCTTGCTTGCTTCAGTCACCGTGACATACTCAGCTTCAGTTGTAGACAAAGTCACAATCTTCTGCAGACGTGAGACCCAGCTCACTGCTGTCGACGCTAAGGTATAAACATACCCCGTGGTGCTTCGCCTCGTATCATGATCACCGGCGAAGTCCGCATCCACGTATCCCTACAGCACCAACTCATTCCTTCTGAAACATAATGGCTTATTCGTTGTCCCTCTCAAGTATCGCATTATCCACTTCACGGCCTTTCAACGTTGCTTCCCTGGATTGCTTGCAAATCTGCTCATAACTCCCACTGCATGGGCGATGTCTGGCCTTGTGTAAACCATCGCGTACATGAGACTCCCAATGGCCGAAGAATATGACACCCTGCTCATATGCTCTCTATTTACATCTGTCTTAGGCGATTGCTCCTCAGATAACTTGAACTGACTTCCAAGGGGTGTGCTAACAATTTTAGCATTATGCATGTTGAACCTCTAAAGTACCTTCTCAATGTTTTCAGCTTGGCTCAATCTCAATGTCCCTTCAGCTTCATCCCTACTGATTCGCATTCCTAGAATCTGCTTCGCTGCACCCAGATCTTCATTGCAAACTCCTTTGCTAGATGCTTCTTCAAACTATTTATCTCCTCTAAACATGGTCCTGCTACCAACATGTCATCAACATATAATAACAAAATAATGAAGCTGGACTCGAACCTTTTGAAATAACAGCAATGATCTGAATTGCATCTTCTGTAGCCATTGATCTGCATGAAGTTATCAAACTTCCTTATACCACTATCTCGAAGCCTGTTTCAAACCATATAAACTCTTCTTGAGCTTGCACACCATCTCTTCCTTTCCTTCTTCAATGAAGCCAACAGGATGCTTTATGTAGATTTTTTCATCCAAGTCACCATGAAGAAAGACAGTCTTCACATCTAACTGCTCAAGAAAGAGGTCTTCTGCAGCTACCAAACTCAACACCACTCTGATGGTTGTGAATTTCACAACAGGGGAAAATATCTCCATGTAGTCCACTCCTTCCCGCTGTTGAAACCCTTTCACTA
Organism: Asparagus officinalis; assembly: GCF_001876935.1. NCBI lineage: Eukaryota > Viridiplantae > Streptophyta > Magnoliopsida > Asparagales > Asparagaceae > Asparagus > Asparagus officinalis. The sequence continues at coordinate 32,494,135 of NC_033799.1, read as the reverse complement.
CTAATCTGGCCTTGAATCTCTTGCTTCCATCACTCTCCTGCTTGACCCGGTAGACCAATTTGTTATGTAAGGCTTTCTTCTGTGTAGGTTGCTGGGCTAACTCCCATGTCTTATTAGTGAGTAGAGAATCCATCTCCTCCTGCATAGCATACTCCCACTGCTGAGATTCACTCACTTGCATGGCCTCTTCATAGCACTCCGGCTCACCGCTATCTATCAACAATAGGTAGTCAAGAGATGAAAGATATATGGGATTTGGTTTGGGTACCCTGGATTACCTCCTAAGCTCCACGCCCTGGGTAGTTTCTTCTGTACCTGGAGCCTTCTCCATTCTCTGATCAGAACAAACATCATCACCCCTATCTGGAAGTTCCTCTAAATCCATGTACTCGGATCCACCTATATTTATAGTACGGCTCCCACTGCTTTGGCTATCCTTAGCATTTTCCCTGTTCTTGTACATTACCTCCTCATTGAATATCACGTCCCTGCTTCTGATGATCTTCCTGTTCTTCTCATCCCAAAGACGATACCCGAACTCATCAATACTGTATCCAATGAATGTGCACTTTTGTGACTTAGCTTCTAGCTTGTCCCTGATGTGGTCACTGATATGAACATAAGCCACACAACCAAATATCCGTAAGTGTGAGAGATTTATCTTCTTTCCACTCCAAACATCCTCTGGAATCCTAAAATCCAATGGAACTGATGACCCATGATTAATAAGGTAGGCTGTCGTATGCATCACATCCGCCCAAAATGTCTTAGACAGACCTGCATGTAATCGCATGCTCCTGGCACGCTCTGTCAAGATCCTGTTCATCCTCTCCGCTATGTCGTTCTGCTGTGGCGTCCCTGGAGTAGTCCTCTCTAAGCGAATACCATTCGTAGCACAGAACCTCTTGAACTCCTCCAGCTCGTATTCTCCACTATTGTCTGATCTCAGACATTTCACCTTTAGATCTGTCTCGTTCTCCACCATGGCCTTCTACTTCTTAAAGATTCCAAACACCACTGACTTGTGCTTCATGAAGTAGATCCACACCTTCCTCGAGTGATCGTCGATGAAGGTGACATAATATCTCGAACCGCCAAAAGAAGACACACTGGCTGAACCCCATACATCTGTATGAATCAACTCTAGCTTTTGAGCCTTAGGTGGCCTTTCACCCTTCTGAAAACTAACCCTCTTCTGCTTCCTAAAGATGCAGTCTTCACAAACCCCGACTCCCACGAAGTCGATCCTGGTTAGCTTTCCCTGTGAATGTAAGATCTTCATCACCTTCTCGCTCATGTTCCCTAGCCTGTTGTGTCACAAATCTGTACTCTCTTTGTCAGCTGTAATTACGAGGGTGTCACTCGCATGTAAGTTGAGGTAGAGAGTCCCTAATTTGTTACCTTAAGAAACTATCATCGTACCGTTAGAGATTCTCCACGAATCCCCTGTGAATGTCGAAACATACCCTTCTGCTCCAAGCTGTCCCACCGAAACAAGATTCTTCTTCAGCTTCGGCACGTGTCTCACGTTCTTCAAGGTCCACTTAGAGCTCTTCATCTGAATCTGCACCTCACCCTTTCCAACAATATTACAAGGCTCGTTATTCTCTAAATACACTTTTCCAAAGTCCCCTGCTACATAATTCTGAAAATAGCTTCCTGTTAGCAGTGGCATGGAAAAAGGCTCCTGAATCGATGATCCAAGAATCCGAATCACTGTCCATAGCAAAGATCAAGGCATCCTGCACGATATGAGCCTCCTGCTCACCCGCATCCTTATTTGGACTTTTGCAGACCGAAGACATATGACCCTTCTGGCCGCAGTTCCAACATTTCCATTTGATAGGGCTAACCTTCGAGTTTGGCATCTTCTTCACTAATTTCGACCGATTCCTGTTCTGGTTTCATTTATTCTTGCTTCTGCCTCTCTGCTCGAAGTTTAGAGCTGAACCTGAACGTTCTGATTCGGACGATTTCCTTCTAACCTCGTCGGATAGAATCATGCTAACAACCTCACTCAGCTTCAACTTATCCTTCCCTGCTGAATTGCTGATTGCCGTCACACAACCTGCCAACTATCCGACAACTGCGATAGAATCAATAGGGCTTGCACTTCGTCATCAAACGTGATGTCCACGGAGATAAGCTGATCAACAATCGTGTTGAATTCGCTAAGGTGTATCGTGAAGGACCGTCCTTCTACCATCTTGAGGTTGAAAAGAGTTTTGACGAGATGCACCTTGTTTGCTGCCGATGGTTGCTCGTACATCTTCGTGAGCGCTTCCATAAGCCTCACCGTCGTCTTCTCCTTCAGAATATTGTGGGCTACTGATTTGACGAGCGACAAACGGATTTGCCCTAGAGCCTTCCTATCTAGTATCTTCCAATCACCATCTGACTCCTCCTTCTTCTTTCCCTTTTCCTTGCCCATCAACGGGCGATACAAGTTCTTCTGGTACAGATAGTCCTTCATCTGCGACTTTCAGTAGGCGAAATCTGAACCGTCAAACTTCTCGATCTTTGATTTGTTTTCCTTTGCCATGACTTTCACACAAATTGCTGAACGAAGCTCTGATTTCAGTTGTTGGGGATTTGAAATAATCAAATCAAATCCGTACCCTTCTGGATCTTGTGTTTGAGAGTTGAGCAAGAAAGAAATTCACCACAAATCAAAGATAAAAACTTGTAGGAAAGTAAACAAGAAAGAACACACCGGATTTAACGAGGTTCGGCAACGTGCCTACGTCCTCGGGAGCCACACCACACAATTCTTTGATTACTTGAAGAAGATTACAATGCTTACAATTGGCCTCTCTCTCTCTAAGATTTCTAACCTCAAATAGCCCTCAAAACCCTCTTTTTTCGTGCTCTTTTTTCTCTCTTAAACCCTAAAAGGACGTGTTTCTATTTATAACAAAACACAATCCCAAACAGATTAGGATTCTAAAACGAGTCTGTCACACCCTGGTGTGGCGCAGACCACACCCATGGCAGACAGGGCAGACTCTGCCACTCCCTGGTGTGACGCAGACCTCACCCATGACAGACAGGGCAGATTCTGTCACACCTTGGTGTGACGCAGATCACACCCATGACAGATAGGGCAGATTCTGCCACACCCTGGTGTGACGCAGCCCACACCCATTGCCTGTCTTGAATTTTTATGCAATTGTTGATTTTGATTCTAGGTTTGGGTCTCCACTCTCAAGACCAACGCCGGCCACGTTATTGATGTTTAGTATGATAGATGGTTCTTCTGATAACAAGAGAATCTTGATCAGCTGACACTTATACTTACAAAGTCGTGTTTCAATCCTTATCTCATCAAGAGAACTCAATCCTTGTAAGAAAAGCCCTACAAATGTGATAAATAGTAATACTCAAATTAAGCCATTTTTTATTTATGTTTTTGTGTAATCTTCAAATAACCTTGTCCGTCTGCCTCTATATATATCTTTCTTTCATTTTATTTATGTTTGACTTTTATATTATTAATAAAAAGTACAATAGGCAATCTTGTTATATTTATCACTCTCAAGTTGATAGACATTGTAGAAATAACATCATATATATATGGAAAAAGTGCTACATAAGGTACGTCTATAACATTTTATCTATCTTGATTCTTGATTATACGGAGCATTTTCAAACAAGAAATAGTGAAATACCCGTATCAAGAAAAAGAACGATATATAGCCAAATCTAAATAAGTATCCGAACTCTCGTATTTACACGTATTACTATCGGCGCATGAAGGGCTGAAAACACCTTGGTTTCGGAGCAAGTGGATGAGGGGGCCGGGGAAGGAGAATTGAAATAATTTGTCGTGATATGTTTAGTTTGTTACGGAAATTTGGATTTGTTGAAAGAAAGGAGTCAGCGTATTGATTGGACGGCTGAGAGCAGGGGGGTCAGAAGTCATGGACGGTTGTAAAAGCAGGGGAAATGTGGTCTTTTGGCGGCTGATTTGAGTTCAGGGATGGAGAGCATGTGAAGGGACGCAGGAGACATGTGAAGACATCAGCCCCCACAGACTTCCGCCCCTTTTACTTCTAACCAACTGGAAAGGGACCATTCTTTTGTCCTCATCCACTTCTCTCTCTCTCTCTCTCTGGGTTTTTTTCTCCCCTTTTTCTTTGAGATATTGGATGGTCCCTCCCCTATTCATAATTTTTATGCAGTCTAACAAGTAATGGTTAATTACAAGAGACGTGATTTATGAGTCTAAGCAACGGGTTAAAATATATATAACCGGGCCTTTCCGCAACATATTGACATCCTATCTTATGACATCACATAACATATGAATTCATTCTGATATTTGAGCGGCTACCCTATAGTACATAGATAATAGGGTGTGCGTCATGTAATTGTATCGCTTTGTCTCTTTTTATCTCAAATTGTGGATTTAATTATTTATTTCAATTTGGATTTTTAGATAGCATGCAATCTTCTTAATATTTATTCTTCACTTCGAAGGCACAACAAAAAAAATTGTACAATTTGCACAAGAAGTCTTACTTGTGTGCATGCGACAACAGTCACAAAAGCTCTCTCGTTATAGCGAATCAAACAAGGTAGTAGAATCCTACTGGTCTTTTATTGAAGATCAACCAGGATCAGGAATGGACGCCTAGTCGTTAGAACAAAAATTGTTCATGTATTATTCACGGATTTAAGCTTGAATATATACTAACTAATATTATCAGTACTTTATTTACGTTAAATAAATAATATTAGTACTAACTTTTGCATTTCTCCGGCCCAGTCCAATCTATAGTCTTAGCAATTGAAAAGCCCGTTAAGTCGATTAAAAAGTCCGGGTCCCGGAGATCCCTGCTCTTTCTTTTGTATTATCAGCAGTAAATGAGTTTAAGCTGTTATTTTTTAATTTTTTATTGTTTTTATCTTTATTTTTATTTTTATTTTTTGTCGATGAAAAGTTTTATTCTTTCTATTGAGCAGCATCCACAACTCACGTTTTTTTTTAATGGCAACCCATACAATCCTTAGTTACACATAGGTTAATCCGTCTTGGTTGGTCGTTTTTCTACTAGTGGTTTTTATATGATATACAATAACATGCAGCTACGCGTCATAGCAAACATGACCTATTCCCAACTACAAATAATCAATCTAATATTTAAACTTAGAGTTGGGAAATTTTTTTTGGTGAATCAATATTGTAAGCACATGAGCCTGGATAATCTTGACCAAGCTCTTCAGGGACCCTACTTTTTTCCTTGTGAATTTGATAATTCCTCTATCGCCAAAGCATCTGCACAGTGGCAACGTGTGCGGATCTTCTAACTAGATGAACACAACGAATCTGCATAGACAACGCACTATCCAGTTCATATCCCTACTCCTGAAAAGTAAATGTGATTAATTAATTATGACATTTCAGAAGACTGGACACAGAACAGACGAGATACATAACTTGGCGCCTCCGTATGAGCCAATCTATCCCTGGATAGAAGTCCGGTTAACCCACCAGTGGTGGAAGATCCCATGGATGCTATGTAGCCGAGTTCTCTCCCATGGTTGCCGCTTTAGACCAAGTTAAGTTATAACGAACCCTGTGGATGATTGAGTTATATGCACAAATGAAGCGGGAGATGTTAAGATTATTCATATGCGAGTATAGTCTCACACTGGAAAAGATAAAAAGAACATGATGAGTTTAAATAGGAGTTAGGATTAATATTGCTTAGAAGTTTTAATTTGTTAGGTTAAAATTGATTCATAATCTCTGTTTAAGGCCAATCAACTCTAGAACGGGCTTAAACAGAGACCGGTGGAAGTTAGGTCCACTGGTTTGGATTTTTGGCTAGCAGGTTAAAATTTGATGGGTCCATTTGACTGAATAACTCCTAACCGATTGGTGTTTTGGTCTCCTGCATGTCCTTATTAATGTCTCAGTCCTCACCAGCAATTAATAGAAAATTTATCAAAATGCATTACAATACTTTGAATTTCTTTTTAATATGTCGGTTCGGGTTTGGGTGTGATGAGTTAAACCCGATAGGAAACCGGCTGCAATTAGGAAATTTGAACTGCTACAAAAATGCAATAATAAGTAGGGGAAAATGTGTCTAGGCCCCAAAAGCAGAAACTTTATGTGCTGCAGCCCCTCCTAGTTTCCCCCATGTGGTTCAGCCCCTTGAAGTGTGATATTTTGTGCTGCAGTCCCTTTTTATCAATTATTACATGCCAGCTAAGCTAAAATCCCCAAAATATCCTTATCCTCTCCCCTCAATCCCTCAAACCCAGTTCTCTCTCTCTCCTCTCTCTTTAAAACTAATGACTTTCTCAAGCTCGTCACCCTGGTCCTCGCCCTCCTCGCCGTCGCAGCCTCCGCCCAGGCCCCCAAGCCTCCCCTGAGTTCGTCGCCGCCTCCCCTCCTCTCCTCCGCCCGACCTCGTCGCCGTAGCATGCTGCCGCTCCCCGCCTCGCCCTCGACTACGCCGGAGTTCGTTGATGCCTCTCTCCACCTCGCCCTCGAGTTCAGCCTTAAGTTCAGCCTCCAAGACTCCACTTTGAATTCTGCCACCTCGATCTCATCGATTCCCTTCTCCTAAATCCTTCACCTAGATCTAAGCGCTCCAAAAGAATTCGCCATCGCAACGGAGATCTAAATCTTCAATCTTTTAGAGGTCAGTCCTGTGAGAAATGGCGAATCTTTTCTTTCCTTGAGAAAAGATTTCTTTTTTAATTGAATCCACACTCATTTTCATTAAATTCTGGTTCTTGTACGCGTTGGCTATTAATGTATAAAAAAACATGAGAATTTCTAGAGCGATCGAGGATGTGGAAGTGAGCTAGAAGGCGTTAAAACTAGAACTAACACGCCGCGTGTTAGAACTAACACGCTCAGCGTTTTGGAGAGATGTTAGAACTAACAAGTTACTGCTATCACTATTTTACAGCATAAATAAGTTCATGACTGCCAGTAAATTGTACTATGTATTTCTTCTGGTGGCTGATTCTATTGTAATATGAATCTTAGATTATTGTAGTTATCTCCAACTTTTCCCCATTAATTATACCTGATAATTTTATGCATATGTAAATTTGTTGCACTTATATTACTTTATAGCTTATACTCTATAACTGTCAGTAAATTGTTCCTCTGGTTTCCTGATTCTATGGCACTATTAATCACTTAAACTCTATACCTTATTTTTTTCTACCATGCAATCATAATTTGTTATGCTTTTTCCTTGCAAATTGTTGTTACATTTTTACCTAGCTGATAAATAAACTATGCATTTTATTAGCATATAGGTAGAAGATTTCATATGCATAACTAGCTGATAAATAAACTTGTTAGTTCTAATTTATACCACGTTAGTTCTAATTTATACCAAGTTAGTTCTAATTTATATCAAGTTAGTTATATTTTATACCACGTTAGTTCTAATTAATACCAAGTTAGTTCTAATTTATACCAAGTTAGTTCTAATTTATACCACGTTAGTTCTATTTTATACCACGTTAGTTCTAATTTATACCCAAGTTAGTTCTAATTTTAACCACATTAGTTCTAATTTATACCAAGCTAGTTCTATTTTATACCAAGTTAGTTCTAATTTTAACCATGTTAGTTCTAATTTATACCACATTAGTTCTAATTTATACCAAGTTAGTTCTAATTTATACAATGTTAGTTCTATTTTATACCAAGTTAGTTCTAATTTATACCACGTTAGTTATAATTTATACCACGTTAGTTCTAATTTATACTAAGTTAGTTCTATTTTATACCACATTAATTCTATTTTATACCACGTTAGTACTAATTTATACCAAATTAGTTCTATTTTATACCACATTAGTTCTATTTTATACCACGTTAGTTCTAATTTATACCACGTTAGTTCTAATTTATACCACGCTGGTTCTATTTTATACCAAGTTAGTTCTAATTTATACAAAGTTAGTTCTATTTTATAACAAGTTAGTTCTAATTTTAACCACATTAGTTCTAATTTATACCACGTTAGTTATAATTTATACCAAGTTAATTCTAATTTATACCACGTTAGTTCTATTTTATACCAAGTTAGTTCTAATTTATACCACACTGGTTCTATTTTATACCAAGTTAGTTCTAATTTATACAAAGTTAGTTCTATTTTATAACAAGTTAGTTCTAAATTTAACCACATTAGTTCTAATTTATACCACGTTGGTTCTAATTTATACCAAGTTAATTCTAAGTTATACCATGTTAGTTCTATTTTATACCAAGTTAGTTCTAATTTATACCACGTTAGTTCTAATTTATACCTAGTTAGTTCTAATTTATACCACATTAGTTCTATTTTATACCACGTTAGTTCTAATTTATACCTAGTTAGTTCTAATTTATACCACGTTAGTTCTAATTTATACCACGTAAGTTCTATTTTATACCACGTTAGTTCTAATTTATACTAAGTTAGTTCTAATTTATACCACGTTAGTTCTATTTTATACCACATTAATTCTAATTTATACCAAGTTAGTTCTATTTTATACCACGTTACTTTTAATTTATACCAAGTTAGTTTTAATTTATACCAAGTTAGTTCTATTTTATAACAAATTAGTTCTAATTTTAACCATATTAGTTCTAATTTATACCAAACTAGTTCTATTTTATACCAAGTTAGTTCTAATTTTAACCACGTTAGTTCTAATTTATACCACGTTAGTTCTATTTTATACCACGTTAGTTCTAATTTATACCAAGTTAGTTCCATTTTATACCACGTTAGTTTTATTTTATACCAAGTTAGTTCTAATTTATACCACGTTAGTTCTAATGTATACCAAGTTAGTTTTAATTTATACCACGTTAGTTCTAATTTATACCACGTTAGTTCTAGTTTATACCAAGTTAGTTTTAATTTATACCATGTTAGTTTTATTTTATACCACGTTAGTTCTAATTTATACCACGTTAGTTTTATTTTATACCATGTTAGTTCTAATTTATACTACGTTAGTTCTAATTTATACCAAATTAGTTCTATTTTATACCATATTAGTTCTAATTTATACCAAGTTAGTTTTAATTTATACCAAGTTAGTTCAAATTTTAACCACGTTAGTTCAAATTTATACCAAGTTAGTTCTAATTTATATCACGTTAGTTCTATTTTATACCACGTTAATTCTAATTTATACCAAGTTAGTTCTATTTTATAACAAGTTAGTTCTATTTTATACCACGTTAATTCTAATTTATACCAAGTTAGTTCTATTTTATAACAAGTTAGTTCTATTTTATAACAAGTTAGTTCTATTTTATAACAAGTTAGTTCTAATTTTAACCAAGTTAGTTCTTTTATCTTATTTTCGAATACAAAGAAACCTGCAACAAAGATTAGTATTTGTACTGGATGAAGATTCTGAAGGTACACAAGCACTCTGTTTTTATTCTTCATGAAGAGAAGGGATGGGTAGTAAAAATTTGTCACCCACATTAATGCGCCACTAAACCATTTTCTCCCTCCACCGTCCGTGTGCAGCATTTTGCTTCCATGAATAAAATTAACTGATACAGTAACTAAAATGAACAATCATGACTAAAATCTCAACGATTACTGAAATAAAAATAAGGAATAATTTATCCTGGAAGGGGGCGGGGATAAATATCCCAGAATGAGAAGCTCTCATGAGAGGCTCTCACTCAAGTTCTTCAATCCTTGGAGTGTACCCTTGATCCCTCAACTCCCAGCCAAGTACTTCCAGCATCGCATCCAACCGTCGATCACAGCCCTCGGCAGTCAAGAATCTCCTCACCCTCCCACCTTCTGCCTCGACCTAATTTTAACCACATTAGTTTTAATTTATACCAAGTTAGTTCTATTTTATACCAAGTTAGTTCTAATTTTCACCACGTTAGTTCCAATTTATACCACATTAGTTCTAATTTATACCACGTTAGTTCTATTTTATACCAAGTTAGTTCTAATTTATACCACGTTAGTTCTAATTTATACCAAGTTAGTTCTATTTTATATCACGTTAGTTCTAATTTATACCAAGTTAGTTCTGATTTATACGAAGTTAGTTCTACTTTATAACAAGTTAGTTCTAATTTTAACCACGTTAGTTCTAATTTATACCACGTTAGTTCTAATTTATACCAAGTTAGTTCTAATTTATACCATGTTAGTTCTATTTTATACCAAGTTAGTTCAAATACTCAGAAAATTTTTACTGCTATACCACAAGCATGGTTCATACAACATTTAACTACATATTCACTTGCTAAAATCCAATTTCAAACACCATCAATAGTTTCCAACGGAAGCTATTGAGTCTTCACTGGCTCAAGGGCTTCAATCATGGCAACGCTGTTTCCTCTGATAACCTGCAACAAGGGTATGAAATAATCCAGAGTATGATACAATGGCATGATTAACTAAAACATGAGATCATCAAACTTAAGATTAGTATTTACCACCATTCCAATATCATTCTTCTCGTTGCCATTGACTTCCAAACCTCCATGTTCCTTACGTGCATCAAATTATAATAAACAAAGTCCATGATTTCTTACAATTTTATGCCAAAAATAAATAAAATTTGCTAGCAGTTTTACACACACACTTATACACACGGTTGTATGCTCAAAAATATGAAACGTCAAATTTGGTAATATAGCATTATTTGAGACACAATGGAAACGATGCAAAAGGACCTATAAGACATAAAGGACACAAGTGACCTATTATACGGGTTATGGAGCCAACTTATATGCAAATCAAAATAAAAAGGACAGCTATCAAGATTGTTTAATCTATGACATTACTCATGGGAACTTATATGCAAATCAAATTATTTAAGTGTTTTGCTTCCTTGAGGACATCGCACGCGGCATTTCACGGCTTGAGCATGACTCCAGCTTTCCAATTAGTTTTAACTCATGTTAGGTCTAACTCATGTTAGGTCTAACTGGGTTTATGTTAGTTCTAACTTAGTTCCTGTTAGTTCTAACCCAGTTCTTTTTAGTTCTAAATTAGAACTAACTATTTAGAACTAACATGAACTGAGTTAGAACTAACATGAACACGAAATCCAAGCGAAGATAAGAATACCCACATCAAATTTTAGCATCAAATTTCTGCAAGTTAAGGCATTCAACATTTCTTCAGGGAGAATACTCCATGATAAAATCCAAGCAAAGATAAGAATACCGACATCAAATTTATCAAAAAAGCTTCGTCATCTCCTTCCTCAGCTCCAGCACCAAGATCAGCTCTTAAAATTTTAAACCCAACAGGCATCTCTCCGCCATATTGACTAACAATCTCCTTAACAAGCAGTGGCTTCTCATCAAATTCCAAAGAAAAGAGTGGCCTTGTGCCTGCAGCCCCTTCATTTTCACTTTTCTTGGGCATCATACACTCTTTTCTCTTGGTCATCCTCCTCCGGCCTACCATACTATTGAGTTCAAAAGTGGCAGGCGCAGCCAAAGCATCAACCACTAATAACTCGTGAGAATATACCCAGCGAGCACTAGAAAAATCTGCGGCAATACAGTAACGCTTCAATCCAAGTCGTTAAACTCTAAGGGTGGGAGCTGAATCTCTGAGGGTCAGGTGGAGAGGAGGCGCAGCGAACTCGAGTGCGGCGAGCGGAGAGGCGGTTAGCTGTGACTTTACCGGCGTAGTCGAGGGCGAGGCGGGGAGTGCGGCGAGCTATACGCAACGAAGGTCGGGACGGGAGGAGGAGGAGGGGAGGCGGCGACGACTTGGGGGAGACTTGGGTGTCTGGGCGAGCGGCGACAGCGAAGAAGGGCGGAGGCCAGGGCGACGAAGCCTTGAGAAAGCTCATTGCTTTTTGAGAGAGAGAGGAAGAAGAGAGAGAGAGAGAGAGAGAGAGAGAGAGAGAGAGAGAGAGAGAACTGTGTTTGAGGGATTGAGGAGAACGGATAAGGTTATTTTAGGGATTTTAGCTTAGTTGGCATGTAATAATTGCTAAAAAGGGGCTGCAGTACAAAATGTCATACTTCAAGGGACTGAACCACATGGGGGAAACTAGGAGTGGCTGTAGCACATGAAGTTTATGTTTTTGGGGCCTGGACACATTTTTCCCTAATAAGTAACTATTTAGATGTTCATTTTGTATAATCTTTTTTTTTCTTATATACTAGTATTTAATCCTGTGCAAAGCACGACTTTAATTTAACCTCTCGATTTTCCTCTTTATTAAACATTTATAAGCGGCTAAGTGCGGATTGTATATATGCCCCATCATTAATTGAGCTATAAGTATGTGCTACTAATATTTGTCCAGTTAATGTATCACATTTCTTTATTTTTGCATATATTATCTTGTAAAGCCTAAAATATTAAGTTTTCATTCAAAATACCTACAAATGAGAAAAATAATACGAATCAAGATAGATAATCATACAAATCAGATCAAATTATAAAGAATAAGACAACAGTCCTTAACAAATTAATTTGGGATAGAGATTAGTACAATGCCCAGCCTGAGATCCAATTATACCAAATAGCATATTAGCAAATGAAAACCTTTATATATTTTCTCCATGTTTTCGCGAAAACTACAAATTCTCATTTTTGTTTGTGAATAAAACAAAATACATGTTCATTGGACACAAAGTTACATCCAAGAATTACTAATACTTGAGCAAAAACTTTTGCCTGCGAATCTTCTCATGCAAAAGAATAAAAAAATTTAAAATAAAATAATAAAAAATCATACTGGGAAATCAAGCATTCTATGCTATTCAACCGAAGCCTAGAATATAAACAATTAACAATTATATATCTATTTTTAATGACCGAAAGTTTATTTGAAGGGATGAAAAGATAAGATGTTTCAATTTGCATATCTACACACGGGCAGTCATCTCATATCTTTTAAATAACTAGTTGAGATGCATGTGTAATGCACGCGGTTGAATATTATAATTATTTAAATTGATAAAAATAGAATAAAAATAAAAATAAAAAAAAGTTTTTTTGTGATTGATTATCAACTCAATAATCTCTCTCCCAAATAAAATATTGTCATTATTTCCTTCAACCCAAACTATGGTCACGTGATCTACTATTTGTGAGTTATAAACACATTGATCTAGTACAACATCTCTCTTTTTTAGTATCTTGAAGTCTTCAAAAGATGGGTGATCATTCAATTCTCAAAGAAATTTTGCATATGAATTTACTTACAATACGTTCATTAAACTTTTAGTTGTGGTTTGACTCATATTTAAAATTAGCCTAAGGGAGGTTAATAGGGTATATGCTAATCTAATTCGATATTAATGTCAAATTAAAACTTATTAACAATTATCCTAGCAATTATGATATATAACAAAATATATGTAAGGATATGTAATTAAAACAAGGATGATATAAACATGAAACAATGGCGATATAGAAAGCAATAAACAATGAGCACAAATAATACGCCAAGTCAAACCAAACGCACAATATGATCATGGAGTTCGGTCACCCTCGACCTACGTCTCCGCTTCTTACTCACGAGGAGAATCTCCACTATCACAACCGGTTTTCAACGTTCACCGAAAACGTTTACAAGTCACACAATCGATTTTTTAGCTCACCGAAAACTTTTACAACTCTCACAAATATAATCACACAATACACCCTCTAAGTGTTGGCCTAGCCCGTGTCGCCTTCCTCGAGTACTCAGATTTATAACATATCTCTAGGCTTTACTTCCGACACCACTCCTCTTGGAATCGACCCTGATAATCATATTTTATTATAATTTTATACCCTCATTATCTATTTTTTATGAATAAATATACCACTAATAATTGTTTTTATATTTTAATTGCAGGTTAGAATAAATCTCAAACTCTCATCTCTCAACAAAGGCCCCTTGATTTAACATCAAATCCCAAAGTAAAAAACAAAAGAATGAAGCCCATGAAGCCAAATAATTTCTTTTAATATTTAATGAAGCATTGAAGTCCAAAATGTTAAGAAAATGTCCAAAAGTCCAAGCCCAAGAAAAATAAATATACCATTAGGCTGTGTTTGGCAAAGGAATAAGGAAGAAGGATTAAAGAGAATGGTTAACTTAGTTAATCCATTGTGAAGGGTTAAAAATATTCTAATTCCATTTGGATTCGCTAGTTAAGACAATGGGATAAATATTTTGTGTTTTGCAAATGAAGAAGGGAAAAGGAGATTAATCTCATTATTTTTTTAAAAAATACCACTTTCGCCCTTACTTATAACTAATTGCCTCATTAATATCTTTTTCGCGTTATTTACCTTTTGAGCAATTTCAAAGATTTGAAGCGCTAATATGTAATTCAGTTGAGATACGAGGGATAAATAATTTTTTTGAAATAACGCTAAAATGAAAATTTGGTATTATTCAATAAATGATTGTTCAGATGGTAAATAAAAATAAATTATCATTTTCGTATTATTTCAAAAGCTAAAGAGAGAAAATGAGCTAACAAAATATTATATGGCTTCTTATCTATCAATAAACCTGGCAAAAAAGATTTGATTATTCAAGAAAAAAAGTTGATTATTCAAGGAAAAAGCAATATACTCAATAGCTCTACATAAAATTATAAGTTTTGCTCATATAAAGATAGTAAAAGACATAATTCAACCTGTTTACACTTTAATTTTTGACAACTACATATTTCAATTATTCCAAAGCTGTAAAGCAATCCTGTTGCGAAGCTGCTCACCCCTTAAACTTTTATCTGCACCAACCATGTATTGAGGGTCTTCTTCTTCCTCCTCATCTTCATCCTCATTCATCTATAATCCATTGAGCATATTAAAGTATTTATTATTTCCCTGATGCCTTGCAATAAAATTATGAAGAACACAACAAGCTACAACGATTTTAACTTGAGTTTTATAAGGAAATGGAGCATCAACTTTCAAAATTTTGAATCTTTGCTTTAAAATTCCCCATGCTTTTTCCACTGCATTACGTAGTTGTGCATGTCTATGATTATATTTGTCTTTCGTATCTCGATAGGCTCTGGTTGTCCTATTTGCAAAATCTCCAAGATGATAGCGTGATCCACGATATGGGGCGATAAATTTTGAAGTATTAGCATATCCCGAGTCAACTAAGTAAAAGCGACCTACATATTTAAAATTATCAAACTTTAGTACTAATTGATTCTAAATAAATCAAAAAGAAAAATATTAAAATTTACCTTCAGGAATATTAAATTTACCATGATACGAGTTGTCGTGCGAGAACCTTTGATCGCGAAATTATCAAAGGTGTGTTGAGAAGAAAACAGTAAGAACACAAGTATAACTCAGTTTTGGCGAAGGAAAATATATTCTCTAGATTATGAGTATGCAATTTACAATCTCTCACAATCTCACTCTAGAATTAAGGAACAAGCTCTCCAAATCTCAATTATAATTTAATCTCTCTTGATTAAACTCTCTGATCTAAAAAGATTGCTTAGAAACCCTAAAACAATCACTTATATTGGTGTACAAACGTGAATGATAATCTGGTAAATAACCAAGCCCAAAACCAACAGGAAAACGCGTGAACAGAAACCCAAACGAACCAGGAAACCTTCGATGAGTCGACTCAAAACTGTTATGAGTCGACTTATGACCTCATATGAGTCGACTCATAACTGATGAGTCGACTGGTCAGAGACTTTTGCTAACATGGCTGGGTTTCGTGAGTCGACTCATAATAGTCATGAGTCGAGTCAACCTGATGAGTCGACTCATGTACATGTATGAGTCGACTCACGAGCTGAAAACTAAATTCTTCTAATCTGCTGCTCGTCGTCTCGTTCCACGCTTCCACCTGCATTCCACTACTGTTTTACACCTCTATTCTCATGCTATTATGAGAATCATCTATCCTTAAGCTCCCATGAGGATCACTAAGTTCCGAAGAGAAGATACACCCTTATCATACCATCTTCTAGTGTTGCACGAAGTACTAACATATCAGATGTTGATCCCTCCCATCCAGCAGCAACATAAAGAAAAGTATGATCAAAGGAGCATGCTGCCATTACATTTTGAGATATGAAATTCTTTCGATTACGATACCTGTTGTGTTTCTTTTTCTTCACAATTACTGGAATATGAGATCCATCAATCGCTCCCAATGCTTTCTGCAAATATAAAAATATATAAAGTTCTAACGTACAAAAACATACACACATACACATTTAAAAAGATTTAAAAAAATATATGTTGAGAGCTATACCTTGAAATATGGGAAGAAATTAGGATTCTCTCGAATCTTAGGATGAACGTCTACGTCAGCTGTGGGAAGTTGGATATAATCTTGTTTCAAAGATAATATAGCATTAAGCACATTATTAAAATGCCTACTAATAGTCTCTCCTGAATGTTTCAAAGATAATATAGCATTAAGCACATTATTAAAATGCCTACTAATAGTCTCTCCTGAATGTTGAAATACCTCAGCTAATACTCGATTTGAGAGGGCATGCGAAATTCTATATAAAAATATACATAGTTGTTCATTGCAGCTTAAATATCCAGTTGGCCTTAAAGCATTCTTCTCAAGTAGACATTTTTAAGCAAAAAAATTGCCTCAGAACTCATTCGGAAGCAAGAATATAAATGATCAGGATGTCCAGCCAACATATCTTCTACAAGCATATGACCAGAGAATGGTCTAGTTCGACATGGTCGAGGTACTTGCTTCATCACATTTGATTGATTAATGATACTTTTAATCATCTCGTTCCACATGAACTCATCCTCATCTTCATCATTCAAAAGCAGTGCTTCTATAAGATCATCTTCGTCATCAAGTGCTTCAATATCATCAACACTAAGATCACTTGCAATATCTTCAAATAAATTCTGTTTGTGGAAAATTTTGAAGTAAAAGAAATGAAAAAAAAATTTGATTTGTATTCCTTTAATCTCTGTTATAATTTGGATTCCGATTTCAAAAGAGAGGAGAATGAATTTGATTCTCCCCTTTGTTTAAAACTGAGTTCTTCTTAGTAGCGATGGAGTGCCTCCTTCGATTGTTCGCGTCGAATTTGCTCTCCGTTGACGATCCGACTGTCTTGATTCACTGGAACGATGTCTTCTCCTCACGATTTGACGTTGTGGAGAACTTGCATGGCAAGTTTAAAACTCTTGATGAGTTGATAACTCTGATTGAGTTTGAACTCTTGAAAAAAAGTTGATTTGAACCGAAAGTTCGGTTGATAAGCCAAAGATAAAAGTCGTTGCTTAAGGGTGCTTAAAGATCTACTTGTTGCCAAGTTTCTCTCCAGCCGATCTCCTCAAAAGCCTACCCAAGGATCTCTTCTGTTGCTGCCAAACCGAGAGCCAAATCCCCTCTGCTCGAACCCCTGAACTGAATTGATTTTTAGTTATTTATAGAGGATTAAGGGGGTGTAACCGCCCTTTAAATCTCTCCTAAGTGGGGTGTAACCGCCCTGAAATCGTGAGAAACAGTTTTGGAACTGTTCAGGGGTGTGATCCCCCTAAAATATCTCTATAATGGGGTGTAACCGACCCCATTAAGTGGAGATACGGTTTTAAAAACCGTTCAGGTTCTGTTTGAACCAGTCAGACATAAAAAACGCGGGTCTGACCCCAGCGTTTTGATGTTGCAACGCAGGTCCGACCCTGGCATTTTGATATTGTAACGTGGGTCTAACTCCAGCGTTTTAATGTTGACACACAGGGAGGACCTCCGCGTTTTGGTGTTGCAATGCAGATCCGACCCCTGCGTTTTGTTGTTGATACACGGGGAGGACCTTCGCGTTTTGGTGCTGATACGCAGGGAGGACCTCTGCGTTTTGGTCTAAGAGCACGGTGATGAGTTCCGCGTCTTACTTTGAAGAGATTATCAACAAGTAATCTCTTTTGTCGTAGCGTTGCAAAGATCATTGTCTTGTAATCTTCATCTTGGCTCCTTGAGAATATGAGAGTCGTCAGATTGTAACTCCCGATGTTTGATTGTGAAGGCTGTTGATTAGAGCTTTCATAGGTTGTTGTGAAGGTCGTCAGATTGTAACCTTCATCGATCTATGTGAAAATCTTCAAATTATAGTCTTTTGGAAGTCGTCAGATTGTAACTTCCATCATCGGTATTTGATGGGGGATAAGCTATCTATTGTGATTTTTAGACAGCCTACAAATTCATCTTCAACCAAAATAAAAACAAAAAAATTAGACAATTTGTTGTGAAGAATGGAGCTTATAATCACATATAAAAATAAAAACAGAGGCCTAGGATATTCCTATTAAGAAGCTTCAGGCATGCAGAGGCCTAGGATTTGCATATTTCTCAACATAAGCCTGAAAATTGAACATATAAAAGGAGCCATATATGAGGTAATGAAAAAATATCTTTGGGATCAAAACAGTTCACAGTAGAGGTGACCAATATTAACTAGCAACTACCATCAAACTTAAGAATATCCAGGCTATTTTCATAAACAAACACTAATTTTACTATACAATAATTGTAAATTAAATAAGCATAGAAAGTCTGAGGTGCTGTTCTTGATCTATTATGGGCCTTACTCTATTTTTTAATAACAAAAGTCAATTGATTTTGCCCATGTTGATTTCTTCTTCAGGGAACTGCAATCAACCCGTTTGACCTGAAAGACAAAATGTACCCTTTGGTGTATGGAGGCAATGTACCAAATACATCTGCAGGGTATGATGGGTCAACCTCCAGGTAAATCCAGTAACTGTTTCTCAAAATTCTGAAAATTTAGTATTTGGTCTCTATCATTGCTTCGGTGAATAATATTTGATTATTGGTAATAATATTTGATTATTGGTAATAATAATGTAATGCATATACTTAAACATAACCGCAGTGAAGGGAACGATTGTTCTTTGCGATACATCATCTGATGATTCTGGGTCCTTGCTTGCTGGCGCTACTGGTGCAGTGATGCAGGGAACATACACAGAGTGCACATTCTCATTTCCATCGCTGATTACAGTTTTGGGCGATCTTGACCATGGAAATGTTTCCCTCTACATTAATTGTAAATTAAATAAGCATACCCATTTCCCCAAAAAGGCACACTATTGCTATTGCATAAAGTCACAACCATCAGGCCTAAAGCTAGTATACCATGAATATATCAAAATCATTCTCCTTAAGATACATAAAGCTAGTATACCATTAAGATACAAAAAGCTACAACAATCAGGCCTAATGACAGTATACCATGTATGTATCAAAAATATCAAAATCAGGCCTAACGTTAATACATCATGAAGATATCAAAATCAGGTCATCAGGTATCATCACTTTAGAGCAGAATGCAAGGAAAAAAGAGAAGAAAAATAATTCAACATATGATATAATTTCTCTGTTAAGTGGCAAATGTTGTAGTCCTTAGGATCAAATACTTTAAAAATTGTCCATATCCATGTGACAATCTTTAAGCATGAGAGGCAATGTTCACAAAATCACACGTATCACATATCTTTATCCCTCATTGAGTCAAAAACAAGCCCATTGTCAAAGCTCAAAAATAGTTTTTGTTCCTAATCAGACTCATCTTAGTGGCAGTATCTCAATTGCTCATTGTCAAAGCTCATATAAGATCATAAGAGTTTATAATCCTAATTGCTTTCTTTTCAATAGTGGCAGTATCTCAATTGCTTTCTTTTCCGAATTAATTGCTGTTTAAAATTCAGTCAGCCTTTGGATAAAATGAGTCATAATCCTATCTAAATGAGAATATTTTAATTGCTGTTTAAAATTCAGTCAGCCTTTGGATAAAATGAGTCATAATCCTATCTAAATGAGAATATTTAATGTTTTTTAAAGAAAGCCCTCAGCCTTTGGATAAAATGAGTCATAATCCTATCTAAATGAGAATATTTAATGTTTTTTAAAGAAAGCCCTGAGATGGGCACTTATTGATAATAAAATATTTGATATTTTCTCTCAAAAAAAAGTTTATTTGATATTTTATTCATTATCACTTAGAATTAAGAATAGACAAAAGAAAGATTTAGGTTGAAAAAGTCCCTATTTGCATTTCTATCCATCTTCATTTAAATATAGATATTATTGAGTTTTAAGTATAAAAGAGGATAATACAAGGTGACCCTATAGTTAATGTAGTTTTTTTTCCTAAAAAGCCGGTTCACCCTCTTAAAATTTTCATATCAAACATAAACCGCATGGAAAAAATTCTTATAAGATTATTAAAATTTCTAAACCACCGGTCATTCTTTGTTTTCCCCCTCCTAATTTTACTTCAATTCAAGCATACTGATAACCTAACTTTCAACTAACCTCTCTTATACTATGGAAAACTAAAGCATCCATCAGAGATTCAGAAGAGCAGGCGCTTAATTTTTAGTTCACAATTTTCTTTACAAAATCACCAGATTCACCTACGTCGACAAACAGCCGACCAGCTCTTAATAATCCATAATTTACAAAACAAAATAATAGCAATTTTTGACAAATAATTTGCTAAAATTGCACGAAATAAAAGCAGGACACCATACCTCAACTCCTTTGCCTCCCGTCGGCTCAGAAATCCCACTATGAAAAAAAATTCTCTGTTCTTGATTGAGTTGCTAAAGATCTCTCGGTTGGGAAATTTTTAGAGGGAAAGAAGGAGAGGGAAATAATTTGGGGGGAAATTTTTATAGGGATATCTCACAAGATTGGGGGAAAATTTTACGTGGGAAATTTTAGAGGGAAATAAGTAGAGGAAAAGATCCGATACCTAGATGAAAACATCGCCCAAACTTTTCCACTGCCTACCCTCGCGAGAGAAGGCGGAACAAGGCTTGTTCCGCCTTCTCATGAGAAATAGTTAACCCTTATTTTGACGGGTTAAGTGGGCTTTTGGAGTCACGTGCGGGTTTGTTAACCCTGAGTTGTTTTTTTTCTGTTTGGTAGGCTAATGAAGGGTTAAACTCACTTACCCCTCCATTTATCCCCTTGCCAAACACAGCCTTAAGGAACAAATGAAGAAGTTTTGTGAAAAAAGAAACAAATCATGCAATCTAGATATCTCGGTAATGTTTGGTATTTTGGTCATATCTCTCTCGTATCAACTCAGAATTGGCCGAATAAACATTCTATGGAAAGCTAAGAACTAGATCTATAACTTTTGTAGTTATGACATCTCTCAAATCAGAATATATCATGGACAAATATTCGTACAAAGAAGCACAATCTGAATTTCTGTGCTGGAGAAGTAATTATGGGAAGAATTTGAAGATTAATGAAGAATAAAGTTCAAGATCTCTTCTTTCAGCAAAAGCCTATTGAATTAATGAAGAAAATAAGCAAAAGGCCCAAGAATTCAAGCCCAAAAGCTTAAAGGCTAAAAATGATTCCTTAGGACTTAAGTCTTCATCCAATGGCTCTCATTCATTGTTGTTTACTATAAATAGGGGTAGAGAGTGAGGGGTTGAGGGTGTAAAATTTTTTGTAACTCCTTTTAAAGAGGAGGGCTACTCTTAATTGAGAAGGCCTTCCAAATTTATAACTTTTTGTTACAATTAATAAAATAATTTTTTCACCACTTTAAATTTTTCTCTTCTTCTCTTTGTTGGATGATGAAGATGAAGATGAAGATGGAGATTAATTTGATTGTTTGTTTTTCTTATTTCTCTTTTATTGCTTATTAGTTTAGATTTATTTTCATGATTGTAATTAGATTTTATTTTCTTGTTTAAATAGCCAAGAGGCTAGAACCCTCTTGCCTTAGATTTATTTCATGCTTATAGATTAGATTTATTTCATGCTTATATAGTAGATTTATTTTCTTGTATTTAATTCTTGCAATTTATTTTATAGTTTAGATTTTGTAATTTATTTTCTTGTTAGATTTTAATTTCTTGCACTATTCACCTTGAGGCTAGAACCCTCTTGGGTTTAGTTTTTCTTTTTATTTCTTTTTATTTTTTTGATTCACCTTTAGGCTAGAACCCTCTAGGGAATCACCTTTTTCTAAGAAGTGGATTCAATTCTAGATTACACATATCTTTAATTGAATCCGCTATCTTTACATTCTTGATTTTTATTTGTTTTTGATTTTTCCGTCTTGCCTTGTTGATCACATTTATATTATCACTTCCACTCTCAAATATATTCATTTACACAATCATTTTCATTCTCTCCATCTCTTCACAATCACATTCACTTATCACTCCTATTTTTCACGCACACAACATAAGAACCGATTTTATATTTTCTCCTACAAAATACCTTCCTCATGGATCGATATCTTTATACTATAACTTGACACGGTTGTGCACTTGTAACATTTCGGTACATGTTTATGCCGCATCAAGTTTTTGGCGCCGTTGCCGAGGAAGGTGCTTAAGTAGGTTTTAATTATTTGGCGCCGTTGCCGAGGAAGGTGCTTAAGTAGGTTTTAATTATTTTGGTTCTTTAACTTGTGTGTTTATTGTGAAGGTAGGTTTTAATTATTTTGGTTCTTTAACTTGTGTGTTTATTGTGAAGGAAACGCTTGGAGCTTGAAAATTGCGGATTGGAGAACTAGGATTTGAAGATTTGCTTGTCGATAACTCTTCTTTCTAGAATTTTTAATTCCACCCTTTCGCTATTTCTTCACAATTAGAGACAATTAGGACTTAAATTTTTTTTTCGTTGACCATAATAAAATTCACCCTCCACTTTGACATTTACTAACAAGATAATAAATTCAAATAATTTCCCCCTTCTCATTTATTGATTGTTAACCCTAATTAAAAAAAATTCTTTTCCATCCTTTTTAGTTGCTTTTAATTCATAGGGTTGCATTTTATATTGTTAGTAGGAATTCACCAAGTGATTTGAGCATCTTGATTTGACACACACTTAAAAATATTTTTAAGGGCAAAACCTCATAATTAAGATAAGGTGAGGGATTTCATCACCCTTTTCTTAGCCTAAAAATCACTATTTCCTCACTACACCACCCAAGCCTAATAAAACAAATTAGATGTTGGCTCTAAGGATTCGAGCTCAATAAGGAACAAAGAATCATTAAGTGAACCGGTTTAAGTTTTCTTGGATTAGTTGGTGTGTAAGGCAAGGTTTAGGGGTTGCGTAAAGCGCTCCGTAAGAAACGAGGTACTTAATTGATCTCTGATCACCTTCTAGTACTATCCTTACCTGGCTAACTACCCGGATAAAACTTTAATCTTTTTACTTTAGGAGTTTTTGGTTAGGAGCTAGTCTAGTTGAGTTAGGCTTAACCCTAGAGTTAGAGTGGTTGAAAAGTGATTGATTTTGATTTGTTTTAGTTAGGTTTTTCCTCTTTTTTCATTCTCTCTTCATTAAAAAAAACTAACTTTTTATAAAAAAAATAAAATAAAAAGAAACAGTTTTGGTGTATGCAACCGTGGATTAGGGATAATACACATCGATTAATTCGCTTTGTACCAATCATAGAAATGGAGTATCCTAATCCACCCATTCTTTAAGATATGTTCTATCCCATTAGGAATGCAATCCCCTCTTGCATTAGGCTCCCCTAAACAAATGGAATAAATTTTGTGCTTAGACCGCATTACATAAACATGCTTCCCAAATTCCTTAGAAATGAAACAGAAGATGCATATATTTTTATGCTTCCCAAATTCCTTAGAAATGAAACAGAAGATGCATATATTTTTATCTCGGAATTTGAGAAAGTGTGTATTATGATTAAAATGAGCATATATTTTTATCTCGGAATTTGAGAAAGTGTGTATTATGATTAAAATGAGAGAATTAATAGAAGATGCGATCAAACTCAGATTTATTCTATTTGCTCTCAAAGACAAAGCAAAAAATGGCTGTATAGCTTACCCGTAAATTCCATCACTACTTGGGAGGAATTTATCACTATTTTTCTTAAGAAATTTTTTCCTATCCATAAAATGGTGAAGCTAAGAAACAGCATTATGAATTTTAAAATTGTCCCGGGAGAACCTTTTTGGAAGTATTTTGACCGATTTAAAGATCTTCTCATCCAATGTCCTCATCACGGTTTAGAAAAATGGCGATTGTGCCAAATAATTTATGAGGGATTAGATTATTCTGCAAAAACTTCCTTAGAATCAATGTGCAACGGGGATTTCACGAGGAAAAATACCGACGAAGCTTGGGAATTTCTAGAGAGTCTATCCGAGAAAATAATGCAATGGGAACACTGTGATGACATGGTTTCATCAGTTCCTCATTCTAAGTCTAGTGGTCATTCTTTGGAGTCAAACATTGCTTCTGAAACGAAGATGGCGATAATTTTACGGAGGTTAGAAGCCTTAGAAATTAAGGAACGAGCTCCAGCTCAAATCAATCATGTTTCTGCCCCAGGATGTCATAATTGTCAGTCTCCTACCCATGTTTCAGAGGAATGCCCTCTCCTAGGAAACAACCATGTATTAGAACAGATGAACGCTGCATGCCAGTGCTCTAGAAATGATCCATTTTTTCCAACCTACAATCCAGGTTGGAGAAATCATCCCAACTTTGCATGGAATCAAGGAAATTCTCCCGGAACTCAAAACTTCACTCCCGCTTTGAACCAACATTTTCCTAGGGGAAACATAGTTCCTTTTAATTCTCATCCATAATTTCAACAACCCAATATGCCGTATCAAAATCAGTCTCCTCTTTTATCAAGCTGTAATTCAGACTCCTCACAATCCAGATCAGGATAAACGTCTCAATGTCTTGGAAAGGGGTTTGGAAACCATAATTAAGGCATTCACTCAAACCACGAATATGTTGACTCAAACATCTAGCACTCTGAATTCCTTTATGCAATCAACCGGACAAATGCTCAACTCCAACACTCAAGCTATAGCTAGATTAGAATCGCACAGCTCGGCACAAACCGACGAACCAACGAGGCGACGAATCGCACGCAAGCAACGGAATAAATCCATTCGCGTTCGGAATCAAGCCAAGTGTTGAAGAGTCAACGAGTGATCCAACCAAAGACAAACTCGGACGAATCACGATCGAATCAAGATCAGTTTTGGACTCGAACTCAGAAGCAGATTTACTGCCAAATCAGAAGCGGATAAACTGCCAAATCAGATCAACAAAATCAGAATCTAAGTCAACCGAATCACGGATAGAACCGAGAAACGGATACAGCGCAAAACGACGGAAAACAGCAAACCCAGAGGGGCTCGGCCAAAACCGAGCCGCCTCAAGGTGGCTCGGCCAAAGCCGAGCCACCCTGAGGTGGCTCGGTGGCCGAGCCACCTCAAGGTGGCCGGCTGCACTGTGCCCAAGGCACAGTGAGGGTAGCCTATAAATAGACCCCCTTTTGTTCATTTTCAAAGGTTGGACTTTTGAGAGCCGAAACTCTGCCGGATTGAAGATCGAGCTTAGAGTTTTGAAGACTTGCAGACTTGGACATCCAGATCTGATCCTCGGTGAGCATCCATGTCACAAAAGGCAGGAGTTCGAGAGAGGGGAAGAACAGATCTGAGATCTACACGAGATCACACTCCGGATCTAAGCTTGGTCTTAGATCCCGAGATCCGATCGATTATTTCCTTAGTGAATTAATCCCTCCTGGCTATTATTCCCTTCGTGGAATAATACCCGTCAAATCGTGTAGATCCGACCGGATCTAGATCGCGCGATGGTCCACGGATTAACCCCGGCGTTGGCAAAGAACCCACAAAAGCGAGTGACCGCAAAACAGGAGCTCGCGATTTGTTCAAAAGGAGAAAGTTGTAATTTTTATTTTTTTCTTTGATTTAGTTGTAACCGGATCTATAAAAGACCGGATCTTTGTAACCCAAGATGACAATCATATCAATGAAAAAGAAAACAGTTTTCCGGGGGGGGCCGCCGATCTCGCTGCCGAGATCGTCACGTCGCAGCCGCGGATCTCAATCCCGGTCGTGGAGGAGGTCGAGTATGAGTTCGACCAAGCCAAGTTTGAGGAGTACGTGTCCTCGTCCGGATCTACCTCCCCCCGCAAGTCCAAGAAGTTCTCCTCCAGGAGAAAAGTTCGTTGGTTCGAAGAAGCTCGGAAAGCCAACGAAGCTCTCACCCCAGCTGACGCCAAAGTCGCGTCAGTCCCGCCAACGCCTCTACTGTTCAGGGCGTTGTGACTCTCTCAAAGAGAGCCCGCCAGAGGCGTCGTCAACGCCTTGCGCGGCAATTCGCTAAGGCGATGGAGTCTACGGACGGATTCCGCTACCACGCGGAGTTGAAGAACAGAAGAGGCAAACAGCCTCAACCACCAATGAATGGCGACTCTTCCAAGCCGCCAAAGAAAGAATGGGTCCGCGTCAAACGGAACCGTTCGACGCTCGAGGAGCGCATTCACAAGCGCCGCGCGATGTCAGCGCAGGCACGGGCTCAAGCTCAGGAAGCCCGTAGAAAGCTGCAAAAGGAGGTGGAGAAGAAGCCACCACCAACACGACAAGTCTGGAAGCCTAAGTCTGAAGTGGCGACTCAGGCCAAAAAGCAACCAGTGCAGCCTTCTAAGGAAGGTCAAACTCCGGCGAGTCAACCAAAGTCGCCGTCAATCCCAATAACTTCTCCGGGAGATCATGCAGAGTCATCCCGCAAGAAGAAACCAATTTTGGAGCGCCTCGGTCCAATTCCTGACGTGAGAGGCAAAGCTCCAATTCACGAGCGTTTGGGCCCGATGAAGAAGCCCAGAACGACTCAACATACTGGGGGTCGCCATCACCTCCAGCATGACAAAGACCTCAAGGCAGCTGCGCGCACCAATTTGCGCATTGAAGTCCAAGATCACGCCGAAAATTCACGCCCAAAAAGGCATGTTTTGAGGCGGGTAACCTTTGAAAGCCCAAAGAAGGCAAGTCAACCTCAGATGGAAACATTATCATCTGATAATGATTGTGTTGTACCTGAGAAGGCGTGCCCGCACACGATAGGTTACTCTGACTGTCAAAATGACGAGTTGTACTATCGTGCTGGGGGTACGAATAGAACCAGGAAGAGGAGTCCCCGAGAACGGGAAATTCAATGTCCCTGTTCCAAACTCATTCGGGCGGTATTGTCGGAATGCAATTGCATTAAGGCGGTCCCCGAAAGAGTTTCAGTTTTTGAAAGACTTAATGCGGAAACGCCAAAACCAAGGCCTAGGCGCTTCCAACGAAGAAGAAGGGTGATTGAAGACGGAGAATTTCCGAGGGTCACCACCAACATGACGAGCAAAGGGACATCGGCACGAGAAGATTTCGAGTCGATTCTGAAAGCTTCCCGACCTAGAACCCGTCTGCAGTCCGGAACCATAGAGCGAGCAACTTATGGTAGGATTCGGACAAGACGCCCTTCAGAAGATGAAGAATCTGATGCCGGCTCCGCGGTGGCATCAGATAATACAGTATCCAGCGAGGGACAACCCCGCGAGGCCCTGATGATAAGTGCGGAGCAGATGGCCAAGATGCTTGAAGACGCTTTGGCTAAGCAGAAAGAAAGTTTCAAATTTGAGATGGAGATGGCCATGCAGCAGATGAGAGAAATGCATGACCAACAGATCCAAGCATTGGCGAACCAACAAGGCGAGCAGAATCATCGTAACCCGATTAATGTGGAAGATGAGGATACAAATGCTCGTAACACCAATGATCCTCCCGTCAACGCAGGGGGTGGTAATGAGAATGCTGGCGAAGAAACCGGCGAAAACCTGAAGATCAAGAACCTCGAGAGCAAAATCAACACACTAATTTCCGCTCAAGAGACGAAGAAAACAGGCATTCCTTGCCCATACCCAAGAGAATGGGAATCGATCCCATATCCGGCGAAGTTTAATCTAATTAACTTCACGCCGTTTAATGGGATGGGTTCACCTACCCAGCATTTGATTTACTTCAAATCGCACTTGGGAGTTATCTCTGGTAATGAGCCTCTGATGGTGCAGTCATTCGTCGGCACTCTTCGCGGAGCCGCCTTCGATTGGTATCGCCGCCTCAAGCCAGGCAGCGTAAACAGCTGGGATGACATGGAGACCAAGTTCCTAGCCAACTTCTTCGACGACGACACCGAGATATCTATCGGATCGTTGCTCGATGAGAAGCAGAAGGACGGGGAGTTAGTCGACACCTTCGTCAAAAGGTTCCGGAACAAGGCGATGAACTGCAGGGACCCAATCACTGAGGAATTCATCCTCCAGACTTGCCACAACAATCTCGCGCTGCACATGTTGGAAGCAATGGGGACAGCACCGTCCAAGACATGGAAGGATCTGAAAGTCCGAGGAGAGCAAGCCGAGCGGTTCCTCAAGAGGAAGAAGGCAGAAAGAGGCCAACAGGCGACGAATGCTCCAAAGCAGAATTTCGTCCCACGGGGGAAAGGTAAGGCACAAGCTAATGCAGTTGATGCTAATCAAACCTTTCAATTGCAACCACAGCAACAAGCACCCCAACAATCTCGAGGACAATGGCAACAACGGCCTCAGAAGCAGAAATCTGCGGAGCCGAGGTTTCCTAAAGTGTACTCCTTCAAGGATGACGAAGTTCCCGGCATCTTCAAATACCTGCTGGAGAACAACAAGATCCAGCTGCCGGCGATCGTGGATTAAGAAGGAGCAAACAAGGTGACGGATCCGAAGTATTGCGCATAGAGCGGTCCATCACCCAACTAAGTCGTGCTACCACCTCAAGGACAAGATCCAGGCGCTAATTGATGTAGGTGTTATCACCCTGAAGCCGTCCAATAATGTTGGAGCAAACGCGGTGTCAATCAGTTTTGGGTCGGTGCCCACAACATGGTTCAAACCAGAGCACATCACTAAAGTAGGAAGACAGTGAACGATGACCCACATGGATAGCGCCAAAAGGTACTTGTGCCACACATAGCCCCAAACGGCGAAATCCTATGGGTTCATCCTGATCTTATTGAAGATGAGCAGTGGGCGACTTCTTCGAGAAGAAAGGACAAAGGTAAATCCTGCAATGCTACATCCGCAATCTTCGAGGAGGATGGCGACGAAGCCCCTACTTTCCCACTCTCTGAAGAAGAACAAGAAGTCTTCGCCACTAGGAGCGGAAATCAGTATCACTATAACTACCCGCCACCTAGTGAGCAGGGGGTGAACAAACGGGGACCAGCCAAAACTCTTACAGAGATGGGGGTGATTACGAGTCCCACATCGGGTAAAGAAGCTCTACGACAGCCGGTGAATAAACCAAAAGAGAAGAATCCCCAGGAGGTGCAGAATCCGAAGCAGTCTCGTTTCAGCCGCCCGATTGGAAGAGACAAACCGGAAAGCTCGAAGACTCCGCAAGTCTTCGATATAATGGCTCAACTAGCCAACATTCCAGCACAGATAACGCTGTATGAGTTGCTGCGGTTGTCCAAGGAAACAAGGGAGGCCTTGCAAGAAGCTTTGGCCAATTCAGAGGTGTTTCTGACTCAAGTCAAGCCGGTGCCTGAAAATCCAGAACCGCTGAGTCAACAATGCAATATAGCGACAAAGAACCTTCCCTGCATTACTTTCACCAAAGAGGATATGCAGACGAAGAATTCGAACCACGATCGACCGCTATATTTCATCGGGTACATTGGCTCCAGCAAAGTCAACCGAATCCAAGTGGATCCGGGTTCTGCTGTGAGTATTATGCCGCTTCGCTTGATGCATTTCCTCGGTATTCCAGTCAGCAAGTTGGCGGAGACTTCGTACAACTTACTATTGGGTCGGCCTTGGATCCATAGTAATGTGATAATTCCCTCTACTCTCCATCAGTGTTTGAAGTATGTCGACACTGACAATGAGGTTAGGACGGTGGTCGCGGATAAGCAACCATTCAAGGGGTATGAGAATTATTTCACCGATTCTCTCCTTTATGGTAACGAATCCGATACTGAACCATCGGCCCAGGGCACAGACAGCGGAGAAGAAGCTGATTCTGAAGCCGGATTCGATTACGATGGTGGTTTTGTTTTAAATGACATTGTACCCTTTGTAATCAATCTTGACGATGAACAATCGTCAGATGGAGGTTGTAACTGGCAACTTGCCGATATTGAAATAAAAGATGATTTAGAGTACTCCTTGTCTCTTGATGATGTGATAAAAGAGCTGTATGATAATCCTGAGTTGTATATGCCGATCCGATCGTCCTATGTAACAAAGGAACGCCTCCAGCATTCTTTCGGAACAACCATGGTCATCCCGAACAAAATAAGAGGCGCTAAAGAAGTGATTTACGGTAAAGGAAAAAGCTCCCCATTACCACACCATTTCTTAAGCGAAGATGAAGATGATGACAAACCTGGTCGACATCTATCTAAGTATAGTCTAGAAGCGCGCAAGCTCATGGAAAAACAGGGATACGATTTCACACTCAGAGAAGGTCTATACTTCGATCGAGGTCCTCGCGTTCCAGCCAAAGCAGCATATGTACCAAAAGGGAGGCCCGACGATTATTATAAATACGGGAGAGGCTTAGGCTATGTTTCCTCGTCTAAGGATGAATGTGGTTGGCAAATTATCGATCAAATTGCTAACAGAACTAAGAGAGGATACTCTTCTGATTCTTCGGCTGAGGGTTCTGATACAAGTCTGGGAGAAGCTTTTAAAGTCCTAATGGCAAACATGGCTACAGCTGATCCATCCACAATGGAAGATGACGATCAGATGCCAACATGGGAAGACCCGTGGGTTCATCATCTGAACATGCAGTATGGTGATAGGTTCGAGCAGAAAGAACCCCTCACTGAAGATAAAATAGTCCAAGTCAACATGGGTGATGAGGCCAACCCAAAGCCCATATTCGTCAGTGACAGTCTCCCCCAGATGAGAAGGAAGAATTGATTGCTCTCATCAGGGAATATATCGACGTCTTCGCGTGGAACTATGAAGACATGCCAGGGCTCGACCCTAACGTAGCAATGCATCGCCTTAACATCAAGCCGGATGCCAAACCTGTCAAGCAACAGCAAAGACGGTTTCGTCCGTAGATCATGGAAGCTATTGAGGCAGAGGTTAAGAAACTGATCGAATCAGGATTTATCCGAGAGGAGCAATATCCAGATTGGTTAGCCAATATCGTTCAAGTCATGAAGAAGAATGGTAAAATCAGGATCTGTATCGACTTCAGGGACCTGAACACGACATGTCCAAAAGACGACTTTCCTCTCCCAATCACAGATGTCATTATCGACAATACATGCGGGTTTGAGAGAATGTCTTTTATGGATGGTTTTTCCGGATATAACCAAATCAAGATGCACCCAGATGACGAGAAGCATACAGCGTTTAGAACGCCCCTCGGTGTCTTTTTCTACACCGTAATGCCTTTCGGTCTAAAGAATACAGGCGCCACATTCCAGCGAGCAATGACTAAGATTTTCCAAGAACATCTCAGGAAAACAGTCGAATGCTACGTTGATGATTTGGTTGTAAAAAGCCGCAACAAAGAAGATCACATCAAGGACTTGAAGACGATGTTCGATCTCATGCGAAGTCATGAATTGAAGATAAACCCCACTAAATCCTTCCTTGGAATGTCCAGCGGAAAATTCCTTGGATTCGTCGTCACCACTAAAGGTATACATATCGATCCTGATAAAGTGAAGGCGATACATGAACTGCAACCCCCTAGAAATCTAAGAGAGCTCAGAGGATTGACAGGGCGTTTAGCTTACATCCGGCGGTTCATCTCGAATCTTTCTAGGAAATACCAACCATTCTCTAAACTAAACAAGAAAGGGGTGTCATTTATTTGGGACGACGCCTGCCAAAATCGTCACCACTAAAGGTATACATATCGATCCCGATAAGGTGAAGGCGATACATGAACTGCAACCCCCTAAAAATCTAAGAGAGCTCAGAGGATTGCAAGGACGTTTAGCTTACATCCGGCGATTCATCTCAAATCTCTCTGGGAAGTGCCAACCGTTCTCTAAGCTGAACAAGAAAGGAGTATCGTTTATTTGGGATGATGCCTGCCAAAAAGCATTCGAAGATATCAAGACATATCTAGCGAACCCCCCTGTTCTCGTTGCACCGAAATCTGGTAAACCGTTCTTGATTTATCTCAAAGCGATGAACCATTCGATAAGTGCCTTACTAGCACAAGACGATGATAGCGGTCACGAACAGGCAGTTTATTACCTAAGTCGGACCTTGATAGGCGCCGAGTCTCGGTATCCGATGATTGAGAAAGAATGCCTCGCATTAGTATTCGCAATGCAAAAGATGCGGCATTACTTGGTAGGACAGACGATTTACGTCATTTCCAATGTAAATCCAGTACGGGTATTTATGACGCAACCGGCCTCTATGAATTGGCGGTTAGCGAATTGGGCTCTTCTCTTATCCCAGTATGATTTGCACTTCAAACAGCAGAAGTCGATTAAAGGACAAGCGATTTGTGATCTTTTGGCGGCAAACCCGACCACGGATACGACAGAAGTATATGATGACTTGTCGGATGAAACCCCCCGGATGTTCTACAGTCTCCTCCGGAGTTGGAGTTGTCTTAATTTCCCCGGGGAAGCATGTGATGCCTCGGGCTTATTCATTGACTAGTCCATGTTCTAATAATCTAGCTGAATACAACGTGCTTCTCATTGGACTCAGTTTCGCCAAGGAGCTGGGGGTCGAATATCTCGAAGCTTTTGCGTCGCACCAACAAGTATGGCAATTATACTTCGATGGTGCTTCAAGGGCAGTTAATAAGGTAATAACCCTGGGAGGTTCTACTGTTTCCTTTG
The DNA here is from genome assembly GCF_001876935.1 of Asparagus officinalis. Lineage (NCBI taxonomy): Eukaryota > Viridiplantae > Streptophyta > Magnoliopsida > Asparagales > Asparagaceae > Asparagus > Asparagus officinalis. Next base: position 32,461,468 of record NC_033799.1, on the reverse strand, counting down.
GGGTTGGAGTTGTGTTAATCTCCCCGGGAAAACATGTGATGCCTCGGGCTTATTCATTGACTAGTCCACCACCAGGAAGCCATCAAAATGGCAGAATCTTTTGAAGAATTCTTCATTGAATATATCCCTCGTCTCCAGAACTCTTATGCGGATGCACTGGCAGCACTAGCGGTATCACTTGCGCAGCCCCCCAAAACTTAACTAGTAGTCACAGTAAGGACGCATCAGCTCTGCATACCCATATACGATATGGATATTGAAGAGGAAGATGACGGAAACATAAACGCCAAGGAGGTGAATTCAACTCAAATTGGGTCTGAGTCCTGAGATTGGTGTTTTCCTATCATTGACTACGTCCAATATGGCATTTTGCCAGAGGACATAAAAGAAAGAGAATCAATTCGCCGAAGAGCGCCAAGATTCTTCTATAATGCCGAGACCCATACGTTATACCGTAGAGGGTACGATGGTTTGTTACTCCGATGCCTTTCGAACAAAGAAGCAGAAGAAGTTCTTAAGGAAGCACACGAAGGAGAATGTGGTGCGCATCAGCCTGGTCCCAAACTGTATGATCGCATCAGGAGAATGGGATATTTTTGGCCAACGATGGTTCGTGACGCAATCGAATATGCCAGAGAGTGTCATACATGTCAAATACATGCAAATTATATGCATCAACCACCAGAGCAGTTGCACGTGTCAATTACGTCTTGGCCGTTCGAGACATGGGGTATGGATATTGTCGGTCCTATTTTTCCCCCTTCAGTCAAAGGCGATCGATTCATCCTCGCAATCACGGACTATTTCTCAAAGTGGGCTGAAGCGATTCCGCTTAAAGAAGTGAAGACGAATAACGTCATCAATTTTATCAAGCATCATGTCATATACAGACACGACGTGCCAAGACGGATCATTCATGACAACGGTCCGCAGTTCATAAGCAACGCCTTCGTCAGGTTCTGCGGCAAGTTCAAAATTGAAGATGTTTCGTCGACAGCTTATTATCCCGCTGCGAATGGATTAGCTGAAGCGTTTAACAAAACGATCATTAAGATCCTATCAAAGCTCGTGAAGACCAATAAACGAGACTGGGACGATAAACTTCTTCACACAAAAACAAACTTGAAACAAACTCTTAAACCCCCTTAAACCCTTGTTAAAATTGTTTTAAAACTTTCTTAAGTGAGTTCAGAAGTTTGAGAGTAAGGTGTATATATAGGTTCACAAAACAAACCCTAAAAACCAAAGAAAAAGACAAAAACCACAAAATATGAAAAACTAGCCGTTATTCCAACGGTCATCAGTTCGGTCGACCGGATGATACTGGTCAGTCGATCGAAGGGTGTCCATCGGTCGACCCAAACAAAGTTGTCGGTTGACTGAGGAACACTGAGAAACAAAGCTAAAAAAACTAATTCTGGTCGGTTGACCGGCATAGCTTGTTCGGTCGACCGAAAACTAACATATGAGATTTCTAGAAACTGAATTACAAAAATTTGATTTTTAAACACCATTTAAAAATATCAAATAAATTTTAAAAAATATAAAACTTTTGAAAATATTTATAAACATAAAAATGAACATGTTACAAAAAGAATTTTTTAAATTGCACTTCCCAATTGTGAAAATTCATCATTTTGCAAAATCGGTCAAAATACAAAATCTCAAAAATACGTGATTTTGAAAAAATAATTTCAAACAGGTTTCAAACTTCTTTTAAATGGATTAATAGACTTTATAAAAGATATAAACCAATATTATCAAGTCTATAATCCTCAAACACAATATTTTCCAAAACAAAGATGATAAATATGAAACGAGTATGTATGTATATACATATAACTATTTGTTTCATATTTATGTGAATAAATTTGAAGGCTATAAAACGAAAACGTGTATGTGTGTATAATGTTTGAGCTTTAAGTACCAACACACAAAGTATAAACCTAAGACATTATGCCCAAGTTATTGATCTTCAATAAAGCTCGTCTTGGTTGCGGATGAAGTTTGATCTTGAATTTGACTTTGAATTGCAAATGGCTTCATTCCGATATTCCGCCAACCTCCATTGAATGTCATCGTTAAGGCGTAGTCCATCCAACCTTCAACAACGATCTTTGTGTAGAATACCTAACAACCAAATATAAACACTTGACAACACTGTTAGGAATTATTTGTTAATCATCAAAACTAGATTAGATATATAGGCTCATAAACATGAGACCTAACAATCTCCCCCTTTTTGATATTGACAAACAATTTACACAAAGAATATAAAATATGCATGATACTAATGAATATACAAATTATAACCATCATGCATAAAACTAATAGAATGATATACTCACAATTGACTTATTTCTCCCCCTTTGTCAACATCAAAATGGGGAAAACAACAAGAGAAAAAGAGAGCGTTAAGATCCCCCTACAAATAAGCATAGGTGAGTATAAAAATAAATATAGGGAAAAAGCTCCCCCTATCAAAATGCCACATAGAATGTATGAAATGGAATACTAAGGCATTCATATGTGAGTAAGCATAGATATGGAACATGCTAAACACAACTCACATTCAAAAAGACCAAGTGAACACATATGTATATATCATTAAGACAAAGTGTTACAAGGATCTTAAAACAAAATATATTAATAAGATATATATTAAAAACAAAAATATTAAAAAAAGCCAACAAAGATTTGACATTGATCTTCGTATTCTGAAGTGCAATCTGAACTGTACTCACCATAGCCTTGCTACTTTCATCACTATCTCCTGTCATTGATTGCTAACTCCGAATTGTAGAGGAAAGATTTGAACTTGATAGATTTGTAAAATTACCCGACTTGAACCCTAGATTGGATTCCAAACGAACTCCTAACCACATGAGGAAGGCGAGATCTCCAATGGCAACTCCGCAATGCTATCTCCACCGAAGCCTAAAACTCCAAGATCTAAGCTTCCAACACCGAATTTCCTCCACCCAAACCAAACCCTAGGTCTGAAACCCTAGAGCTTTGATACCAATTGTTGCACGATAGAGGAAGCATGAGCACAAACCAAATGAGTCGTCAAGCAATGAGAGGAAAACAACAACGAGCACAATTCACAAAGAGAATAGCCAAAATCACACACAAACACAAATATTTACATGGTTCGGCAAATTGCCTACATCCACAGGGAGAGGATGGAGAGATTTCACTATATGGAGGAGAAAACAATGGGTTACAACTCTCACAAATACTCAAAATAACCCTAACCAAAGATCTCTCACTCCCTCACAATAACCTCCCTCTCAAAGTGCTCAAACAAATCAAAATTCTCTGATAAACGCCTCTCTCCTTAACCCTAAAAATGTGCCTTCAAATATATACATACATACATACATACATACATATATATATATATATATATATATATATA
>NC_033799.1:32426999-32458037 GCF_001876935.1 Asparagus officinalis | reverse complement strand
TCAATGTGCATTGGTCGATTGATAATGGTCCATCAGTTGAATGACCAGTCCCAATTTTGGACCCTATAACATTCATGTTGTCGGTTGACTGATCATGTTCGATCAGTCGATCGACCCGAAACTCCTTGTAGCCGCTGAGTTTTAGCGTTTTCAACAATTTGAACAATTCATCGCTATTTCTACAGAGACTTCAGTAAACTACAAAAGAACTACCAATAGAAGCTTCAACAAATTCACTAATTCCTCAAGCTGACAAAAGTAGTGAATAGATGAAACTGTTATCTTAATTGACTTGGTCTTGTGTGACCAAATCAACTATTCTCAGTTAAGAGAATAGTGGGGAAGTGGGCTTTGTTGAGAAAAAAAATCTCTCAGAGGCAGTTTATTGAGGGGGTGGAGATGATGGCTTTGGCCTCTATAAAGGGTGGAGTATTCTTCTTGAGAATACACAACACAGAAACAAAACCCCCCTATGTATTACCAGAGCCCCCTCAAAAACCATTGTTCTTTCCCTCTTCTTTGTTCTCGATTACTGGTATCAGAGCGGATAAAAGCTAGTTCCCTTCTTTTTTTCCCATAAGAGAAATCTTGCAATCTCTTTTCCCGAAGCTTCCTTCTCCTTCTAGCCCCTCTCATTGTCTCTTTTCCCCATCAGTCTCTTCTCTATTTCCCGAAGCTCCCTTGTCAAACACTGCCCATTGTCCTTTATTTTTTTTCCTTGACCGAAGCTTATACTTCTTTAGAGAGAGAGAGAGAGAAAGCTAGAGAGAGGGAAAAAGTTAGAGAGCTAGAGTGAAAGATATAGAGAGATAAAAAGTCAATTCTTTCCCCCACATTCAAAAAGTTTGTTGTTGAGCTCCATGCCTAATAGATCTTTTTCCTTTTTGTTATTGCAGTGACTCAAAGAAAATTTTTGTTCGGCCCCTCCATTTTTTTGGTTAAAAAGGAGCCATTTGTAGCTTAAGGGAAAATTTACTTTAGCCCCTTACATAATTCAGAATCCGCTTTTAATCAGTTATAGTTGTTCGGACAATTCTTCGCAAATCCTATCCGGTGCAACTCAATGACAGCAGTAGATCATCTCCGAATTCAGGTAGAACCGACTTCGACAAGTGTTTATCCATTCAACACCACTAGGTGATGATCTCGCTCGAATTGGAGTTTCCTTTCTCAACTCGAAACAGTCAGTTTCTTTTAATTTATTTATTTTATTTTTTTGGTAACTAACTTTATTCTATTTTTAGTATAATTGTTTATATACCAACCTTATACATATTTTAAAATCGAATTTTAGTTTTAGTTCTCTACCGAATGGCTAGTAAATTAGTTCTATCAGAACTAGAAAATTTTAATAAATTTAATGATAGTAATTATGATATGTGGCATAGAAAAATAGGATATGCTTTTATTCATGACAATATCGATGATGTAATCGAAACTACTGCTCCAACCCTTACTGATAAATCTACACCTGAAGAAAATAAAGGATTTGAATAGTGGAAGTCGAAAGATAAAAAGGCAAAAAGCCTAATGCTCATGTTCATGGAAGATAACTTATTAAAGTTTTATGTCCGTATGACACCATGTGGAATGCTATAAAAGAAAAATATGACACCACCTCTGAAGTTAACATTCAACTCCACTTGCATAAGTATAATTCTTGTCGTATGCAAGAGGAAGACAATGTCGTAGATCATATTAACAAGGTGATTATCATGGCTAAGGATTTATCCATCGTTGGGACCGAAATCTCAGAAAGAATGCAAGTGGCAGCCATTTTGAATAGTCTACCTCCTTCCTTTGTTGTGGCTGCTAAACCACATTAAGAATGAACCCAGCTATTAAATCTGCCACTGATCTTCCTATGCACCTAGCATTAGAATATGACTCAATAGCCAGTAGGAAAGAACTAGAACTGAATATGGTACAGCAAGAGCTGAATTATGTCCGTCAGAGGCATAATGATGGAAGCTATAAAAACTCTGGTCCTAGTAAACCACAACCGTAAGGACCAAAATCACAGCAGTTCAAGAGAAAGAAAGTACCCTGCGGAGTCTGCTACAATTATAAAAAGTTCAGTCATTTCAAGCTCACTTGCCCACAAAGTAAAAAACAGGAGAATAATGGAGGCTATAAGCATCCAGAACAATGGGGTACTAGCAAAAGAGAATTCATCGGTGTGACGAAATACAATGCTGTGTGACGGATATTAACGGTTGGTGGATCAACTCTGGTGCGACTAGACATATCGCAAAGGACAAGAATGAAGTCACATAATTCATCAAGCTGAAGAAAGGAGAACAAAGAATCTATATGGTAAATAATACATATCTTGATGTAGAAGGTATTGATTCATATAGATTGGATTGGGGACAATATTCTTGTCCTCAAAGATGTATTCTATGCCCCAGGAATTTAGCGTAATCTAATCTCTGTTCCCAGCTTGATGAAAAAGGACTGGCAGTTAGGTTCTACAATAACCGAGTTTCTATAGGAAAAAATACAAAAGTGTATGCTATGGGAAAATATGTGCCCAAACATGAATTATGCATTCTTCTAGTAACTTGTAATAATTCTGATAATAAAATTTTGAATTTGAACTACTTGTCTTGTTATATTTCCGAGTCTGAATTGTGGCATTCTAGACCGGGACATATTAGTATTTCAAAAATGAAAGACATTATCAGAATGAACTTACTTCCTGCACTATCTAATGTTCAAGTGTCACCATGTGAACATTGTTTAACTGGTAAAATGATTAGAAAATCTTTTATTGGCAAACAAAGAGCCAATGAAGTTTTAGGGTTGCTACACTCGGATATTTGTGGTCCCCTAAGTGTCAAAACTCATAGTAATAAAGAATATTTTATTACTATTATAGATGATTATTCCAAGTTTGCACACGTCTATCTTATATCTAGAAAATTAGAAGCTCTTGACTACTTTAAGAGATATAAGACATAAGTTAAAAACCAACTTGTAATCTAAATTAAAATTTTGAGAACTGAAAGAGGTGGGGAATATAACTCTAAAGAATTTGAGACTTATTATATTCGGCATGGAATTAAAAGGCATATAACAATATCGTATACATCACAACAGAATGGTGTAGCTCAAAGAAAGAACAGAACATTACTGAATATAGTTAGATGTATGTTGTCTCATTCTGGTCTCTCCAAAAACTTTTGGAGAAAAGCATTGTTAACTGTAAACTACATTTTAAATAGAATTCCCACCAAGTCAATTATGTCTACACCTTATGAGTTATGGAAAGGGAGGAAACCTAATCTGAGTCATCTCAGAAAATGGGGATAGCTCATGTTCTCATTCCATACCAACTTAGAGATAAGTTGGATTTTAAAACAGTAAAGTATAGATTCATAGGGTATTCAAAAAACTCAAAAGGTTATAAGTTCTACAATAAAAAAAAATGGGTTATTGAAAGCAGAGATGCTACGTTTCTAGAGAACCTAGAGGAAGAGGAATAAGTTCGTGAGGAAATAAAACCTCTAACTGTAATAGATGATGATTATTACGGTGTTGTTCCCACTAATGACCATGATATTAAGAATGAACCTAACCTTAAAAATGATAAAATACCTATGAAAAATAATTTATCTCACCAACCGGTTGAAGGAAACAAAAGGCCAAGAACACAACCTTCATGGATGAATGATTACTATTTATATTCATGTGAGCCATCTTGTTTCTCGTTAGATATAAATATAGAAGAACAAGATCCAGTAATCTTCTCTGATGCGATGAAATTACATGAATCAGATTTATGAATAGAATCAATGAGAAAAGAACTTGATTCTATAGAAAAGAATAAGGTATGAGAGTTATGTGATCTACTGGAAAATAGAAAAGCCATATGATACAAATGAGTGGTTAAAAATAAATATCGTAATGATGGATCTATTTATAAATTCAAAGTACAGTTAGTTGCCAAGGGTTATAACCAGAAGGCAGGAATAGATTTTCAGGAGACATATTCTCTTGTAGTTAAATTTGCATCAATTAGAATTATTTTGTCTATTGTTATATTTCTTGATTTGGAGTTTTTCCAAATAGATGTTAATACTGTATTCCTTAATGGCGAGTTGAAGGAAACGATATTTATGCAACATGAATGTTTTCAGGTGAAAGGACAGGAGCATAAAGTTTACAAATTAATAAAATCTCTATACGGTTGTAAAAGGTCTTCTAGAAAATGGTATCTCAAATTTTATGATACAATCACTAAACTTGGTCTTATTCAAAATAAATTAGATAATTATGTATATGTCTTGAAAAGTGGGAGTAAATTTACTATATTATCCTTATATGTGGATGATATATTGCTTGCTGAAAATAACATAGAAATGTTGAATAAAATCAAGACATATCTCAGCGAAAAGTTTGAGATGAAAGATATGGGAGATGCATCATATATACTTGGAATTCAAATAATTCAAGATAGAAAGTCTAGAATGCTAAGTTTAAACCAAGAAAAATATTTAAGATCAGTTCTTAGAAGGTTTGGAATGGAGAATTCCAATCCAGCGCTAACTCTGTTTGTCATGAGAAAGAGATTATGTAAAGAGCAAAGCCCTAGAGAGGGGAAAAAGCCATTAGACATTCCTTATGCTCAAGCAATTGGAAGCTTAATGTATGCAATGTTGTGCACCATACCTGATATAGCTTATGCTGTAAGTCTAGTCAGTTGATATCAAAGTAATCTAGGACCAGCATATTGGGAAGCTGTTAAAAGGATTATGAAATATATCAGAGGTACATGGACTCATAGATTGGTTTATCAAGCCGATTTGCTTAAACTCCTCGGTTACTCCGATGCTGATTTCAGAGGTAATAAAGATGATGGAAAGTCCACTTCAGGATAGTTATTCATCTTTGGAGGAGTTGTTTCTTGGAGTAGTAATAAACAATGGTGTGTTGCTAGATTATACGCAAGAAGCTGAATATATAGCTTGCAGTATGGCAACTACACATGTTGTCTGGATAAGATAGTTTTTAATTGATATAGATATCAATTTGTTAGAAGGACCTATTAATATTTATTGTGATAATCAAGCAGTGATTAGCTTGATCAATAGCGGTGTGAATTGCTCTAAAGGAAAACATATTGAGATCCAGTATCACTATATTCAAGATATTGTAGAAATTGAAGAAGTCAAAGTTGATTATATCACTACTAAAAATATGATTGCTGATCCTTTGAAAAAAGGAATATCAGCGGAATCTTTTATCAAACATGTAAGTTTGATGGGACTTAGAAATAAATAAGTCCAAGTAAAATTTCATGAATAATGAAATAAGAGTTACTCTCCATGAATAGTGAGAGTAATGGTAAGAAAAAAACCATCTGATCTCACAGATAGTGGGAGGCATGTCATTTGGTTAATTTGGTCAAGTGTGAGATGTTATCTTGACTTGGTCTTGTGTGACCAAATCAACTATTCTCAGTTGAGAGAATAGTGGGGAAGTAGGGTTTGTTGAGAGAAAATCTCTTAGAGGCAGTTTATTGAGGGGGTGGAGATGATAGGCTTGGCCTCAATAAAAGGTGGAGTGTTCTCCTTGAGAATACACAACACAGAAACAAAAACCCCTTATCTATTACCGGAGCCCCCTCAAAAACATTGTTCTTTCCCTCTTCTTTGTTCTCGATCAGAAACATAGTCAGGTAAATTAAATTTCACAAGCAAATATTGAAATTCTTTGATAGAATGAAGCAAAAAAAAAATCAAAAGGAGAAGTGGAAAGTGCTAATCATAATTATAATATAACAAAAACTTGGAATTTAGTTTCATATCATCTCTTCTCTCATATCTAGTCTATCACCATTCAATAATTAATTCAACTATTCAGCAGAAAATTGATGCATCTGAAAAATTAATATAGCCATAATAAAATTTGCTGTAAAAAAGAAGAAAAAAAGGCCAGAAATAGAACTCTTGCAGGCTTAAACAAGATCTTAACTTATTTAGATGTACATGCTCCCTGCTCCTAAATTTCCCTTAAGTCCTTCCATCACTTGAAATCCATCGTATTTTCTAATTACAGATTCCATCAGATAATTTATAGAATACGACATCTAGCCTGTCAAAATACATCAAACATCAAAGTCCACCATCAAATTCACCAACTAAGTAAACTCAACTATTGTCAATATGTTGTCAAAAGATTTATTATTACCTATCAGTCATAAACAAAAATAGCGAAAGACCTTTAGGTTGTGTTTGGCGACTTCAAAATTGAACTAGGTTTAGACAAGTTCTTTTTTAGCTAGGCTAAAGTTGGACAACATAAGGGCTGGTTCACAAAAGAAGTAGTTTAGGGTGGATTTCTAATTTTTGCCAAACTAAAAACAAGGTTTTGGAAAACAATATTTTACTACTTAAAACAAGTTTTGTGGAGTTGCCAAACATGCCCTTAGATTCAAGTAGATCTCAGCAAAAATAAATAAATATATAAAAAATTAAAATAAAAAAATTAAGAAATGGTAAGAATTATTATTAAAAGAGAATCAAAATAGAAAATATTAGTTCCAATTAGATATGAGGAAAATAGAGAAACACTTTTGAATCTATAGGCAATATTGACTGGAGAACAGATCGGTGCGTGGGAATTGTTCATCGAAGAAGTGTCTGCCAGAGTCGATGGAGGAAATGACTGGTAACTTATTGAAGATGAGATTCCATTGAGAGAGAGGGCGATTTGAATGGGCTGAGAGAGAGAATAAATTTTAGTCAGTTACTAGATGTGTTGGAGGAAGCAATGAATATGCTTCAATATGTGGTACCGTCAGCTAGTGGAGCTGTGAGGTGTGGTTTCTCTTAAAATAAATTTTTGTAAATATTTTTCTGCTTGGAATTTAAAGTGAGATTTATGTGGTGATTATACAACATGGATTTACTATTCATCTACAACATTTCCATCCTTAATAAAATAGTTGATATTATTCCTGTTAGGGGGATGTTTGGTAACTTGAAAGTGAATTAAAAATATAAAAGTCATTTTTTTCTACAATGTAAAAATTAGTAGCACAAGTTCCTTGGAGTCAATTGAATTGTGTTCACATTCTCACCTCCTTATATATAATAGGATACAATTTGGAGGTAGTTACATGAGTAACTATTACAATAATATTTTGTTTGAGTACTAATAGGATTTAGTTTTGAAGATGAACAAGTTGGAGATACATGGTTATGAATATCTTGCTATTACTATGTTGTTGCAAAGGCTTATCTAACACTCTCCCCTCAAGTTGAGGAGTCAAGAAAATGATCTAGCTTGTTGATAAGTTTATGAAACTGATCTCGACCAAGAACTTTGGTAAATACATCAGCAATTTAAAGATTTGTAGAGAGCAAATTAGTGTGTATCAATCTACCTTGAATTTTCTTGTGAATCAAATGATAGATGATTTCTATGTGCTTGGTACGCTCATGAAAGATGGGATTCGATGCAATATGAAGGGCTGCTAGGTTGTCTCAATATAATATTGTTTTTTCAAATGGAACCCACATATCACAAAGTAGATAATTGAGCCATGTGATTTCACATGCAGTCGAAGCCATGGATTGATATTCCGCCTCTATAGATGATAGTGAAATAGTATTCTACTTTTTGGATCTCCAAGAGATGGTACTTCCAAGAAAAATACAATATCCGGACAAATTTTCAAAACCAACCGTTTTTGGATTTTATTTGTAAAAAACGACTACTTTTGAAAATAATTACAAAAACCGACCTGTTTTCAGCCCAGCGCTGAAAACAGGTCGGTTTTTATAAAAAATTCTCCGAAACATCACGGGAGTTCGACTCCCGTGAAGTTTATGGAGAAATTAAACTTCACGGGAGTTGAACTCCCGTGAAGATTAATTTGTGCTTAAAACTCCACGGGAGTTCAACTCCCGTGGAGTTACAGTCAACCATTCCAGAGAATCGAGTCTCTGGCAAATTGTGACTGCAACTTCACGGGATTTCAACTCCCGTGAAGTTGCAGTCACAATTTACCAGAGACTCGATCTCTGGAAAATTGGCACTGCAACTTCACGGGAGTTGAAATCCCGTGAAGTCGCAGGTCACCCAGCATGCACAGCTACTGTGCAGGTTTTGTATATTTACCTGTAACTCATATATATGCCAAATTATTTACAAACAACAATATATACATGATTCAACCATGAATTATAACTCATATATATGCCAATTTATTTGCAAACAACAATATATACATGATTCAACCATGAATTAAACACACACGATTATGTATATGAACAATAATTTACCTTCAAAAGTTTAGTATTTGAAAATTCAGGAAAGTTACAAAATTTATCAAAATAAGTTCAAATACAACCCAATATAGCTCCCCTCCTTCCTCTCCCTCTCTTCCCCCTCCCCCTCGCTCTTCCCCGCCCCCTGGGTTCCTGCTGATGAGCCTCAACATCGGCATGCGAAGTGCCGGCTCCATCGGCATGCGAAGTGCCGGCGTCATCATCACGCGGCCGTCGACGTCGAGCGTACGCCCGTCCAAATGAGCGAGACCTGTCCTCACGGCCTGCGAACTCGTCGACGTGAGTCTTATGGAACACCTGCGCTATGCTCTTCTTGATCCTGCTGAGGAGACCTAACGCCACCTGATCCTGAATCTCAGTCACGTGCGCATCAATATCAGCATCAATGCTATCTAAAACACGGACCTGCGTGGTAAACAATTTATTAAGTATCAACTCAATAAAAAATATTATAATTTAGCTTAGAAACTTACGTAATCTCTCTCGTTCATCCCACTAGGGATGTAACTATCTGTCGGTGGGCGTGGCATGTGTCCAGCTAAAGGCTGTGGGTCACGCGTGATCCATCTACGTGTGATACCCCAATACCAACGCATATACGTGTTATAGTCAACAGCTGTGGGCCTCGTATCCTGTATGCAATCCCACCTCTGAACCCACCTGTCTATGTAGGCCGCACGGACTACGGACCAGTCAGTCCGGTGCGATGTAGGGCACCGCCGACGATTGATCTGCTCAACAGGATCTGGAATATGCTGAGAGAGTGTAAACTGCCGTAGCACACGGTCCGGTACATGCATCTCTACGATCTCCCAACAGATCAATGGAACTCTGGCTCTCCACAAGTCGGGACTATCTCGGCAGATAGGTGCAAGAGAATGTATATCGAGCTCCGGCGGTGTATAGGGTCTCCACTTGAACTGAAATAAAATAAAACATTTATCAATATCATACAGAAAAACTATAATATTCATACTTCTTGAGTTTTATATTTACCTGTTCATGCTGGAGGCCATCAAGCTCATTTCGGTAAAACTGACGGTGACGCGTCGCTGATTTGTACTGAGCGTATCGCACGTTATACCTATATGCAGAATAGCGAATATATAAGTACAAATATTCAGGTTACGAATGAAATATGTGTGTGTACAATTATACCTGTATGCCAACGGATACTGCCCCTCTAAGTCACGGTGCATAAGTAAAGTGGGTCGTCCAATATGAATGCGCTCCCATGACCAAATCTGTATCAACGTACAGCATCCCTTGAATTCTTTATTCTGCATCAGAGATACTCTACTCAATTCTCGATATAAATATGCCAACACCGCACTGCCCCACGATAGTGCGCCGCATACACCAAAATCCTCCAGCAGTGGCAGCCATCGTGCATGTACGAGAGTCTTGCTCGCATCAGGAAATAGTACGCACCCTATCATGTGCAATATGTATGCACGAGCATGAAACTGGAGCGTCTCATCAGAGGCATCCTCTGGTATGTCGCCCTGAAATGTCTGACGAAGCCACGATAGCTTCATCGCACCACTCCTCAAGTCGGGAACCTGTCCAAGTAGCCGGCCACATACCTCCGGCCAACTATGATCGTCGGTGCCCGTAACTACCGGTCCATCAATCCGGAGCCCAAGTATGACGGCCACGTCCTGTAAAGTGATCGTGCACTCCCCTATATGCATGTGAAAGGTGTTGGTCTCTGGCCTCCACCTCTCAATCAAAGCAGTGATAAGCGGCCAATCAAGCCTGATATAACGAATCGTCGAACACGGTCGAAAACCGGCCTGAGCGATCAAAGCTAGTACCCTCTCATCCTCTATGACCCATGCCGAATGACTATGGGAATGCTCGATCATCGTGTACTCTGGTACGGGCTGCACATAAAACGAGAATCAGTTTTAAGTATATTCATTAAAAAATTACATTAATCGAAGAAATATATATCTAATTTATTCGTATTACCTCTCCCGAACCAATATGGTCTGAACAATGACTCGCCTGAAGGTACAAAACGTCGGGATTCTCCGGTCCCGGATCCATAATGAATAGACCTGTGATTAAAATATGAGCATATATACAGAGTGCATGGGTGGCGGGAAATGTCGTTGGAGTGCTCTTGGAATTCCTTTCATCCTATCGGATATGAATGTAATATGCCCCGTGGCCCATCTTGTGTCCAATGTCGACTATCGTATGGTGGACGAAAACACTCTTTGTAGGTTTGTTGATAGTTGTATGCAGAATACCAAGCGTCGACAAATTCATAATGTGAAATGCGAGCACCACCCTGTAGGTCGGAGCAAGCTGCTACAACATGTGAACAAGGAATCAATTGTAGTTGCGGTACATTGCAAGTGCACGTACAAGTGCGATCCACCAACATATTGACTTTGTAAGAGCGATTTTCTCTATGGGTTATTCCCTCGAGCACCTCCCATTCATTAAAACTGTATCGTACAACCTGAAATGACCGAGCTTGTACAATCCGAGCCGCTAGCATTTCATCAACCTTCGGTGTTAGCTGGGAGCGCATATTTTCACCAAGTTCTCGACGTCGAACAAAGAATTTATTAAGCCTGTAAAAAGTTTTAGCAACTAGTGCCTGTATTGGCATGCCGCGTGCTCCCTTGAGCACGCCATTGAAGCTCTCAGACGCGTTCGTAGTCATCATACAGAACCGTCGACCGCCATCCTCACATAAAGCCCACTTATCAACATTGTTTGGACCCAAACTAGTTTCGATCCAATCATGTGCGGCTCGTGAAGTGAACTTGATCCTCTCTCGTATTTGTTCATAAACATATTTTTCTGTTGCACAACCGGCTTGCCAAAGTAAGTCTTGAACCTGAGCGTTTCCATACTTCTTCTTGAAGTTGTCTCTAATATGTCGCAAGCAATAGCGATGTGCATGTGATGACGGGAAATGTCGTTGGAGTGCTCTTGGAATTCCTTTCATCCTATCAGATATGAATGTAATCGGCCGCGTCTTTCACCAAGTTCTCGACGTCGAACAAAGAATTTATTAAGCCTGTAAAAAGTTTTAGCAACTAGTGCCTCTATTGGCATGCCGCGTGCTCCCTTAAGCACGCCATTGAAGCTCTCAGACGCGTTCGTAGTCATCATACAGAACCGTCGACCGCCATCCTCACATAAAGCCCACTTATCAACATTGTTTGGACCCAAACTAGTTTCGATCCAATCATGTGCAGCTCGTGAAATGAACTTAATCCTCTCTCGTATTTGTTCATAAACATATTTTTCTGTTGCACAACCGGCTTGCCAAAGTAAGTCTTGAACCTGAGCGTTTCCATACTTCTTCTTGAAGTTGTCTCTAATATGTCGCAAGCAATAGCGATGTGCATGTGGTGGCGGGAAATGTCGTTGGAGTGCTCTTGGAATTCCTTTCATCCTATCAGATATGAATGTAATCGGCCGCGTCCCCACACTAGGGATATGATATCTAATGCATGCAAAAAACCAAGCCCAATTCTCTGTATTTTCAACATCAACCACTGCGAATGCTAAAGGAAACAACCCGCCATCCGCGTCAACTCCGGTTGCAACAAGCAAAACGCCTTTGTATTTACCATATAAGTGAGTTCCATCAATGCGAAGAAGAGGACGGCAATATCGAAAGCCCTCGATATAGGGCCCAAATACCCAAAATACACCGGTGAACCGCCGTTCTCCGCCATCAACGGGGTCCGAAGATACTTCGTAGACAGTCCCCGGATTTTCTCTTTTGAGTGCTTCAAGATAATGAGGTAAAATCTCATACGAATTATCCCAATCCCCGAATATTTTTATCATCGCCTTCCTCCTAGCATTCCAACACTTGTGATATGATACATCCAAGTTGGTGGCTTTATGCACTAAAAGACGGATATCTTTCGGCCTTAGATCAAGATCCTCCCTCAGATGCGGTAAAATCAATCGATATATAAAAGAAGAGGACGCATTCTTGTTATTCATCTCTAATCGAGGATTGCTACAAGTGTGGAGTCCATTGTATGCCGTGATTTTGAATTGCCCACCTACTCTTGAACCCGAGCGTGAATTAAGCTTCCACGGACACCTCGCATTGCCGTCGTGGTGTCCACTATTATCTTCGACATCGTCATCTTTGCGATAGAAACAAACCACATTATAGCTTGTAGTATTATTTTTGGTTGGCCTGAACTTCACATTTTTTGCAATGGAATACGTGCGAATAGCATGGATCAATTTCTCCTTACTCTCGTAAAGATCTCCCTTGATGAATGAGAAGTCCTCGGCCTGTGTATCAACACCGCTATTAGTGCCAATAGGAACACTTTCCATCGCGGAGTTATCAATCCATTCATCTCCTTGAAGTTCATCGGGCGGCGGATCCTCTAAGCCGACATACTCATTATTAACATAAGCCCCGTCGATGTGTTGGATTTCCCCGTCATCACGATCTATCACGGTCATGCTATTAATTTGTAATCCCTCCTCTTCATCATCATTCTCGGATTCAACACTTGCATTATCTTCTTGAATTCCCGTGTTAGTATCGAAAGCATTCGAAGTGCCCACGAACGAAGGACCGCTCATGTATTGTGATTGTGTCCAACATTCATCTTGTTGAGGAGATAAAAAGCCTACAGAATCAACTTCAGGATCCTCCAACATGCGGGAATACATTCCTTCGTAGTTCAACGATTTGCCCAAATCTCTCTGATGTTTTTCAATGAACAATTCGACCGAACGCTTCTCGTCGTGTAAGACATGAATGAGACCCATATCGTAGTCACTTGATATTTGAATGCCACTTGTTCTGTTCTCCACAACAGGATAATTGCAAACCACACTGAGGTGATACTCACGTGAGTTAGTTAATGTAAGTTTGTGTAATTCATTAACCAACTCATCGAAAGTACACGATTTTGTTATGAACAACGGTCTCGTCGTGCCTCCTTCATAAACGGGCATATTATTCTCGAGGTAATTAATCTTCCCATCATAAGAACAGAGAATTACAATTCGATCATTCATCGTTACCTCTGAAGAGTGAAAAATTCAATATCAATATTACACGAAAAGCCAAATAAATATTGATTGTTACTAATTTTTACATTTAGGTAGTAACTCTAATTTCCACATTAATTGATAATTTCACCTCTAAATACGCAAAATTATTTAATACGTCTTCACAAAATTCGTAAATAATTCACAATTAAATTCTAAAATCTAATTTATATCATACATATGCAAAAATCTAAAATCTAATTTTTCTTCACAAAATCTAAATAATTCACAATTAAATTCTAAACTCTAAATACAATAATTTTCGAAATTATTGATAATTTCCCCTCTAATTTCACAAAATTATTGATAAATTACACACTAATTCTTCACAAATTTCACAAAAATTATTGATAATTTCCCCATTGATAATTTTCCCTCTATTTTCCTAGCTGCGGTGGCGACGGCACAGGGGCGGCGGCTAACGGGAACGAAGGAGTGGGTTTCGAACGAAAGAATAGGGTTTGCTGTGCCAGCGCGGCTTTATAGGGGAGCCAAAACTCCACGGGAGGTCAACTCCTGTGGAGTTACAGTCGAAAATTCTCAGAGAGTCGATCTCTGGGAATTTTTGACTGCAACTTCACGGGAGTTCAACTCCCGTGAAGTTGCAGTCCCAATTTCCCAGAGAACCGAGATCGGTTCTCTGGGAATGTTTGACTGTAACTCCACGGGAGTTGAACTCCCG
This sequence comes from Asparagus officinalis, assembly GCF_001876935.1. Taxonomy (NCBI): domain Eukaryota; kingdom Viridiplantae; phylum Streptophyta; class Magnoliopsida; order Asparagales; family Asparagaceae; genus Asparagus; species Asparagus officinalis. Next base: position 32,443,994 of record NC_033799.1, on the reverse strand, counting down.
TGGAGTTTTAAGCACAAATTAAGCTTCACGGGAGTTCAACTCCCGTGAAGTTTAATTTCCCCATAAACTTCACGGGAGTTGAACTCCCGTGATGTTTCGGAGAATTTTTTACAAAAACCGACCTGTTTTCAGCGCTGGGCTGAAAACAGGTCGGTTTTTGTAATTATTTTCAAAAGTGGTCGTTTTTTACAAATAAAATCCAAAAACGGTTGGTTTTGAAAGTTTGTCCTACAATATCCAGTTATCAATCATCTAGATGTTGAAAACTCCTCCAATCAGAGTCACAATAAGCATGCATTTTAAGTGCATTATTGGATGAGAGAAATATATTAATGCAAGGAGCTGATTTAATGTTGTGAACTACATGAAGAGTAGCTTGCTAATGAGATTATTGAGGTTGACTTATGAAAAATTAATACAGTAAACTAGGTTAGGTCATGAGAATGTGAGGTAGAGTAGGTGCTAGGGGTGCCAAACAGTTCGGATATATCCGAACCGATCCGCATCCGTATCCGAACGGATGCGGATATGGTAAGCAAATTTTAAAACCGGGCGGATACGGTTTCGGATACGGATCCGGTTTCGGATTTTTTTTCGGATACGGATTCGGATACGGATATGAGGGTTGCGGATATGGATATCCGCAATGTAATAATATTTCGGGTCCTAAAGTTAAAATTAGAAACCCGTAACCGCTAACCCAATACCAACTACAACTAAAACCCTAGCTTTGTGAATCTGTGAAATCCGCCTCTACTCCCTCCACTCAATTTCCAACCCCGATCTATCAATTCCAGCCTCCCTTCAGCCCTCCGTCCACTCCAGGTGTCGTCTCCCTCCAGCCCTCCGTCCACTCCAGGCGTCGTCTCCCTCCAGCCCTTCGTCCAGGCGTCATCTCCCTCCAACCCTCCGTCCACTCCAGGCGTCGTCTCCCTCCAGCCCTTCGTCCAGGCGTCGTCTCCCACCGGATCTCCGTCCAGGTGTCGTCTTCGTCGTCAGATCCTCGCCGTTCTCCGTTCTCCTCACTGAAATTCTAGAAGTCCAGAATGACAATTTCATGAGCTTTCGGCGTGTGTGTGGAATTTATTGGATCCTTTTGTTTGTTCTGATATTTAAGAAATTATAACTTATTCAAGAGCCTTCATATTTTTCTTTCATATTATGTTGATATAGTGCTCGTTTAATTGTAGTGTGACAAAAATTAAGGTTTTGGATGCAAGTGGACCCCTAGGTCTTCCAACTTTTCTTGAAGGAGCATAAAAAACAAAGATGGCTACAGCAATATCAGCGTCGAGTTTTTCACCGGATGGAGAGATACATAAGTCTGATGTTTACTTCTAGTGGATCTATTGTTTATAAAGGCATATATTGATAACTGGTTCTGTTCCATTTTTCTGCATTTATTCCATTCTCCCGATTTTGGCATGCATATTTGATATTGGAGAAATGGACGCAATTTCTTAATTTTTGGAACCTCATGAATAATTTGATTATTTGTGTTTTGTCTATATGGCTGTTGAATGTTGTCTCAAATGTTATCTAAACTTTTTGTGTCTAAGCCTTGAAATTGCATCTGGGTGCCCTGCATTGCTGTCTCAATGAATTGTCTGGGTAATTGTGCTATAAATGGCGTACGATACTAATTTTGGACAAATTTTCAAAACCAACCTATTTGGATTTTTATTCCCAAAAAACGACCCCATTCAGTTTTATTTGCAAAAACCGACCTGGTTTCAGCCTCAGCGCTGAAACCAGGTCGGTTTTTGTTATAAAAAGCGGATATGGAAATGGTAAGTGTGATATCCGAACCGTATCCGCTCCGATAACACCCCTAGTAGGTGCCCAACGAGTCGACAATATTGAGATGATTTTATAAGTAAAGGACCATCTTCATGATTAAGCTTTAGGTTCTTCTCCTTTCGAAAATCACAAGTGCATCCACCTATAATACCCAAATCAGAAAGAATATCCAATGCATATTTTCATTGGGTTAAATAAATGCCTTGTCTTTTTTTTTTAAATCCACAAATGTAGCAATGTTTTATTGAATCAAATCTGTTAGTCCCACAGCAACTGACTCAATCCACGATAAAGTATAAGAGACTAACTTAGCCACACAAGCTATCTAATATGCTAAACCATTTAATGTTCTTTTGATTAAATAAAAAGAAACTACATAAAAAATATTAGATAAAACTTTAACTCCATCAATGATAGTTCCAGAGCTTGCAAGGCACTCTTTCTTACTAGCACAACTCTCGATCACTAATTTTGCATTACTATGTACAGAACATTTCACCACCTGTAATTCCTTGGCTATGAGTAAGCCTTCTTGAATAGCAATTGCTTCGGCTACATTGATGAAAATAATGCAAGAAATAGGCATAGCTCTGGTTGCTACAAATTCCCCTTCGGGGTTAAGGATGATGAGTCCAATTCCACCTTTGCCTATAATATTGTCCCATGCTCCAACTATAAAAATTCTATAGAATCCAGGTTGGAATTCTATTGCCTCAATTATAGCCATCGATGGATTGCCCCTGTGCTCCTCCTTATATTGTATAAATTCTGTTAAAATAGTAAATATACCCTAGCTGATAGTTTCTCTTCTCCATTCCTTACAGCATTGCGATTCAGCCAAATGCTCCAGCTTACCATGAAGAACAAATCTAATAAATGAGATGCTTGTGGGCCTTGGTTTTCCTGCAAATTTCATAAATTGGATTATGGTGTGTATCTCTTCAACTAAATATTCCATATCATTGAATGGAACCCTTCATGGTTATTTCAAAGGAGAGAGGGGTTTAAGACAAAGTGATCCGCTATCACCATACTTGTTTAATTTGGGTATGGAGTATCTTTCCAGGAAATTGGAGGGTCTTAAGGATAACAGGGAGTTTAAATTTCATCCTGGCTGTGCTTTGTATAGGATCACACATCTGATATTTGCCGACGACCTCCTTCTTTTCTCCAAGGGTGATCCTCACTCAGTGAAACTCCTTCTTGATTGCTTCAAGGATTTTAGCTCAGTATCAGGTCTAGAAGCAAACAAAGATAAATGCAAGGTCTTCTTTGGAGGTGTTGATGACATTACTAAAAGACAAATTGAAAGGATCTTGAATTTTACTGAAGGTGTATTCCCTATCAAGTATTTGGGGGTTCCTCTGATCTGCAGAAGATTATCATATCATGACTGTTCTCCTTTGATGAACAGAATATCAAACCAGTTCCAAGCTTGTCTGAAAAATAGATTGCTATCCTATGCAGGCAGACTGCAAATTATCAAAAGCATCATTCTGGGCATCCAAATCTATTGGACATCAAACTATGTACTGCCTAAAAAGGTCCTGCATGAAATTGATAGAATGTGTAGATCTTTCTTGTGGGGGAAATCAGACCAGGCTCAGAAAATGCATCCTATCTCATGGGACAAGGTCTGTCTAAGCAAGAAACAAGGAGGGCTTGGCATATATTCAGCTCCTACATGGAGTTTGGCTTCAACTCTCAGAACTCTATGGCTCATTCACTCAAACAAAGAAATTCTTTGGATCAAATGGATTCATGGCACATATCTAAAGCAAAATAATATTTGGAATGTTCAAGCAAGAAGCAGAGATTCTTGGATGTGGAAAAACATTCTGAAAGTCAGAGATAAAGCCCTGAGACTTTATGGTGGTCTTAACAACTTGATACAAATATTTCAGGAAAGTACCAGAGATTCAAAAATCAAGCTTTCTGTTCTATACTCTGTTCTATCTCATGCTGGCCCTGTTATGCCATGGTATAAAATTGTGTGGGAGACATCATGTTTACCCAGGCATTCATTTACTAGCTGGCTGGCAGCTCATGATCGATTGCCCACACTGGACAGACTGATCAAAAGGAAAATTGTGAATGAAAACATTTGTTGCTGGTGTACTGGCACAGAGAGCAGGAATCACCTATTTTTCGAATGTCAATTTTCAAGGAAAGTTTGGCTACTGATCATGGATTGGTTGCAATTTAAGTGGAAATCCTGTAACTGGGAGTTGATTATGAACTGGTATAGCCTAAGATTGAGGGGAGATGGCTTTAAACAAAAAATCAAAAAGATAGCTCTAACTGCATCAATCTATGGTGTCTGGTGTGAAAGGAACAGTAGAGTTTTCAAACAAGAAATGAAGACTGCAGATCAATTGTTCAAGGAGATCAAGTTCATTATACTAACTACTATTCTCAATGGTTCATTTTCGACGGAAGATAAGGATTGGATAACTACCTTGTAAATACTTGAGGATGTGAGATATTAGATGTTAGTGCATTCTCAGTTCAAAAAAACTGAGCTGTGTTGTAAAGAAATTTTCATACTTGGAAGATTAGATGTTAGTGCATTCTCAGTTCAAAAAAACTGAGCTGTGTTGTAAAGAAATTTTCATACTTGGAAGATGAATAAAATTTTCATTGACCATGACCAAAAAAAAAAAAAAAAAAAAAACAAATCTTGCCCATGATCATCAAGAGTCTCGATCACATTAGTGACTCATGATTGGATAGGTTTCCCCTGCAATTGATTAATTAAATTGCTGAAACCACTTTCTTGTCATACTTCACGTGCTTTATAAACAATCCCTGAATACACTTTTAGGATCTTCCACCAAGTGATTACAAGCCAAATAATTAGTCTTTATCTCCATCCCACATTTTGTTAAATTATAACAGGTTGGTAAAATAATTGCACATAATCTACAACTAAAGAGCATGATCTTGTTTGGTACTCGTAATTTCTACAGTCGCTCCTACACACCATTGTGTCCCTCACCACTAGATGATGCACAATCACTAAGACCCTCTATATTTTTGCACTTATCTTAGAACACCACATGATAATTGCTCTTTACATTAAACCTTCTATTGCTTGTATACAAATAATTCTATCAGTTGTGTCATGCTTGCTTAATGGAATACTTTTAATGATTTTAGTGTCTTGTTGAACAAATACATCTCTTAGCATATTTACATTTCAGTCTTTATTATCTCGATCAATTAGATAAGAAACTTTAAAGTATCTCATCCCTTCTTGCGATGGTGAAATAGGTTTAACAGTGCTAGGTCTAAGATTCCATTTATGTCTCCAAACATCAACTTTAGAGCTTGTAGCAATGTGCCATCTTACTCCTTGCTCTAGCACTGTTCTTCCCTCCTAAATGCTTCGCTATGTTAGAGAGGGACTATTGTCTAATTTCAACCATGAAGCTACAATTAAAAAAAAAATACTTAGCCTTCAAAACCTGACATCATAAAATCTCTAATTTGTTGAGCATCCGCCATCCCTTCTTCGTGAGTAATGCCATATTAAATGACTGTGGGTTTCGGAATCCTATCTCACCTTCTTTCTTTAACTTGCACATCCTCTCTCATCTCATCTAATGAGTTGTCCCACCATCTTTTCTGTGTCCGCACCAAAATTGTTTCAACATTTTTATTAGATTCTCGCATAATCTAACTAGCATTCTGAACACACTCATTATGTTTGTATGGATTATGCAATTGCCTTTATCAACATTTCCTTTCTCGCCTTTGATAAAAGTTTCTCTCTCCACCCTTGAATTCACTTCCATACTCTATCTTTGATGGATTCAAAAGCTTGGGCATTTGTATCTTCCTACTATCATAGGCAAGCCCAAATATTTTTCATGACATGCCACCACTTGAACTCTTAAGTATTTGGTTGACAATCTCTCACTCTAGAGAGGGAGTATTGTGACTAAAAAAAATTATAGACTTCTCAAAGTTAACAATATGGCTCGATGCATGTTTGTATGTACTAAGAGTATACTTCAGAACCTCACATTCAATTTTTGTGGCTTTGGCAAAAAGTAGGCTATCGTTAGCGAAAAAGTGGGAAATATATGGTTCCCCTCGACTTGCCACAGCTCCAGTTATATTCCTTTTATATCCTGTTAAAGTAAGAGAGAGAGAGAATCTTGGGTAAATTTCCCTTGAATTGAATATTGAGTGTGCACATATATTTATACAAGTAGAGGAGTGTGAGGTTTGTTCTCCCAAGCAATGTGGGACTAAAACCCACTACAATACACTATTATCAACAAATGAAAAATTAAGGTGAATGCAGTTGAATATATTGAAACGAAGATGTAGTCAATTTAGAAAATTGAAACATGAGGAAGTAGAATTGTCTTGTCCTTGATAACTTGGTGACGGACAAAATGAGCGTCGATCTCAATATGTTTGGTCCTTTCATGAAATACTGGATTATTAGCAATCTGGATGGCACTCTTATTATCACAGTAGAGAGGAGTAGGAGTCGTAACAGAAATACCGAAATCACTGAGAAGGCGACGAAGATGAATAATCTCTTTAGCTGTTGTGGACATTGCACGATACTCTGCCTCAGTACTGGAAAGAGCAATAACATCTTGTTTCTTACTTCGCCAGGAAATAAGGGAATCACCAAGAAATATACAATAACCTGTGGTAGACTTTCTGGTAGTTGGATCACCAGCCCAATCAGCATCAGAATATGCACAAAGCTCTAACTTAGATGTAGCAGGAAACAAAAGTGAGCGAGTGCTAGTACCCCGGAGGTACCGAAGAATCCGTAATAAGACAGCATAGTGTACAGAACGTGGGGCACTAACAAATTGACTGACAATACCAACAGCATGAGAGATATCTGGTCGAGAGATGCACAAATAGACCAACTGACCAACAAGATGTCGATATCGGGTAGGATCAGATAGAGGCTCACCGTCAGTAGAGCAAAGTTTGACATTCTGCTGGAGTGGAGTATCGACAGTTGTATTATCAGTTAACTCAGCTTGATTTAGAATATCTGAGAGATACTTCTGTTGAGACAGTAATACACCCCGCGGGCCTTGAGAAATTTCTAGACCAAGGAAATACCGAAGAGATCCAAGATCCTTCATGTGGAACTGTTGTTGCAACTGAGATTTTGCGTATTGTATACCTGTCATATCATCACCTGTAATGATCATATCATCTACATAGATGAGTAATAAAACCCTGCCACGCGATGTAGTGCGAACAAACAGAGAAGCATCTTGATGACTTTCTATAAAGCCCGCTTTGAGCACAACATCGCGAAAACACTCAAACCAAGCGCGGGGTGCCTGTTTGAGACCATAAACAGCACGACGAAGGAGACATACATGTCCCGGAGGAATATTTGACCCTGGAGGCGGTTGCATATATACGGTCTCTGATAAAGAGCCATGAAGAAAAGCATTTTTGACATCCATCTGGTATAAGGGCCAACGATGAGCAGCAGCGACCGCAAGGAGAGTACGCACAGTGGGCATCTGAGCAACAGGAGCAAAGGTCTCCTCATAATCAATACCTTGTTGCTGAGTAAAACCTCTAGCCACTAAACGAGCTTTTCGACGTTCAATGGTGCCATCAGGACGAAACTTGACCTTATAAACCCATTTACTGCCAACAAGAGAGATCCCAGGAGGACAGGGAACAATATCCCAGGTATGAGTTTGCTGAAATGCTTGAAATTCCTCAGCCATAGCTTGTCGCCACTCTGGAATTTGAACTGCCTCTTGGAAGGACTTTGGCTCAACAATAGTATGAATGGCAGCAAGAAAGTTATGAAAGATAGGTGAATAAGAAGTAACAGAAGCATACCGGGCAGGCATGACATGTGGGCGTTTGCCTCGACGAAGAGCAAGAGGAACCTCAGGCGGGGGAGATGCTGGCGCAGGTGCATGAAGATCAACAGTATTTTCTGGAGTGAGAGTTGTGTCCACAGGATATGGATTAGATGGTGTAAGAGAAGACTCAGGTGAGGAAGAGTCAACAGAAGGAGAGGGAGAGATGTCAGGGAGATCTCGAAAGGAAAATTGAGGTGAAGAAGTGGGTGATGCAGTGGACGGGGAAGCATGATCGGTAGAGTGGAGGAAATTAAAGTCATCAGAAGTAGAATAATATGGAGAATCCTCTTCGAACTGAACATGACGAGATATATGAACTCGACGAGTTGCGGGATCATAACAACGATAACCTCGATGTTCTGAACTAATTCCTAAATAAACACAAGAAACTGCTCTGGGAGACAATTTATCACGTTCGTGAGATGGCAGAAAAACAAAACATCGACAACCAAAAACGCGAACTAGATCATAACGGGGAGGATGAGTATAAACACGACTATAAGGAGTAGCACCGGAAAGAGAGCTAGATGGAGTGATATTAATGGCATGAGTCGCGGTGAGAATAGCCTCAGCCCAGAAACGACGAGGAACAGAGTAAGAAATGAGCATTGATCGGGCAGTATCGAGGATATGACGATGTTTGCGTTCAGCAACACCATTTTGCTCATGAGTGTAGGGACATGACTGTTGAAAGATAGTCCCATGAGAGGACATGATAGAGCGCATGGCAGAGGATAGGTACTCTTTGGCACAATCAGAACGAAAAACTTTAATACGAGATTGCCATTGAGTGAAAATCATAGCAGTGAAGGCTTGATAAGCAGTAAGTACGTCAGAGCGATTCTTAAGTAGGTAAACCCATGTAAAACGAGAGAAATCGTCGATAAAACTAACATAATATAAGTAGCCAGATGAAGAAGGCAAAGGAGCTGGCCCCCAAATATCAGAATGTACTAAATCAAATAAGGAAGTGGATACAGATGTACTCATTTTAAATGGTAAAGCAGTGAATTTAGCCAATTTGCAACCAGCACATGACTCAATACTAGAACTAGATGATACAGGACCAAGTACTCCAGACTGAATAAGACTCTCCAGCCTTTTATTACACACATGACCAAGTCGTCTATGCCATAAATTGGCAGGAAGCGAGGTAGAGGGTTTTGACGAACAAAGAGAAGCAACAAGAGAACGTGGACGTATGGACTCTGGAAGGTGAAGATATTCCAGAAAATACAGTTTGTGCCTCCTACGACCCGCCCCAACCGTCTTGCCCGTCTGTGGATCCTGCACAATACAAGTATCAGAAGAAAATGAGACAAACAGGCCCGCCATGCATAAAGAGCTAATAGAAATTAAATTCAAGCACAATTGTGGAGCCACATAGACGGGACCAAGTGTTAGACGACCAGATGGATCATTTTGTGGGGTAATAGAGCCATACTGAGTAATGGACAATGGTTGTCCAGCAGCTGTGTAGATAGGAGGAAGAGAGGATGAAGTAAAGACAGAGGATAAAAGTGAGGCATTACAAGTCATATGAAAGGAACAACCAGAGTCAAAAATCCAGAGATCATTCATACCAGAGACTGAAGGATTAGCTGAAGAACCAGCAAAATGCATACCAGAGAGTTGTGCGGCGGATGTAGAGGTGATATGTTGAAAAGCATCAAGTTGACGGCGAAGACTTTCAATAGCTTGAATAGTAGAGTCTGAAGTAGTAGAAGGTATAGCATTGGCCAACAATCCTGGTGTACGAGAGGGTTGAGACTGAGGGGGTCGCCGACCACGTCCAGTACCTGAGGAACGTAACTCAGGATGAAGCTTGAAGCATGTCTCAATGCGGTGTCCTTCCTTCTTACAATATTTGCAAGAGAGCTTAGATCGAGCCTGTGGAGAGGGAGCCTGTGGAGAAGTATAATTCATAACAGGAGCAGTGACAGGTACAGACAAAACAGTCTCGAGTGAAGAGGTAGGAGTGTCTGTTGACAAATTGAGTCGTGCTGTCTGCTGCCGGGTCTCATAAGCAGTGAGAGCTCCCATAACTGAGGCCAAAGTCGGAAATTGAGGCTGGTGAAGTAGTTGATCAGCCATAGTTGAATATTCAGGAAGGGACTGAAACAATTGATGCACCTCATGCCGTTCGTACCAGGCTAGCCAGTCTTCATATGTGGAATTACGTCCAGGAAGCATGGAGCGTAACTCTGTCCAAAAAGCTTGCATTTGTCCAAAATGGGACTGCAGAGATGAACTACCTTTGCGTTGTAGAGAAATGCGTTGCAGAAGATATGCCTCCCGTGCACCCGAGCACTCAGTGAAACGCTCAGTGAGACGAGTCCACATGGCCTGAGCAGAGGGAAGCGAGCCAATCTCGACAGTGAGACCAGAGCCAACACAGCGAGTGAGATAATCCATAACACGAAATTCCTGCAATTGCCACTCTGAACTCTCCTTGACATAGAGAGCACGAGCAGTCTGAAGATCGACATCACCACTGCCAGAGGCAATAGTACTGGATGAAGCAACAGTGCTGATGGACGGTGGAACTGGTCCCGTACTGGTGAGATGATCAAGCAAACCAGCGCCACGCAAGGCATTGGTGACAATGGTGGACCACCCTGCCCAGTCACTTTGATCATTGAGGGGCAAAGGTGGTTTGGGAATCTTCTCTGAAGGAGCCATAACAGCAATCTTGAGACGTTAAGATGTCGAGATGCTGTTACTAATGTCGTTCGTTTGAGGCCGAGAGACGGCTTGAAACGACGATGCCGTTAATTTGAGACCGAGAGACGGTCTTGAAACGACAATGCCGTTAAAATAGAACCCGAAGGTTAGAATGAAACCCGAAGGTTTAAAATAGAACCCGAAGGTTAGAATGAAACCCGAAGGTTTAAAATAGAACCCGAAGGTTAAACGAGAACGCGAAACGCGTTAAGAGGCCGCAAAACGACAAGGCCAAAATATCTGGCAGATGAACGCCAAATAATTAAAAATAAAAATAAAAAAAATAAAACATTAAACGGCTGCAAAGCAATAAGGCCAAGATTTGGCAAAAGAACGCAAAAGCGTTAAAAATTTTATTGAAAGGGAAATAGCCCTAGCTCTGATACCATGTTAAAGTAAGAGAGAGAGAGAATCTTGGGTAAATTTCCCTTGAATTGAATATTGAGTGTGCACATATATTTATACAAGTAGAGGAGTGTGAGGTTTGTTCTCCCAAGCAATGTGGGACTAAAACCCACTACAATACACTATTATCAACATATCCTTATTTTTTAGCAAGGTTGTGAGTCCTTCTAAATATAAAAGAAAGAGGTAAGGTGATAGGGGTTCCCTTGACAAAGTCCCCTAGTTGGTTTAAAGAAACCCGAGGGTTCACTATTCAAGAGCACACAATATAAAACTAAACGAAATCAATTACACCCATGAACTATTAAAACCAAGCTTGAGCATGATCTAACAACCTCAATACCAATAAAATATTTCAAAATTCTCAAATCTTGAATATGAAAATGAGATTGAAGGAAATTCTCGAAGACACATATGACAATAGGATGATTAACTGTGATGATTATATCATCAACATATACCAAGACAACTGTAAAGAATGGATATGCAATCAATGTGAAAAAGGAATAATGGCCCCTAGATTGTGTGAAACCTGCATCAATGAGCATTGAGGATAACTTTAAAAACTAATTGCGAGAAGCTTACTTTAGGCCATATTGAGATTTATGAAGACGACATACATGACTCTCCTTGTTTAGAAAATCCTAGTGGAATTTTCCTAGAAATTTCTTTAGCTAGATCACCATGAAGAAAGGCATTGTTGGCATCAAGTTGGTACAAAGGATAATTTTGAATAGTAGCTACCACAAGAAGGCATCAAACAGTGACCAGTTTAGCAACGAGAGCAAATGTCTCTTGGTAATGAAGTCCTTCTATTTGAGTGAAACCCTTTGCTACAAGGTGTGCTTTTACCGCTAAATAGCACCATTTGAATTACTTTATTATGTAAACCCATTTGCATCTAATGGGTTTCTTTCCTAGAGGTAGGGAAGTGGGAGTAAAAGTTTTGTTGTCTTCAAGTGCTTTGATTTTAGCTACCTTAGCATTTTTCCAATTTGAATCTTTGACAGCTATTGTAAATGATATTACCTCCAAGTTAGAAGAAATAGATGAGAGGAAAGTATGATAGGGGTGATGAAATATATCATATAAAATAAAATAAGAGAGTTGATATTTAATACCTGATGACAAAAATGGTAATTGTATCAAAATTAGAAGTTTTTGAGAGGAAACCGCTAGAAACCTAATATTTTGGCAATTAGATATTGCAGAGAGATGTTACAATTGTTTTTTTAAGACCTATATTTTTATCTCTTCTTTTGCTAAAATTGGTTCTATTTTTTTATGCATACCAAACAATAAATTTGAAGGAAATACATTTCTTCTCTTTTTTTTAAGGGTGAAAAAAATCTCCTTCTAGGATATGCATGAAAAACTATGAAAATGAGATTTTAGGCTAAAACCCTATATCAATAAATTTGTGGAAACGAAACAAACACGCCCTAGATTATAACCCAAAAGCAACAAATTTAATGTGTTAAACACATAACCTTGGCTATTTTTATATGACTTTGTAGATATGTTTCTGAGGAGTATGAACATGAAGTAAAATATTTGTATTTATGTCAATTGAGATAGTTTATATTTATATACATACATGCCCAATATTGACCCCTGTTTTGTATAGGAGTATGAGTTCTATTACAACTAGGAACAATATCTTGTCTATATATTTTGTATTATATCCTTAGATCAATACAAGGATACATATTAATTTTATCCTAATTATCTTGGTAACAGAGGTATGATCTTAAACTAATCTCAGCCATGCACAAATTTCATATCAAATCTTAACCATCCATACGCAAAACCCTAACCCTAACCCTAAGGCAGCCATTAATTCTGACCAGTCAAACTTGCTACACCGTCATGTCTATAATAGATCATCTACTACATCTGGCTTCTTTCTTTATGCTCGTCATCGTCACTTGAGCACCAAACTAGACAGCAATTGAACCTAACTATTATCATCATCATCATAATCGTAACCTCATCGTCATCACACCAAAACAGTCGAACATCATCGTCATCATAGTCATTGCTAGTCATTAAGTTAGCTCATCATCGCGGCTCGCAGTTGAGATCCTCTCCAAGAAATCACTGCTAATTGCCTTTGTCACCAATCACTACCATTGAAGTTTGTGTAGGCAATCGAATTCGTTTATCTGTGTCACTGATTACCACCGTCGAGGCCTGTTAAAGGGATCAAAGTCGAGGGTTTGAAGAGGGTTGCTTCAAGAAGAGGGATCCTATTGATTACAGACATCAAGCCTTGCCCACTTTTATTAGAAACCCTCAAGCCCATCAAGTCTTGGCCACTTTCAAGATTTGCCCACTTTTTTTACTTTTTTTTGGAACAGATTTGTCCTATAAAAAATATGAACAAGTAAACACTTTGCACCTTCCTAGCTATTGATATTCAATTCACTGAAGTTGAAAACGACACGACATGCACATTAACCATTTAGTATAATCTTCGTGCATTTGGTTGTGGGGATATATTGATGGTTCTCTTCCATGTTCTCCTCACACTTTGCCAATTGTTGCATCATCTAGTTCGAGCTCTAGAACTGATGTTTCAGTTGGTACACCAGGGATTATTACTGGAACCATATGGATTGGCAAATAATGCATATATTATGTGATATGTATCTAGTACTATTCGACTATCTATTAATAATCTCTCTACTTTGCATGAATAGTGGACATTTTATCCCACATGTTCGTGTAAACTAGAGTTGTCAGAGAATATCAGTTATATCAAGTCTTTCAGGAAACTCACCAGGATGATTGATCTATTCAGGATTTCTATACTCTTTTTTTTTCAACTATTAGGAAAAACTCAAACTATTGGATGTGAATGGCCTAGTATCATTACCTGATTTTGCCTAAGATTTTGAGGCTTAGCGTAATCGTTAGCATATATATCATTTTGGGATGTGATTTGTGCCCTGAATTTGAATCGTTGAGGGCCCATATTCTTCACAGATCACCACTTCCGTAACTTACAGCAGCTGTTGTAGAATTTATTTTTGAGGTGTCGTGGATTCGTCTTTTGAATAGTACTCCTTCTCATGGTGCTATAATGCTTGTTGCACAAAATAATTATACTGATTATCATCTTGCAAAATAATTTGCTTAACCTTTTATGACTCACAACGGACTTTTTTTTGAACCGTTTGATTTAGTACATTTTGATATTTTAGGTCCTCCGCCTCTTGCATCCATGTATGGATATAGATATTAATGGATTTTCTAGATAGGATTGGGTCTATCTCTTGAAATCACGTGCATAATTCTTTGATATTTATAAAAACTTTACCAATATGATTTATACTTAGTTTAATAATAAAACTAAAGTCTTTTGATCTGATAGTACATGTGAATATGTTATGTCATCTATGGAAAATGTTCTTAAATCATATGGAACTATTACTCAATAGTCTTGTTCTCACACATAAGAACAAAATGGTGTTGCTAAACACAAATATCGACACATTCTTAAAGCTACACATGGTCTTATGCTCACTACACATGTTCCTTGATCTTTTGGGCTGAAGCTCTTCTCACTGTTGTCCTCTTAATCAATGTTACCCCTTCATTGTTATTTACAAACACATGCCCATACTCTTGACTACACAAAACTTAGTTTAATTATTCCCAGATTCAATCTTAGTTTAATTATTCCCAGATTCGATCTTTTGGCTATGTTTGTCTTGTTCTTCTTCCACAAAATGAACATGACAAGTTGTTGCCTCGCTTAGCTTGCTGCATCGTGTTAGGACATAGTCCTTTTCACAAAGTGTATAGATGTTATGTTCCGAATAGTCCAAGAATTCAAATCTCACTAGTGTATAGATGTCACCTTCTTTGGAAACTTGTACTACTATTCAAACAAAGAGTTAGATTTGTCTTTTCTTAATTCCTCTATATCAAATTAGCATTACTAATACCTTCGTATACTCCTATTCCATCCTCATCTTCTGAGTCACCTTCATCCTTTCACGAAGTAAATTTAACTAATACTATGTACATAACTGCTCCTGCTTTCAATTTGCCTACTATTGCACTACAACACTATCACCATCATTGCCACCCCTATCACCACCACCGTCGTCACCGCCTCCACGATGTATCCTACTCAAAACCGTCATCCACCTTTAAGATACTCTTGTTTAAATTTTTATTCACCTTATTTTGTATCCTTTATTGCTATCTTACATTCTTTGTAGGAACCAAAATCTTATTCTGAGATAGTTAAGTATCCTAAATGGCAACAAGCTATATAAGAAGAATTATGTACCCTTAGCATATCCATACATGGGATCTTGTTCCTCTACCATATAATGTCTGATTGATCAGTTATAAGTGGATACTCAAAATCAAAATAAAATCAGACATTCAGTTGAGCACCACAAAGCACGTCTTGTTACCCATGGATTTTCTCGAGAGTTACAATATAGATTATGAAGAGACTTTTGCACTAGTGGCTTCTCCTTCTCATGTGTGTCGTGCAACATGCTCTTTATGATCTCAAATAGGTCACTTAAGCTTGGTGCAAGAAATTGCAAAAATCTATACTCTCTGTTTTCGGTGAAAGTCGGTGTTTTCATTGCTTTTGAATCTGTTACAACTTCAAACGTTACAACAAGAATGCAACCAAAACAAAGATTACAACTTTATCGAAAATAAACACGAGATCCCGTTTTGGTGCGGTCTCGCTTGCGTGGGTCTTTGGCCTGTGACGGGGATGTTGATATCCGTGGACCACCGGGGCAATCAGATCCGGTCCGGATAAATCGGACAGAGTTTCGTCGATCCGCGTGAGATCTAGAAACTTCTAATCCAGAAATATCGGACAGAACTTCGTCGATCCGCGTGAGATCTAGAAGTTCTAAGCGTATACCTCGGCTAAAGCGAGGTAATAGCTCTTCTTAGTATTAACGCTAAAGGCTAATACTAAGGAAGGATGAGAACGGGTGATGAAGGCTGATTTAGACCTCTCCTCCTCGGTTGAAGTGCTCGATCAGTGTTTGCTGCAGCAGGGCTTCGCCGAGGCTCTCCAAAAATCCAGATCCTTCCAAATGAGGTAAGGGGGTCCTATTTATAGGAAAACAAGAGGGGGGGCGTCCGCACAGATCTAGGACACCCCAGGGGTGTCCGCACAGATCTGGGACACCCTTGGGGTGTCTCCAAAAATCCGAGACACCCCTAGGGTGTCTCGGAAATTCCGAGACACCCCTGGGGTGTCTCGGAATTTCTGAGACACCCCTGGGGGTGTTTCGGGATTCCGAGACGTCCGTAGGTGCGTTTTGGTCGTTTCCCCGTAGATTCTTCGTACGAACTCGGATTTGAGTGATCCCAGGTGCGTTGGATGCGTGACGAAGAATTCGATCCGCTCTGATGGTTGGATTGTCTTTAGAGTGGTCGAGGCACAGAGGGTGTTGTCCTTTTTGTGAACAGTGCCGGGCTTCCCGATTGGTCCGGGTCTTCGTGATTCCGAAGTCCTATCTGCTCACGTAACTCGTCGATTCACTTCAATCGTTCATCGACGTCAATTAGGCTCATGTGGGTCGGATGGCGTTGACCGAGGTTGACCTAGGGTTACGCGTTGACCGACGTCCACCCTAGGGTTTTGGATCGTCAAACGTTGATTGGTGTGGATTTTCATCCTCAAACGTTGACTTTTGTTGCAACCCGTTGACTGGGGTTGACCTTGGGGTTACGCGTTGACCGGCGTTGACCCTAGGGTTTTGAATCGTCATACGTTGACTTTTGGTGCAACCCGTTGACTGGGGTTGACCTAGGGTTACGCGTTGACCGGCGTCCACCCTAGGGTTTTGGATCGTCAGACGTTGACTTTTGGTGCAACCCGTTGACCGAGGTTGACCTAGGGTTACGCGTTGACCGGCGTCCACCCTAGGGTTTTGGATCGTCAAACGTTGATTGGTGTGGATTTTCATCCTCAAACGTTGACTTTTGTTGCAACCCGTTGACTGGGGTTGACCTAGGGTTATGCGTTGACCGGCGTTGACCCTAGGGTTTTGAATCGTCAACGTTGATTGGTGTGGATTTTCATCCTCCGACGTTGACTTTTGTCGCAACGCGTTGACTGGCGTTAACCTAGGGTTACGCGTTGACCGGCGTCCATCCTAGGGTTTTGAATCGTCACACGTTGATTGGTGTGGAT
>NC_033799.1:32425682-32425999 GCF_001876935.1 Asparagus officinalis | reverse complement strand
TAACGTGACACCCTAGGCTCTCACCTAAGGACGCGGCCTAGAATCACACTATTTCCTAAAATGTTTTGTGATCCGCTCCGTTGAACTTGATCTACACGTTCTTAAATCCAAACACACCAACTTTAAGGTGAACCCATTGTGTTTTGACCATTTGTTGAGCCGTGCAAAAAGTTCTATTCATTCAAAACCGTTAAAATTGCAGCGAGTGGATAAATGGTCAAAACACGACGGGTTCACCCCAAAATTAGTATGTTTGGGTTTAAGAACGTGTAGATCAAGTTCAACGGAGCAGATCACAAAAAAATTTAGAAAATGAT
>NC_033799.1:32424354-32424682 GCF_001876935.1 Asparagus officinalis | reverse complement strand
TGAGAAGGTAAAAGCTATTGTTAAATGGGACAGACCGACTACTGTGACGGAGATCCGTAGCTTTCTTAGAATGGCTGGCTACTATAGAAAATTTATAGAAGGATTCTCTCGTATTGCTTCACCTCTAACTCGTCTTACTCAGAAGGGAGTTAAATTTATTTGGTCAGATGATTGTGAGAAAAGCTTTCAAGAGCTAAAAAGTCTATTAGTGTCTGCTCCAATACTTACATTACCCAGTGGAGACACAGGCTTTGCTATATATAGTGATGCCTCTAGAAGAGGACTGGGATGTGTACTTATGCAAAATGGAAAAGTCATAGCATATGCT
>NC_033799.1:32422952-32423354 GCF_001876935.1 Asparagus officinalis | reverse complement strand
AAAATCTATGGTTGAGATGAGTTTTACTTAACTGAAACGGGTATTGGGTTTTGGGTTTTGGGTTTGAATGTAAGTAAAAATCCAATAAGTTTTAAAACTGTAAAACTGTGAGTTCAGAATCAGTAGTCGACTAATAGTAAAAGTAGTCGACTACAATGTAATTGACAGGAAGTTGATTTTCAGAATATGATTCAGAGTAGTTGACTATAAATGAAATTAGTCGACTACACTGTAAACAACAGAAAGTTGATTTTAAGCTATTAACTTAGAGTAGTCGACTATATAAGTAATTAGTCGACTACACTGTAATTCACAGAAAAATTTATATGCAACACTTGTGC
Organism: Asparagus officinalis; assembly: GCF_001876935.1. Taxonomy (NCBI): domain Eukaryota; kingdom Viridiplantae; phylum Streptophyta; class Magnoliopsida; order Asparagales; family Asparagaceae; genus Asparagus; species Asparagus officinalis. The sequence goes on along the minus strand of NC_033799.1, from coordinate 32,423,013 downwards.
ATGTAGTCGACTATAAGTCAAATTAGTCGACTATTAAGGGTATGAATGCATATGTGTTTGT
>NC_033799.1:32421530-32421952 GCF_001876935.1 Asparagus officinalis | reverse complement strand
AAGAAGACCGAACAAAACACGCGTATCATTAACAAGAAAAAAAAGCGTTCAGATACAACAGCCACAATCATTTTACACTGTATTTTTGACTAATAATATCTTGTTCAAGCTTGTTTAACTCTTCAGCATAAGCACGTTCAAGCTCACGCTGCACCTCGATCTTGAAGGAGTCCTCAGAAGCGGATAAGAGTTGGGCGGCTTCTTCCTCCATCCTGGCTAATCTTTCCCTCGAGAGCATCACTTTGCTGGATATCATGGCCTTGCTATGCTCCTCCCCGACCTTGGTCACCTCCAAAATAGTTTTTTGATGTTTTGCTTCTGCCAGTCTCTGCTCAAGCTCTGCTATTTTGGCATCAACGGAGGCTAACGACGAGTCAATTTCGCGTAAATGAGCCAATCTTTCGGAAAGAACTTCCTCCGCT
>NC_033799.1:32419352-32420530 GCF_001876935.1 Asparagus officinalis | reverse complement strand
TAAGGATTCTATGGTAGCAATGATAGTTGATTTCTTCTGGCTTCATAGGACTAGATAATGGGCTAGTACCAGAAGCAGAAGTGGAAGGAGGAGGTTGTTCAGTTCTGGGAGTCAAGGGATGAGAACCACTAGAAGAAGAATCAGAAGTGTTAATAGCAGATAACAAGCCTAAGGTAGTGAGCCAGTATCTCATCTGATTAGATCACCATTTATAGTTAATACCAGTAAACTTTTCAAGTTTAACACTCTTGGATTGATCAGAATTTACCATAAGTCTGATTTGAGTTAACTAGTCTAGATATTTTTAAAATCTAACGGAATAAATATTTTTATCAATACCACTAGACCAGATACTTAGGAGTATGACTTTAGTAAATACAGTTTATTTATAAACTAGTAATAGTTACAGTAATAAACAGTATTTGTGAACAGCAAACAATAACTTATGAACAAAAAATACATGAACAGTAACATCATATGCAAGCAGTGGCTGTGGACAGTGAATACAGACAGTAAAAATATATTTGAACAGTGAATACGTGAACAGTAATTGCATCAACCTATGAAGACGGTTTCTGTAAACAGTGAACAGTATACGTGAACAATGATTTACATAAATGAGCAGTGCTGAGAACCTATTTTTGAACAGTAATAAACAGTAAAAGAATTGCTACAATAATTATGAACAGCAATTACTACAGTACCAGAGTGATTTTTTACAGTAAGTTCCAGTACAGTGCTGATGAACAGTGTTTAGAGTGAACAAGGATTGTAAAACAGCATCTTTTTATATTTTTCCCCGGATTATTTTTCCGAATGAACAATAACTTTTCTTTTTTTCTTTCTTTCTCTCTTTTCTTTCTCTCTTTTCTTTCACTCTTTTCCATGAGAAACTTCCTCTGTCCCTCTCTCTCTTATTTCTTTACTCGGAGAGAAGAGCTTAATCGCATGAGAGAAGAGTGATTAAGGAGTTAAAAATTGAGTGCTGAAGAGTTGATCTGTCTGCAAAGAGAAGATGAGAGCAAGGGTTTTATAGGGAGTCGTTAGTGGAGTTAAGCAGAAAGATGCGTCGATGGTTAGATGTAATAATTCTAAGTTTTCCTTAGATATATATTGTAGGCGTCAAAAAATGCTAATAGATATCCCAAGCATAGAGAAGATCACTCAAAAATTCACAA
>NC_033799.1:32417854-32418352 GCF_001876935.1 Asparagus officinalis | reverse complement strand
TCGACTCATGTGCTATGAGTCGACTCATGTGCAGGTTTGAGTTGACTCAAGAAATCAAGCTCTGTTAGCAAAACGACTCTGACCAGTCAACTCATCAGTTGTGAGTCGACTCATATAAGGTCATGAGTCGACTCGTATGTGATCATGAGTCGACTCACCGGGGTTTTCCAGATTCATTAAGGACTTTGTTTACGTGTTTTCCTATTTCGGTTTGGCTTGGTTATTTACCACTTTTCCACCCTCGTTTGTATACCTATATAAGGGATTGTTTTAGGGTTTAAAACAATCAGAGAATACAATCAAGAGAGATTAGATTGTAATTGAGATTTGGAGAGCTTGTTCTTCAATTCTAGAGAGAGATTATGAGTGATTGTAAATTGCATACTCATAATCTAGAGAAGGTATTTTCCTTCGCCAAAACCTGAGTTATTCTTGTGTTCTTACTATTTTCTCTTCAACACACCGTTGTTAATTCCGCGATCAAAGGTGCTCACACGG
>NC_033799.1:32416350-32416854 GCF_001876935.1 Asparagus officinalis | reverse complement strand
GCATATATATTTTATCATATAGGATATATCTCATTGTTCATATTGCTTATCCTAGCTTATATTTTTGTTATATTTCATACTTGCTAGGATAGCTTATTAATTAGTTTTAATTTGCTTTTAAATTAGATTAGATTAGCATAAAAACCTAATCATCCCCCTCTAGGGTCCAACATTAACCCCATCTCCCTCGATGAATTCAGAACCACACTCCTGGATAGACCCTTAGTCAACGGATCAGCAAGATTCTTTTTAAACTTTACAAAGTCTAGAATCACAACTTTACCTAATAGGCGTTGTACATACTTATATCTTATTTGAATATACTTGTTAAGTTTTTTATTTACATATACTTGCTTTAGAAGCTCTATGGTAGATCTAGAATCAGAATGAATAGAAATTAGAGGAGAGGGTTTAGGGACCAAAGGAAGTTCAGAAAGTAGATCTTTTAACAATTCTGCTTCTGTGCAAGTGGTATCAAGAGCAATCAGCTCAGATTTCATGGTG
>NC_033799.1:32414774-32415350 GCF_001876935.1 Asparagus officinalis | reverse complement strand
TCTATTACAACTTTAGTCATTACAATAAACTCGAATAAAATAAAAAAAGTTAATCTTTTTATAAGATCTTCTTACACAATAAAAATAAAATTTTTTTACAACTTTATCAAACAAACACAGAGAGATCGTTTATCGGTCTTCTGCTTGCGTGTGTGTTTTTGCCTGTGCCGGGGTTTATCCGTGGACCACCTTAGATCTGGATCTGGTTGATAAAAAATTGGGCAGAGCTTCACCTTCACCGGGGGAATGTTTGATTTGAAGTGCTGAAATCGACCAAGCAAAATCAGGGCTCTTCTCGAGATTAAGACCAAGCCTAATCTCAAGGGACGAACGGACGGGATTCAGATCCTTCGAATAGCTCCTTCTTTATGCCGAAGTTTGCCGGGATCTGATTTGCTTTTGCTAAAATTCGTGCTCCATAACTCCTCAATCCAGCAGCACCTCCCCGTCTTGATAATAACTCCGCCCCGAGAAATGAGCACCCGAGCTCGTATTTATAAGCTTCGAAAGCGGTTATTTGGGATAAGAATGAATGATCCCTCCTTATCTTCAGTTAATAACTGATTAACAATGTTT
>NC_033799.1:32413187-32413774 GCF_001876935.1 Asparagus officinalis | reverse complement strand
ATGAAACCTTATCGTGAGATGGACTAATCGAGTCATGAAATTCACGATCCGTACCGCACATATTGTTCAAAACATCATCAAATTTATATAGTTAAATTTTCACATAGTTTGGAGTCTTCTAGAATATGAATAAAATTAGTTTAATATGTTGATTTTTCAGACAGCTTAATAACTATCCCTTTTACACATAGCTAAAATAATAATTATAACTTTTAAAATAATATAATTTTTTTACATATAGATCATGATGAGTGCAAATCACAATGGGCGGTGTCGATTATAGTTTTGGGTAACCTATTGGACCATGGACCATATTACGATAAGAATCCCACCTCATCATCTCATTTTATCATATATATATATATATATATACACACACGCACACGCGCACACACATATATTGGAAACTAGGATATGCAGTTAAGTATATTAAAATTTGATTTATTAATTTTATTGCCTTTTTTCTTCGCTGAGAAAATATTATTACTGTTGTTCTAGAGTGGGAATTAGAATGGTGATTAGTAAATAGGTCAGCACACATAAGAAGGTTTAGGAAAAGTAATATCTAACTGTAACCATATATAGCT
>NC_033799.1:32411341-32412187 GCF_001876935.1 Asparagus officinalis | reverse complement strand
CTACGTCTCCGCTCCTCACCTCGAGGAGATCTCCACTATCATAACCGGGTTTTCTACGTTCACCCGAACTATATTTACACCTCACAATACAATCACTATGCAATCACACCTCACACACTAAGTGTTGGTCCTAGCCCGTGTCCTCCTCCTCAAGTGCTCGGTTACAACCTCTCCCTAGGCATGTCAACCGACGCCACTCCTCTTGGATTCGACCCCGTCTCTCACCACACACTTCTCTCGGTGTACAAGTGTATTATAAGTGAATCCTCATAATTAAGCACAATATAACAAATGATTGTTCTCTCTAACAAGGTGAGAACTTAATTAGGCTCAACTCAATGTCACACTATCTCACAACCTAATTATAAAATGTATGCAAATACAATAAGCTCAATGGTTGTGTGTGTAAACAAAGAGTAAATCAAATCAAACTAAACTCAATATAAAACTAGCTTTAATAGATATGATAATCAACAAATAATTATAAATAAAAGCTAGAGTTGAGTTTAGGAAAACTTCTCTAGATCAAGATATAAAAGCTAGAGTTGAGTTTAGGAAAACTTCTCTAGATCAAGATGGAGAGATGGAGATATGAGTCCAAACAAGAAGATAATCTCCTCCACTTGTGAAAACCAAAACAGCTTTAAACCAAACCCTTAAACAAGCTTAAATCAAGCTTAAACCCTTTTTCAAACCCTTGTTTAAAAACTTCTTAGCTTAGTTGAAAACTGAGATTGAAGAGGGTATTTATAGCCTCCAAAACCTCAGCTAAAAATCCCCAAGAAAATGACAAAAACAGCCCCAGCAACGGTAACAAAACTAGCCATTGGAAACAGAATTGAAGGA
>NC_033799.1:32409472-32410341 GCF_001876935.1 Asparagus officinalis | reverse complement strand
CAGATAGTACTAACATGTGCAGAAGCAGAACTGACTTGGATCGGAACAGGTTACAGAATAGAACTAACATTCTACAGGATATCACTAACACTCTACAGACTTGAACTAACACTGTGCAGAATAGAACTAACACTCTACAAAATAGAACTAACACTGTACAGATTAGAACTAACACTCTATAGAATAGAACTAACACTGTGCAGATTAGAACTAACACTCTACAGAATAGAACTAACACTGTGCAGATTAGAACTAACACTCTACAGAACAGAAATAACTTGGTATAAATTAGAACTAACACTGTGCAGATTAGAAATAACACGCTACAGAATAGAACTAACACTGTGCAGATTAGAACTAACACTCTACAGAACAGAACTAACACTGTGCAGATTAGAACTAACACTCTACAGAATAGAACTAACACTGTGCAGATTAGAACTAACACTCTACAGAATAGAACTAACACTGTGCAGATTAGAACTAACACTCTACAGAACAGAACTAACACTGTGCAGATTAGAACTAACACTCTACAGAACGGAACTAACACTGTGCAGAATAGAACTAACACTCTACAGAATAGAACTAACACTGTGCAGATTAGAACTAACACTCTACAGAACAGAACTAACACTGTGCAGATTAGAACTAACACTCTACAGAACAGAACTAACAAAATTAGATATAACGTGGTATAAATTAGATATAACGTGTAATAAAATAGAACTAACAAGCCATCACACGCTACAGACTTGAACTAACACTGTGCAGAATAAAACTAACATTCTACAAAATAAAACTAACACTGTGCAGATTAGAACTAACACTCTATAGAATAGAACTAACACTGTGCAGATTAGAACTAA
>NC_033799.1:32407594-32408472 GCF_001876935.1 Asparagus officinalis | reverse complement strand
CGCTCTCGAATCATGTTATGCTCCCTTCTTATACTGTCCTTGTTGCTAGTGGTAAAAAACTTTATCCCGTTGCTGGGGTTCTCTAGATCCCCAATAGGCCTCTTGTCCTTGTCATCATCACTATGCTGGTTTTGATTTCTTCATTAACTACAAGTATATCTCCCTTCTTCAATCGGACTAGCTCTGACTGCTTGTCGAAGAAGTAAACAAAATTCTCACAAATAAGTGATATTTGTTGCTATGGCAAAAATCTAAAGTCGTTGCTATCCTCCGGTGATGTCCTTTACACTGATTACATCTAACTTCTGTTTTGTTACTGAGTCAACGTTAAGAAAATTTCACATATTGCTTTCATTTATAGGTTGCACATGAATTCGGTGTGCCCCAAAACTATGATGCTCTCATGTTTGATATCTTTCTCAATCTTACTAGGCCAAGCCTCCTGCTCTACGGCTCTATCAACAGCTGATTGTGGTGGTAGTGTACTCATTGGTATTGCCTCTTCACTTGGCACGAGGAGTACAATCGGTGATGAAACTCCTGAAAGTGGTACTGCAGACGGAAACAGATACGCCTCTCGCTCCTCAAGTTTGCAAAAATCTTGTTGTAAACGATGCCATAAAGTCGATCAGATACTATGGAGTCTACTGTGGCCCATGTTCTGCTTGTCCAGCTCTCCGGGTACGAGTTTTACCTCAACCACGTTGTCGTCTTGATATTTATAATATCAAGAGGAGAGCTTAATTGACACAGTAAATGAGGTCTTACCTAGCTCTCCAGGTATGAGTTTTACCTCAACCACGTCCTCATCCTGATATTTATAATATCAAGAGGAGAGCTTAATTGACACAGTAAATGAGGTCGCAAACATACATATA
>NC_033799.1:32405654-32406594 GCF_001876935.1 Asparagus officinalis | reverse complement strand
AATATTCTTTTTTCAAAAAATAAACATTTTTAGGAATATATATAAACCACGTCTTATTGACCCTATGTATAAAAAAACAGAAAAGAAATAAGAGATAAAGACTTGATTCACATGAGACCCGTTGTTCATCCTTGAAAGTCAATTATATATTTATTTAATTTTATCACCTAAATTTTGTTTTTCTTAGTGGTTAAAAAGTTGGCATCTTAATTAATTTGCCATTAATGATTTTTCTTTAAGCCTGTAGTAATTGTTGGGCCATTCTGAGCTTCACTTTCTAAGGAAAGGGTGAGGACGTTCCATGTTGACTCTTTTCATTTAAGCATGCATCTAATATTCTTGCTCCTTTAAACCGCATGCCTTTAAGACTTGAGGTGGGCATTTGTTGATCTTTCTCAAGATATGAACAAGAATCTTGGCTTGAATCAAGCATCTACATCCAAGAATAATATAGGTAAACAGTTTTCACCTGAATGAATAAGAGCAAAAATCCAGACCGACAAGCTTTTTTTATATAGGAAAAAACAAGGGATATACCCTGTTCATAATATTAATGAAAAGTATATATACAAAAAGGATACGAATTGTATCCAAAATTAGAAGATAGAAATTATAAAATATCAATATTAGTGATGTATGACTTTCTTCTTTCAAACATCTATGAAGGTGAAGAGAGAGCCTTGTCGTCATTCACCGTTGACATGGATATAAGGAGGAACCAAAGCCAGCCATACATATAGTAACGAGAGAAAATAATTTCTATAACCTAATGAAACAAAATTATAAAACCCACTAAGTCCTTTGTTTTTGTAGGCAAAACAAAAGATGTTTGACTACTTCATTCCTAGGTTGTTAGATACTTCTGCAGATTGGTTGCTCCTTAAGCTTCGCTGCTATCTTCAGTGCCTTAGAGCCACTTCCCATGCATGCCCAGTCATGC
>NC_033799.1:32403687-32404654 GCF_001876935.1 Asparagus officinalis | reverse complement strand
CGTTTACACCTCACACTCGGTTTTCTAGCTAACCGAAAACTTTACAATCGACACTCTTGCAATCACACTTTACACCCTCACAAGTGTTGGACCTAGCTGTGTCTCCCTCAAGTGCTCGGTTACAACCTCTCCTTAGGCTCGTCAACCGACGCCACTCCTCTTGGGTCGATCCCCGACTCTCACCACACACTCCTCACTCGGTGTACAAGTGTATTACAAAGTGAATCTCACAATAAGGCTCAATACAATAATTGATTGTTCTCAACTATGGATGAGAACACAATGAAAACACAACTCAATGTTACAATCTCTCACCACCCAACTATACTATGTAATGAGATAAAAATGAAAACTTAACTCAATAAGAACTAGCAATAAAATTGATATGAAATACAATAGTAGAAATGCTAGGAAATAGAGTTAAGGAAACTTCTCTAAAAACACAAAGAGAGGATGATGAAATGTTGAATATGAACTCTTCAATAGTTGATGTAAACTCCTCTTTGTAACAGCAAACCCAAAACAAACTTAAACCAAAACTAAACAAGCTTAAACCCTTGTTTAAAAACTTCTTTTCTTAGTTAAGAAATTGAGATCAAAGAGGGAATTTATAGCCTCCAAACCCTCAGCCAAAAAACCCCAAGCAAATGACAAAAACAGCCCCAGAAAAATCAGCTCAGAAAATAGCCGTTGGGAAACAACGGTCATATCGGCGGTCGACCGGAAATTCCTGCGGTCGACCGATGGAGCTCTCGGTCGATCGACAAACTCTCTGCTGCCCACTGACGGCTGAACATATGAACGGTTGACCGTATCGGTCGACCGAAATCTGATACATGAAAATCTGATATTGAAAACTGTTTTTCTGAATTTAAAACACTGTTTAAAAATATCAAACAAATTCTAAAAAATATAAAACTTTGGGGAATGATTGTAAACATGATAATAAACATGCTACAATGACTGG
>NC_033799.1:32401381-32402687 GCF_001876935.1 Asparagus officinalis | reverse complement strand
CCATTTGATACAAAGGTTAATGTTTTGCAGCTACAACAGCAATGAGGGTACGCATATATGTCATTTTTGTAACAGGAGCAAAAGTCTCTTCATAGTCAATACAATACTCTTGTGAGAATCCCCGAGCTACAAGATGGGCTTTTTACCACTCAATAGAGCCGTTAGATCGAGTATTGACCTTATAAATCCATTTGCAGCTTATCAGTTTAAAAACGGAAGGCAGAGGAACAAGGTCCCAAGTATTAGTCCAACGAAAAGCCTCCAACTCTTTTGTTATTGCTTGTTACCATTTTGGATACTTAATTACCTTAGAATATGAGTTAGGTTCATATATAGAATTAATAGCAGTAAGAGAAGAGACAAACTCAGGAGAATATGTGCTAGTGACACATTGAGCATACCGAGCAGAGGGATGACGATCTCGTGGAGGATTGCGGCGAGGGGGAGGAGTCACATCAGGAGAAGCTGACACAGATATAGATGTGACATTAGGAGGAGTATCTTGTTGCAAATGGGATGTAGTAGACGGATGTTTAGGAGGTGTGGATGAATCAAGAGCACTATCTTTAGATGCCATTAGAGTGAAGGAGGGAGTCGGTTGAGCAGACGAAAGTACAGGTGACACTGATACAGGTATAGTAGTGGAAGGTAATGAAGAGGGTTGAAGAAAGGAGAGATATGAATCTGAAGTAGTATAATAGAATTATTCTCAAATAAGGTCGCATGACGGAAAATACGAGCCTTCAAGTGGTAGGTTCATAACAACGAGACCCCTTGTGAACGGTGCTATAGCCAAGAAATATACATCGTGCAGTGCGTGGAGATAGTTTATCTCATTCATGAGCTGGAAATAGGACAAAACAGACACATCCAAATGCACGAAAGAGAGAATAGCGAAATTGAGATTTGAAAAGTTAAAAATATGGAGAGGTGTCAGCTAATACAGAAGATGGAGTAATATTAACAAGATAAACAACAGTCGGAAGTGCTTCTGCCCAAAGGTATCGAGGTACTGATGTTGATATCAAAAGAGCTCTAATGGTGTTGAGAATGTGACGATGTTTTCTCTCAGCAACACCATTTTGTTCATGAGTGTGTGGACAAGACTATTGAGAGAGTGGCATGTGATTTTAAAATAGATTGCATTTCCAAAGAGGTATATTCACATGCATCATCAGAGCGAAATATCTTGATACGTTTATGAAACTTGGTGTGAATCATATTTGTAAAGTCTTTGTAAATATTTAAAATATCAGAACGAGCACGTATGAGATATACCCAGGTGTAGCGAGAATAGTCATCAATG
>NC_033799.1:32398997-32400381 GCF_001876935.1 Asparagus officinalis | reverse complement strand
ATAGTTGATCGTTGCTGGGAGAAGTACCCTCATCTGAAGCCAAAAGGATTAAAAAAGAAGGAGGAGAAGAAAGCATACGTGATAGCACAGGGTCCGAAGGAGGTTCTTGGGATGACAGAACCCAATAGCAGTCTCAACCTTATAACGAGAAAGCAGGCCGCGAAAGAAGACAACGACCCGAGGGAGCAGCTTTTTGTTTTGAAGTTACAGGTCAAGACCAGCTTGGTGGATACCATTGTAGATACAGGGAGCCAGAAGAATCTGATATCTGAGGCCTTAATTTAGAAGATGGGATTAAATACGGTAAAGCATCCAAAACCCTATCCATTAGGGTGTATTCAGAAGGAGGCCAGATTGAGTGTGACGAACCAGTGTACCTTCAGGTTTGCACTCCACGAGTCGTATATTGAAAAAGTCACATGCGACGTTATTCCGTTAGATGTTTGCCAAGTGATTTTGGGCAATCTTTTTTTGTGGGATAGATACATGGCTTATGATTGACGGGCCCAAAAGTATACATTCATCAAGGATGGCAAGCAGTTCATCTTTCGCTCGGCATCTCTTCCACAGGAGATGAGCTTGGTGACGGTGACTCAGGCTCAGAGGTTGGTAAATGCAAGCAGGAAGTTTGTTTTGTTATTCATTAGGCCTTATGAGGAGCAACTGAGTAGTATATGATTGACCACCTTGAGCAAGCTTCAGGAGGGAGATCATGACAAGTTGAAGGATAGGTATGTGGACTTGTTTTCGGAGATCACAGGACTACTACCACGATGGGGTGTAGAGTATGAGATTATGTTGACCGACGAGAGTTCCTTGCCGAATATAGGCCTATACCGAACATCTATAGAGGAGTCTGAGGAGATTAAGAGGCAGGTTCCGGAGCTTTTGGAGACAGGAGTGATTGTGCCGAGTTGTTCTCCTTGCGGGTCACCAGTGTTGTTGGTGCCCAAAAAGGATGGGGGCTGGCGCATGTGTATGGATTACTGGGTGCTTAACAAGATAACCATCAAGAATCGATACACATTACCTCGGATTGATGATCTTATGGATTAGTTGGAAGGAACGAGGTTTTTCACTAAGCTGGATTTGAAATCTGGTTACCATCAGGTGAGGATTCGGGAGGATGACATTTGAAAGGCTGCGTTCAAGACCAAGCAGGGCCTGTTTGAGTGGTTGGTGATGCCGTTTGGATTATGCAATGCTTCGGCTGCCTTTATGAGACTTATGAACGATTTGTTGCGATCCTTTATAGAGGATTTTGTGATAGTTTACCTCGATGATATCTTGGTGTACAACAGGACCTAGGAGGAGCATCTTGTTCATGTTAAGAATGTGTTTGAAGTGCTACAGAATGGATATCTGAAGCTTAACGGGAAGAAGT
>NC_033799.1:32396129-32397997 GCF_001876935.1 Asparagus officinalis | reverse complement strand
GTGTTAGTTTATATATCCTTGCATATATATTCATCATATAGGATATATCTCATTGTTCATATTGTTTATTCTAGCTTATATAGTTGTTATATTTCATACTTACTAGGATAACTTATTAATTAATTTTAATTGGCATTTAATCAGATTAGATTAGCATAAGACCCTAATCACCCTCCCTCTAGGGTCTAACAATTGGTATCAGAGCTTGGTGCTCTTTGATTTAAGGCCTAATCGCCTTGAGTTAAATATCCAAGTTAGCTTATTGTGCTAATCTAATTTTGAGCTTTATTTGTATCTTGCTTGCCTTTTATATTATGGATATGTATGGTTTAGGTTATGCCATTAATATTACTCCTAGATTAGATAATTTCCCCTATGCCCAATGGTGTGTTAGATTTAAACTTTTTGTTCAATCTAAACACTTTGATTTATGGGAAATTATAGATGATGCTTATATTGTGCCCACTTTGGAGAAATCCAAATGGAATAAGAATGATCATCGTATGTTTACAATGAACAATATTTTGTTAGAATATTTGCTAAATGTTTTTAATTCATCTATGTCTAACAAGTTTGTTCATTTTGATAGTGCTTACAAACTTTGAAAATTTATTGAAGCACATCAAGGAAACTTGGAGGCGATCCGACAAGCTTTGGAGGATCCCGCTTCAAGTTCAAAATGAGCTTCATGCACACGTGCACTAGGCGATAGCCCTAGTGAGGTTTGCGAGTTCGAATCTATTAATGATTAAAATTATTGCATGCCTATAACAAATTGCAAAATGATTTTAATGATTTAAAAAGCAAGCATGATGTTTTAAAATCCGATCATGAGAAGCTAGTGTCCAAATTTGATGTCATTGAAAATGAAAATACTATGCTTAAAGAAAGCAATGACTTATTAAATTTGGAAAATGGAAATTTGATCTCATCTATTGCTAGCCTATCTCATGCTAAGATTGATGCCATGTTAGAAGTAGAGAACATAAAGAATGATACAGCTTCTTTTATAAATAACTATTTATGTTCTACTTCTAAAAGTGCATATGTGCCAAAAAATGAAGACTTGAATCTTATGAAAAAATGCATTTCATCTTTAGATTCAACCTTAAAAATATGCCTTGATAATCATAAGAAGCTTATGGACATGTGTGCCAAGACTAAGTCAAAATCATCCACTCATTATGCACACATGTATAGCAAAACTTATAAGTGTTCTATTTGCGGCCGTCAAGGTCATTTAGCTAAGTTTTGTTATGATGCACACAAACATAAGAATTCTAATGCTCCTTGTGCATCTCATATAGCTTCTTCATCTTGTACACTTACACATTCACATGCTCATTCTCACAAAGTTCATCATAAGCATGCTAGTGTGTTCAAGTGTGATTATTGTGGTCGTTTTGGTCATTTGGCCAAATATTGCTTTGATTTGAAAAGAAAATCTCATTTGACAAATGCTTCCAATAGACCACATGTTTTTAAATGTGATGTTTGTGGTAGGTTTGGACATCTTGCTAAATTTTGTTTTGATATACAAAAAGCTTCTAAATTGCAATATGTTCCAAATAGACCATTGTTTAAGAATGTTTCTCATTTGCAAAATAATTTTAAAAGAAAATCTTTATTTGCAAATGATTCCCGTGCACGAGCTAATGGTCCACAAAAACAAATGGATCTCTTTCATTGCACATATTGCAATCGGAAGGGTCATTTGAGCGATTATTGCTTTGACCGTGTTAGTGCATCACATATGCCTAAGAGGGTTCATAACCCTAGGGCTTTGAGCTTAAATGATAGGGTCATGTCCCTAAATCTTTTGGTACCAAGAGTTCTTGGGTACCAAAATAAATTTGATTTTTAAACCA
>NC_033799.1:32393248-32395129 GCF_001876935.1 Asparagus officinalis | reverse complement strand
TTTCTGTAGATGAAAAATGTTTCAGGTGGAGGTCGACAAAGTTAATGGAGGACCAAAATAAAGTTAACGATGGGCCAAAACAAAGCATGTGTTTCGGAAGAATGATGATAAATTGAATTAAATTTATGTACGTATAAATGATTTGGTTATATAGATTAATCATGTAAGGATGATAATGTGGTTGTAATGAATAATCATGTATGGATGATAACTTGATTATAGTTTATTTATGTATGGATAATTTGGTTGTATGGATTATTCATAATTTGATGCCCCCCCACCAATTTCAATGCATTTTTCATAATAAAGTTAATTTTTTTTGTAGATGAAAAATGTTGCAGGTGGAGGTTGAGAGAGTTTGAAATAATATGTTTCAGAATAATATGATGATTTAAACAATGAATTATGTGTTCTTTGAACCTTGTGTGCCTTAATTTTGTGAGTTGATAATTTTGGAAGGAGTTACAAAAATTAATGAGTTACAAAAGTTTTTCAGAACTATGAGTTACAAAACTTCACCAACGGATTACATGGTCTAACGAGTTACAAAAATTGATTAAGGGGTTATAAATTTTTTTTTCAGAATTAAGAGTTACAAAACTTGATTAAGGGGTTACAAAACTGGTCTAAGGAGTTATAAAATTTTTTTAAAGAGTTACAAATATTTTTCGGAACTATGAGTTACAAAACTTCACCAACGGGTTACAATATTGGTCTAACGAGTTACAAAAATTGATTAAGGGGTTATAAATTTTTTTTTTCAGAATTAAGAGTTACAAAACTTTATTAAGGGGTTACAAAACTGGTCTAAGGAGTTATAAAATTGTTTTAAGGAGTTACAAATTTTTTTCAGAACTATGAGTTACAAAACTTTACCGACGGGTTACAAAACTAGTCTAACGAGTTACAAAAATTGATTAAGGGGTTATAAATTTTTTTTTTCAGAATTAAGAGTTACAAAACTTGATTAAGGGGTTACAAAACTGGTCTAAGGAGTTATAAATTTTTTTAAGGAGTTACAAATTTTTTTCGGAACTATGAGTTACAAAACTTCACCGACGGGTTACAATATTGGTCTAACGAGTTACAAAAATTGATTAAGGGGTTAGAAATTTTTTTTTTCAGAATTAAGAGTTACAAAACTTGGTTAAGGGGTTACAAAACTGGTCTAAGGAGTTATAAAATTTTTTTAAGGAGTTACAAATTTTTTTCGGAACTATGAGTTACAAAACTTCACCGACGGGTTACAAAACTAGTCTAACGAGTTACAAAAACTGATTAAGGGGTTAAAATTTTTTTTCAGAATTAAGAGTACAAAACTTGATTAAGGGGTTACAAAACTGGTCTAAGGAGTTACAAAAATTGATTAAGGAGTTACAAAAGTTTTTCAGAGCTATGAGTTACAAAACTTCACCAACGGATTACAATACTGGTCTAACGAGTTACAAAAATTGATTAAGGGGTTATAATTTTTTTTTTCAGAATTAAGAGTTACAAAACTTGATTAAGGGGTTGCAAAACTGGTCTAAGGAGTTATAAATTTTTTTTAAAGAGTTACAAATTTTTTTCGGAACTATGAGTTACAAAACTTCACCAACGGGTTACAATATTGGTCTAACGAGTTACAAAAATTGATTAAGGGGTTATAAATTTTTTTTTTCATAATTAAGAGTTACAAAACTTGATTAAGGGGTTACAAAACTGGTCTAAGGAGTTATAAAATTTTTTTAAGGAGTTACAATTTTTTTTCGGAACTATGAGTTTCAAAAATTCACCGACGGGTTACAAAACTAGTCTAACGAGTGACAAAATTTGATTAAGGGGTTATAATTTTTTTTTTCAGAATTAAGAGTTACAAAACTTGATTAAGGGGTTACAAAA
>NC_033799.1:32390357-32392248 GCF_001876935.1 Asparagus officinalis | reverse complement strand
AGAATAATAAAAAGAATTTATTCTTCTCTCATGTGAGAGTTTCTTGTTCAGTTGTTAAAAAAAAAGAGAAAAAAAAGAAAAAAAAGAAAAAAAAAGAAGAAGGAAAAAAAGAGAAAAAAGAAAAAAAAACAAAAAAAAGAATAAATTTTTGATTTCATCCTCCTCAGACCAAAGGTAATTGCAGATTTTTATCAGCCTACCAAATGTAAGTGCTTCACTTCTTATCTGCTTTACTTTATGCATCATAGAGTTTGCATTGAGGACAATGCAAAATTTAGGTGTGGGGTAGGAATTAGTTATTATTTTTTTTTATTTTACATTTTTAGTTACATTTTGTCATTTTTTTTCCTTTTCCTTAAAAACTTAAAAAAAATTATAAAAATATCGTCACTTGCCAAATTGATAGAGTTATGTAATAATTAATTTATTTGATAAATTTGAAATTTTCTAATCCCTAGTTGGTTATTTACTTAAGTTCACTTTTTATGATAACTCTAAATAAATTTCTTAAGAAATGATTTTTAAAGTAGTATACTTTACTTAAGCCTTAACTTAGACTTTTATTTAAAATAATGAAATTTTTGCATGCTTAACTTAGAGTTGAAAATAATTTTTTTTCAAAGTGTCTTGATTTACAAAATATATATACATATACAAAAAAAAAATGCAAAAGAAGAGTGCGAAAAATGGGCACCAAAAAGAAAAAAAAACTCTTGAATTCAAGGTGATTCTATCTTATAAAGCCTAAGCTGACCGAGTAATTAAGCCCAAGGAGTATTTCCATACTTAATGACCTAAGCCCATTTGGGTTGGGATCCATTGGCCCAAAACTCGTTAAATGGTCACTTAGAAAGCCCGTTAAAATAGAAAAAAAATCACCAAGGAAGAAAGAGTTAAAAAAAACTAATAAATGTTATAGTTGTATATATGGTTTTGGAAAATATTTTAAATCAAGCAACTTGAAAATTATTTAAAACAAAGAGTTAGCATGTTCTTTTCAAAACTTTTAAATTAAATTTCTAAGTTTGGCTTGGTTTTGTATTGCTACAATGAGAAGATTTTCTTAAAAGTATACCTTAGAGTTATATATAAATGTTTTCTTGAGTGATAACTGGCTCCAATTAGATTATCTAAAAGTTCACATAATTGAATAAAAATATAAATAAATATTATTAAATGTAAAAACCCCTCAAAATCTCTCTTCTCTATTTTGTAGCATTTTAGAAGCCACAAAATCAAGCTCCTTGAAGGCCCAAAGCCCATCAACAAATGACTACACCCAAGGACCGGACTTGGCTGCAAATAATTGGAATGAATTGGGTTTTTATGCAAAGATTTGGATTGTAAATGAAGAGGACCGGACAAAGAATGGTTGCTGCAGGAACTTCATCTTTGGGCAAAACAAATGTGGGCCGGAGAAATTGATTGAAAATCAAATGAATTAATGGGCCAAACTTGAGCAATTGATGGGCTTTAGAAAATTAAATTCGAATTAAAAATCAAGTGAACAAGTTGTTGCAGCTATTCTTTTTGGAAAATCAAAATCAAATTGGGCCAAAAATCAACTATGACCGGACTTGAGGTGATCCAATGCCAAAAACCTATTTGCTGCTGCAGATGTGGCTTTTAACTTGAATGGGCCACTTGCTATGGGCCGGTTGCTTGGCTTTTGATCAAATGAAAACTGAATATGGATTTTTCTCTCAAGTTGGCCGGTTTCTTTGAACTGCTACAGTTAGCCGAAAATCAAATGCATTGCTCAAATAAATAGTGGACTTGGTTGCTATGGGCCGGTTGTTGACTTTCACAAGAAAATGTGCTCAAATAAATGAATGGAAGTGGGCCTTGGAAATTCAAATAAAGATTGGGCTAGAGAAGAACAAAAAGCAAA
>NC_033799.1:32387093-32389357 GCF_001876935.1 Asparagus officinalis | reverse complement strand
GTTCGTCTATACTGTTTAACACCTCTATTTTCATGCTATCATGAGAATCATTTATTCTCAAGCTCCCATGAGGATCGCTTAGTTCCGAAGAGAATATACACCCGTATCATGGGTCCCCCTTTAGGAACTTGAAGTCCTGTTCAAGTTAGAACTTCAGCTGAGAAAACTCATGAGCTCCTCCTTCCCTGTCGAATTACTTAGCCTTGCTTGGAACCTGACCTTGACGTCCAATAAAAAACGACTCCTTCATCCCCCGTCTCGTCGTTGCCGTCTTCCACTCTAAAATACAATCTTTCTTCAGCGGCTCCTCTCTATCAAACCACAAGTCTTTAACATATGGTAAGATCACATTGTCATCACCTTCATCATCCAGTAATGGAGGCTCGAACAACTTTAAATACTCGATATTGATCACCGAATACATGCCTAAATAAGGTGGCAAACCGAGCTTGAAAGCGTTGTCACCAATCTGATCAAGAATCCGAAATGGACCATAACGTATCGATTTTAACTTCTTCCATTCTCTCTTTAGCCTCTCCTTACTCAACTTCAGCCACACCATATCGCCTATGCCAAAATTATAAGGAACTCGATGCTGATCATGCTTCGCCTTATACCTTGCTTGTGACTTCCTTAATTGTGCTTCAACCGAGGCATGAATATGCGCAATCTTCTCCAGAAATCGTTGAGCATGTTGTCTTTCATTCCCCTCCTTACCGTCCGTCGTGGATTCTCCCGAAAACACAAGGTCAAACGGACTCAGCGGTAAGAATCCATAACAAGTCTCAAACGGTGACTTTTTCAAAGATCCATGAATCGCCTGATTAAAAACAAACTGTAAATATGGTAAGCTCTCATCCTAAGTCTTGGGATACCTGGAATTATACCCCCGTAATATATGCACCATAGTCCGGTTAACTACCTCCATTTGCCCGTCTGTTTGTGGATGAAGGTCCGTGCTCTTCTTCAATCTAGCGTCCATCAGATTCCACAAAGAATCCCAAAAATGCTCAAAAAAATGGCTATCTTGATCCGTAATAATCAAACTCAGTAACCCAAAGTGCTTCCACACATGCTCAAAGAACAACTGCGCTGCACCCACTCCCATCACGGTCTTCTTGCATGGAATCAAGATCACCATCTTGCTAAACTGATCCACTACAACAAATAAATAGTCATGTCCTCACTTGGTCGTTGGTAATCCTCCTAAGAAATCCATAGAAATACTCTCCCACGGTCTTGAAGGTACCGATAATGGTAGATACAATCCCTGCTTCCTATTAGAAGGTTTCAAAATGCAACATAGCTTATACCCTCCAACATACTTGGTAACATCATCTAGCATCTTTGGTCAAAACACATGTCATTGTAGATTAAGAAGCGTCTTCTGAATCCTAAAATATCCTTGCACACGTGAGGTATGTGCTTCTCGAATCCACTGCAACCTATCACCATTCTCCGAAATGCATAATGATGTCCCACGATACAACAAATCATCCTCTCTAAGCTCATACTCCCCCCTTTCGACCAACATTCGTCTGCTCGAGCACACTACTGAAATCTCGGCTAGATGTGTACATTTGTACATACTCCAAAGGAGCCAAGGGCTGAATACGCATCGCCACCAATAAAACCCTTACCGGCGGACGAGATAGCATATCGGCCAACTTGTTCGTCACCCCTTTCTTGTACCTAATAATGATATTGAAAGCTATCAGAGAAGACATCCACTTCATGTGCCGCGCCTACTGTAGCTTCGTCTGGGCATATAAGAACTCCAATGGTTTGTGGTCTGAATGCACAAGTATACCCAATAAGTACACCCTTCAATGCTTAACCGCCTGATACAGTGCATAGAACTCCTTGTCGTAGGTTGGGTAGTTCTGAATAGCACCTGTAAATATCTCAGAATGGTATTCCACCGGTTTTCCATCCTGTATCAACACCGCGCCCATAGCATAACTAGATGCGTCGGTCTCTACCTTAAAGGTTCGCTGTAGATTCGGTAAAGTTAACACTTGTGTCTCCGAGATCTTCCTCTTCAGCAACTGAAAAGCCTCCTCATGTGTCTTCCTCCACTCAAACTGAACCTTTGCATTCGTAAGGCTATGCAAAGGTGCCGCATAAGTTAAAAAATGTTGAATGAACTTGCGTAAATATTGGCAAGCCCCCATGAAGCTTCTCAACTCCGTCACAGTCCTAGGTGTCGGCCACTTCGTGATCACTGCCACCTTGCTTGGATCGATCTTCCGCTGGCCTTTCCC
>NC_033799.1:32385024-32386093 GCF_001876935.1 Asparagus officinalis | reverse complement strand
CATGAGGGTTTCATTGTTTAGAATATTTTGCTCAATGTACTACGTCTCGAATTGTAAATTTCTAAGTATTTATTCCATTAAATGTGAGAAAAAAGATGTCGGTAGACTATGCTTAATAGGTAGAGCCTCCACTAAATCTAGCAGCCCTTCTCCTGGGGATGATGGAGGTGATCTTACTAGTGCTCTGACGCTCTTGTTGTTATTATTTTTCTTTTATTTTAAACTTTTAGGCAGCTCAGAGCATCAAAGAGTCGAAGGGTGATGGAGTTCGTGCATAGTCGTCGTCGCGTATTTTCACTAGTATGGACTCCACAATAGTATTATGTTTTCATTCAGTTATTTGAGTTTATACTCATATTGTTAAGGCAATTTGCCTTAGTATGATTTCTAATTGATTTCATGTTGAGACTTATCATGTTATTTCAGACTCCAGATGTATATCAGTTTAGTTATTTTGGGACATGATTTCATTTATGAGATATATCATTCTGCATCATGTCTATTGTATTATTATTTCCTTTATTTACCCGTTTTGTATCCTTCACTTCTATTTGATTTCACTAGAGGATCTTGTTGTACGGTGGAGGTGCATGGTAGGTTTGACATCTCTGGGTTCACCTTGGACTACAGCCAAGTGTGAAAATTAGAACGTCACAGTCGGTATCAGAGCTCTAGTTATAGTATCCTTAGGATCATCCTGTACTAAGTCATGGAGCTAGAATATAGTTTCTTAGGATTCATGTATAGAGTTCGCTAAAAATTTCCTAGAATGAGTGAGGATGATATATGCGTATATCTCAAAATTTTAGAATTTTTTTTATAACAACTATTTTATGTTAATCTAAAGTATTTGCATGAATACTATGTGTTATGGGTACTTAAGCGTGATACATTATGTTATGTATATATGTATGTTTGCGACCTCATTTACTGTGTCAATTAAGCTCTCCTCTTGATATTATAAATATCAGGATGAGGACGTGGTTGAGGTAAAACTCATACCTGGAGAGCTAGGTAAGACCTCATTTACTGTGTCAATTAAGCTCTCCTCTTGATATTATAAATATCA
>NC_033799.1:32384077-32384734 GCF_001876935.1 Asparagus officinalis | reverse complement strand
CCAGAGTTCAGGGTACATGTTACAATTATAACAAGACCAGACAAAGAGTAAAGGACTTGTCGCAGTACACCAGCAGGAAGCCAGCATGACAGAGGTCAGGGTCGGTAGTCTCGGAGTTGCGATTACACCAGTAGCGGAGGATAGAGACACTATCTGTTATTCCAATGATTGAGAGGCCAGTAGGCTAAATTTGCGTTATCCAGAAGATTCTTGAGGGACAGATGGTCCCATATATTTTCCATCATCGACAGAGTTTATACAGCCATATCGCGTGATCATGGTGCGAGCGGAGCTTTCTTCATAATTTCCTTTCTAGCTCAGACCTTGTTTTATTTATCACATTATTTTATCTTTCATGCCTTCATGGATAGGCTTTAGTCTAAAGCACATCCTGCAGATGTTCTGTTATTAGTCTCTACTCATTTAGGGGATATATCCCTATTAGAGAGTACATATAGGAGCTGTATCATCAGTCTAGATGAGTTTGAGTTTCTCATAGATCTGATCGTGTTGCGGATGTCGGTTTTTGACGTCATTCTCGGTATGGATTGGCTTTCATCCTACAATGTCAGTATCGATTGTTTTGCTAAAATAGTCAGCCTGTGAGCATTCGTTGGGTTTGTATAGATAGTAGCAACCTCATAGAGTAATCAGAAT
>NC_033799.1:32380704-32383077 GCF_001876935.1 Asparagus officinalis | reverse complement strand
AACACTAGACAAACAACATTAGTAGTAAATTGTTTGTTAAACATCATCAAAACAAGAAGGCCAACAATAGGTACATACAGAAAATACTCCATATGCATACAAGAACATACACCAACATAAAAACAGATGCAACATGCAGGCACACATGTATGCACAAGTACACGCTTCTATACGTGCTCAAGAAGAAAAAATAATATAACTATCTTTAGTAAATGTTTTGTTATTTTTCAAGTAATTAAAACTTTTTTTCAAGTAATGTAGGCTAAGATCACACAATTGTTTATAGCTTGAATAAAATCAGGGAAGTTTTGAGAAAAATGTCTGAGTATAAATAATAGGTTTAGGAGTCAAAACTTATCGTTTGAGGCATAATAAATCCAGAGAATAGATTCCACAATGAATAAAGCGATGAGGAAACTATTGACGAGATGCTCTGGTTAGGCGTCAAGCCTATTGCCATCATTCCGTAAAATGTGAAGTATAACAGCGTAAAATACATGAAGAACAGATACCAAAAGAATTTGGCAACTGTCCATTCAAATCCAATCATTGCATATACTATAACACCATACATCAAAGCCTGAACAAAGACATATGGAAGCTCGATCGCAATCTGCAAGAAAGAATGTAATATGTATTAAATGCCAAAAATGTAGAAGCTCTATAGAAATAAGAAAATTTTATCTGTTAAGATAACTACTTGTGCAAACGAGTATGGAAAAGCTGAATACATTCCGGCTGCTCTCTCTCTGTAAAATACGGTCCTTTCTACAGAAACGACGGGTTGTACAGATGATGCATTTTTAACCCCGATGAAAAGAACAGAGGCATACATGGATCCCATTGCATTGAACAAATATTGGTACCTATTCCTGAATAGAAAAGTTTTGTCAGCATATATAGGATTAGGGAATAATTGCGCATAGACCCCTGTACTATCACCCAATAGAGAATAGTACCTTTGTACCCACTAGTAATTTTTGTGACTCTTTTACCTTTCAGAGGTCTATTTGTCAAAAAACAATTTTTTCTCTCTCTAAAGGTAAAAGATTCCAAAAAATTACATTCAGGGGGTCTACCAACAATTGGGTGATACACAGCGGGGTGGATGCACGCTTAACCCATGGAGATATTGAGAAGTTTTAGTACAACATAAACTAAGTGTATAGCATACCTTTTGGTTCCAAGATCCCAAAATATTGTTCCAAATAGCAAAGCTATGACAAATGTGAAGAAAAATCTCACTGCAACATATGGAGGATTCCTCCAATATGATAAGTTTTGTTTCCATAGGCAAGCGAAGCATTGTGTGTAAAAAGACTGCGAGTATTGGGTAGGGAGCAATAAATCTCTTGAACCGGGTGCAGGAGAGCTGAGTTCTTTAATCAATTCTTTGTTCCTCCTGTGATAAAAATTTCAAGTAATGGTTTGAGAAATCGTAGAAGCATATACGGAGAGTTCGATGATTGAACGTTTTACTCACTCAAACAACAAAGAGGTCTTGTATACATCAGTAAAATTGATATTAAGTAATTTTTCTTGAGCTAATGTGGTAGCTTCCAACATCCATGTTGCAGGATTATATCCATCTTTTATCTTGCTGACTCCTTGAACTTCCTAAAGAAATGGCAAAATCAAAATGTTTAGTCAATTATAATACAAGTGATTTTCTTAATACATAAGAAAATTTTCTTGCTTGCTCACCTCAAAATACTTAATCAAATGACAAGAATGGTGTCCTAGAGGACCCACATATATCTTGATACGAGTCGCCGTGTGAGCACCTTTGATCGAGGAATTAACAAAAGTGTGTTGAAGAGAAAATAGTAAGAACACGAGAATAACTCAGGTTTTGGCGAAGGAAAATACCTTTTCTAGATTATGAGTATGCAATTTACAATCTCTCTCTAGAATTGAAGAACAAGCTCTCCAAATCTCAATTACAATCTAATCTCTCTTGGTTGTATTTTCTGATTGTTTTAAACCATAAAACAATCCCTTATATAGGTGTACAAACGAGGGTGACAAAGTGGTAAATAACCAAGCCAAACCTAAACAGAAAAACACGTAAACAGAGTCCTTAACGAATCTGAAAAACCCTGATGAGTCGACTCATGATCACATATGAGTCGACTCATGACCTCATATGAGTTGACTCACAACTGATGAGTCGACTGGATAGAGCTGTTTTGCTAACAGGGCTTGATTTCTTAAGTCGACTCAAACCTGCACATGAGTCGACTCATAGCACATGAGTTGACACATGAAATGATGAGTCAATTGGTCAGAGCCGATTTGCAAACTAGGCTCGGTTTCGTGAGTCGACTCATGAACAGACATGAGTCGACTCATGAGCTGAAAACTAGATACGTC
>NC_033799.1:32377591-32379704 GCF_001876935.1 Asparagus officinalis | reverse complement strand
CCTCTTCTAGATCTCCGTGAAGAAACACCGTCTTCACGTCTAACTGCTCGAGATGAAGATCTTCAATAGATACACTACTCATCACTATCCTGATAGTATTTAGCTTCACCACGGGAGTAAAAATATCGGTGTAGTCATTTCCTTCCTTCTGTTAAAATCCTTTGACAACTAGCCTAGCTTTATATCTTTTGGAGTTGTCCAACTCCTCTTTCACCCAGTACACCCATTTGTTGTGGAGTGCATTCTTACCCGTGGGCAACTCAGCTAGTTTTCATGTATTGTTTGAGATGA
The DNA here is from genome assembly GCF_001876935.1 of Asparagus officinalis. Lineage (NCBI taxonomy): Eukaryota > Viridiplantae > Streptophyta > Magnoliopsida > Asparagales > Asparagaceae > Asparagus > Asparagus officinalis. Next base: position 32,379,413 of record NC_033799.1, on the reverse strand, counting down.
AAGACTCCATCTCATCTTTTATGGCAAGCTCCCACTTGCTTGCATCTCTATCCTAACAAGATTCATCATAGCTTTCAGGCTCACGTCCATCTGTCAGCAACAGATAGTTCATGTATCTCTTGTTGGGCACAGGAGGACGAGAAGATCTTAATATCGGAGCTGGTGCGTCGGGCTCCTGCGCACCATCCTGTCAAATAGGCTCTTCTGTCCGAGGACCTTCTGCATTGGGTTCTTCCGAAGGGTTACTTGGGACATTATCTGCATCTATAAATGTTAACTTGCTCTCTAAGTCATCTGTCTTGTGCATGTCCTTATACATCACCTTCTCGTTGAATATCACATCTCTGCTGCGGATCACTTTCTTGTTTTTGTTATCCCAAATACGGTAGCTGAACTCATCTTCACCATACCCGATGGATGTGCATTTCTTGGACTTGGGATCAAGTTTATTCCTGCCTTGATCACTACTATGCACATAAGTTATACAACCGAAAAGTTTGAGATGTGAGAGGCTTACCTCTTTTCCGCACCATACCTCCTCTGGTATTCTTTGCTCTAATAGAACCGATGAACCTCGGTTGATCAAGTAAGCTGCTATGTTGATCGCTTCTGCCCAGAACTACTTCGGTAGGCCTAACTGTACCCGAATGCTTCTGGATCTCTCTGTCAATGTTTGGTTCAACCGTTTAGCTACACTATTTTGCTGAGGCGTGTCGGGCATGGTTCTCTCCATTCTGATCCCGTGCTCATAGCAGAACTTCTTGAATTCGGTATCTTCATACTCACCACCATTGTCGGTTCTGAGTTTCTTTATTCTCAGACCGATCTCATTCTCGATCATAGCTTTTCATCTCTTGGAAGCTTCAAACACTTCTGACTTATGCTTCAGAAAGTAGACCCACACTTTCCGAGAGTGATCATCAATAAAAGTCACTAAGTAGTATTTCCCATCAATGAATGTGGTGATGGTTGGTCCCCAAAATATCTGAGTGAACGAGCTCTAGCTTCTCTTTCCTAGGGGTTCTGCTACTTGTCTAAAAGCTTACTCTCTTCTGCTTTCCAAGTATGCATTCTTCACACATATCTAAATCAACTGATTCTAGACCTGAGAGTTTTTCCTTTGTGTGCATGATCTTCATCCCCTTCTCACTCATATGACCGAGTCTCTGGTGCCACAACTTTAAAGTCTTATTGCCTACTGCAACTGAGATCAAACAACGTGCACCTGCTGTCATATACAGGGTATCATTCTTCTTGTCTCGGACAATCGTTATTGTGCCCTTTGAGATCTTCCAATCCTCTCCATAGAAGGTTATAGTGTATCCTTCGCCAGCCAACTATCCTACGAATATTAAGTTCTTTCTCAGGTCGGGAATATGTCTGACATCCTTCAGCTCAAATACTAACCCGTTCAACTTAATTTTTACCATACCTTTGCCCACAATAGCACACAGTTGATCATCACCAAGGTATACGTATCCAAGATTTTTGGGAACATACTTCTCGAAGAATTCTTTCTGAGAAGTGGCATGAAACGACGTTCCAGAACCTAATACCCATGATTCTTCCTTGCTCTCCAAAGAGCATATCAACGCGTCATCTCCTCCTGAGGTGGAAGTGACATTCACCTCTGCCTTCGCCTCCTTCTCCTTATGTGCACTCTTGCACTGATTCTTATAGTGCCCGGTCTTTCCATAATTCCAACACTCGATAACCTTCGAGCTGTTGCTTGGATTCCTCGACTTGGACCTCATGTCCTTTGATCTACCTCTGTAGTTTGATTTGTCTCGTCTGTTCCCTCTGGTTGAATTTCTACCTCTTG
>NC_033799.1:32373961-32376591 GCF_001876935.1 Asparagus officinalis | reverse complement strand
CGTGTGGACTTGATTTGTTCTAGTCAACATTGACCCTAGTCGACTCGCCTGAGTCGACATGCAGACCCGATCGTTATTGTTCACTCTCTTATGTTTTTTTAATTAATCATATTTAATTGTTTTGACCTCAACAATCATGTTAACATAATCAATCATCAAAAATATGTTAGATAAGGATTATTTTGGAATTAATAATTGAAAATTGCGACATTTCATGTGCGTAATATCTGTTAATGATAGTTCCTCTTGCACTATTTATAGTAGATGTTCATGGTTCCTGTTCTTGGTTCATAATACTATTTTTTGTATTAATTGCACTTGCGTTCCTTGTTGTTCATGAGAAACATGAGAAGTACTTGACTACCGTGACCTGTGTGACATGAATAAGAATCTAGAGGCTTGAGTGTTGTTGACTTGGTATTATAAGAGATCTTGAGATGGGAAAGTTTTGGTTCATGTGATCGGATGTGACTGTTGATGTATCTTCCAGGCTCACTTTGATGAACCGTTTTGCACCGGGGTTAGTCTGTTGGCTAGTGAATCACTTCGCACTTGGTCTGCCGTGAAATCGTTTTCGTCACCCGAGTCCTGCTTGAGTCCGGACAGGCGTTGTAATTGGATTGCGTGTAGTCCTTTGATCGAATCATTTTTGCTGTATTGGATGCACGTAGAGGATTATGAACAGTTAGTTATCCGAGAATATGATCAATGACTCTTTGTGATAATTTAGACTAGAGATCCATTATAGGATGGCTAGTTGCATTTGACCCCGTTACTTGCCATTGTTACAGATTCCTTTAGTTTGCATCTAGATTGTTAGCATTTTAGTTACACGCTTGCATTCATTATTATATTTGTTATTGTAATTCTTGCTTGTGGGATCTTATCATGTGTCATGCACGCTGACGTACTCCTATTCTCTTGGTGTGTACGTCAGATTTTAGAGGACGGACATGTTCAGTATGGAGATACACTGGAGCCCAGAGTTTTCCCAGCCGGAAGTGTCTTCCAGATGGGATAGAAGAACAAACTGAAGCTTAGCTATTTTATTGTAGTTGGTTGATGACAATAGATTACTTTTGTAGTACTTTCCTTTCAGTTCAGTGATGTCTCTTTTATGACTATCCAGTTTTAGTTGTATGTTTTGTATCAGAATACATTAACTCTTATTTATATGATGTTATGGATGATATTTCTCTTGTGGCTATGTATCATGTTTAATCTGGGTTGTTGCTAATTGTGATCGGGAACCTGTGACTTGTATTACATTGCCTTGACGTTATTAGTATATTAGATTGAGTAGAAATGATTTATATTTATTTCCCTTCAATCTAATACGTCGTGAGCTTGCTCGCCGTTCCGAATTCCCTGATATATTAGGAAGCGGGTGCGTGACAGCGTCTTTGGTGGTGGCCCTCATGTAGTGCCAGTCCCTAGTTGCCCACCAGTAAAATATATGGTAATTTAGACGCATCATCACTGTTTCATCTGTAAGACTATGCTTGAACCTTATCCTATTATTCATGATAAATTATGTTTTAGTCCCATACCTTATCACTTTTTAACGTCTGGAAGCTTCCCACTGCTTTCTTATCTCGTCGCTTCACGACTATACTCTCTTCCATAACTTCTCTTTTCTTGTTATTGGTCATACATTATCTTATGGTATCACACACAGTGTGCTATATTGCCATGTTTTTTATTATAGGACTATGATACTTATTACATTTTCAATTGTTTAAATCATGTGCATTAAGTGTTTCACATTGCCTCTAGACTTCACATATTACCTCACATGGCATATCTGATATCAGATGATTGCTCGCGTATGTTAATTATAACTTTTGCATATCTACATTGTATATGTGTACGCTTTTTTTGTATACCATTTATCGTTTTACTTATGTTCTAGATTATTATATATTGTCGTATTTTTATGATATACATTAATAAGTTCATGATTTTAATATTCTACATATGCATTACATTCTTATTCTTTAATTATTCAACTCACAACATTTTCAATACACAGTTTTCTTATCAGTCAGTTTTGTCTTGTTTAGGTTATTTTAGTATGTTCACATTGGTTTCGTTATTTATAAGAGCAATGTATTTCTATTTTGATATTCAAGCATTTATTCATGTTATTAAGTTTGGAGTTTGAGTTACTAATATATGGTTTTTTTTACATTATCTCATATCATTAGTTATTATTCCTTTATAACTAATATAAAAGATAATTCTAAATAGCATTTGTGGGTATGTATGGTGTTTACTCATGGGTTATTCTAGTGCATTTGCATATTTGTTGTTTGTTTGCTTCGTTTTCGATATGTATTATTTTGTCATTTGTGACAATATACATTGTATGTACATGTTGTTATTTTATGGTATTTTTAGATTTTATGTCATATAACTATGTCATTGTTTGTTGTTCATTCTCTATTCATTATTTCTTAAATATACAGAATACGTCAATATCCGTCTCGTTAATCCACTATGCGTAATCACCTTTAACAGGCATGTTAACTTCATCAAGTAAAGATCCTTTACATGTTGGATTTAATCTAATAAATCTATTTGTAGGCACATATGGTTAATCAATGTGTATTGCTATCTTTTAGGATAAC
>NC_033799.1:32369792-32372961 GCF_001876935.1 Asparagus officinalis | reverse complement strand
TAAGTTTAAATGTTGCTTATATTTCAAATCGGGAGATTAATGATACGAGATGTGTACGTGAGGGTTTCCCTGTTTAGATTATCCCCTTTTTGTGCTTTTCTCGTATTATTAATCTCTGTGATGTGACTACGGAATTTCGAGGATAAAATTCTTTTAGGGGGGTGAATGTAAAACCCTAAAAATTTTATGTTAATATAATTAATGTGAGATTAATTATAATCTATGGATATTTATTTTGATAAATATAGTTAAATGGTGTATGAGTATGATACCATGTATTTTGAGTATGAACGAGTCCATACATGAGAAAGAAAAGAGTCGAAACATGCACAACGACCAAACCATGAAAAACTAGAAAATTCCAGTCCGGTCGACCACCGTCGGTCGACCGTCACGGTCGACCGCGAAACCTGTAGAGATCTGTTTCCTGTTTTGAGTTGGTTTCAATTTTCTAAAGCCCATATCCATTTCCTAGTGTGTGTGTTCGTGCGTGTTGTTGCTGGTATTATATAATAATCTATATTTTCATGATATTTTGTTACGTTTTCCCTAAGAAACCCTAAACAGCCACCCAAAACCTTCCTGTTAGAACCCCCTATAATTTGAATTCTAGAGAAATTGAAGCTTTCAAGTGGATTTTTCGCGGATTTTCGCGTTTGGCTTCTGTAGATCTTTCTTTGGCTGCATCCCTCGTTAAGTTCCCCTCCTAGTTCTTTAAACAATATTTAAAGACTTTAAGATATATTATCAGAGCCAAAATGACTATTTAATGTTTAAAAAGTTATTGCTATTGTATTTTCATGTATTAAAGACTTAGGTTCTTGTCATGTTAAAAAGTTGAGAATATGTTATTACAGAAGTATATTAAGACTTCTTAAAAATGATTTAAAATGGTTTAAATCTATAAGATATTTGTCTGTTTATTCCAAGCCTCATTGCAATAAATTGAAGGTTATTGACTGTGGATTATTATACAAATTAATACTCATTATGTGTTAGGATTTTGTTCTCAAAAGTTTTTACGCGTCTGTAGACATGTTTTTTGTGTACTAAGTTTCGATGTTTTTTTAACATTTGAATCAATCTAAAACAAATAGTGATACACACACACAAAAGCCAGATTAAGAACATTGCTCAAAATCAACTCACAGTCGAAGATCTGCGATGTGGCCCTCTGTATGCGCGTCCGACGCGTTGTAGACCTGAGACCCCGGTAAGCGTCAGGAAATCATTCGCGGGGTCGACCGCTCGGCATAATTCCGCGTCGCCTGCCACCTGTAAATGTGCCCGTGTAATTTGTTTCGATCTTGGTGTGAGTTTCCCGAGTTGAATCTCTCGTAACCTAATACTGTTAGATAACAATTTAGAAGTTGTTTTAACACCGCCCGATGTCATAAACACAGATATGACATTCACACCTGAGATACGTGCCACGAATGTTAGAAATATTGTTGTAATGTGATTTTTGTCCTAAGTATAAGTTGATGAACATGAAGACATTATAATATCTGCAAGTTGATAAGTTCCGTAATAGGAGAAACTAAAAACCTATTTCCGTTCATTTTGGCGAGGAGTATCGAGTAATACAAAACGTATCGTATCATATTTAGTTGTGTATCCGGAATTATGGGAGATAAAAACGCTATTTTTCGCCAGGACGATTAATTGAGAGTAACATAATAGTATTAATCCAATTTCATTAGTAATTCTGGGATATTAGTAATAATAACCTATTGCTGCAGAGCGATTGCATATGAATATACAAAATTAATCGTTTATTTGTAAATGGAGAATCACACATTAAGTTTATTCCGAATTTTGAGTTTCATTTGAATTCCTATGTGAGTAATTATTTCTTTAGACGTGCCTCACACGATATGGCCCCATAAGTTGAAATTTTGTTTGATTAGATCAGCTCCTTATGTTTAGATTTTTCTTTTTTCGAAGTATAATTGAGCATAAATTTTTTGAAGGTTTGATTGTGTTCTCTTGATTGGATTTACATTGTTCATTCATAGGATTCGAAGTGTGTATTTTAGAGTCCACAATTTGAGACATTAATATACATATGGTTTTTCCGTTTAGATTATTCGCTTTCAAGACGAGCCCTAACTCATCAGGTGTTTGAATTTCCCTAAATTATAATTTTCCTACAGTAAGATTTTATGAATGAACTCATATATATATATATATGTATACCTATTTTCTCTAATATCCTACCGTCTTTCCCTGGGGAGAGGTGGAGATGATCTCGCTATAGCGCTTTGATGCTCGTTGTTTTCCCCTCTTTCAGGCAGCGAGTCCGACGCACGGAGAATCGCAGGTTGATGAGATTTTTTTCATAGATTCCATCTTGTTATTATTGTTTAGTAGTTATTTCAGAACTCCACAGTTAGTTGTTTATGTTCAGACTTTAGACTTGTATTTTATTTTGTAGAGGCTGCGAGCCATAGTGATACTTTATTTGATTCTTTATACTTGAGGTTTAGTTTAGAATCAGAGATATTTCTATCTTATTTTGTTAGGCTCACTGATGATTATTTTCATGTTTCTTCTGTGTATATCTAGTTTTGTTCTCCTTCCATTATCTGCCTGTTTAGAACCTTCACATATTTGTTGACTCCACTAGAGAGATAGTGACTGTGATGGTGAAACATGTCATGGCAGGTTTGACAATCCGGGTTTTACCTTGGACTGCAGGCTTGTGTGAACCCTGGGACGTCATAAATATTCTTGAAACAGATTTGAGGTGTACTCACCACCTCGTTCAGATCGAAGATTTTTTTAGCTTGTGGCCGCTCTCTGCTTCAACTAAAACTTTAAAATGCTTGAATGTAGTAAAGGCAACAGATTTTTCTTTAAGAGTGTACACCCAACATCGCCACAATTTTCACTTGACACTTCATCAATGACTTTTATATTAAAATCTATTACCGATCCCAAGAGAGACGTAAGTCGATTGGGGTCCACCAGATGTCGTTGTGAATAATTGCAATTTGCCTTCTCTCATGATTCTCACACTGGGAAAATAAAGATCGATGTTCTCTCCAATTACATAACAAACCTTCACAAAATTATATACATGATCGATTGTTAGTAGACCTCGTACCATGCCAGCTGTAGACCATGTAACTTCAGGTCATTGAATTAACGATGGTCGAAGCGAACG
>NC_033799.1:32366208-32368792 GCF_001876935.1 Asparagus officinalis | reverse complement strand
TACTCTTAATTGGTCTCAAATCAATTACTATCATGCTCATTCATCATTAAATGATATTTATCATAATATGACTCATTTAATACTATTTACCATAGTATTTTAAAAAAAAATTACGGGGTTTTACACCCGATGAGAAGTATGATACCTTCGTGCTCACTTTGTTGAACGGTAGATCTTTAATCACCTATAGTGAAGTGACTAATGCGCTGACAAATTACGATCTGAGGAGGAAAGACAAAGAGACTTCCAGAGCTAGTACTTCAGGAGAGGCCTTGTCGACGAGAGGAAGGAGTCCCTATCTGAGAGGTGGTAATCGAAGCATGTCAAAGTCAAGAGGTCACTACTAATTAGCGAAGAACCAGTGTGCTTTTCTGCAAAGAACAAGGACATTGGAAGAGACATTGCTCGAAGCTCAGAGTGAAGGAGAATAACAAGAAGAAGGGCCTGAAGGCCTATGAGATGAATGTTGCTAAGAGTGGTAACTATTCCGACAATTCATGTTTTTCTCTATTGATTACTATATAGGTTAACCATGCGGATGCATCGGATTGGATACTGGACTCTAGTGCTACTTATCATGTGACTCTCATGCGAGATTGGTTTGCATCTTTCGGAAAGCTCGATGTGGGTGTGGTGGTCATGAGAAACGATCAGTCCTGTGACACTTGTGGGATAGGTACCGTCAGTATTCAGATGCACGATGGAGTTGTTCGAGAGCTGAATGAAGTGAGATTTGTTCCTCAGTTGAAGAAAAATCTTATTTTTGTTGGAGTTTTGGAGGCAAAGGGATTCAATGTGACTTTTGAGAATATTGTAGCAAGAGTTACTAAGGGATCTTTGGTAGTGATGAAGGGAGTCCGCAGTAGGAATCTTTATTATATGAAGGGGAGTACCGAGATTGGCCAGGTAGCTTCATCTATTTTAGAGGCGGATGCGAGCAGACTTTGGCACTACAGATTAGGACACACATGTAAAAAGTCACTGCAGGTATTGTGCAAGCAAGAGTTATTAAAGAGAGCCAAGAGTGGGAAGATAGAATTCTGTGAGCACTGCGTTCTTGGCAAGAAGACTAAGGTAAAGTTCGGGACAGGCGTACATAGGACGACAGACATCTTAGACTAGTGCACACAGATGTTTGGGGTCCCACCAAGACGGCATCACTTGGTAATCGACATTGGTTCGTCACGTTTGTGGATGACTATTCTAGGCGTTGTTGGGTGTACACCATGAAGCATAAGAATAAAATCATAGAGTTATTTATGGAGTGGAAGATGAGATTAGAACTGTAGACTGGGAGAATGATCAAGACGTTGAGATCCAAAAACGACGGTGAGTACACTTTAGACCCCTTTCAGTAGCTATGTCGATACGAGAGCATAGAGAGACACTTCACAGTTAGTCATACACCACAACAGAATATGGTGACAGAGAGATTGAATCGGTCTTTACTGGAGAAGGTCTGATGTTTGTTATCGCAGAGTGGTTTGGAGAAGATCTTTTGGGCTAAGACACTTTTGTATGCGAGCCACCTCATTAATAGGTTGCCTTCATTTACGATTGAGGGGAAAACCCCTATAAAGATGTGGTCGAGAGAGCCAACACGCGATTATGATCAGCCTAATGTATTTGGGTGCCCTGTATTTTATCATGTGAAGACTGATAAATTAGAACATCAAGCTAGAAAGACTATATTTATTGTATTCAAGCGTGGTGTGAAAGGATACAAGCTTTGGGATCCAGTTGACAAGAAGATTGTGCTGAGTAGAGACATAACTTTCGATGAGGCTTCGATCTTGAAGCTTCTCAGCTCTCATCAAGTGGAGATCACCCCGACAGAGGAGATATCGTAGGTGGTGGAGATTGACGTAGCTCCACAGTGTCCAGATGGTATCGTACCTATTAGAGTGTCGACTGAAGTAACGTCAAGCGAGCACAACGATGATTTGGAGGATACAGATATATTTGAGCAGGATCAGTGACCGACGACTCAGGTTCAAGATTTTATTACAATTCGGAGGCCGAGGAGAGACATACGGTTGCCGGCTAGGTATACAGATACAGTCGTTGCGTATGCACTTTCGGTGGAGAGTGTCGATGAGATGATTCCTACTACATTTAGAGAGGTCGAGCAGAGTTCAGAGGCTGATTTGTGGTAGGAGGCGATGCAGGAGGAGATGGAGTTTCTTCACAAGAACGATACATGAGAGCTTGTTGAGCTTCAAAAGGGGAGGAAGGCTAATGGATGCAAGTGGGTGTATACGAAGAAGGAGGGCATTGAGGGCACTCCCGTAAGGTTCAAAGCTAGGTTAGTAGCGAAGAGAGATGCACAGGAAGAAGGCATTGATTACAATGAGGTCTTTTCTCCGGTGGTGAAACACTCTTCGATTCGGATTCTGCTAGCTTTGGTGGTACAGTATGGTTTGGAATTGGATCAGTTGGATGTGAAAATAACATTTCTTCATGGTGACCTTGTTTGGGTTAAAAGTTAATGTTTTCATTGTCATCGAATCTATTACAACTTTGGTCGTTATAATAAACTCAAATAAACAAGAAAAGGTCGATCTTTTTATAAGATCTCCTTATA
>NC_033799.1:32360997-32365208 GCF_001876935.1 Asparagus officinalis | reverse complement strand
CTTGAGAGGGGTGTAGAGTGGGATTCGCAGGAGAGTGTGTACGAAGGTTTTCGGTAAACTATAAAAAGCCATATGTGAGCGTGTAAATGTTGTTCGGGTAGTGTTGAACTAGACGTGTCTCCCTCAAGTGCTCGGTTACAACCTCTCCCTAGGTTCGTCAACCGACGTCGCTCCTCTTGGGACGATCCCCGACTCTCGCCACACACTTCTCTCGGTGTACAAGTATATTATAAAGTGATCTTCACAATAAGTACAATTACAATAAATGATTGTCCTCTAATATGGATGAGAACACAATAAAAGCTCATACTCAATTGTTACAACTCTCACCAACCAAAATATACTATGTATAAAAATACAATAAGCTCAATGTGGGTGTGTGTAACAATAAGTATAAATAGAACTTAACTCAAGAAGAACTAGCAATAAGATTGATATGAAATACAATAGTAAAAAATGCTAGGAAATAGAGTTAAGGAAACTTCTCTATGAACACAAAGAAAGGATGATGAAATATTAAAGATGAACTCTTCAACAGCTGATGTAAACTCCTCTTTGTAAAACCCCAAACATAAAACAAACTAACCAAGCTTAAACCCTTATTAAACTTTTGCTTAAAACTTCTGGTGGTTGAGAACTGAGATCAATGTGGTATTATACCTCCAAAATCTCAGCCAAACCCCATAGGAAAAGACAAAAAACCAAGAATCAGAAATCTGATTCTGTACCAAAACTAGGCCGCTTGGAATGAACGGCGGTCGACCGTGAAAATCTCACGGGTCGACCGCAGAGCCACTTTCGAAGCTGAGAATTTTCCAGAGACTTTGGCGGTCGATCCGTGTGGTCGACCGTGGAAAATTCGGGCTGATGGTCGACCGTGGCGCGTCGACCGTGAAAGTTTTGTGTGACTCCGCAGGTAAAAAACTCAGGTGCGGTCGATCGTGACGATCGACCGTGAATTAATATATGAAAATACAGGTATTGAAAGTATTTGATAATTTTGAAACCCTATTTAAAAATATCAAATAAATTCAGAAAAATGTAAAACTTTGAAAAATGATTGTAGACATGATAATAAACATGCTACAAAAACTAGTTTTCAAAAAGAACTTCCCAAATGAGAAATATTATTATTTTACAAAATAGTCCAAAATATAAAAATATAAACATATGAATTTTAACATTTTGGTAAACCATGTGTTGAAACATTACAAAATGATTTTATAGACTTGAAAAAAGATGTAAGCTATTATTATGAGTCTAAAATAATGAATAATAGTGTTTTATCAAAATACAACATATAATTGCACTAAAACATGATTTTTATTGAAACTAATAAAATTGATATTGATGAAATCATATATATGCATATAAGTATGAAACTAAAATATGTTTTCTAATTATATTTAATTGTTTCATAGTAAAATTTGAAAACTATCAAACCAAACATATATGTATATATATAACTATATATGTATGTAGGAAAAATTGCAATGAAGAAAATAAAGAAAATTTGACTTTGATTCCTTTGATCTCGGGTTACTAACTTGATTACAAAAAGAGGAAAACGAATTTGGTTTTCCGCCTTTGTTTAAAACTGGTCTTCACGGGTGGCGATGGAGTGCCTCCCTCGAATGCTTGCGTCGAACTTGCTCTCGCGTTGACGATCCGCACGTCTTATTTCACTGGAATGATGTTCTCCTCACGATTTGACGTTGTGGAGAACTTGCTGGCAAGTTTAGAACTCTGACGAGTTTAGAAGAACTCTGTAAAAGAGTTGATTTGAACCGAAGATCGGTTATAAGCCAAGGACAGAGGCTCCCTGTTGCTGAAGTTGAAGATGATCTTCGTTGGATGATGCCGATCTCCTCAAAAACCTCTCTCCAGTGGTCGATCCAAGCCCAGAAAATCCAACGAAAAGGGGCCCGAACTGAATTGATCTTCAGTTATTTATAAGGATTAAGGGGTGAAAACCGCCCCTTAAATCTCTCCTAAGTGGGGTGTAACCGCCCCTAAATCGTGGGAAACGGTTTTAGAACCGTCAGCTCATGTTGAATGAGTCAAACAATGCCCACGTTGGCGTTCAGGATCCTAACTCCACATTTTAAGACTGGAGACCGGAGTTGGGTACCCGCAGGCGTAGAAAAACGCGAGGGTCGACCTGGCGTTTTTTGATGTTATGACGCGGGGTTCGACCCTGGCGTTTTGATGTTGTAACGCGGTTTGACTTGGCGTTTTTGATGTTGTAACGCGGGGTTCGACCCTGGCGTTTTGATGTTGTAACGCCGGTTCGACCTTGGCGTTTTTGATGTTGTAACGCGGGGTTCGACCCTGGCATTTTGATGTTGTAACGCGGGTCCGACCATGGCGTTTTGATGTTGTAACGCGGGTCCGACCATGGCGTTTTGATGTTGTAACGCGGGCTCGACCCTGACGTTTTGATGTTGACACACGGGGAGGACCTCCGTGTCTTGTCTTGAAGAGATTATCACAAAGTAATCTCTTTTGTCATAGCGTTGCAAAGATCATTGTCTTGTAATCTTCGTCTTGGCTCCTTGAGAATATGAGAGTCGTCAGATTGTAACTCCCGATGTTGATTGTGAATGCTGTTAAACTAGAGCTCCCATCGGCTGTCGTGAAGGTCGTCAGATTGTAACATTCAGCGATCTACGTGAAAGTCTTCAGATTACAACCTTTTGGAAGTCGTTAGATTGTAACTTCCATCATCGGTGTTTGATGGAGGATAAACTATCTATTGTGATTTTTAGACAGCCTACAATATATATACATGAAAACCAATAAATATGTGTGTGTATATTATATTGAGCTTAAGGTATTAACACACATAATATAAACTCCTAAACTAAATTACCCAAACTTGATGAAGGTCTTTAATGAGCTCAACTTGGTACACTTGCGGATGAAGCTTGTAATTGGATCTTTAACTTGAATTGTATAGGCTTCAACCACTATTCCACCAACCTCCATTAGATATGTTCGATGAAGCGCAATTCCATCCATCCTCCAACACGTTGTTTGCCTAGAATAAATACGAAAATACAAACACTAGACAAACAGCATTAGAAGTAATTGTTTATTAAACATCATCAAAACAAGAAGGCCAACAGAACTCGCATGGGGTTTGTAGAAAAACGCTTAAGAAGCCAAGCCAAAGAAGATCTACAAGCCAAACGCCAAAAAATTCCGTGAAAAATCTACTTAAAAGCCTCTAATCTTCTCCAAGAATCAAATTAGGGTTTAAAGAGGTTTTGATGGCTGTTAGGGTTCTTAGAAAACTAAAAATATCGTGAAAATATTATATATATATATATATATATATATATATAATGTCGGTCGATCGAACTGGAATTTTCTAGTTTTTTATGTTTTGGCCGTTGTACATGTTTCGACTCTTTTCTTTCTTATATATGGACTCATTCATACTCAATTTACATGGTATTATACTCATACACAATTTAACTATATTTATCAAAATAAATATCCATAGATTGTAATTAATCTCACATTAATTATATTAACATAAAATTTTTGGGGTCTTACAATATTACATGGAGCAAGGTATAAAGAGACAGTTGACTACTGCCTACACACCACAGCAAAATAGCATTGCAGAAAGAAAGAACCGGACCATCATCGACATGACAAGAACCATGCTTAAAGATAAAGGATTGCCAAAACAGTTCTGGGCAGAAGCCGTTGCGTGCTCAGCTTATTTTCTCAACCGATGTCCCACATAGATAGTGAAGAACAAGACACCTCAAGAGGCATGGAGCGGTTACACGCCTAGTGTGTCACACTTATGAATTTTTGGGTGTGTTGTATATGCTCAAGTGCCTAAAGTCAAAAGGAAGAAGCTTGACAATCGCGGTGAAAAATATATTTTCATCGAATATAGCAAGAAGTCAAAGGCATACAAGCTCTACAATCTACTAACCAAGAAACTAGTTGTTAGTAGAGATGTTTTCTTCAATGAAGAAGAAGCATGGAACTAGAACAGTGAAGAGACTACCAAAGATCAACCCGTGGTGAATGAACTTGATGAGTCTCTATATGAGGAACCATCACTTGCTACACCACCATCTCCTCCACATTCTACACCATCTCCTACAAGAGGTTCTCCATCTTTTGGGGAAGGTAGTAGCAGCGGATCTACCGTGCAACGAGGTCCCATCAAAATGAGAAGCCTCAGG
>NC_033799.1:32355329-32359997 GCF_001876935.1 Asparagus officinalis | reverse complement strand
CCACTTGATGCATAGGCAAGAAACTAAAAACCATATCAGTCAATGTTTTTAGGGATTTTCAGTGTAAATTTGGATGAACATAAAGTAATCGCAATTTGAAATGCCCATTGCTGATTATGAATGGTCGAGACTTAACTTTTTCCCCTTCAAAAAAAAAAGAAAATGAATAGAAAGAAAACACATCAGTATAGACTGTGCGATGACCAGACTCGTTCCCTTTTCCCCCCTATTTTGTGGCTTTCTTACCCTATTCAGCTCAGGCACTAATAGAGTCCCCACTAGCGTCCATCTTGAAAATAAAGACTGGTCCAAGAGTAAAAAATCACATTGTGTCCATATTGAAAATAAAGACTGGTCCATATTGAAAGTAGGTCAGAATATTTTTTCTTGTCCATTGAATCATCACAAAATTAAAATAATTGTAATAAGGACCAAATGGGAATTCAGACTCAAATTGTGTGATAAAATTTCAAATTTGTTTATGAACATGCTCATACATCATCCTTCGAAGACTACAACGATGTCCTTAGTCACCAACATAGCGAAGAACATTCAGATTCGGACAAAACTTGGTAAATTCTGATATCTAACCATCAGTAACAATTAAAGGGCACAATACCAACCTGGCAGCAACATGAGCAGTATCAAATCCCCCTAAAAAATTTAGCCAACCACAGATCGAAACGCAATATTAATAAATTAAAAAATCAAACATAAAAAGAAAAATAAAGAAAGACTTACCCAAATAAACAAGCTTCCCACAGTCCCTGCTCAAGTAAAAAAGAAGAGGGAAAAAAAAGAACAACATTTTTCAAATTCCACATCAAAATGCACTAAAAAATCAACTTTCAAGCTACATTCACACATCAACCATGAAAAGGATCAAGGAATTCTACCTATATAACCCGAAATAAAATATATTTGCAAACGTAGCCTCTAGAAGCATATATACCTATTAATTTAGCTCCGAATTCTAACACATTAAACTAAACTACCCCCAAGGTGGTATCTTTCGCATTGTTCTAACTCAACAACGTTAAATTAGGGTTTATACATAAAACTCCAAAAATCAATCTTTTCCAAAAAAAATCAAAGAAAAACTAACCAAATGTGAGATTCCCATCTCCCCGTCCTCCGATAGAACGTAACTCCAATATACTGCAAACTCCTCGATCTCGGCCCATGCCTGCTCCTCTTCATTGCCTGCTGCTGCCTCAAATCACAGCCCATTAAGCTGAGATCCAGGAAAGAAAACGAATAGGAAGAATTTAAAGTCCCAGAAACAATGCTCAAGTCCTCTGGAGACGACAAATTGAGATCAAACACCATTTTTTAAAAAAGAAAAATCGATGGAATAGTCTAAGAATTTCCAAAATCAAAAATCAAAATCAAAATCAAAATTTATAAACTGATCAAGACATACCAGAAATTATTCGAGTGATGGACCAAAAGCGAGGCCTCATCGAGATCGTTGACCCGGATTAGGTTTAGGATCTTGTTGTGGAGGTTGAGTCGTTTGCCGGCGAGGGTGGAGAGGGGTTCGGGGACCTTGGGGGCGTTAGGGTTTATAGGGGTTTTGGAGGGGATGCGCTGCTGTTGAGGCTGGCGGAGGAAGGAGAGGGGAGGTTCGATGCGGAGGCGGCGCTTGCGGCGGCGGCGCTCGGAAGCGGGCTCTTCGGGGGTGGCGAAGGAGAGGAGGCGGGTGAAGGATGGGAGGAGGCGTAGGGAGGGGATTAGGGTTGGGGTTTTGAGGTGGAAGAAGAGGGAAGTGAAGGATTGTGGATGATGAAGATAATAATAAGCATATTGATGACCATAATAATCATGCCGGAGGAAATTCGTAACAGACGAAACGGTGAAGCTTTACATATTCTGATTTATGAGTAACGAAAAAAAAGGATAATTTTGTCATATTTACAATAGTTGAAGGGCAATTTAGGATAGAGAAAGTTTTTCTAGTACTCCCTCTTTTAAAGGGTAGATAGATTTATATTTACTCATTTCTTTCATTTAATCGATGGGTTTTTCTTGAGAGATGAGGGTTTGAGATTTATTCTTCATTATCCTGCAATTAAAGATAAAAGCAATTATTAGTGGTATATTTATTCATATAAAATAGATAATGAGGGTATAAAATTGTAATAAAATGTGATTATCAACGGGCAGATTTTCAGATAGTTTCCAATTTGTTTTTACACTGTTTTGAGATGCATTCGAGGGATCCTAGTCGTACTTTTATACATGTTTATTCACGAATACACAAGTACAATGTTATTGCATACACATGAATATCCCGATGAGGATTTTGACAAGTATTGATCCGATTACACTTGAGTTAGAGGTGGTTTACATGGTTTACATAGTTTACATACATATGGATATCATTGATGAGCACCGCTCAGTACTATTTGAGATAGTGCGTCGATATACCATTCGTACAGAAATTGATTACACAGTTTATACATATATATGGGTTTGTGCATTGGTATTCTAATAGTACAGGCCATTGAGTCGGGTTTGAGGATGCTTGACCTAACAGTCCATCCCGCACCAGGGTGCGATGAGGCTGGTGAGCCGTATTTCTAGAATGCCTATTTGGTAGTCCGTCCCACACTCATGTTACGCACTAAGTTGCGATGAGACTAATGAGCTGAGTACACTGTTAAGATGCCGACTTGGTAGTCTGTCCCGCATGATACTGTGATGAATCATAACTTGCATGGATTTTATTGGTGATGATTTCTTGATAGCCTGAGTCCATGGCGGATGCCAGTTATGCGTAAGACTCATCGTTGAGATATAATACCGAGATACTTTGCTCTTGAAAGTATACGGGATTATATGTTGGTATTTATTCTATCTCCCCAGTGATAGTGAAAGATATTATAAATACGATGTATTAATGTCTTTATTTTCTTTACTGCTTTCTTTATTTCTTAGGTTGGGATCAATGATTAGCGATTCACAATTTGAGACATATGGTATATACATGAAGGTTTCCTTGTTTGGATTATTTTACTTGACGTACTACGTCTCGTGTTGTGGATTTCTAATTATTGATTTCATTTAGATTGTTTATCTCTAGATTGGTATTAATGTTTAGGCATCTACAATTTAAGACATATGGTATAGACATGAGAATTTTCTTGTTTGGATTATTTCGCTCGACGTACTACGTCCTGTGTTGTAGGTTTCTAAATGTTAATTCTACTTAGTTACGGGGAGAAATGATCTAGGTAGACTATGCTTAATAGATAGAACATTCACTCCACCTAGTAGCCCTTCCCCTGGGGGGAATGGAGGTAATCTTGTTGTAGTGCTCTGACGCTATTGTTGTTATTCTTTTTATTATTTTCTTTTCTTCCAGGCGGTACAGAGGTATGGAGAGTCACAGGATGACGGGGTTCTTGCATAGTCGCTGTCACATGAATTTTAGAGACTCCTCACTAGATTTTTATTTTATTTTATTTAGACATTAGAGTTTTATTCTCATTTTGTAAAGGCTATTAGCCTTAGTTACATTTCTAGTTGATTGCTGTCGAGATATTTTACATTATTTCAGATATCAGGTGTATACAGTTTTATTCATTTGAGACATGGTTTCATTTATGAGATTTATCATTTTATACCATGTCTATGTAATTATTTACCTTATTTTGCATGTTTTGTACCTACACTTCTTTTTTATTCCACTTGAGGATATTACAGTGATTAGTGAAACGTGTTATTGCACAGTGTGGGTGCATGACAGGTTTGACATCTTTGGATTCACCTTGGACAGTAGCCATGTGTGAAAACAGGGGCGTCACACATATGTACATACATACAGAGGTATGAGATATTGCGCCTGAGTAGATAACAATTGCAAATATATAAGAATCGGATAAGTGTTTGAATTTTATAAACCCCTAACATTAGGATATGGATTTTTTTTTCAAATTTATGTTCAAGTGAAAGGATTGAAGTTTGAAGTTTGAAGTTGTAGATTAATATACATATTAGGACATTTTGTTCACACGGCCCATCTAATAGGAAAATAATGACATCTTTTCTTGAGACCTTTAGTTTAAAACAAACGAAGCATGATAAAAGCTAAAGGTTTGCTCACATAAACTGATAATCGCCTTGCTAATGGCTAATGCCCGTGATATTTTCGGATCTGTAACTCAATAGAAAACCTAAAATTTTCACCTACGATCCCCAAAATCCCTTTTTCTCCTATGGTGCAAATAACAAATAAATAACTAAAATTTATGGCATTACATGGACAATGTGAAATCAGATATCGTTTCTGAAACATTGTAAACAACATAAAATGATAGAAAATTACTTGTTAATCAGAAAAGAATTCAAGAAAAACCCTAAATTTCCCCTCTGGTACCCAAATTAGGATATTTAGTTCACATGGGATTATGATATAATTAGGATATTTAAAGTTGAATTAGAATATAATTAGGTTAAGAAAATTAGGAAATTTAGTTTACATGGGATTATGATATAATTAGGATATTGGAAGTTGTAGTTCACTGATGATTAGGATAATTAGGATAGATTTGAATTGAAGTGTAACGTCTAAAAGAGTTGAGGGTATTTTTGTCTACCAAATTATAGATTTGAATTCAAATGTAATATCTAAAAGAGTTAAGCGTAATTTTGTCTACCGAAAGA
>NC_033799.1:32349989-32354329 GCF_001876935.1 Asparagus officinalis | reverse complement strand
GCATGCGGATTATCTAAATCCGTTCCGCATGTAACGTTGTGCTAAGAGAGTAAATTCTCTGAGACTTTGCGCTATGATATTGAATACATATACTTCGCCATTGTTACGGGAATAGGCTACCCGGCGACACGTGTTAGGTGTTGACTTTAGGATTTTTGGCTAACCCCCAGCCTTTAACGGATTTGATTAGCCTTTACCAACTACCGTTTGAGTCGGGCTAGCATGCGAATTGTCTAGATTCATTCCGCATGTAACGTTGTGCTGAGAGAGTGAATTCTCTCAGACTTTGCTGCTACGACTTCGAATACGTAGACTTCGCCATTGTTATGGGAATAGGCTACCCAGCAACGTGTATTAGACGCTGACTTATCCCTATTTAGGCTTCGGGATAAAATACCCCAGAATCGAACTCTGGTGCCTTTTTCTACGGAAAAAGACTAAACCGGCAGCGCGTGTTAGGCGCAGACTTATCCGTGGACGGGTGTTCTTTTTAACGGTTAAGAACTAACCGGCAGCGCAGGTTAGGCGCAGACTTATCCTTGCTTAGGTTTCAGGATAGAATACCCCAGAATCGGACTCTGGTGTCTTTTTGTGCGGAAAAAGACTAAACCGGCAGCGCGTGTTAGGCGCAGACTTATCCCTGCTTAGGTTTCAGGATAGGATACCCCAGAATCGAACTCTGGTGTCTTTTCCTACGGAGAAAGACTAAACCGGAAGCGCGTGTTAGGTACAGACTTATCCCTGCTTAGGATTCAGGATAAACTTCCTAGGATGAATCCTATATTGACAAATTTTGGAAAAGATCAGTGCGGGAAAGGAAGAATTTTATATTCTATTTCCCGGTCTTCTTTTTAGGGTGAAGGCGAACCCGAATACAAGGAATGAAGAATTTTATATTCTATTCCTTGATTCTGGAAAGGAGGAATTTTATATTCTATTTCCAGCGAAAAAGAAACTAGAAGTGCGATCTCCACTCTGAGAATCTGGAAAATCTAGATAAACTTGTCTTTTATAGGATTGGTTATCTAAACTGAAAAAAGAGTTCTTCGTTTATCGAAGTGAAACTTCAACTTCGGTCATAGCCATGAGAGGGCTTAACCAAAGAGAAGAAGAATGGAGTTCTTTCGTTTATCGAAAGGGGACTCCGAAATGAAAGTGGACCTCTTGTTCATGGAAAGAGTTAAGAGGGCCAGAAAGATATTTTTAGTGGACCCACTGTCAATTGAAATTTATCGGTGAGGGATTTTGGTGGTGAAAAAGATTTTGGGTTATCCTCTAGAATATTAAGTATAATATTCTTCAAGGAACTTCCCGGTAAATGAGTTATCCTGAATGCACTAGGGATAGTACTTTTTCAGGAACTTCCCATTTATTGGTATTAATTGCCTGGCGCACTCTTGAGTAATTAGGCGATATGCGCCGTTTGAATAGACTGTGTCTATCACAAACGGTCCTTCCCACTTGTGTTCGAATTTACCTTTCTTCTTGGAGTTGAGGATTATCGGTCGACGAGCAGCGAGGATCAGATCTCCTTCCTTGAAGCTTCTCTGTCGGACTCTCTTGTTAAAATCCCTAGATATTCTGGCTTGATAAAACTTGATGTGTTGTTGAGCTTCCAAGCGATTTTCATCCAACCTCTCGAGTTCTTCGAGACGTTTTTGATGGTGTTCTTCTGTCGTCATCTCGGTTGCGAGAGCGATCCGAAGGGATGGGATTTGAATCTCCAATGGTAGCACAGCTTCACATCCGTATACCAACGAATACGGGGTGGCCCCTGTAGGTGTACGTATGGTGGTGCGATAAGCCCAAAGTGCTTCACCGAGTTTATCGTCCCAGTCTCGTTTATATGTCTTCACGAGCTTTGATAGGATCTTAATGATCATTTTGTTGAACGCCTCAGCTATTCCATTCGCAGCGGGATAATAAGCTGTTGACGAAACATCTTCAATTTTGAACTTGTCACAAAACCTGACGAAGGCGTTACTTATGAACTGTGGACCATTGTCATGAATGATCCGTCTTGGCACGCCGTGTCGGTATATGACATGATGCTTGATGAAATTGATGACGTTGTTCGTCTTCACTTCTCTAAGCAGAATCGCTTCAGCCCACTTTGAAAAGTAATCCGTGATCGCAAGAATGAATCGATCACCTTTGACTGAAGGGGGAAAAATAGGACCGACAATGTCCATACCCCATGTCTCGAACGACCAAGATGTGGTTGACGTGTGCAACTGCTCTGGCGGCTGATGCATATAATTTGCATGTATTTGACAAGCATGACACTCTCGGGCGTATTTGATTGCGTCACGAACCATCGTTGGCCAGAAATATCCCATCCTCCTGATGCGATCATACAGTTTGGGACCGGGCTGATGCGCACCGCATTCTCCTTCGTGTGCTTCCTTAAGAACTTCTTCTGCTTCTTTGTTCGAAAGGCATCGGAGTAATAAACCATCGTATCCCCTACGGTATAACGTATGGGTCTCGGCATTATAAAAGAATCTTGGCGCTCTTCGGCGAATTGATTCCCTTTCTTTTACGTCCTCTGGCAAAATACCATATTGGACGTAGTCAATGATAGGAAAGCGCCAATCTCGGGACTCAGACCCAATTTGAGTTGAATTCACCTCCTTGGCGTTTATGTTTCCGTTATCTTCCTCTTCAATATCCATATTGTATATGGGTATGCAGAGCTGATGCGTCCTTACTGTGACTAATAGTTCAGTTTCGGGAGGCTGCGCAAGTGATACCGCTAGTGCTGTCAGTGCATCCGCATAAGCGTTCTGGAGACGAGGGATATATTCAATGAAGAATTCTTCAAAAGATTCTATTATTTTGATGGCCTCCTGGTGGTACGGGATCAGGTCTTGGTTCCTGACTTCATACTCCCTATGGACTTGGTTGACTATCAATTGAGAATCCCCAAAAGCTTCGAGATATTCGACCCCCAGCTCCTTGGCGAAACTGGGTCCAATGAGAAGCGCGTTGTACTCGGCTACGTTATTGGAGCACGGACTAGTCAATGAATAAGCTCGAGGCATCACATGCTTTCCCGGGGAGATTAAGACAACTCCAACCCCGGAGGAAATTGTAGAACCTCCCAGGGTTATTGCCCTATTAACTGACCTTGAGGCACCATCGAAATATAATTGCCATACTTGTTGGTGCGACGTCGTGTTAACCTCGTGGGTTTCATCCGGCAAGTCATCATATACTTCTGCCGTATCTGTGGTCGGGTTTGCCGCCAAAAGATCGCAAATCGCTTGTCCTTTGATCGACTTCTGTTGCTTGAAGTGCAAATCATATTGGGATAAGAGAAGGGCCCATTTCGCTAACCGCCAATTCATAGAGGTTGGTTGCGTCATAAACACCCGTACTGGATTAACGTTGGAAATGACGTAAATCGTCTGTCCAACCAAGTAATGCCGCATCTTTTGCATTGCGAATACCAATGCGAGGCATTCCTTCTCAATCATCGGATATCGAGACTCGGCGCCTATCAAGGTCCGACTTAGGTAATAAACTGCCTGTTCGTGACCGTTATCGTCGTCTTGTGCTAGTAAAGCACTTATCGAGTGGTTCATCGCCTTGATGTAAATCAAGAACGGATTACCCGATTTCGGTGCAACGAGAACAGGAGGATTCGCCAGATACGTTTTGATATCTTCGAACACTTTTTGGCAGGCGTCATCCCAGATGAATGACACCCCTTTCTTGTTTAGCTTAGAGAATGGTTGGCACTTCCCAGAAAGGTTTGAGATGAACCGCCGGATGTAAGCTAATCGCCCTTGTAATCCTCTGAGCTCTCTTAGATTTCTAGGGGGTTGCAGTTCGTGTATTGCCTGAATCCAAGGAATTTTCCGCTAGACATTCCAAGGAAGGATTTAGTAGGGTTCATCTTCAATTGATGACTTCGCATGAGATCGAACATCGTCTTCAAGTCCTTGATGTGATCTTCTTTGTTGCGGCTTTTTACAACCAAATTATCAACGTAGCACTCGACTGTTTTCCTGAGATGTTCTTGGAAAATCTTAGTCATTCCTCGTTGGTATGTGGCGCCTGTGTTCTTTAGACCGAAAGGCATCACCGTGTAGCAAAAGACACCAAGGGGCGTTCTGAACGCTGTATGCTTCTCATCATCTGGGTGCATCTTGATTTGGTTATATCCTGAGAAACCATCCATGAAAGACATTCTCTCAAATCCGTATGTATTGTCGATAATAACATCCGTGATCAGGAGAGAAAAGTCATCTTTTGGACATGCCGTGTTTAGGTCCCTGAAGTCGATGCAAATCCTGATTTTACCGTTCTTCTTCATGACTGGAACGATATTGGCT
>NC_033799.1:32337143-32348989 GCF_001876935.1 Asparagus officinalis | reverse complement strand
AAATCTATGAGTAGATAGAAGAAGACGAAAAGTCAAATCTCTTCTGCTTATATGCTGATTATGAACCTCTTACCTTTCAAGAAGCCGTAAAAGAAGATTGTTGGCGAACAACAATGGAGGAGGAGATCCATGTCATTCAAAAGAATAACATTTGGGAGTTTACAACACTTCCACAAAATCACAAGGAAATAGGGGTCAAGTGAGTGTACAAGATCAAGCGCACAGCAAATGGTGAAGTTGATCGGTACAAGGAGAGGCTTGTAGCGAAAGGTTACAAACAAAAGTACGACATCGACTATGAAGAAGTCTTTGCTGCGGTTGGTCGACTAGATACGGTGAGACTATTAATTTCACTTACAACTCATCACAGGTGGAATATATAACATTCAGATGTCAAGTCAGCATTCCTCAATGGTGTTCTTGAGGAAGAGGTGTACGTGCAACAACCAGAAGGCTTTCTTGTGAAAGGGAAAGAAGACTAAGTGTACCATTTGAAAAAAGTCTTGTATGGCTTAAAGCAGGCACCACGGGCGTGGAACGCAAGAATTGATGGCTATCTTCATCAAAACGACTTTATTAAATGTCCTTATGAACATGCCATCTGCATGAAGAGGAATCATAAAGGCGAATTTCTAATAATTTGTCTTTATGTTGATGATTTATTATACACAGGAAGCAGTACCGAGATGCTTGCTGAATTCAAGGCGACAATGTTCAATGAATTTGAGATGACGGACAATGGATTGATGTCCTATTTTCTTGGCATTGAAGTGAAGCAACAACAAGAGGGGATTTTTATATCCCAGAAGAAGTACATGAAGGAGATCTTAGAGAAGTTCAAGATGAATGAATGCAACCATGTGACCACCCCAGTAGCCATCAGAATGAAGCTCTCAAGAGAAGGAGACGGACGTTTAGTGAATTCAACTCTTTTCAAAAGTCTAGTTCGCAGCCTGAGATACTTGACGATCACAATGCCCGATATTACTTATGGAATCAGACTTGTGAGTCGCTACATGGAGACACCGAAGGAGTCTCATTGGCTAGCTGCGAAGATGATACTAAGGTATATCAAAGGCACACTCAACCTGGGTCTCTTCTATATATATAATAAAATTGCACAACTAGTTGGTTACTCAGATAGTGACTGGGGAGGTGACCAATATAAGAGGAAAAGTACCACATGCTATGTTTTTTATCTTGGGTCAACTGTATTTTCATGGACCTCAAAGAAGCAAGGAATTGTAGCACTATCTTCATGTGAAGCAGAGTATGTGACGGCTGCATCTACCGTATGTGAAGCAATTTGGTTGCGGAACATATTAAAGGAGTTGGATCATCCACAAGAAGACCCGACCGTAATTTTTGTGGACAACAAATTAGCCATCCAGCTTGCAAAGAACCCAGTACATCATAGAAGGAGCAAACACATAGATACACGGTTTTATTTTCTCAGAGACTATGTAAAGCAGAAAATCGTTGAACTGAAGCATTGTCACACCACTGAACAAGTAGCAGACATATTCACCAAGCCATTATCAGGTGAAACTTTCATAAGGCTAAGAGACATGCTTGGCATAAAGACATTTTGATTTGAAGGGACGTGTTGGAATAACAAATTAAAATGTTAGAATAAATGAGGTTAATAGCATGAGTTTTAAAAGTGCAAGGGTCATAAGTTTAGAAGGTGAAGAGACATAGGTTATGGAAGAATAGGAGTTACTCACTCCTTTATGATATTTTATCTTTATGACATTAAAAGAGGAGTTTAATTTATGACTATTAGTATGCCTATACGTTTTGTTTTTGAATCCTATATAAAGGGCTATTGTAATCCTTATTTCATAAAGAAAAAAATTAAGAAATAAAAAGTAAGTTCTTTGTCTTCATTTGGGAGAGTTCTCAGTTCGAAAACTTAAGGTTCAACAAAAAGCTGGAGCCATGTAAGGAGAAGAAATCGATTCAACATTGAGAGACATATTCTTAGTTGTAGAATTAAAGTTATCATACATGTTTCTGATTCTATCATGCTGCAGATTCTTCCAGGATCGATGGAGACATTAGGAGTGAGAGTCTTAGAAGATCATGGAATTTGTCCTGAAGCAAAGTGGTATTGGATCGGTGTGGGTGCATTGCTTGGATATATTTTTCTCAACTCTCTTTTCACTGTGCCTCTCACATATCTCAGTCGTAAGTGGCGAACCAACTAATTTCATACGTGAAAAAATTTTATTTTGGAGGAACAAATAAAAATAATACTAAGGACTAATTTGCATGCAGCCTACGGCAAAGCTCAGCAAGCTATGTCAGAAGAGACATTGAAGGAAAAGAATGCCAATACAACAGGTGAAATATCAGAGCCATCATCGAGAGAAAACAATCCCAATGTTCACTCTTCACTGAGAAGTAAGTCTGCCCCAATTTTATATATATATATGGGAAAAGTGAATCTAAGGTGACATCCTAGGCTCCCACCTAACGACCCGGCCTAAAATCATTGTAATACCGAAAAGATATCATGTCAGGTTTCATCGCCTTCTAATCAGATTAAGAAGGGAATGGTCCTTCCATTTGCACCACTTTCCGTCACGTTCGAAGATATCAGATACTCAGTGGACATGCCACAAGTAAGTTATTAACAAACACAGCTGCGAAGGTAAAATGTCATTTTCTTGCTGTAATGATAAATTAAACTTTATCGAATGAATTTAGGAAATGAAAGCACAAAATGGAGACCAAGCAAGACTCGAGCTTCTGAAATTCGTTAGCGGGTCATTTAGACCAGGAGTACTCACAGCTCTAATGGGGGTTAGCGGAGCAGGTAAGACTACACTGCTGGATGTGTTGGCCGGGAGAAAAACAGGTGGATATATAGAGGGAAACATTTGCATAAATGGATATCCGAAGAAACAAGAAACATTTGCAAGAGTATCAGGATATTGTGAACAAAATGATATCCACTCTCCTCATGTGACAGTGTATGAGTCCCTTGTGTACTCTTCATGGCTTCGGTTGCCTCCTGAAGTTAATTCAGAAACAAGAAAGGTTAGTTATGTCAGAAAACTATATTTTTGAACAGGTGTTCCTTACAGAACTAATTGGGGTTTAAGTGAAAAACATCCAAAGTTATTTTCATTGTGGGCGTTTGCTGAAATTTACCCTAAAAATAAACTTGTTTTTCAATTATTGACTTGCGTTAAATGTTATGTTTTCCTTCTCTACAACTATTCCTTGGTATAGTTTACAAAATGTTATACTTTACTTCTCTGGAGTATTGCCTTCTTACGTTTCTTTAATTCTATATCTTTTCCTTGACACTGATGAATGTAACTCATGAATGCAGATGTTTATCGAAGAGGTCATGGAGCTCGTAGAGCTGAAACCACTTAGAGAAGCCCTTGTTGGATTGCCTGGAGTTAACGGGTTATCTACTGAGCAACGCAAGAGACTTAATATTGCAGTGGAGCTTGTTGCCAACCCTTCGATAATATTCATGGATGAGCCTACATCAGGACTCCATGCACGGGCTGCTGCCATTGTTATGAGAACTATGAGAAACACTGTAGACACTGGAAGAACAGTGGTTTGTACTATACATCAGCCTAGTATTAACATATTTGAAGCTTTTGATGAGGTATGGGAATATTCAAATAAACCCAACGTGCTATCGCCAAATTGAACTTACTACCCTGTAGTTCTATAGTTGCAGATAGACTCCTGAGTGAAAATTTATTGTTGCAGATAAACTCCCTGAAAAGGGTGAAAAAAAATTCACTCGGGAGGTTTGCAACAATAAAACTAGCGAATGTAAGTTCAAAATAACGAGACTACAGGCAGTCTCTCTGCAATTAACCCTATTCAAATTATACACTTTTCGATGCCTGATTGCAATGATTTATCTAATTCCTTTCCTATTGGCAGCTCTTCCTAATGAACAGAGGAGAGGAGATATGATACGGGTGTATCTTTTCTTCCGAACTTAGCGATCCTCATGGGAGCTTGATGATAGATGATTCTTATGATAGCATGAGAATAGAGGTGTCAAACAGTACAGGGGAACGCAGGTTGGAGCGATGAACGAGGTAGAGAATCGAAGAATCGACCTCGACATATCCAGTTTTCAGCTCGTGAGTCGGGACTTCCAGCGGCATGTATCATGAGTCCGACTCACGAAACCAAGCTAGTTCGCGAATTCGGCTCTGCACAGTCGACTTTATCCATTTCATAAGTCGACTCATGTGCTATGAGTACGACTCATGGTGCAGCGCTTTGATGTTGCATCAAAGAAATCAAGCTCTGTTAGCAAAACGACTCTGACCAGTTCAACTTCATCATGTTGTGGAGTCGAGCTCATTATAAGGTCATGAGTCGACTCGTTATGTATCATGAGTCGAGCTCACCGCGGGTTTTCCAGATTCATAAGGACTTTGTTTACTGTTTTCTATTTCGGTTTTGTCTTGGTTATTTACCACTTTTTCCACCTCGTGTATACCTATATAAGCGGATTGTTCAGCGGCTTTAAAACAATCAGAGAAATACCAATCAAGAGAGCATATAGATCTTAATTGAGATTTGGAGAGCTTGTTCCTGTCAGATTCTAGAGCAGAGATTATATGATTTCTGGTAAATTGCCATACTCATAAAATCTAGAGAAAGGTATTTGTTCCTTATCCCCTTCTCCCCACAAAAAATCCCGTGTGGTGTATAAATTACCTTAAGCTTCAATCTATCTCTTTTACTTAAATTAGCTTCCCGTTCTAACCTTCCATCCCGGCTCATCAAGTTTATATTCCGTACCAAGTTGAAGCATAAGCCCTGACTCCCCTAAAAATAACTATAGAAAGATGCTTGCTCCAGCAGATCCCCATAACCATGCCGACGGTCGGTTACTTTCCAAGTTTTTACAGAGAGACTCACTCCGCGTTATGAATCTCTTTGCAATCTCGCTTGTCTGAATTTCTTAAGGAAGGAGATCATTTGCTTGTGTCTGTATTGGTTCCGCTTTATCCCGTATTTAGACCTTAAAATAAGTGACCTAAGAAAGTGATTAACTCGAAGAGTCAGCGAATTTTCCCTATTGTGCATAATGAAGGATAGTAAAACAGGCATCCTCCAGTATCACGATGATAAGAAAGAAAACTTAGGCGGCAGAATAGCTTCCTGTAAAAGAAAGGAATCAACAACAGCTACCAACTCAGTACACCCATGAACTCGATACCATCTTTACCCATCAGCACTCCCCCCACAAAGATATAAAAGGACAAGTGCTTCAATTTCCTCGATTTAAACGTACGTAAACATAATCTCATTTTAGCTCGCACCTCAGCCTCGTCCCGGTATTCTCTTCATTGATTGCTATTCTCCTGACTTTTTCAACGGTTCTCATTCCCACCTAACTTTGTCACAAATACATGCTTAAACGTGATACCAGAACCAGAATAAGGGTATATTGGTAATTTCTTTCTTTCTGATATAAATTTTTTTAAGTTTTTATGAATTAGCTGTCTCGAGTCGTTGACTTTGGGATGACTAAAACGGCGGTGAGGAAATTGAGGATTTTTGGTTAAGAAGAGGACCCCGAAGTTCTGTTAAGGTCTGCTCCACATTTCGAGAAGGGAGGAGGTGGTGAATATTTTACCAAAAATTGAGGAGTATATATTCAAATGTATAGTGTTCAAATGTAACATGTTGGCTATGATTAAGAGTTGTTCAAGTGAGAAGGCTCGATTTTGATTTTTGGATTCGGAGCAGTATGGATTATGCTACTACCACTTGGCCGTTCTTTATGGTAACAATTCTCCATCATGAGAAAGAATTTGTGTTCCGCCCGAATTGACACACCATACTTTAAGAGTGACTTCTCAAATTGAATTTGTTGAGCAGATGTCTTCCTGAGCTAGCGATTTTTGGAAGGCTTTCTTTCGCGGGGCCAACGCGGCTAGAGGGGTTTTTCGTTTACACCCAAGGTTGAAATTTTCCTTATTTGCCAAATTAAGGTCATCCGGAGCTAAGAATTGCCTCCCATTTTGGCGATACTTTTCTAGGTGCACCGCTCGTGCAAGTTCAGGAAAATTAGTTTTAAGTTAATCTGCTCGAGCTTGTGAAATATTAGGCTAGATTTTATTTTTATTCACCGGGAGAGTCTAGGGGTTTTTTCTTTGGGATATTGCAACGTTTTTATCCAAGAACTTACAAGTAATCGTTTATGCCTTTTCTCGCCGGGCTTTAAAAAGGGTTAACACTGAGAATTTGCTTTCTAAGAGTATACAAACGAGTTATGTTCCTTTTGACTTTGTTGCCCATAATTTTATCTGTGGAATCTAGGTTTTAGCAGCCAGCCCGGATGGTTTCTTAAAACATCCACCAACGGGGGATGGAATTACTCCCATCTTCTACTCAAAAGGTACATGAAGAGCTCGGTGTTCATATCAAGATGTCCACGACAGAGTATCGCAATTATTTTGCTTTTGCAATCTTAAAAAATAAAAGTATTTAAAGAAAAGCGATAGGTGCGGACTTCGTGCGTTAGATGTATATTTATTCTCTCAAACATGCATAGAAAAAAGAAGAGATAGCAAAGATAGTAAACATGAAAACAAAGAAAAGGGGGCTGTTTTGCGTTCCGATTCATATATAAAAAAGGCAAGAAAGAAAAAATTATCTATAAAAGAGTTCGACTTTCCATATAAAATTTTCTAGGGAAACAGTTTGTATTCAAAATTCAAAAAGTGCACGTCTTGAATGAATACAGTTCCAGTATAATGGAGATAAAGCCTTATTTACTCACTATTCATAGATATAATGCAAAGGCTCGAGCCTTTGTGTGTGTGTGTGTGAGAAGGCAATTGCCATTTGAGTGCGAAGATATAACAATGAAAAAGGAAGAGGCGCAACTGAGACAAAGCCGCGAAATTGCATTTCCAAAAAGTAGGTTAGGATTATATAGCTAGGGTCGGCACTAAACTCAACATCAAGGAAGAGAAGAAGAAGTGGATGATTCAGAGAAGACAGGACTTGACATACAAGATCACTGCAAGTAGACAGGCCATATTGTTCGATCAGTTGCTGTTGTGAGAATACCTCATTCTGAAGCCAAAAGGTTAATGTAAAAAGAAGGAGGAGTAAGAAAGCGATACAGTGATAGTACAGGCGCGATAAGTTTGCTCCGATAACAAGAAACTTGATATGAGTTCTTGGGTTATGACCAGAGACTCATATAAATCAATAAGCATACATCAGATTTAGTCTCAACCCTTATAGGAGAAAGCAGGTGCCGCCCCCGAAAGAAGACCATACCGCACCCGATACCAATTTCCTGGGTAGCAGCCCTTTTTCATTTGATATGTTACCCAGCGTCGAGACCAGCTTAGGAGCAAGTTGTTTAGGATACCCTCCATTCGTGCTATAGATACCCCTAGGTGAGGCCAGAAGATACTCTGACCTATTCCTGCAGCCCTATTTCTTACGCACGTATGCGGGTATTAACTACTCCCGGCTCATACGTCTATCACAACCCTTATCCATTAGGGTGTATTCAGAAAGGAGAGCCAGATTGAGTGTGACGAACCGTGTTAACCTTCAGGTTTGCACTCCACGAGTCTATTATTGAAAAAAGTCACATTGCCGACGTTATTCCGCTTAGTATTTGTTTGCCACAGCTGATTTTGGGCAATTTTTTTGTGCGATAGATACATGGCTTTGATGATTGACGGCCCAAAAGTATTACATTCATCAAGGATGCGCAAAGCAGTTCATCTTTCTCTCGGCCATCTCTTCCACTTAAGGGACCGACCTGAGAGTCTATTTTGTAGGGGTTTGTTTGGTTTGATCTCGGGTGACTCAGCCTTTGAGGGTTGGAATAAATGCAAGCAGGAAGGTTTGTTTTGTTAGTTCATTGGGCCTTATGAGGAGCACTGAGTAGTAGATATGAGTTGACCACTTGAGCAAGCTTCAGGAGGGCAGAATCAGTGACAAGTTGAAGGAGAAGGTATGTGTGTGACCTTGTTTCCGGTAGGTCACAGGACTACTACCCACGATGGCGGCTGTAGAGTATGAGATTACTGTTGACCGACGAGAGTTCCCTGCGAATATGGCCTATATCCGAAACATCTATAGAGGAGTCTAGAGGGAGATTAAGAGGCAGGTTCCCGAGCTTTTGCGAGACAGACGTGATTGATGCATGCCGGCGCCGAGTGTTGTTCTCCTTGCTCGTAGGTCAGACAGTCACCAGTTTGTGCTTGGTGCCCCAAAATAAGGTTTAAATGTTGGGTGTGGCTGCGCCATGTGTATGGATTACTGAAAGTAAAACTGCTGACGCAGAGCTGTCTTAAACAAGGATAACCATCAAGAATCGATACACGATTACCTGCGGATTGATGATCTTATGATTAGTTGGAAGGACGAGGGTTTTCCCACTAAGCTGGAATTTGAAAATTTCTGGTTGACGCATTCAAGGTGAGGATTCGGGTTGTGAGGACCGGTAAAGAGGATGCACATTTTTGAAAAGGCTTTGTCCGTTTCCAAGAACCAAATAGCATATAATCAAAAACGGGACCTGTTGGGGGTTAAGAGTTCTAGGGTTTTGAATTGGCTTTTCTTAACACTTGCCAAAGTCAACATGCTCATGAGTTTGACCCTGCTGCTCGTGGAAAAATTTTATGCCTAAAAATTTGCCTCTTTTCTGTTTCCGTGGCATAAAGCGTTGTTTTTGCAATCTAACTGAAAATTACTTTGTTTAACAATAATCTATACAACAAGAGGTGCTTGGCTTTGCCTTTATGAAGAACTTCATATAATAAGAATTACAAATTAGAATGACGATAATGTATCCTTTCTATAAGAATCGATTTAGTGATATGTGTTACCTCGATTGATATCTTGTGTGTTTACAACAGGAGCTAGGAGTTGAAGACAGTTCCACTTTTTCATGTTAAGAATGTGTTTGAAGTGCCTACAGATAAACATAGCGAATATATCTGTGGAAGCTCTGACCATTGTGGAAGAAGAAGTGCTAAATTATAAGAGACGACGCTTTGTTAGCTATCTCGAGTTACAGTGCACTCGGGAACTCAAAGGCCAGCGGGAAGATCGATCCAAGCAAGCGGGGTGGGCAAGTGATCACGAAGTGGCGGACACCTAGGACTGTGACGGAGTTGCCAGAAGCTTCATGGGGGCTTGCCAATATTACGCAAGTTCATTCAACATTTTTACACTTATCGCACCTTTGCATAGCCTTACGAATGCAAAGGTTCAGAGTTTGAGTGGAGAAGACGCTCGATGAGGAGGCTTTTCATGCTGAAGAGGACAGATCTCGGAGACAGCAAGTCGGTTAACGTTTCCGAATCTACAGCGAACCTTTAAGGGAGAGACCGACGCATCTAGTTATGCTATCGGGGCGCGGGTGTTGATTACAGGATGGAAAACCGGTCATGGAATACCATTCTGAATATTTACAGGTGCTATTCAGAATACCCAACCTGACGACAAGCGAGTTCTGATGCATGTAATCAGGCGGTTAGAGCATTGAAGGGGTGTACTTATTGGGTATACTGTGCATTCAGACCACAAAAACCGATTGGAAGTTCTTAATATGCCCAGGACGAAGCCTACAGTAGGCTGCGGCACATTGAAGTCGGATGTCTTCTCTGGATAGCTCTTCAAATATTGATTAGCGTACGAAAGGTGGACGAACAAGTTGACCGATATTGCTATTGCTCGTCCGCCCGGTAAGGTTTTATTGGTGGCGATGCGTATTTCAGCCCTTGGCTCTTTTGGAGTGATTGTACAGATGGTTACACATCTAGCCGAGATTTCAGTAGTCGTGCTGAGCAGTGGACGACATGTTGGTCGAAAGGGGGGAGTATGAGCTTTAGAGCAGGGATGATTTTGGTGTATCGTGGGACATCATTATGCATCTTTCCCGGAGAATGGTGATAGGGTGGCTGCAGTGGATGCGAGAAGCACGATACCTCACGGGTCCAAGGTATATTTTTAGCGATTTCAGAAGCACCGCCTGTGCTTAACTACAATGCGACATAGTGTTTTGACAAAGATGCTACCCGGATAATGTTACCTAAAAATTGTATGTGCGAGGCGAATAAGCTATGTTTGCCAATTTTGAAAACCTGTCTAATACTTGCAAGTGGTATTTGTTAATAACTAACCATTATCTAGCAGTACGTTCTCAAGACCTGGTCGGGCGAGAGGTTTCTATGGATTTCGGTTAGGAGGTTACCAACGACCAAGTGAGGACATGCAACCTATTTATTTTGTGTGTAGTGGGACATCAGTTCTTGGCGAAGATGGTGATGCTTGCATTCCATGCAAGAAGACCGTGATGGAGTGTTAGAGAATGCAGCGACCAGTTGGTTTTAAATTCTAATAGAGTCATGAAAACTCTGTGGAAGCACTATTGGTTTTTAAAGAATATACGCGTGATTACTTTGTGAGTTTAGATTATTACGAGTATGAATCAATGATAAGCCATTTTTTTGTTGGTGAAGCACCATTTTGGTTCATGGCGAAATGTCTTAGTGGTGAGATTCTGATGCACTGGGACGCCAGACCGAAGAAGAGCACGGACTTCATCCAAAACCAGGCCCGGGGCAACATGAGAGGTAAAGTTTTAAACTGGACTATGGTTGTATTATATTACACGGGGGTATAATTCCAGCGGTATTCCTCCTAATGCACTTAGGATGTCAGGAGATTACCATATATTCATACAGTTTGTTTTTAATCAGCCGATTCTGTGATCTTTGAAAAATCACCGTTGAGCACTTGTTATGGATTCTTACCGCTGAGAGTCCGTGATTGACCATATTTGTGCTTTTGCTAGATCGAGGCGAGAATCAACCGAACGGAACTTTCTCATGGTAAGGAGTATGGAATGAAAGTCAAGTCAACTCAATGATTTACTGAGAAGAGTTGCTGCATATTTCGCTATGCCTCGGTTGAGAGTCTCAAATTAAAGGAAAGTGTAGACAAAGCAAGGTTTAGCAGGCGAAGCAAGTGCATATATGAAATGATCGTGGCCATCCCAGAAAAGTTCCTTATAATTTTTTGGCATAGGCGATAATTGGTCGTTCGGCTGAAGTTGGAGTAAGGAGAGCGCTAAAGATGGAGAATGAAAGAAGTGTAAAAATCGATACAGTTAACCGAAGTTGTTAAGTCTGCTCCACAACAAGGGGGTAAGAATTATTACCAAAAATTAAAAATTAATTTTAAAGTGGAGATTCATGTTTATGATAAGAGTGTCAACGTGGAGAAGCTCGATGATTGGATCGAGCATATGGATATGTACTACACTCTCTATGGATATTCATCCAATGAGAAGATTGTGTTCGCGACGTTGAAGCTTTCGGGGCACGCGTTGACATGGTGAAATCCTATTGCAAATAGGAGAAGAATGCGGTGTCGTGGAATAAGTTTAAGGAGCTACTGAGAAAGTAATTTTATCCCGTAGGGTTCCTTGAAGAACGTTGGTACAAGTGATATGGCTTGCGCTAAAAGTACAATTAGATTGTTCAAGAGTATACAACGGAGTTCCAGCAGCAGCCGATGGTTCTAAACATCACAACGGATGAATACTCCATCTTCATAAAGTACATGGAGGGTCTGAATGAATACATCCAAAAGGAGATAAAGCTGTTCACGATCAAGATAAATGCAGAGGCGAGCGTGAAGGCAATTGCCATTGAGGGTAAACAGAAGAAGGGCAACGAGACAAAGGGTGATTCCAAATAGTAGGGAGGCAAGGCTAGTGGCTCTCAACATAAGGAAGAGAAGAAGAAGGATGATTCAGAGAAGACAGGATTGACATACAATCACTGCAAGTAGACAGGCCA
>NC_033799.1:32334501-32336143 GCF_001876935.1 Asparagus officinalis | reverse complement strand
TATGAGCACAGGATCAGAATGGAGAGAACCATGCCTGACACGCCTCAGTAAAATGATGTAGCTGAGCGGATGAACCGAACGTTGACAGAGAGAGCCAGAAGTATTCGGATACAGTCAGGCCTACCGAAGCAGTTCTGGACAGAAACGGCAAACACAGTAGCTTACTTGATCAACCGAGGTCCATCAGTTCCATTGGAGCACAGAATACCAGCAGAGATATGGTGCGATAAGGAGGTAACCCTCTCACATCTCAAAGTTTTCGGTTGTGTAGCTTACGTGCATGTTAGTGATCAAGGAAGGAATGAGCCTGATCCCAAGTCTAAGAAATACACATTCATCGGGTATGGCGAAGATGAGTTCGGTTACCGTATTTGGAACAACGAAAATAAAAAGGTGATCAAGAGCAAAGATGTGATATTCAACGAGAATGTGATGTACAAGGACATGCACAAGACAGATGATTCAGAGAACGAGTCAACATTTGTAGATGCAGATGATGTCCTAGATAACCTCTAGGAAGAACCTAATGTAGAAGGTCCTCAGCCAGAAGAGTATGTTGGACAGAACAAAGATGAGTTCGGTTACCGTATTTGGAACAACGAAAATAAAAAGGTGATCAAGAGCAAAGATGTGATATTCAACGAGAATGTGATGTACAAGGACATGCACAAGACAGATGATTCAGAGAACGAGTCAACATTTGTAGATGCAGATGATGTCCTAGATAACCTCTAGGAAGAACCTAATGTAGAAGGTCCTCAGCCAGAAGAGTATGTTGGACAGAACAATACGTAGAAGCCCGAAGCACCAGCTCCGATATTACGGAGAACTACTCGTCCTCCTGTGTCTAATAGCAGATACATGAATTATATGTTGCTGACAGATGGAGGAGAGCCTGAAAGCTATGATGATGCTTATCAGAGTGGAGATGTGAGCAAGTGGGAGTTTGCTATGAAATAAAAGATGAAATCTCTGATCTCCAACCAGACATGAGAACTAGCTGAGTTGCCCATGAGGAAGAAGGCACATCACAACAAATAGGTGTATCGAGTGAAAAAGGAACATGATGGTTCCATAAGATACAGAGCTCGACAAGGTCAAAAGATTTCAACAGAAGATCCAAGGAAGAAAGAATCCAGTAGATACGTTGACAAAGACAGTGTCCCAACAGAAACTGGAGTTGTGCGTAATTTCAATTGGCCTTCATGCATAGGTGATGAGGGTGGAGCCACACAGGAGAAGGCGCTTGTTGGGATAGCCTGCTGACGACGGTATGGTCTCCAAATGGGAGATTGTTAGTGTCGGTGTAGACCTACGTTACTCGGACACGACGGTTTGACCGTCGTACCGGTGTCGATACGATCCGACATCGATTCGGGTACGAAATACGGGTCAGATACGGTGGTTGACACTCGGATACGACGAGGTGTGTGAATCGAAAAACCAAAAAAAATAGAGAAAGAAAAGATGAAAGAAGGGGACCGACGACATACTTGCGGTTCTTGAGGAAGAAGGGCCCGATCTTCAGGGCCATGGAGCTCGCAGCCCCCACCTCACCGCCGGTGACCCTGACGTACACGTCCACGACTTGGGAGGGATCAAACTTTGGCGGCATCTCTTCGCTTGCTTGCTTCAGCTGCTG
>NC_033799.1:32330172-32333029 GCF_001876935.1 Asparagus officinalis | reverse complement strand
CCCCCCTACCCCCCACCCCCACCCAAAAAAAAAAATCAAATCAGATACCACATGCTTTCATTTCTCTTTCCTCTTTGCAGTTCAGACATGTTATTGTAATTGAGAAAACCAGTTTGGATTCAAGTATCTGGTCTCTCTGAAAAATGCTTTATTTCACTTTACACAATTTTTCTGTGGAGATATGAAGCAGTAGTTGCTAACAAGACTTATAGAAGACATTGATGTGAACTAATTTAGTCCCTTTTTCTGTCATTTCATATTGTTCTCTTGTCTAATATAGCATGGTCTTCTCAGGGCAATCATACTTGCAATCTTCAAGATTTGAGATCTAAATCAGAGCACCAGCTCTCAAGCTTCCTTCATGGGCATTTTTCATCATCTCTGAATTTAGGGTATCACCCTCTCCAGCTTCAGTTAAGATCAAAGAAGAGCCTACACAACTATCTCAAACTTTTTGCAAAGTTACAGGAAAATGATGATCCCAAGAGCAACGATTGGAAACCTTGTAAGGAAACACTCCATGCTGCCACTCATGAATTCGAAAGCAATCCTAGTTCTCAGAAATCATCTAGTAGCCCAAGCACACTTAACTCTCAATTAGATGAAGACTCAAAGTGTCAGTCTATTGCTAAGGAGGATCTTTGTCAATATCCATTCGATTATGAACTATACCTTGACAAGTTAAAGGCTGTACTTTTGCATGTGTTGGCTGCAGGGCAATGGAATGCTCCACGTCTCAAGATGTGTGACAGGTAAATTGCTAGCAAGTAATACTTTACATTATTTGCTTCCCATTTGAAATTATGTACCTATTATTTTCTTTTTGGCAGAAAATATTTGGTTAGTTCGACAAATTTGATCCATTATTTGGCACTACGTTCCCTCGATGTCCAACAACTGACTGATGGGCTTTCCTCCATCGGCCTTATGAATCTAGACGGTGTTAATTCACATGTTCTCGCCAGTATCAATTCTTGCATTAGTCTGCTGGTAAAACAAGCGCCTAAATATTGTAGTGCAGAATTAAATGTATTGGATGCTTCTTTCGGAGTCACTTGTGAGGAAAATCAGAAGGTAATGGAAACAGGTCTGATGAGGAAAAGGGCATCAATGCATGCAACTGAACTACTTGGAACAGTTTGCAATAAGAAAGAAGTACATATAATGGTAACAGTTGGGAAAGAGGCAATCGCCAAGCAACAGCTTCTTCCTGATCTTCTAAAGGCCGGAGCTGATATAATACGGATTAATTCTGCACATGATGACTCTAGTGTTTGGAGTGAAATCATCAGGCAAGCAAAGCACAGCTCCCAGATGCTGGAAAAGCCATGTCGAATTCTGATGGATTTGGCTGGGCCAAAGCTGAGGACAGGGTTTTTGAATAAGGGGCCGAGTGTGATGAAAATATCCCCAAAAAAGGATGTGAGTGGAAATGTGATTGTTCCCGCTCAGGTCTGGTTATCTTACTCAGGATGTGATCCTCCTTCCCACATATCACCAGAAGCCGTCCTGTATGTAGAAAGTGAGCGATTTCTTCACAAACTTGAGGTGGGTAGCATTATAAGATTTGTCGATGCTAGAGGGAAAAATAGATCTTTAAAGGTTTGCAAAAAGCATTCTGTTTTTGCTGGTTATGGCTATACGGTTGAGGTTTCAAGGACTGCTTATATTGCATCTGGCACCAGATTGCGGATTGAGAGAAAGAAGGGTAAGGATTCAGTTGGACGCATTGTGAATGTTCCTTCTACAGAGCAGTTTATTAGACTGAGAGTAGGAGATTTACTAACTATTTACAGAGATTCCTGTTCATCCATCAGTAATATAGGCAGCAGTTCATCTCTTGCTCTTAAAATCACATGCGACTCTGGGCGCCTTTTTGATTCTGTTAAACCTGGCGAGCCAATTGC
Source organism: Asparagus officinalis (assembly GCF_001876935.1). NCBI lineage: Eukaryota > Viridiplantae > Streptophyta > Magnoliopsida > Asparagales > Asparagaceae > Asparagus > Asparagus officinalis. The sequence goes on along the minus strand of NC_033799.1, from coordinate 32,331,122 downwards.
ATTTGACGATGGGAAAATCTGGGGAGTTATTCGAGGGGTTAACAGTAGTGAGATTGTTGTGTCAATCACTCATGCAAGACCTAATGGCTCCAAACTAGGTTCTGGTAAATCAATAAACATACCTGAGAGCTCAATGCAGTTCGAAGGTCTCACATCTAAAGATCTTCAGGATCTTGAGTTTGTTGCTAGTAATGCTGATATGGTTGGAATTTCATTCATTAGAAATACATCTGATATCGATATTGTTATGCAAGAGCTTGCCAGAAAGAAGCTACACAATCTGGGAGTTGTATTGAAAATAGAAACCCGTGATGCATTTGAGAAGCTGCCACTTCTACTTCTCCAAGCGATGCGGTTCCCTAATCCTTTGGGTGTAATGATCGCTAGGGGAGATCTTGCAGTGGAGTGCGGATGGGATCAGATGGCTAGTATACAAGAAGAGATCTTATCGATTTGTGCTGCTGCACATATACCTGTAATCTGGGCAACCCAAGTCATGGAATCTCTCGTTGGGCACCAGTGCATGGATCTCTCGTAATCTGGCATTCCTGCTGGATAGAGCCGAGATCACTGATGTCGCTACTGGAATGAGGTAAATGCAATATTTTGTACGTTACACGCACTATATTAAGAGTTTTTTTTAGGTTACGTACACCTGTTTTGCTTTCGTAAATTGGTTAAGGATATTAGCTTCAATTTTCAGAGCACTATACAAAACAGCAGATTTGACGAACACTTAGCCCATGAATTCACTTCACGACTGGAGAAAACCATAACTTAATATGAAATTTTCATTATTTAACCGCAAGTCTACTGTGCAGGTCAAATTGCATTATGCTGAACAAGGGTAAATACATTGTAGAAGCAGTTTCAAGCTTGGATTCTATCATAAGCAATTGTTCCACAAAGGAGAACGTGAAGAATTTAGTAAAGCCACTTCTTCCCTCCAG
>NC_033799.1:32320872-32329172 GCF_001876935.1 Asparagus officinalis | reverse complement strand
GCAAACTGGTTGCCTCTGGAGGTCGCTACTACTAACTCAGATCCATCATAGGCTCGCAAACTAACTGTCTTTACAAAACAGTCGATACTCACATAGTAGGAAGACAACCAATCCATACCAAGGATGACATCAAACCCGGACATATGCAACATGATCAAGTCTATCACGAACTCGGACTCGTCCAAGCTAACAATACATCTCCTACAAACACTCTCTAAAAGAGACATCTCTCCTAAAGGAGTAGATACCGATAGAGGAAAATCTAATGGTTGCGCTACAAGCTGAAGTCTAACCGCAAAATTATAGGAGATAAAAGAGTGTGAAGCACCAGAATCAAAAAGAATACGTGCTGGAAAGAAATTCACAAGGAATGTACCTTCCACCATAGCCCCGCTCGTGACATGATCGCGAGGAACAACCGCATACACTCTACCCGTCTGCTATGCTGCATTGCCTGGAACGTATGGGACTATCTATCCCTACTGGGTCTCCTGAATCGCTCGAACCTCTCCCTCAATCCTCGGGACTACTAGAGGTGCCTTTATCCTCAACAGCTGACCCTGACCGCGACCCTGAATGCGGTTCTGATGCTGCTGTTGCTGCTGATTCTTGCCCTACTAGCCTGTTGTGGGTGCGCTGTGGCACTCTGCTGCTTTATGTCCGAGCTTGTTGTAGTTGAAACAAACTTCACGAAATCGGTGATGCTGCTATGCCCTCTGATCCTGCTGATGACCCTACTTATGGGGGGCCCTGCTACTGTGGACCCTTACACTGCTGCTGGGGTCCTCCTGAGCCTGGAAAAGGTCTCTTACCTTTACATTTATCCCCAAACTTCCCTGACTTAGCATTTCCATCTTTGCCCTTCATGAATATAGTTGTGTCTGTCTCCTGAGCTATGACAGCATCTGCTACCTCCCGCACTGAAGGAACCTCCGAGATACTAGGTATCAGCGTAAACCTGGGCGAAGTCCCATCATGAACATTTGAGCCTGCCTCTCCTTGGTATGCCACATGCCAGTGAATCTAAGAAGTAACATGAACTTTCTCTCAAAATCCGTCACCGACATATCCCCCTGCTCCAATCGAGCTAGCTCTAACTCATTCCCAGCTTTTGCTACAGCCGAAACATACTACTCATCAAAAAAGTACACAAATGTCTCCCACGAGGCTATCAACCTCTACTCGGGAGTAAAACGAAGCCGATATCATCCTCCTGTGTTGCCCTTGCCATGCAAGTTCTCCACAGCGTCAAATCGTGAGGAGAAGACATCGTTCCAGTGAATCAAGACGTTCGGATCGTCAACGAGAAGCAAACTCGACGCGAGCATTCGAGGGAGGCATCTCATCGCCACCGTGAAGAACCCAGAATTAAACAAAGGGGAGAATCAAATTCATTCTCCTCTCTTTTGTAATCGGAATCCAAATTGTAATCGATTTTGAGAGGAATACAAGTCAATTTTTCTTTCATTGTCTTTTTACTTTAAATTTCCAACAAACAGATCCTAAGGATTTTGGAACTAGAGCTCTGATACCAGCTGTGACACCCCAGGGTTCACACAAGGCTGCAGTCCAAGGTGAAACCCAGATTATCAAACCTACCAAGCATCAAACACCATGCTATGACATGTTTCACCATCACAGTCACTATCTCTCTAGTGGAGTCAACAAATATGTGAAGGTTCTAAACAGGCAGATAATGGAAGTAGAGCAAAACTAGATATACACAGAAGAAGCATGAAAATAATCATCAGTGAGCCAAACAAAATAAGATAGAAATATCTCTGAGTCTAAACTAAACCTCAAGTACAAAGAATCAAATAAAGTATCACTATGGCTCGCAGCCTCTACAAAATAAAATACAAGTCTAAAGTCTGAACATAAACAACTAACTGTAGAGTTCTAAAATAACTACTAAACAATAATAACAAGATGGAATCTATAAAAAAATCTCATCAACCTGCGATTCTCCGTGCACCGGACTCGCTGCCTGAAAGAGGGGAAAACAACGAGCGTCAAAGCGCTATAGCGAGATCATCTCCACCTCTCCCCAGGGGAAGGGGTAGGAGTATATAGAAAATAGAGTTAATACATATATATATGAAATCATTCATAAAATTCTAACTGGAAATTAATATTTAGGAAATCACAACACGAGAGTTAGTATGTCGAGCGAAATAATCTAAACAAGGAAACCCTCATGTATATACCATGTCTCAAATTGTGACTCCCTAAATACCAACTTCGAATCCTATGAATGAAAATAGTAAACCAAAAAGGAAACACTCCAAACCTTAAACAAATGTCCATCTCAATTTATACTCGAGAAAGACAACTCTAACATAAGAGGGATCTCATCCAAAACAAAAATCAACTATGAGCCATATCATGTGAGCCACGATCACAAAGAAAATACCTTACTCACGGGAATCCAATATGAAATCAAAATACGACAAATAAAACTTACATGTGTGCATCTCCATATGCAATAGCGATACTTTTGTAATATTCTTACTCAACCGCTCTGCGGCAATAGGTTTTATCTTCCTATCCCATAATACAATAAAATGATGATACTTTTCTGATACTCTTACCCAGTCGCCCTGCGGAAATAGGTTTTATCTCTCTATTTTGAAATACAATGAAATGATAATACTTTTGTATTACTCATACTCAATCATCCTGTGAAAATAGGTTTTATCTCCCTATTCCGGAATACAATGCAATATGCTATGCTCTTCATGTTCATCAACTTAAATTAGGACAAAAATATGTTAATATATTCTAACCATTCGTGCAGTATCTTAGTGTGTGTGTCCATATCTAGGGTTTACTGACATCTCAGGTGTTAAACAACTCATAAACATTGTATCATAACAGTATAAGGTCAAGAGACTTGCTCGAAAACTCAACTAGTCGAAACAAACATACACAGGGCCACTTACAAGTTGGCGGTCGACTGCGATTATGCGGTAGTCGACCGCGACTGATTCCTGGGCTTACCCGGGTCTCGGTCCTGCACGCGATCGACCGCCGCTAGAGGGCGATCGACCGTGGGCTGATTTTTCGGATTCTTAATCTGGTTTTGTATGTGTTCATGTCGTGTTTAGATGATTCAAACATGATTAAAACAGATATACTATGGGATATATGCAATGATATATAATCACAAGGGTAACCAATCTAAACTAGATAGTGGGCAAAGTAATCAACAAGCAATATACAAAGGCGATATAAGATATGAACATAAAAATAAGTGCGTCAATGCAATCACAAACAAACGATATGATTACGAAGTTCGATCCCCATGACCTACGTCTCCGCTCCTCACCTCGAGGAGATCTTCACTATCACAACCGGGTTTTCTATGTTTATCCGAATAACATTTACACCTCACAATACGGTTTTCTAGTTTACCAAAAACTCTACAACTTACACACTCTTACAATCCCACTCTACACCCTCTCAAATGTTGAACTAGACGTGTCTCCCTCAAGTGCTCGGTTACAACCTCTCCCTAGGTTCGTCAACCGACGTCACTCCTCTTGGAATGATCCCCGACTCTTGCTACACACTTCTCTCGGTGTATAAGTGTATTACAAAGTGATCCTCATAATAAGCACAATTATAATAAATGATTGTTCTCTAATATGGATGAGAACACTCGGTCGACCGGTGCGGTCGACCGATGGAGCTTTCGGTCGACCGGACCGGTCGACCGACAGACTCTCTGTCGCCCAGTGAGAATATGAACTCAGGTTCGGTCGACCGGTACGGTCGACCGAAAACAGATATGACAGAAACTGAAACCTGTTTTGCTGGTTTTAAAATGCTGTTTAAAAATATCAAATAAATTCCAAAAAATGTAAAACTTTGGGGAATGATTGTAGACATGATAATAAACATGCTACAACGACTGGTTTTGAAAAAGGACTTCCCAAATGAAAAATATCATCATTTTGCAAAATAGTCCAAAACACGAAAATGTAAACATGTGAATTTTGACATTTTGGCTAAACCAACTTTTGAAACTTTACAAAATGATTTTATAGACTTGAAGAAAGATGTAAACTATTGTTATGAAGTCTATAAACAATGAATGTAGTATTTTATCAAAATACACATATAATGCACTAAAACATGATTTCATTTAACTAACTAAAATTGATATTGATGAAATCATATATATGCATATAAGTATGAAACTAAAATATGTTTTCTAATTACATTTAATTGTTTCATAGTAAAACTTGAAAACTATCAAACCAAAACATATATGTATATATATAACTATATATATACATGGAAACCAATAAATGTGTGTGTGTATATTATATTGAGCTTAAGGTATTAACACACATAATATAAACTCCTAAACTAAATTACCCAAACTTGATGAAGGTCTTCAATGAGCTCAACTTGGTATACTTGCGGATGAAGCTTGTAATTGGATCTTTAACTTGAATTGTATAGGCTTCAACCACTATTCCACCAACCTCCATTAGATATGTTCGATGAAGCGCAATTCCATCCATCTTCTAATGTGTTGTTTGCCTAGAATAAATATGAAACACAAACACTAGACAAACAACATTAGAAGTAAATCGTTTGTTAAATATCATCAAAATAAGAAGGCTAACAATCTCCCCCTTTTTGATGATGACAAACAATTTACAAAAATGATATATGCATGAAAGGAAATGAATATATAAATTTTAATTCACATGCATATAAACAAAAAAGAATATACTCATAATATTTCTTCCCCTTTGAACACATCACAAAGGGAAAAACAAAAGAATGAAGAGAGCGAAATCTCCCCCTATCAATATGCATGAGTGAGTATAACACATAGAAAGATATAGGGATTGCTTCCCTTATCAAAATACCTCATGAATGTATGAAATGAATGCTAAGGCATACATATGTGAGAAAGCATAGATTAAAAACATGCTAAACATAAGTACTCACATACAAAAAAGATAATGAGAACACATATAAATATGAAAGAAGTGTCTCATTACACAACTTTAAAAACATAGTGTATAAAAAAAGATTTATGAAAATAAAGAATGAGGAAAACATGAGAACCATAAAAAAAGTTTTCAAGGGAAAACAAATCACTCAAATGAAGTCATAAATCAAGATTTGAGTCCAAAAACAATGCTTGATCAAAGAAGAAAATTTTCTTTGTATAAATTGATCAAACCACATAAAGAATACATTATAAAGCATACTTAAAATTTGAATCATCTATTTGTGCTTATATAATGAATTCAAAAGAACAAATCAAAACAAAATTTTCATCATAGTTCAAAAGTAACCATACAAGAATTATGAACTATGGAGTTTTAGAAAAATAATTTTTAAGAGTATCAAAACAAACATACATTGATTTTCCAAAATCAAGAGAGGCAACTATACCTGGCTCTTGAGCTAGTAACAATCCATGTAAACATTTAGAAGTGCATCCGGCGTAAACTGATTTGGGAATCAAACAACTATAAACCCGGAGGGTTATAGTACAATATAAACCGTCTTTATCACCAAACCAATAATAATGAAAAAAAAGAATTGACCAACTAAAAAAATTATTTTCATAAAAGTTAATATATATTTCAAAACCCCAAGAAAAGAAAAGAAAAACACTAAACCTCTTGGGTTTAAAATCAAATTTTTTGTAGCCGCAAAGTATTCTTGATACCAAAAGGTTTGGGACATGAGCCCCAAAAAAAAAAAAAAAATTCCCAATTCAACCCAAAACCCTAAGGTATATGAACCATTTGAGGCGTATTTAGTGCAGGATCCGATCATACAATAATTATGCAAATGACCCATTCGATTGCAATAAGTACAATGAAAGGATGCATTTGGTTATGTTGACCCATGTGGATTGCACGAGGAACATTTGCAAATAAAGATGTCTTTTAAGATATTTTATAAATGAGAAACATTTTTGAATATGTTTCGGTCTATTAAAAATATTTTGGCATTTAAAAACTTTTGTAAATCACAATAAATACTAGCTAAGTGATCACCCTACAACAAAAATCACAATGATAGCACATTACATGCTTATGACTGAACAATGGGTACATGTGCTGTGTAGATGTGATGAAGAGACTTGATGAGATGGCACAAAGAGCATTGAATTTTTTATATTTTGTGTGGCATCATAGCAAATTTAGCTAAATGAGCCTTACGACCATCAAAATTCGAGCAACTTGTAAACTTTACTAATAACGAGTGTGCAAGTGTGTAGGTGATTTATATAAGTTATCAGCACTAGATTTAACACACTGTGTCCATAAGTTTCTTAGATTATCAATGCATAATTGTTTACGATGTTGAATCAAAACAAGATATGCGGTTTTTCACACCGATTCAACTCATCATTATGGGTCAAGCATTAGAAATAGAATATGATGAACATGATCATTTCTAAAAGAATATTTAAAAACTCTTTCTAATATTCCTACTTTCATTGCAGTCATTATTAGTATGAGTTAAGCTACTAATTAGATGCAAGACATATTATTATTTTTCTAAACTTAATAAGCTCATTATTTTCCCTTTCAAAATAGCACTATCTCCTTTACCAATATCAAGTTGGAAGCTACGACTCATGATCGGATTTTAAACTAATATATCTCTTTAGATCTAAAACAATTATTTTGCAATTTGTATAGATGCATGCATTTAACAATTCTATCATATGCACAAAGCAAGTTCATCATATAGTTTAATTCACTTTCCGAATCAAGAATCGCTTACTGACACAAGAGTTATACCTGCTTGTGGCCGTGTGGCATGGTGCTCCACATAACATTGAAGAAGAAATCCTCCAAAAGCTTGTCGATTGCATCCAAGTCCCCTTGATATTGCTTCAATAAATTTCTAAATAATTTGTAAGCACTATCAAGGGCCAACCAATGAAGCAAATTTTGTTAGAAAAGATGAGTCAAAAGCATTAAGCAAAATTCTAACCAAATTGTTCATGCGTGTAATATCTTTATTGATCATGATGCTCCACTTGGATTTCTCCAATGTGGGCCACATTTAAAATTAGCACAATCAATTAACTTCCCACAGTCAATATTTCTATAGATTTCAATTAAATATTTTAAATTTAAGCACCATTAGCCAATAGAAGATATTTCTTATAATTTGGAGCATATTGGATTAGCTAAACAAATATATTTATATTCATGATATATATTAATATATGCATGAAGCAGACAAATGGCAATCATTAACAGGAAAATTTACACAAATAATATAACTTGATCTTTAGCTCAAGGCATTTAGGCCCTTAAAATCAAAGAGCATCAAAACTCTGATACCAATTTTAGATTACTAGAGGGGGTTGATTAGGGTCCTATGCTAATCTAATCCCGATTAAATGTCAATTAGATAGTACACAATGTATCTCTTGCAAGATAGATAATAGCAAAGATATAAGCAAGAATAAGCAATAAGGGAACAAAGGTAAATATCCTAGGCAATGAATACAGGCTATGGGCAATGTATGCAATGATATATCATATCCATACAGGGTGCATACAGCCGGAGCCCGACCGCCCGGTGTCCGGCCCCGGGCCCGCCGACCCGTCGCGCCGGCGCCCGGCCCGGCCGGGCCCCCGGAAACCGGGCAAAAACCCGGTCGGGCCCGGGCCGGTCGCCGTTGCCGAACGCCTGTCCCGGGCCGGCCGGGCCCCGCCGGAACAGTGCCCAAAAATGGGACCACTGGCTTCTTCGAATGACGGCGACCGGGCCCGACGGCCGGCCCATAACGGCTCCACAAGCGTGACCGTTGCCAGGCGGGGCCGGGCAGCCGGCCCGGCCCGGGCCGACCGGCCCGGCTCGGTCCGAACGGCCATCATAGCCTAAACGAAATATATTTATATTCATGATATATATGTGAATATATACAAGCAAGACAAATGCAATCATAACTAGATTAGCACAAATAATATAACTTGGATCTTTAGCTCAAGGCATTTAGCCCTTAAATCAAAGAGCATCAAACTCTGATACCAATTGTTAGATTCTAGAGGGGGGTGATTAGGGTCCTATGCTAATCTAATCCCGATTAAATGTCAATTAAAGATAATACAAATGTATTCTTGCAAGATAGATATACAAAAGATATAAGCAAGAATAAGCAATAAGAACAAAGGTAAATATCCTAGCAATGAGATATACTATGGGATATATGCAATGATATATAATCATAGGGGTGTCCAAAAAGCCCGGAGCCCGGACCCGGCCCGGTGTCCGGCCCGGGCCCGACCCGGTCGTGC
>NC_033799.1:32316864-32319872 GCF_001876935.1 Asparagus officinalis | reverse complement strand
CCCATATCGAGTCAAGAAGGCGGTCTTGGGAATATCAATCTCCCGAACCCACAACTGATGATAACCGGATCGAAGATCTATCTTCGAGAAACAGTGAGCTCCCCGCAACTGGTCGATCAAGTCATTGATCCTCGGTAATGGGTACCTGTTTTGGATAGTGACCTTGTTCAACTCGCGATAATCGACGCATAATCGCATACTCCCATCCTTCTTCTTCACAAAGAGGACCGGTGCTCCCCATGGAGAGTGACTCCGTCGAATGAAACCCTGAGACAACAACTCATCTAGCTGGATCTGTAGCTCCCTCATCTCAGCAAGCGCCATACGGTAAGGAGCTCGGGAAATTGGCGCGGTGTTTGGCTACAACTCTATGCAAAACTCGACCTCTCTCACTGGAGATAATCTTGGTATGTCCTGGAAGACATCCTGGTACTCTGAGACTACTCGCATCTCACTCAAATCTGCTCCCCGATCCCGCAATGTCACCTCCTCAATGTATGCCAGATATGTCTCTGCAAACTGGTTGCCTCTGGAGGTCGCTACTACTAACTCAGATCCATCATAGGCTCGCAAACTAACTGTCTTTACAAAACAGTCGATACTCACATAGTAGGAAGACAACCAATCCATACCAAGGATGACATCAAACCCGGACATATGCAACATGATCAAGTCTATCACGAACTCGGACTCGTCCAAGCTAACAATACATCTCCTACAAACACTCTCTAAAAGAGACATCTCTCCTAAAGGAGTAGATACCGATAGAGGAAAATCTAATGGTTGCGCTACAAGCTGAAGTCTAACCGCAAAATTATAGGAGATAAAAGAGTGTGAAGCACCAGAATCAAAAAGAATACGTGCTGGAAAGAAATTCACAAGGAATGTACCTTCCACCATAGCCCCGCTCGTGACATGATCGCGAGGAACAACCGCATACACTCTACCCGTCTGCTATGCTGCATTGCCTGGAACGTATGGGACTATCTATCCCTACTGGGTCTCCTGAATCGCTCGAACCTCTCCCTCAATCCTCGGGACTACTAGAGGTGCCTTTATCCTCAACAGCTGACCCTGACCGCGACCCTGAATGCGGTTCTGATGCTGCTGTTGCTGCTGATTCTTGCCCTACTAGCCTGTTGTGGGTGCGCTGTGGCACTCTGCTGCTTTATGTCCGAGCTTGTTGTAGTTGAAACAAACTTCACGAAATCGGTGATGCTGCTATGCCCTCTGATCCTGCTGATGACCCTACTTATGGGGGGCCCTGCTACTGTGGACCCTTACACTGCTGCTGGGGTCCTCCTGAGCCTGGAAAAGGTCTCTTACCTTTACATTTATCCCCAAACTTCCCTGACTTAGCATTTCCATCTTTGCCCTTCATGAATATAGTTGTGTCTGTCTCCTGAGCTATGACAGCATCTGCTACCTCCCGCACTGAAGGAACCTCCGAGATACTAGGTATCAGCGTAAACCTGGGCGAAGTCCCATCATGAACATTTGAGCCTGCCTCTCCTTGGTATGCCACATGCCAGTGAATCTAAGAAGTAACATGAACTTTCTCTCAAAATCCGTCACCGACATATCCCCCTGCTCCAATCGAGCTAGCTCTAACTCATTCCCAGCTTTTGCTACAGCCGAAACATACTACTCATCAAAAAAGTACACAAATGTCTCCCACGAGGCTATCAACCTCTACTCGGGAGTAAAACGAAGCCGATATCATCCTCCTGTGTTGCCCTTGAGACTGAAAGCTACTAACCTTTGCTTCTGCACAGTATTCATATTAAGCATGTCCAGAATGTTGCTTACATCTTCCTTCTATTTGTGTGCCGCCAAGGAGACCATCGAATCATGAAACTCTGGAGCCTTCAACTTCTGGTACCTCTCCACCAAACGAAGCCAAGCCTCCTGCTTAGCCACTCCATCATCAACTGAAGGTGGTGGTGTGACTACCAGTGTTCCTTCTGGCATCTCCTCCTGAATGGGAGTTCCCTGTCAAACATAATCTGCTAATTGCTCCTCAATAGCTGCCAGTCGAGCTACTAATGGTGCTATGAGATCCATCAAGTACTGCGGAGCCTGCTGCAGCTCGGGCTCTCTATCGACTTGCTTAGCTCCCTGAGCACGAGTACCTCGACGTCCACGACTTCTTCCTGACATCTATAGTAGAGCTTATTATGTAGTAAATAGGATCTCAAGCAAAAAAAGATATAACATATACCAATAAGTAAATCGTATCACATATTACTCATAGCATGCATTATTATTCAAAAAAATAGTTCATAAAAAAATTGTAATTTTCCGTGTACATATATAATACGTCCTCACTCATACTAGGAATTTCTAGCGGACTGTATATATGATTTCTAGGAAACTCTATCCTAACTCCACAATATGATACACTGATGATCCTAAGGATTTTGGAACTAGAGCTCTGATACCAGCTGTGACACCCCAGGGTTCACACAAGGCTGCAGTCCAAGGTGAAACCCAGATTATCAAACCTACCAAGCATCAAACACCATGCTATGACATGTTTCACCATCACAGTCACTATCTCTCTAGTGGAGTCAACAAATATGTGAAGGTTCTAAACAGGCAGATAATGGAAGTAGAGCAAAACTAGATATACACAGAAGAAGCATGAAAATAATCATCAGTGAGCCAAACAAAATAAGATAGAAATATCTCTGAGTCTAAACTAAACCTCAAGTACAAAGAATCAAATAAAGTATCACTATGGCTCGCAGCCTCTACAAAATAAAATACAAGTCTAAAGTCTGAACATAAACAACTAACTGTAGAGTTCTAAAATAACTACTAAACAATAATAACAAGATGGAATCTATAAAAAAATCTCATCAACCTGCGATTCTCCGTGCACTGGACTCGCTGCCTGAAAGAGGGGAAAACAACGAGCGTCAAAGCGCTATAGCGAGATCATCTCCACCTCTCCCCAGGGGAAGGGGTAGGAGTATATAGAAAATAGAGTTAATACATATATATAT
>NC_033799.1:32313372-32316796 GCF_001876935.1 Asparagus officinalis | reverse complement strand
GAAAATAGGTTTTATCTCCCTATTCCGGAATACAATGCAATATGCTATGCTCTTCATGTTCATCAACTTAAATTAGGACAAAAATATGTTAATATATTCTAACCATTCGTGCAGTATCTTAGTGTGTGTGTCCATATCTAGGGTTTACTGACATCTCAGGTGTTAAACAACTCATAAACATTGTATCATAACAGTATAAGGTCAAGAGACTTGCTCGAAAACTCAACTAGTCGAAACAAACATACACAGGGCCACTTACAAGTTGGCGGTCGACTGCGATTATGCGGTAGTCGACCGCGACTGATTCCTGGGCTTACCCGGGTCTCGGTCCTGCACGCGATCGACCGCCGCTAGAGGGCGATCGACCGTGGGCTGATTTTTCGGATTCTTAATCTGGTTTTGTATGTGTTCATGTCGTGTTTAGATGATTCAAACATGATTAAAACAACATAAAACTTGTACACAAACATGTCTACAGCAGGTAAAAACTTCTGTAAACAAATCCTACACATATAGCATGATTATTTGTATAAAATCCATGTCAAAAACTTTAATTCAAGCACATGAGCTTGAAATAAAACACAAATCATCTTTCATCAGATTTAAACCACTTTTAAATCATTTTCAGATCTTAATTACTTCTGTAAAAATCATTCTCAAACTTTTTAACATGAAAAGACCTAGTCTTTATACATATAATACAAAGAATTGACTTTTATACATAAACTAGTCAATTTGGCTCTATAAAACATGTTAAAAGCTCTTTAAAAATAATTTAAAAACTAGGAGGGGGATTAGCAGAGAATAACTTGTTAGACCCTAGAGGTGGGGGTGATTAGGGTCTTATGTTTATCTAATCCTGATTAAATGCCAATTAAAGATAATACAAATATATTCTCGCAAGATAGATATACAAAAGATATAAGCAAGAATAAGCAATAAGAACAAAGGTAAATATCCTAGCAATAAGATATACTATGGGATATATGCAATGATATATAATCACAAGGGTAACCAATCTAAACTAGATAGTGGGCAAAGTAATCAACAAGCAATATACAAAGGCGATATAAGATATGAACATAAAAATAAGTGCGTCAATGCAATCACAAACAAACGATATGATTACGAAGTTCGATCCCCATGACCTACGTCTCCGCTCCTCACCTCGAGGAGATCTTCACTATCACAACCGGGTTTTCTATGTTTATCCGAATAACATTTACACCTCACAATACGGTTTTCTAGTTTACCAAAAACTCTACAACTTACACACTCTTACAATCCCACTCTACACCCTCTCAAATGTTGAACTAGACGTGTCTCCCTCAAGTGCTCGGTTACAACCTCTCCCTAGGTTCGTCAACCGACGTCACTCCTCTTGGAATGATCCCCGACTCTTGCTACACACTTCTCTCGGTGTATAAGTGTATTACAAAGTGATCCTCATAATAAGCACAATTATAATAAATGATTGTTCTCTAAGATGGATGAGAACACAATAAAAGCTCATACTCAATTGTTACAACTCTCACCAACCCAAATATACTATGTATGAAAATACAATAAGTTCAATGTGGGTGTGTGTAACAATGAGTATAAATTGAACTTAACTCAAGAAGAACTAGCAATAAGATTGATATGAACTACAATAGTAAAAATGCTAGGAAATAGAGTTAAGGAAACTTCTCTATGAACACAAAGAGAGGATGATGAAATATTGAAGATGAACTCTTCAACAGCTGATGTAAACTCCTCTTTGTAAAACCCCAATCATAAAACAAACTAACCAAGCTTAAACCCTTATTAAACTTTTATTTTAAAACTTCTTGGTTGGTTTGAGAACTAAGATCAATGGGGTATTTATAGCCTCCCAAAATCTCAGCCAAAACCCCAAAGGAAAAGACCAAAAAACCCAAGAATCAAAAATCTGATTCTGTACCAAAACTAGTCGTTAGAGTGAACAGTGGTTAATCGTGAAAATCTCACGGTCGACCGCGAACCACTTTCGAAGCTGAGAATTTTCCAGAGACTTTGGCGGTCGACCATGGCGGTCGACCGTTGGAAAATTCAGGCTAACGATCGACCGTGGCGGTCAACCGTAAGAAAATTCGGGCTGACGGTCGACCGTGGCGGTCGACCGTGAAAGTTTTTGGTTGACTCCACAGGTAAAAACTCAGGTGCGGTCGACCGTGGCGGTCGACGGTGAACTGATATATGAATATACAGGTATTAAAAGCAGTTTGATGATTTTGAAACCCTGTTTAAAAATATCAAATAAATTTAGAAAAATATAAAACTTTGGGAAATGATTGTAGACATGATAATAAACATGAAAATATCATTATTTTTCAACTCTCACCACACACTCCTCTCGGTGTATAAGTGTATTACAAAGTGATCCTCATAATAAGCACAATTATAATAAATGACCACCCTCTAATATGGATGAGAACACAATAAAAGCTCACACTCAATTGTTACAACTCTCACCAACCCAAATATACTATGTATGAAAATACAATAAGTTCAATGTGGGTGTGTGTAACAATGAGTATAAATTGAACTTAACTCAAGAAGAACTAGCAATAAGATTGATATGAACTACAATAGTAAAAATGCTAGGAAATAGAGTTAAGGAAACTTCTCTATGAACACAAAGAGAGGATGATGAAATATTGAAGATGAACTCTTCAACAGCTGATGTAAACTCCTCTTTGTAAAACCCCAATCATAAAACAAACTAACCAAGCTTAAACCCTTATTAAACTTTTATTTTAAAACTTCTTGGTTGGTTTGAGAACTAAGATCAATGGGGTATTTATAGCCTCCCAAAATCTCAGCCAAAACCCCAAAGGAAAAGACCAAAAAACCCAAGAATCAAAAATCTGATTCTGTACCAAAACTAGTCGTTAGAGTGAACAGTGGTTAATCGTGAAAATCTCACGGTCGACCGCGAACCACTTTCGAAGCTGAGAATTTTCCAGAGACTTTGGCGGTCGACCATGGCGGTCGACCGTTGGAAAATTCAGGCTAACGATCGACCGTGGCGGTCAACCGTAAGAAAATTCGGGCTGACGGTCGACCGTGGCGGTCGACCGTGAAAGTTTTTGGTTGACTCCACAGGTAAAAACTCAGGTGCGGTCGACCGTGGCGGTCGACGGTGAACTGATATATGAATATACAGGTATTAAAAGCAGTTTGATGATTTTGAAACCCTGTTTAAAAATATCAAATAAATTTAGAAAAATATAAAACTTTGGGAAATGATTGTAGACATGATAATAAACATGAAAATATCATTATTTTTCAAAATAGTCCAAAACATAAAAATGTAAACACATGAGTTTTGACATTTTAGTTTAATCATATTTTGAAACATTACAAAATGATTTTATAGACTTGAAAAAAGATGTAAGCTATT
>NC_033799.1:32312189-32313009 GCF_001876935.1 Asparagus officinalis | reverse complement strand
ATATGAAATGAAGATCATGGCAAACATATGTGAGCAAGCATAGATGGAAAATATACTAAACACAACTCACATGCATAAAGACAAAGAGAACATATATAAATATATCAAAGTGAACATAGTGTCTCATTTCTCAAGCATAAAAACCATGTATGAAAGAATTTATGAAAGCAAAAGAATGAGGAATCATGAGAACCATGAAAGAAGTTTTCAAAAGAAAACAAATCACTCAAATGAAATCATAAATCAAAATTTGAGTCCAAAAACAAAGTTTGATCAAAGAAGAAAATTTTCTTTGTATAACTTGATCAAACCACATAAAGAATACATTATAAAGCATACTTAAAATTTGAATCATCTATTTGTGCTTATATAATGAATTCAAAAGAACAAATCAAAACAAAATTTTCATAGTTCAAAAGTAACATACAAGAATTATGAACTATGGATTTTAAAAAAATAATTTTTAAGAGTATAAAACCAAACCATCATTGATTTTCAAAAATCAAGAGAGGCAACTATACCTGGCTCTTGAGCTAGTAACAATCCATGTAAACATTTAAGCATCCGGTAAACATGATTTGGGAATAAACAACTAATAAACCCGGAGGGTTATATAAATACAAACCTCTTATCAAAACAAAACCAATAATAATGAAAAAAAAAGAATTTGACCAATAAAAAAAATTATTTTCATAAAAGTTTAAAATATATATTTCAAAACCAAGAAAAAGAAAAAGAAAAACACTAAAACTCTTGGTTTAAAATCAAATTTGTTTTGGTACCCAAGTATTCTTGATACCAAAAGGTTTAGGGACATGAC
>NC_033799.1:32302891-32311189 GCF_001876935.1 Asparagus officinalis | reverse complement strand
TTTTATTTAGCGTGTTTTTGACATAAAAATAATAATATGATAGTTACTTTTTGGTTTTAGAAGATAAAAATGTTTTTTTTAAGTAGAAATAGGGCAAGAAGTCCTATTTAGAATAGATAAGTATATTAGAATGTTGACATTAAACACAAAGATACTACTTTGTTCTATGAGTTCTAACAACTAGAAGAGAGGTCTAAACTTGGACAGATAATATACGAGAATGTGAACATGGAGAGGACCATATGCTTGTTTGAGGAGCATCATGTTCGTAAGTGATTATAGAAGAGAGTATTAGCAAACTCCAACATGCAGTAGGAAAAATGATTTCTCCTATTCTTTAATAATGATCATTAGACATTGATATCCTTTTTGATTCTACTAAGTCTTGGAAGATGTCAGGCAAAGAACAATATGCAATTCTCTGACAGGGAAAAAACAAAAAAGGTAGAAAACTCCAAATGGAGTTCTTTGGCTATATCCCCTTTAATGATAGAGGATAAAAATGCTAACATTACAAATTGGCTTGTAGCAAATAAAGTAAAGAGAGTCACAATCGGTCAGCCTGTGCATTTAAGCCCAGTCAATAAAAGAATGCATTCTATGTGAATCAGAATTTGTATGCAAATGTAGTTCTCACTATTAATCATTATCAAACTCTAAGCTAATAGATAATCATGTATAGTCTAGAATATAAATTTAGATATAATTTCCACTAAAGTTTTGTTGGCTTATGTAGACACTTCTTTGCAATTATTTTGTATCAATTGAATGATAAAGGGCTTATGAATATGTAACTAAGTTGACTGATTTGTTTTCTCTATAAAGGTTTATGATTTTGGGAACGCTTATTGGAGCTATTTGGAGCTTAGCCATGTTCTGCTTTTACGTGGTTCTGATGATAAAAAACGCATAATTACATCGTGTCTACCTGGTCTCTCTTGTTATGGTTCATGCAAAAAAGACTACATCAGGTTTTAGTTTAAGTAGAGTCAAGACAATACAAAGACATATAACAGAAAAATTAGTTTATACTACCGTGAGATTCGGTGCCTGAGAACAAATATGAAGGAAATGAATGCGCAGAACCATGCAACCATATCTACTCCAATTGCTAGAAAAAAAACTTACACTCCTTAGGGTACATAACGGAGCACCGTTTGGTGTCTATAACGAAATGGATTATCGGTCCAAGTGATTGCATTACTGATGATAAATGTACAAACACAGCAATCTGTCTCATTACAACAAGTAGTTAGCAATAATAGAGCAAAAGGAGTTTATTATTATTGCTAACTACTTGTCGTAATGGAACGACAGATTGTTGTGTTTGTACATTCATCATCAGCAATGTAATCGCTTGGACCGGTAATTCATTTCATTATAGACACCAAACGGTGCTCCATTATGTATTTTCTAGCAATTGGAGTAGATGTGGCTGTATGGTTCTGCGCATTTATTTTCTTCATATTTGTTTCCAGGCACCGAATCTCACGGTAGTATAAACTAATTTTTTTTATATGTATTTGTATTTGTCTTGGCTCTACTTAAACTAAAACCTGGTGTAGAGTCTTTTTCTTTGGCAAATTGTTGAGCAGGAGGGGTCAGTATGAAAACGATATTATGCTAATAAACTTCAAGGTATCAGACGCTACTTGTAGGAAATCTAAGTGAAATGTATCTACAAGAAATTGTTACTCTTTTTGCTCTATTATTGCTAACTACTTGTCATAATGGAATGACAGATTGTTGCGTTTGTACCTTCATCATCAGCAATGCAATCACTTGGACTGGCAATCCATTTCGTTATAGACAACAAACGGTGCTCCGTTATATACCCTAAGGTGTGCAAGTTTTTTTCTAGCAATTGGAGTAGATATGGCTGCATGATTCTGCGCATTCATTTTTTTCATGTTTGTTCTCAGACATCGAATCTCACGGTAGTATAAACTAATTTTTGTTATATGTTTTTGTTTTGTCTTGACTATACTTAAACTAAAACCTGATGTATAATCTTTTTCTTTTGCAAATTGTTGAGTAGGAGGGGTCAGTATGAAAACAATATTATGCTAATATACTTCAAGGTATCAGACGCTACCTATAGGAAATCAGGTGAAATGTATCTACAAGAAATTATTATAGTATTCTACTAAGTATTTTTACTGTTTTGATCATGGAATCGTAATTCTCAAATAAGAGAAGTTTTCATCGATTTATGAGGTGAAAAGTATCCTCATGAAATTGGTTTTGTATCCCTATTTGTATCCTAGTCAGGAGAGTAAGCATGCATGTGCCTGCTCTGTGTAATTGTGGCACCAAACAAGAGGAGTTATTATCAAATCACAGCCTGAGCTGATCTGAGAAAAGAAATGAATTTACAAAGAATGCCTACTTACTATCACAACATAACTCCACTGCACGATCAATCCTCCCAACCCCGCTAGCATCTTGATCAACATATTATACATATGTTTATCAGGAAGACTTCATAGTAGGTTAAGCGCTTTATTTGTCCCATGGAGTTTACAATGTAGAGCGAGGATCCATCCTATCGTAACTCTACACATCTGCTTCTAAACCTCACTAGTAGGTTAAGCGCTTTATTTGTCCCATGGAGTTTACAATGTAGAGCAAGGATCCATCCTATCGTAACTCTACACATCTGCTTCTAAGCCTCACTCAACTAGTTCGTCGTGCAACTCATATGCATCATTTGCTTTCTTTTCTTTCTCACATAACAGTATGATGATGACACAATTATTTGCAAACACATTTAGGGTCAATCCTCAAGTTATGCATGTATAAAAATTGCATAAGCTTTCAGCATCTGGGGCAAGTCTGTAAACCGTTTGTATCCCCTTCTTTGCATAAATTAGCCAGCAAATCATCAAAAGCTGCCGTCAACTGCACATTCTTGTTGGCACATTTCATTGAATAGCTAAACAACATGCTATCCTTATAGTCCTACGTCCCCTCAAAAAAAGGGAAAAAAAACCCCAATCTTTCTTCGTCACCATCCTCCCCAAATCATAGATCCTACTTCTCCAATGAGAACCTAGTCGATAAATTATCCAAGGCCATGAAGAAATTATCCCAAAATTCCTCCCATTCCCCACAACACACTGCCGCCAAAAAAAAGAAGAAGGGCTCTAAACAGAACACCTCAACCCATTGGAATCCAACACTTCTATTGAAGAACTTCACTAGCACCAGAAATTTCATGGGAGTCCCAACAATGACGTTACTCAATTCAAGCCTTTTCTCGTTTGCTGCAACCCACGGCGATCAAGAGCTTAGTGGCTGCGAATTGCCCCAGAGAAGCCCTCACCACTTCGACGAGGTGACTGTTTTGAATATGAATAATGATCTCACTTGCTTCACGATGTTGGTGATGTTTTACGTTTGGAGATCCCTGTGTCATTAATTAAGGGTTTTTAGATATTAATCCCTTAAATCATAGGTATTATGTTATTAGTCCCTCAAATGTTCATATTTTGATGTTAATCCCTCAAATTGCATTAGTATATTGGTATATATGTAAATCTCTTTGTTAGTTTTACCATTTAAAACCCTCAATCCTGGTTAGGTTAAGACTAACTATAGGTGGTTGATTACCATAATAGTCCCACCCATTTATCTCTTACTCCTAGCATCAGAAACCACAAATCCATCCCTTTATCTCTCTTTCCGTCCTTCCCCCTCCCCTTCTTCCTAGCATCAGAAATCACAAACCCAGTGCCAGTCACCAAAATGCAAACCAAAAAATTATTACTCACATTTCATTTTTCTGTATGTCATGCTATACACCTTGAACATATCCTCACTGAAATACATTAAAAATCTAAAGGGCTTTATAGCCACCATCATTAAGTCAAGTCCTCACAACATTAACCATATTCTTTTTTTTATTTCCTTGTTGAAACGCATTGGAGACCTAACATTTTTTTAACAGATCACCCGCCATGTACATATCAGCCGATAAGCATTGAAACCATTAGTGTAGAAAGGGCGCCTATTTATCATAAGGGTCCCACTTGTCGAGGCAAAGCATGAACTTTTGAAAGGATTGGTAAAAATAAGCAGTGCTAAAAGAAGAAAGATATTGCAAATTCCTTAGTTCTTCCTTGTGGATGACTATGCATGAATAATGCGGGTTTGTTGTGCACTAGAGTTTAGAATGTTGGATTGTTATCTGTAGTTGAGGAAGTAGGATTTTCCATTTTCATTAATGAAGATTTCGGCAAACAGAGAAGTTAGGCAACGGATGTGATGGATGCCGTTTGACAAAAAAGTGAGGTGAATGGTTTTGGGTTTGGAGCTCTTATCAAGTTTAAGTTTAAGGATTTATCGGTTTTGGTTTCAGGACGAGGGTATAATGGTTCATTCAAGAAAAAAATTTAAACATAATGGAATGTTTCCCAACCATTATAAACCCAAACTAACTAGAGGGACAAATATCATCATATTAATGCATTTTGGGGGACTAATATAAAAATATGACGATTTGTGGGACTAATATCAAAATACTGATAGTTTAAGGGACTAATATCTAAAGAGCCCAAAAAAGTTTATTCTTAAAATTGCTCCATGCTCAATATTTTCTGTGCAATAAATGTGGCCATAATAGAATGATATTTTAAGACAATGCCCCTTGAGTATCAGAATTCATTCTCATATGTGAGAGCCAGTAATCAGAATTTATTCTCTAACATTTTATATACCCAGGAATCAATAAGTAGCAAATTTGATGTTCATCCTTGAGATCCAATGCATCACAATAAAATACATATCTCCAAATGTATAAAATCTTATTATGGTTTTTGTTAGCAGAATGCATGCATGTTTTGATTGACTTTAGACGGCATAAATGTTTGAATTAGCCTATACAAAATGTTAAGAGAATGTAATGAAAGTTTTACAATTCCAGACATGATGCAGAAAGAACATATATCATGTGTATATCTTTGGTGGTCTAGTTCATGTATATACCAATTTCATTTGATGCTGTTGGAGTGTCAATGTTTTAATAGGTTTAGTTGCAAGTTGACCTCACGTACTATCGCTCAATTGCGGATGGACCTCTCCAGGCTCTCCTCCCCCTAGTTCTGTCGTTGCATATTGGGCTGATAAATATAATGTAGTATCAGACTAGTGCATGTTACATATCTAGTATAAAGATAAGTATAAAGATATTTCATGTGTATGTTACAGTTGTTCATGCTTGTGGATGACACAAGGCTTCTTATATTTCAAGATGTGATAATTATCTGTATCTTTGTTAGAATTTTCTTCTCTCAGACTAGTAGAAAAAGCATCCCAGACATATATAACAACTCTACAAGTTTGAGCCTTGGAAGTTTAAAAAGTAAAGCCTAGAACACTGTCAATTATAATCCTATCTTCTATTTGTGATGATTAATGCTATCATAGTTGGGTATACAATTAAACCTTGCTAAATCCTAAGTGAATAGTATCACACTTGCAAGGATGACTATTTCTTTAATCTCAAGAGGACAAGATAGACTTTTGGACAATTTTTGATATACTTAAGTTGTTAAGTAGATGAAACATATTATAAAGATTCTAGGAGAAAGTTCCTCATATTTGACTTCTGGTGTTGATAATCTGAGAATACATTCACACATATCTCAGTCTTTTCCAGCCTCATTCTATAGTCTGAGATAAATTCTATATTTTTTCAAATTAGGGATTTTTTTATTCTTCCGAAGATGGTATATGAGATTGCATCAATTCATCAAGAATATATTTGGAATAGTTTCAAATTCTGCTCTTTTAAGTTTTTGTTTTTCTCATTTTAGTTTCTCATGAATTGCTTACCATTTTTTAGTTTTGAGAGGAGAACCAAATGGCCTCTCTTTAACAAAAACACTATAATGATAAAATTTTTGGTAGTTAAGAAATGGCTAAACTACCAAATTGGTATTTTTATTCAACCCTGTTTGCCAGTTTGGTATATTTAAAAACTCCGGCGACAACAATATATTTTTTCTCAGCCTTTTAGTCAATAAGACACTTTTCGTTGAAATTCCGGCATGGAAATTTATTCTACCTTCTTAACCTCTCAAAATATTAAATCTATGCCCAAAATTATCAAAAAAATGCATCCCTTCCCTCTCCCTCTCTTCCTCCTCCTTGTCCTCGTCGTCCTCCTCCTACTTGTCGCCGTCGTCGTCCTCCTCCCCTCCCATTCCCCTCCCCTCCCCTCTTCCGCTTCCCCTTCCCCCTCCAACTCCATCCCTCTCCCCACCCTCCCCTCTGCCACTCCCATCCCCACCACGATCCCCGCCTTCCCCAAACAATCTGTCATAACCTCCTAATTAATGCATATATAGGAAGGATGAGAACAAACTATGTTGGTTCTGCAGTCACATAAAAACCAAAAGCAAAGAATTCAATTATATATAGTGCTTTGTTGTTCAACCTCGTAAAGTTTCTTCTATTATGAAGCAATGTTGGTCCTTTGGCAGCTGCAAGCAGTTGGATATTATTTAGAATAAAACCAGTTGCATTAGTGCATGATTTAAGTTACTGGCTCATTGAATATAAGTTTATGTTTCTTTATTTCCTTTCAAAAAGTCAGGAACCTCCCCTTCTTGAAGCTGAATACTTGATACTTTTGATTAATTGCATTACCATGACTGATACTTGAGTAGGGATTTTGAGCGATCAACAAAGTAAGATTTTTTGACAAATCTCAGGGGCTGTTTCATATGCTGCAATGCATGTAGAATATGCTGAATGTAGCATTCTGTTGTAGAAAATTAGTGCCAATTAAATCATTTGGATATCTATTCTTTTGCTGTAGTAAATGTACTTCCAGATACAAATTCATTGACTAGTTAGGTGCACAACTTGGACTTGTGCAACTTTCATTGCAGGAATTGAACTTCCAACAAGCAAGAATAGTTTAGCTTCAAGTAAAAGTGTTTACAATAAGTGAATTAGAGTCCATATTTAATGACACACCATTATTTTTTTGACTTTTTTTATTTTTACTGCATGTTGTCAAAGCAGTTTCTTGCAGCCAAATTGATTGCAGCAGCATGTGATGCATTTCTTCTCTGCAAAATGGAAGTCTAATTATTATTTCCGGCTATCATGTTGCTAACCAAATATTGAAATAGAAAATTTTGCTATACTGTTTGCTATTGCAACTCAAATTTTGTCAACCAAGCAAGATTCTCGAGTAATGAGTGCTCGAGCATTTTATCCTGGTGGAGAGGGAAGGGGAGGTGGAGGAGAGGGAGGGGAGGGGAATGGGAAGGGAGGAGGAGAGGGAGAGGGAGGGAATGCATATTTTTGATAATTTTGGGCATAGATTTAATATTTTGAGAGGTTAGGGAGGTAGAATAAATTTTCCTGCCGCAATTTCAAGGAAAAGGGTCTTATTGACTAAAAGGCCGAGAAAAAAAATACATTGTTGTCGCCGGAGTTTATAAGTATACCAAACTAGCAAACAAGGTCGAATAAAAATACCAATTTGGTAGTTTAGCCGTTAAGAAATCAAGAAAAGAGTGATTGACCACTGATGGCTGTAAGAAAATGAGAAGGCAAGCTCATTTGTTCTCTTTAATGCGCAGAACAATAAAATTTTTGCTAGGTGGGTGATGAGTGGCTTTCTGGCATAGAGCCCCTGGACAAGCTAATGAGATACTTTTGAACTTCTATAATTTGATGTTACTTAATTAACAACTAATTTGACTAATTTGACCATTGCTGATATTGAGGTGGGTTTGATCCTTGACTTGAGCTAATATGCAGCCCCAGAGCTAATTGCCTCAGGCTATTACCATTATAGCTTACTTGTTGATTGATAACAACTACGATATCTAACTATCTGTACATAGGATTTCAAAGAGAGTACAAAAATGGGTTCTTCCCCTCGTTACAATGCTGGTTGATGAAATATAACTGGTAGTTATCCAATTATGTGACATGTTTCTTTTAATACAGAATTTGTTAATGTTTTCTTTGTTTATATTGTGATGTGGGCTAATTGATGTTAAATAACGCATGTAGGACACTGACATTGAGACATGAAGTCAGGATGGAGAGGAGACGAAGAAGGAGAGGACTGTGAAGAAAAAAAAAGGGAGGATTCTAAGATATGGTTTCTTTTAGTCAGTTGATGTGTGTTTAGTCAGTTTATTCCAGTGTGTTAGTTTGGCTTGGCTTATGGAAATAACAAGGCAAGTTTATATGCTATCGTTGTATATGTCATGTTTTAAATTAGGGCTTTGGGTGGATTGCATGTTAAACCCTTGTATGTGTCAAGTCGAT
>NC_033799.1:32299769-32302879 GCF_001876935.1 Asparagus officinalis | reverse complement strand
TTTTACTGCATGTTGTCAAAGCAGTTTCTTGCAGCCAAATTGATTGCAGCAGCATGTGATGCATTTCTTCTCTGCAAAATGGAAGTCTAATTATTATTTCCGGCTATCATGTTGCTAACCAAATATTGAAATAGAAAATTTTGCTATACTGTTTGCTATTGCAACTCAAATTTTGTCAACCAAGCAAGATTCTCGAGTAATGAGTGCTCGAGCATTTTATCCTGGTGGAGAGGGAAGGGGAGGTGGAGGAGAGGGAGGGGAGGGGAATGGGAAGGGAGGAGGAGAGGGAGAGGGAGGGAATGCATATTTTTGATAATTTTGGGCATAGATTTAATATTTTGAGAGGTTAGGGAGGTAGAATAAATTTTCCTGCCGCAATTTCAAGGAAAAGGGTCTTATTGACTAAAAGGCCGAGAAAAAAAATACATTGTTGTCGCCGGAGTTTATAAGTATACCAAACTAGCAAACAAGGTCGAATAAAAATACCAATTTGGTAGTTTAGCCGTTAAGAAATCAAGAAAAGAGTGATTGACCACTGATGGCTGTAAGAAAATGAGAAGGCAAGCTCATTTGTTCTCTTTAATGCGCAGAACAATAAAATTTTTGCTAGGTGGGTGATGAGTGGCTTTCTGGCATAGAGCCCCTGGACAAGCTAATGAGATACTTTTGAACTTCTATAATTTGATGTTACTTAATTAACAACTAATTTGACTAATTTGACCATTGCTGATATTGAGGTGGGTTTGATCCTTGACTTGAGCTAATATGCAGCCCCAGAGCTAATTGCCTCAGGCTATTACCATTATAGCTTACTTGTTGATTGATAACAACTACGATATCTAACTATCTGTACATAGGATTTCAAAGAGAGTACAAAAATGGGTTCTTCCCCTCGTTACAATGCTGGTTGATGAAATATAACTGGTAGTTATCCAATTATGTGACATGTTTCTTTTAATACAGAATTTGTTAATGTTTTCTTTGTTTATATTGTGATGTGGGCTAATTGATGTTAAATAACGCATGTAGGACACTGACATTGAGACATGAAGTCAGGATGGAGAGGAGACGAAGAAGGAGAGGACTGTGAAGAAAAAAAAAGGGAGGATTCTAAGATATGGTTTCTTTTAGTCAGTTGATGTGTGTTTAGTCAGTTTATTCCAGTGTGTTAGTTTGGCTTGGCTTATGGAAATAACAAGGCAAGTTTATATGCTATCGTTGTATATGTCATGTTTTAAATTAGGGCTTTGGGTGGATTGCATGTTAAACCCTTGTATGTGTCAAGTCGATTCTGTAATAGGAGATGGTTGTTTTTCTGTTTATTTGGTCTGTGGTGTTCCATCTTGTTAATAACAGATAAATCGTTACTTCTTTAGAACGTGAAGTACAAAAAACAGAGGGGTGCAGAGAAAATGCTATAGAATATATCTACAATTTTTTGGGTTTATGTTGGTAAGAAAAATGTTGGACGTATTTGCCTTTTCTTTACGAGTTCATGTATTGTTTAATATGTTATAATTATATTGACATTTGTATATCTAAATTCCTGGTGAGAACTGAGATTGTATTGTTTAATATGTTATAATTATATTGACATTTGTATATCTAAATTCCTGGTGAGAACTGAGATTGTTATTTGATTATATTGACGTTTGTATAGCTATATTCCTGGAGAGAACTGAGGATGAACAGATCGCTTCATGTCCCTTGGAAAAACAAATAAACCATAATGCGCCTCGAGTTATTGGAGACTTGGACCTTAATTGTTGTCATTCTTGATAATTTTTGAGTTGCTATACGGCTTATATGTCACATGAACTAGTTTTAGCTATTGCATTTGATTTAGAAAAGAGGTTAATTCTATCAAAAATTAAATAAATAAATAAATAAATAATAGAGGTTAAGGGAGAGAATCAGTTTTCTTAAAACACATGTTTCAAATTCAAATTCAAGTGTAACAAAGTGTACCCCAAAAGTTATATTTCATGTCATTTAATGAAAATATTCAATATGGAATTTATCGAATTATGGATTTTCAGTCCTTTTGTGACACCCCTAGTTTCACACATGACTACAGTACAAGTGAACCTAAAGATGCCAAAACTGTCATGCACCCAATATTGTGCATAAACACGTTTCATTATCACTATCACTCTAGCAGAAGTCAAAAAAAAAAAAAAATGTAGAGAAGAGATATCCAATAAAAAAAAAATAAAAAAAAACAGTGATGGTACAAGCAGATATAAAGAATGAAATTACAAGGAACAAAATGTAGAGAAGAGATATCCAATAGTATCTATAAACACGTATCGACAGAATAAACTAAAAGTACATCTGATAAACTAAAATAAGAATAATGAGTCTCTAACATATAAGAGTCAACTGAACAGTACATAAACGCTCAGCCTCGAACATGAAATACATTTCTAGAAGATTAAAAAAAAAATAGTCTACTTTGAAGCACCAACTAGCTACTTATAAATGATGATAAACTATACCGAGCCTGCATCAACTTACGGCTCTCCAAATCCCTGACCCGCTACCTGAAAAAGATGGAAACAACGAGCATCAGAGCACTAGCAAGAACATCTCCCTCCGCCCCCAGGGGGAATGGGTCACCTATAAAACAATACTACACATAACATGTATGCATATGTATATGCATATATATATGTATGATATATCTAGTAGCAAGAGGAGTTAAGATTTAGGAACTCACAACACGAGGTAAGTACGTCGAGAGAATAATCCAAACAAGGAAACCCTCATATATATAACATGTATCTCAAATTGTGAGTCACTAAATGTCAACTCCAAATCCTATAAATAAGTAATACATAAATACCTAATCAACACTTCATCCAGAACATGTCATGCGTGTCAAGCACAATATCTCATACTACTTTCGGGTAGGTGGCACAGAAACAAATATACGATTCTCTGTAATCCTCGTCAAAAGTGTGTATCGTTACATATGAATGTCACAAGGTTGGACTACGTCCACAAACAGTACTCGCCTAAATCCTAGACGTCCCAAAGATGTAGAGTGTAGTCGTCCGCAGTATCATGCAGCTCATAGACTAACACACTAGGAGTGATGTCGCACACAA
>NC_033799.1:32278032-32298769 GCF_001876935.1 Asparagus officinalis | reverse complement strand
TCGATTTGTCGAATCATCGCGCCGAGCTGTGTCAAGGGACCTATAAGCAGTTTTATACGCCTACAATTAGTAACACCAAAATCCGCGCCTTACACGCGTGGGGAACTTTATCTCGACTCCTAAATAGATATAAGCCAACGCCTAACACGCGTTGCCGGTTAGTCTTTGGCCATGAAAAAGACAAAAGCCCACATATTTAACATTGTGACAGGTTGTTATTAATAACACCACAATCCGTGCCTTACACGCATGGTGAATTTTATCCCGAATCCTAAGTAGGGATAAGTCAACGCCTAATACGCGTTGCCGGTTTAGTCTTTCACCGATTGAAGAAGACACCAGAATCCGAGTCTGGAGAATTTTATCCCAAAACCTAAGTAGAGATAAGTCAGCGCCTAACACGCGTTGCCGGGTAGTCTATTTCCATAAGAAAGACGAAGTCTACGTATTTAATATCGTAGCACTAAGAGAGTTAACTCTCTTAGCACAACGTCACATGCGGAACGGACTTAAACAATCTGCATGCAAGCCCGATTCAAATGGTAATCGGTAAAGACACGTCAAATTCGTTGAACGCTGATGATTTGCTAAAAATCCTAAGTCTATGTCTGATACACGTTGCTGTTTAGTCTTTTCACAGGAGAAAGACGAAGTCTACGTATTCAATATCGTAGCACTAAAAGAGTTAACTCTTTTAGCACAACGTTACTTGTAGAACGGATTTAAACAATCTGCATACTAGTGTTAGACCCTAGAGGGGGGGTGATTAGGGTCTTAAGCTAATCTAATCCGATTTTATGCCAATTAAAACTAATACAAATATATTCTTGCAAGATAGATATACAAGAGTTATAAGCAAGAATAAGCAATATGAATAAAGAGATATGTCCTAGAAAAGAGGTAATATATGCAAGGATATATAAACTAACACAAGAGTGAAATAAATATAAACAAGATAAGAGTGATAGTGTAAATAAACAATGCAAACACACAATATGATCACGGAGTTTGGACCTTCTGTCCTACGTCTCCTCTCCCCACTCCCGGGGAGAAATCCACTATCACAACCGGGTTTTCTACGCTCACCCGGATAACATTTACACCTCACAGTATCGGTTTTCAACGGTCACCGATCAACGTCTACACTCCACACGTCACAATACGGTTTTCTAGCTAACCGAAAACACTACAACACTCTCAAATAACAACAAATATTTTTTTCTCTAATACAAGGCGGGAACTCAATTAAAGCATACACTCAATTGTTACAACTCTCACCAACCCAAATATACTATGTATGAAAATACAATAAGCTCAAGTGTGTGTGTGTAAACAATGAGTGAAATAAGATCTAACTCAATTAGCAAACTAGCAATAATAAGAATATGAAAATCAACAATAAAATTGCTAGAGAAAAGAGTTAGAAAAACTTCTCTATAAACACAAAGGAGAGGATGAAGAAGATTGAGGATGAATCCCTCAATTGACAACGCAAGCTTCCTCCTTTGTAAACAAAAACCCCAAACTTGAAACAAAATAAACAAATTTTTAATCTCTTTTTTAACTTGTTTAAAACTCTCTTTTGGTTATAGAAAATAGTTATGGCAAAGGGGTACATATAGGGAAGAAGAAAACAACCCAAAAACCTCAAAAACCCACTAAAAACAAAAATCAGCAAGTTACCGTTACTGTGCAACGGTAACATCGGCGGTCGATCGTGGCGGTCGACCGTGAGAAGCAAAACTACAAAACTGGTCTCTGAATTGCTGACGGTCAACCGTGGTGGTCAACCACACTGTAGCACGGTCGACCGTGGCAGTCGACCGCACTTTTCCAGGTTTTGACAGATGCTGGAATTTTACGTATCTAACTTTGTAAAATTAATTAAAAATAGTAAATCAACTCCAAAAATTATGAAATTATGAGAAAATGTTCTAGACATATATACGAATATGTTAGAGAAAGAATTTATAAAATATCACTTCTCAGTTGAGAGAAATAAATATTTGAACACAGATATACAGTTTCTGAAAAAACTGCTAAAAACTCGGTTTTGTAAATTCAATTGAAAATAACAAATCAACTCCAAAATTAGTAAAACTTGGGAAAATGTTTGTATATATGATGATAAACATTTAAACGAAGAAATTTTTCAAATCGCATTTCCCAATTTTGAAAACGCATCTGTTTTGCAAAAACATGCACGAACATGTGCACGAACATGAGCTTATTAAAAACTTGATTTTGTAAATTCAAATAAACATAACAAATTAATTCTAAAATTGATAAAACTTTGGAAAATATTTATAAATATGAAATTGAACATGTTAGAAAAAGAATTTCTCAAATTGAATTTCTTATTTGTGAAAACTCGTGTATTTTGCAAGTGTGTCCAAAACATGAAAATGTGATATACATGAAATTTGATGTTTTGACATAAACAATGTTTTGAAACCCTATGAAATGATTTTATAGACTTAATGAAATATGTATACAATGATTATTAAGTACATAACCAAAACTTGTGTATATATATAATTATATATATATAAACCAAATATGTGTGTGTATATATGATTGAGCTTAAAGTACTAACACACATAATATAAACCTAAATTAATATTACCCAAGCTTGATCTTGATCTTCATCGTAGCTCAACTTGGTAAACTTTGTGGATGAAGCTTAGACTTGGATCTTCAACTTGAATTGTAAGGCTTTAACCACTATTCCGCCAACCTCCATTTGATATGATCGTTATGACGCAATTCCATTCATCCTCCAACTTGTTATTTGTCTACAATAAATAAATAAACACAAATACTAGACAAACAATATTAGTGGTAAATTGTTTGTTAAACATCATCAAAATAAAGAGACCAACAACTAGCCCGACTCAAATGGTAGTCAGTAAAGGCTAATCAAACCCGTTGATGGCTGAAGGTTTGCCAAAAATCCTATAAATGTAAGAGTCATTGACGCACCAGCCCCATTAGTTGGTCTCATGACTTGAGCATCTAACAATTTCAGAATAAGAGCCCTACATACAGATGAATCAGCTTTAACAGTTGGTCCTGCAGCCCTAACATTTGGGACCGTCACGCTCCAATACCTTAAGAGCTTAAACTATGTAGACTCCAGCAAACGTACGAGTATAAACTGTGTTAACACCGGTCAACGCGTTACAGCAAAGGTTAACGCCGGTCAATGCGCTATAGTAAAGGTCGATGCCGGTCAACGCATCAGCAATTTCGTCAAAATAAGGCAAAGGATGATTCCAGGGAGTTCAATCACATTCATATATGAACTTCTGACGAAGATGATCAGGTCAACGTCAACTCAACGACACGAGCTAAGTTCAGAAAACTTACGTATCAACTTCAGTTTAAGATTTCGACAACGGTTAGACGATAAACGTAGTACCGGAAGAACTTCATCTATTCGACAAAATACTAAATAGACTGAAGGCTGAAGAAGTCAATAATTAAGGCAATTCATAGGTCCTTTTATACGATCTCCTCAATGAAATACTGAAGAGATTGAAGACAGGGCATGTCTTATCCAAAGCATCTCAGACTTCTTTATAAAAGAATGAGTCTGAAATACTTTGGAGGGGATATCTGTAGGCATCTAAAAATGCCTATAGGTATCCGCACGCAGCTCGAGACAAAGAGAAGATGATGAACGTCATCATCCGAGTCAAGAAGGATCATCCGATTGGCCGTTGCGTACATCAATCAGCTCGTGGGCGTCAGTCAACACGCGCGCATTAATCAACATGCGCACGTCAACCAACGCGCGCATATAAATCAACACGCGTACGTCAGGCAGCCCCAAGTGACCGACGCGTTCGACGGTCAGTCCCGTAACGAAGCGTACAAGTCAACGAGTCGACCAAATACATGAAATGGC
This sequence comes from Asparagus officinalis, assembly GCF_001876935.1. Lineage (NCBI taxonomy): Eukaryota > Viridiplantae > Streptophyta > Magnoliopsida > Asparagales > Asparagaceae > Asparagus > Asparagus officinalis. Next base: position 32,294,859 of record NC_033799.1, on the reverse strand, counting down.
GAAAAGTACAAGTCCCGGAAAGAAAAGCGCCAAAAGAGAAAGAGCTCGGCGGAGGTGACGGACCCGCACCAGCACGGGCCGACCAGCGCCAACGTGGGTCGGATCTGTCCGACCCGCACAAGCGCAGGTCAGATCTTGCCGACCAGTGCCCCCTAGTGGGTCGGCAGCGCCCGTCGCGCTGGTCCGAGCCCCAAACATGTTTTTGACGTTTTAAGCGGTTTTCTCAGGATTTATCTGTTCCAGGGGTTCCTAACTGACTTGATATCATCCACAAACATGGTTAGATCGTTATTGACTGAAGATATAACCAAATCCATCATTCTTATCCAAAACCCCCCCAACCAAAGTCTATAAATACATGCCTAGGGGTTCATTTCACGGGAGAAGATCAATAGGGCGAAACGCTGCCGAATTGAAGAGCGGAGCCACGAATTTACAGCGAGGGTTAGCAGATCTTAGCGAGTTCTTGTGCATAAAGAGTGGAGTTCGAGAGATCTGGGACCCGTCCCGTATTCCTTTGGATTTAAGCTTAGTCTTAATCTCGAGAAGAGCCGTAATCTCGCTTGGTCGAGATTATCGCTGCAGCGAATACTTCCTTCGTGAAGTAGGAGCTTTGATTCCATAATCTGTCAACCGGATCTGATCTACGGTGATCCACGAATATCAACATCTCCGGCACAGGCAAAGATCTCACGCAAGCAGCGGGTGATAAACGTTTGTTGCGCTGTTTGACAAGAGTTGTACTTTTTGTATTTTTATTGTATAAGGAGATCTTATAAAAAGATCGACCTTTTCTTGTTTATTTGAGTTTATTATAACGACCAAAGTTGTAATAGATTCGATGACAATGAAAACATTAACTTTTAACCCAAACAAGGTCACCATGAAGAAATGTTATTTTCACATCCAACTGATCCAATTCCAAACCATACTGTACCACCAAAGCTAGCAGAATCCGAATCGAAGAGTGTTTCACCACCGGAGAAAAGACCTCATTGTAATCAATGCCTTCTTCCTGTGCATCTCTCTTCGCTACTAACCTAGCTTTGAACCTTACGGGAGTGCCCTCAATGCCCTCCTTCTTCGTATACACCCACTTGCATCCATTAGCCTTCCTCCCCTTTTGAAGCTCAACAAGCTCTCATGTATCGTTCTTGTGAAGAAACTCCATCTCCTCCTGCATCGCCTCCTACCACAAATCAGCCTCTGAACTCTGCTCGACCTCTCTAAATGTAGTAGGAATCATCTCATCGACACTCTCCCCCGAAAGTGCATACGCAACGACTGTATCTGTATACCTAGCCGGCAACCGTATGTCTCTCCTCGGCCTCCGAATTGTAATAAAATCTTGAACCTGAGTCGTCGGTCACTGATCCTGCTCAAATATATCTGTATCCTCCAAATCATCGTTGTGCTCGCTTGACGTTACTTCAGTCGACACTCTAATAGGTACGATACCATCTGGACACTGTGGAGCTACGTCAATCTCCACCACCTACGATATCTCCTCTGTCGGGGTGATCTCCACTTGATGAGAGCTGAGAAGCTTCAAGATCGAAGTGGCTCGCATATGAAAGTGTCTTAGCCCAAAAGATCTTCTCCAAACCACTCTGCGATAACAAACATCAGACCTTCTCCAGTAAAGACCGATTCAATCTCTCTGTCACCATATTCTGTTGTGGTGTATGACTAACTGTGAAGTGTCTCTCTATGCTCTCGTATCGACATAGCTACTGAAAGGGGTCTAAAGTGTACTCACCGTCGTTTTTGGATCTCAACGTCTTGATCATTCTCCCAGTCTACAGTTCTAATCTCATCTTCCACTCCATAAATAACTCTATGATTTTATTCTTATGCTTCATGGTGTACACCCAACAACGCCTAGAATAGTCATCCACAAACGTGACGAACCAATGTCGATTACCAAGTGATGCCGTCTTGGTGGGACCCCAAACATCTGTGTGCACTAGTCTAAGATGTCTGTCGTCCTATGTACGCCTGTCCCGAACTTTACCTTAGTCTTCTTGCCAAGAACGCAGTGCTCACAGAATTCTATCTTCCCACTCTTGGCTCTCTTTAATAACTCTTGCTTGCACAATACCTGCAGTGACTTTTTACATGTGTGTCCTAATCTGTAGTGCCAAAGTCTGCTCGCATCCGCCTCTAAAATAGATGAAGCTACCTGGCCAATCTCGGTACTCCCCTTCATATAATAAAGATTCCTACTGCGGACTCCCTTCATCACTACCAAAGATCCCTTAGTAACTCTTGCTACAATATTCTCAAAAGTCACATTGAATCCCTTTGCCTCCAAAACTCCAACAAAAATAAGATTTTTCTTCAACTGAGGAACAAATCTCACTTCATTCAGCTCTCGAACAACTCCATCGTGCATCTGAATACTGACGGTACCTATCCCACAAGTGTCACAGGACTGATCGTTTCTCATGACCACCACACCCACATCGAGCTTTCCGAAAGATGCAAACCAATCTCGCATGAGAGTCACATGATAAGTAGCACTAGAGTCCAGTATCCAATCCGATGCATCCGCATGGTTAACCTATATAGTAATCAATAGAGAAAAACATGAATTGTCGGAATAGTTACCACTCTTAGCAACATTCATCTCATAGGCCTTCAGGCCCTTCTTCTTGTTATTCTCCTTCACTCTGAGCTTCGAGCAATGTCTCTTCCAATGTCCTTGTTCTTTGCAGAAAAGCACACTGGTTCTTCGCTAATTAGTAGTGACCTCTTGACTTTGACATGCTTCGATTACCACCTCTCAGATAGGGACTCCTTCCTCTCGTCGACAAGGCCTCTCCTGAAGTACTAGCTCTGGAAGTCTCTTTGTCTTTCCTCCTCAGATCGTAATTTGTCAGCGCATTAGTCACTTCACTATAGGTGATTAAAGATCTACCGTTCAACAAAGTGAGCACGAAGGTATCATACTTCTCATCGGGTGTAAAACCCCGTAATTTTTTTTTAAAATACTATGGTAAATAGTATTAAATGAGTCATATTATGATAAATATCATTTAATGATGAATGAGCATGATAGTAATTGATTTGAGACCAATTAAGAGTATATATGCATTATACACCGATTCAATTCGAATCTGGAAAAACAATTAGTTAGGAATATATATACATCACACGCTGATGTACTCTAAATCTGAAAAACTCAAAAGATAAAAGTTGTAGGTCTCTTCAATAGCTTTCCAACTCATCTTAAATCACCTCATTCTGAGGTCAGACGAAAAAGTTACAGCCAAAATGCCGAAGATTATTTTCCCAGTCTGACTAGCTTTCCTGTTTCGAGTCAGATTTGGTTGTTTCGGGTTTTCCTCTATATATACATGTATTTTTTATAAAATATTTTCTTTTACATCATATTTCTGAACCCTAGCAGACACTCTCTCTCTCTCCTCAAAAACCCTAGAGCACTTTTTTGGTGAATTTTGAGAGCTTTGTGAAGCAAAATATCGAAAAGATGGTGAGGTCGTCGGCGTTTGGCAAAGGAGGATCTGTTTTCTCGCGTGTCTGGGAGTTCATCATGAGTTTTGAGGCGAGTTTCCATTTCTTCCAATCTCATCCCTATTTTTATTGATTTATTGAGTTTTATTTCGTTTTATTTGGCCTTAAAACCTAGTTTAAGTAGAATTGCTCTTTTAAAGTATATGATACAAAGATTCGATCTTTTTGTTTTAAAAATTTATAAACGAATTCTCTGATTTGGATTTGAGATCTGAAATAAAATTTAACATAAGTTTTCATTGAGATTTATTGGTTTTCATGATGTTTTTGACGAACATGAACATGTTAGGGTTTATATAATTCACCTATATATTTTAATTGTGCTTCATGTAGCTAATTGAACCCTAATCATATTAAACAAGATTAATTATATGTGTTTACCTGTAAAAATGTCAATTTGATGAATTGAAGATCAAAACCCGAAACTAAAATCCATTATCAGGTAAGGCTCGGGTCGGCCGACCGATCCCTGCTAAGTTGCATATGCACGTTTGTGCATGACGTTGACCGATCGACCGATGGCATACTTCGATCAACCAATATGTTGTTGGTTTAAGTATTTGAGTTTCTCCATATTTGTATGTTTCGCACGCACGAAGTACGAGTGGCCCGACGAAACACGTGTGTGTCAATGAGGAGGACGAGTTGGGTTCGAATACGCATAGACCTTCGGGAATGGGTAACCTCATGTTTTGTTTTCCCACGACTAGGAGTTGATTAGTTAGAATAGTATAGGTGTGTGTATGGATACAGTTGATAAGCACAGCTCAGTATCACCTAGGGTGGTGTGCCGATATACCGTTGATGAGGATGTCTGAGGAGGTAGTCTGTTCCGCATGGTGATGTGATGAGGCTAATGAGCCGTACTTATAAGATGTTTGAGGAGGCTGTCCGTTCCACATGGTGATGCAATGAGACTAATGAGCAGTACCTGTAGGATGCCCGAGGAGGTAGTCCATTCTGCATGGTGATGCGATGAAGCCAGTGAGCCGTATTTTCTTAGGATACCTGAATAAGTAATCTGTTCCACATGATATGCGATAAGCTAGTGAGCCGCATTTCTTATGAACATAGTTCACCTATGTGTATTAGTATGTTTAACATAAAGCATTGTACATATTTCATTCGTGTTAGTTACCCGAGAGTAGGGTATGATTTTGAGGTTGTTCTATATGACAAATTTCATGCGAGCTTCACGTTACCGGATGTTTATTCTTGTGATTGTGCCAACTACCTGAGGGTAGTATGAGGATTTGATGTGACTTGTATTGATGAGGTTTGGAGTTGTTTTTATTTTATTTACTGTTTCATTCCTAGGACCCTGGAGTTGGGATTTAGCCATTCACAATTTGAGACATGGTATATACATGAGAGTTTCCTTGTTTAGATTATTTTGCTCGATGTACTAATTCTCGTGTTGTGAATTTCTAAATCTCAATTCATCTTAGTTCAGAATAGATGTTTTTATATATGTACTAACATATTTTCATATATACTCCTAACCCCCTCCCCCTAGGGCGGTGGAGATGATCTCGCTAGCGCTTTGGCGCTCGTTGTTTCTTCTCTTTTCAGGCAGCGAGCCAGGCGTACAGAGAGTCACAAGTTTATGGAGATGCAGTTTAGCTTCCATCTTATATTATTAGTAGTTATTTAGAGCTCCACAACAGTTTATAGTTTATTCTCTGACTTTTAGAGTTGTATTTCATTTTGTAAAGGCTGAGTGCCTTAGTACTATGTCATTTGACTCTATGTATCGAGATATTTCATATTTAATTCAGTTTATCAGTTATACTTCATGCTATTCGGTTGGAACATGATTATTTGGTTATCTCTTTTCTATATCATGTTCATTGTATTATTATCTTTATTTGCCTGTTTTGTACTTGCATTTGTCGTTGATTTCCACTAGAGAGATATTACTATGATGGTGAAACATGTTATTACACAGTGTGGGTGTATGACATGTTTGACATCCTTGGGTTCATCTTGGACTACAGCCTTGTGTGAAACCAGGGGCGTCACATCGGGTAAGGAGTCTAACAAAATAATCGTCTTGTACTTATCAGATATCTTCTCATCCATGTTCGTCAAGTCCAACAACAACTTTGTGTAGTTGGTCACATGAGCTGCAAGTAAGGTATCTCTAGACATCTGGAATCTGAACAATCTTCGCAGCAAGTGCAAATAGTTCTCAACACTCTTCGTAAGATATTTGTTATTGAGAATCTCCCACATCTTTATCGCAGACGTCATGCCAATCACATTATATTTCAGCTCTTATTCCAAACAAGACCTGATCACCCCACAAGCATTTCGATTCATCTTGTCTCATATCGTCTCATCATATTTCGGTGGCCTCTCATGGACCATGATGGTCTCTTCTAAATTTTGAGCATTCAAAGCGTCCTGTACGTCACTCATCCACAAACCAAAATTGATTTTGCTGTCATACTTCACAACACTAATCTTTGTATTCTGAAGTGCAACTTGAACTGTACTCGTCATCGCCTTGCTGCTTTCACCAACTTCTTCTCTCATTGCAAACTAACTCCAATTATAAAGAAAGACTCGAACTTTGATAGAATTGAGAAATTACCCAACTGAACCCTTAGATAGGATTCCAACGCAATCTCCTAACCACACGAGGAAAACGAGATCTCCAACGGCAACTCCACAACCCTATCTCCACTGAAGTCTAGATCTCCAATATCTAAGCTTCTAACAGCGAATCTTCCTCCACCTAATGCAAAACTCTAGATCTGAAATCGGAGCTCTGATACCAATTGTTGAGCGCCGTGCGAAAGCGTGCTCGCAAACCAAACGAGTCGACGAGCGATGCGAGAAGAACCAAACACGAGTGCAATTCCCAAATAAAGGCCAAAATCCAACACAAACACAGAGATTTACGTGGTTCGACAATTGGCTACGTCCACGGGGAGCGGATGGGGAGATTTTACTATATGGAGGAGAAATACAACGGGTTATAACTCACACAAACTCTCAAATATAACCCTAACCAAAGATTTCAACTCCCACACAATATCTCTCTCTCAGAGTGCTCAGAAGACTCAACAATCTCTCCTCTATTAACCCCTAGAAATCATGTTTGTATTTATATCAAACGCCAAACCAAAACCGAACAGGAAATCAAAACAGCCCAGGAAACCGATATCGGTCGACTGATGTGAAACATCAGTCGACCGATAACATGCATAAAAAACTGCTCACGGTTCCATCAGTTGACTGATAGGATTATCAATCGACTGAACGAGCTCATCAGTTGTCTGATCGCCTATTAGTCGACTGCGCAGAAACGTTTTCACAATTCCAAGGTTTTTCTTTAGTCGACTGATCTTAGCATCAGTCGACTGATGACACTGTTCACCGGAAACCTGGTTTTTCAAACATATATATGCTGTGAGGAGACAATATATGCATGGTGAGGGTAATGCTTTGTGATTTCCTTTCTTCTGATGGGACTTCACGTATTTGTGGAATATGTTTTATGCTTGTGTTGTAAGGGATTTTACAGTAGATATAGTTTGTGCTTTTGTTGCAAAGGAGCCCTACAGTGTAATATAATCTGTGTCCGTGTTTTGAAGAAATTTACACATGTTGCGGTGCCGCGGTGGCAATATTCTATGCTTGTGTTATTCATGGACTCAACATGGATATGATTTGTGACTGACTCGCAATGAGGCTCTTAGGATATAATATGTACTTGTCTTATGATGGGACTTTATATGAATTGTTAAGCTATAACTGTCTTTTTTGCTTGCTTGTGTTGGAAGAAGTTTTCATAGATCTATATAATTATTTCTGGCTCCGATCTCTACTTGTCCTCCAAGTTATCAAATTCATCCCTTTATACCCCCGGAATATTTTTTGTCTAATCTTTCTAAACTACTAAATTCATCGCTGCTTACCTCATGAATTATTTTTAGTTTCGCTTTACCCCTGAACTTTCCTCTGAAGTTTAAAGAGGTGAGTATGTACTTTTAAGTGGCGAAAAGAGGGGAACTTAATAGTTTAGGGGACTAGGTGGAGCAAAACATAGTTAATGAGGTAAGCAGAGGACGACTTCAATAGTTTATGGGGTATATGTAGGGATCAAAAATAGTTCAATGGATAATAAGAGACAAATTTAATAGTTTAGAGAGCAAGTAGGCTACGGAGCCAACTCTTTTTTAGAAGTTTCCCTCTTCAAAAGTACAAAGGCTTTGGTTGGCGTTAATATAGGCGTGATAGGATTAACATGTACTTTCAATGTCCGAGTCGATGAGCCAATGATCTATATAGCATAGATCGAGTGTTAAGGCTTGAAATATAAAGTGCTAATTCAATTCTCATCCCTCCCTTTGAGTATATTTATATTAATTCTAGATATTATTTTAAACTAGTTAGAAAAGAAAATCTCCACGCCTGATATAACATGATAGGGGGTGTGGATGTGACATATAATAGGTTTGTTTTCATTCCTTTTGCAAAGGGTGGGTTTTGTGTTCTAGAAGGACAATCCTGTTTTGACTGCAATACTGTATATACGCCGATATTTGACATCTCTGCTTCAAATGTTGGGTCTTGGGCATGAGCGCTGGCAGTGCTCGGAATGGTCATGTTAGGATTCTCTTTAAGAAAAAAAAAATGTAGCCAATGCAAACTTTTCTTTTAATCGCGCCCTTTTTGGTAGAAAAATGCCAAGCGTACTACTCTCCGTGTTCCACTTTCGTACTGTTAGTGGGATTGTGATGACTCACCAGTTGAAAATTATAATTGTGAGTCGTCATGATCTCACTCTTTTGTGAGTGGTAGCGTCAAAGTAGTATAAAGAGCGTGGTAGTAGTACATTTATCATTATTTGCATAAGTACAATCAATCGAAGTGGGAATAGGGGTTGAACGACAAGAGCAGGGGAAAGAAAATACAAACGGCTCAACAGATAGCATCCGCTGTTTTACCCGTTAACAACCCCCATCATTACGGGCGGTTGCTTTAACGGGTATAACTATCCGACCCGCTTACGTGCCCGAAATCGCTCGCGGTGCCGTCACCGCACCTCATCCCCAACCTCCAATATATTTCCAGCAGTCCCATCACCGCCCCCCAAACCAACGAGCTCAGCTCTGAACCCTCCAAAACCCTAATCTCGCTCTCCGACGTGTCCGATGGCCGGAGACTCTTCCGACGCCGCCGAGGTCGAGAAGCTCTACGAGTTCGGCGAGCGCCTTAGCGAATCCAAGGACAAATCTCAGGTGAGCTGATCATTTTTTCCCTCCTCTTCCCCTTTCTAGGGTTTTGTGATTAGGGCTTTTCGTAATTTGGGAGGGTTTCTGTTTGCAGAATGTTAGCGACTACGAGGGGATTATAATGGTGGTGAAGGGCGGGAGCGTGAAGGCGAAGCAGCTGGCGGCGCAGTTGATCCCGAGGTTCTTCAAGTTCTTCCCTAGCCTCGCCAGCAAGGCATTGACCGCTCAGTTCGATCTCGTCGAAGAGGAAGAGCTCGGGGTAATTCATCTTCTACTTAGGGGTTTAAAGTTTTGTCCATTTAGTAGTTTCATTTGGTGCAAATTGAATTATTTTTTCGATCGATTTAGACAATGTCATCATAAGTAGGTGATGTAGTGATGTTAACCTGGAGGGCTTTAAGATGCTAAAGTAAACAAATTAAGGTTTTGAAATTATGGGGTGTATGAGTAGAATTGGGTATTTCTCTGTTCTCTTCGCATGCGAAGAGTCTCTTCCTTGATGGCTGAGTGAATTTTGTTGATAAGTTGATAGCTTTTCGTATATATTCATTGGATTTTGAGAAATTGAATCTTATAGAGTTGATATTGATCATAATGACAATATGCTATATCGTAGAGTTCAGCTAACTTGCTTGAAGCAGGTAATTGAGTTTTTTCCCCTATAGTAAACGGTCAGAAATGATGTCCTTTCTTGGGTAAAGATTTCAACGTAAAAAAATATATTTGTAGTTAGCTCTATACTATTGTGGTTTGCATTGATGATTTACTCCCACAGTTAGCATTCAAAGCCCTTTTTGTTCTTGAAATCTGCTTTAAGTTCATTTTGATCCCCTATTTTTGGACCTCCTTCTCATGCAATGTCATCATAACTGGCGGACTCAATTGTATCCTGCATGTGATGTGCTTTTGCTTGTTGTATACCCCTGTATTATTCTCACTATTACGGTGAATACAATTTTTATTTCATTCCTTGAACAGAATATTTATGAATTATCAATGACTACAGGTCAGAGTCCAAGCAATTCGCGGGCTTCCTCTTCTCTGCAAAGATAATTCAGAAGATGTTTCAAAAATTGTAGATGTTCTTGGGCAACTCTTAATATATGGTACTTCTTTTTGGAAGCCTTAGTTTTCTTAGTTTTTGTCTCATATACATTTTCGTTTGTGTTTATGATCCATTTGTTCACTTCTATTGTTAGAGGAAAATGTGGAGCGGGATGCGGTGCATAAGGCCCTTATGTCTCTCTTAAGGCAAGATGTAAAAGGTAATATGTACAAAATGGTCAGAATATTAGTACTGACAAGTTACTGGTAAAATGCTATTCTATTATTCTGGATAATATTAAGTTGTGCGAATTATTCTAAACACTTTTACATTTTAGTGATATAGGGAAGGAGAGAATGACACTCCTGAATTGTGCACAGGATTGAGAAGTATGTACATATTGTCAAGAACCCAATTAAATATAAGCTTGGAAATAGTTAAGAATGGAAAATTTATGCTGTAATTAGTCACACAAGAAGGCAGTTTATCTTCAAGTGTGGCATTTACATCAAGAACACCAACAAGTATATGAGAAGTTTTAGATTTACAATAAATGGTGAGCGTCATCCAATGAAAGAATAAGTGAAGCAGGGAGCAAAAGGACAATAATTGCTTTCTAGATTTCAAATGACAGAATGGTTTTATTTTATTGATTGTTATATTGCATAATGTCTTTTTAGGTGGGAAAAATTTAAAGAATATTGTGCCACTTGTCAAGGCAATGCAATCAGTGGCAGTTGTTTAGTATAGTAGTCAAGGTTTTAAATATCGGTTATCGGGGATTTATCGGACGACCAAAATCCTTATCGGATAGCGGAAATCGGGGATATATCGGGGATAAGTAGTATTTATCGGAGTGATATACTGGATGATGTGTATATATAATATAACAATTAAAAAATATAATCTAATCATGCTTAATAAAATATAAACATACCAAAATGTAAATCATCATGTTTAGAATCATTAACCAATTGTAGAAAGCGAAACTTGCATCATAGCCTTGAAAAAAATATAATGTTAGTCAAAATGAGCCGATAATCCCGATAAAAAGGTCTTACTTATCGGCCGATAAGTGCCGATAACGCCGATAAATCGCCGATAAACCTAGAAAAACGATAACTGATTAAAAATCCAATTTATCCTAGCGGAGAGCTCCCAAATCCGATAACTCGGCCGATAATATCGATTATCGGCCGATATTTAAAACAATGATAGTAGTATAGATTCTCATCAAGTTCGATCTTGTTGGATGTTTTATAAGTGTAATGTGCAATCATGACAATTTAGAAATTCCTTTTGTATCTAGCTGTCTACATTTTCTTCTCTTCATACCAACTTGTGATTTTTGTTCATGCAGCCTCTTTAACAGCTTTGTTAAAGCATGTGGAGAATGGTATAGAGAACATCCGTGAAAAAGTCATCTGTTTTCTCAAGGACAAGGTAGCAGCATATAAATAAGCACCTTCCTTTTGTACTATATTCTGTAAAAAGATTGACATGGAAGCATGTATTGTCAGGTTTTTCCTTTAAAAGCTGAGCTGTTAAAGCCCCAAGTTGAGATGGAAAGATATGTCACTGATTTAGTGAAGAAAGTAAGTACTAATCACTTGCTTATACCTTTAAGTATTTATGAAATATGAAATATTATGCATCTGTACTGTGCATAAGTATCAATACTTTCACTTGTGTGATTGTCTGATATGGCGTTATGACAAGTTTAATGCTTTGTATTCAGAGCCTGCAAGATGTAACTGGTGCGGAATTCAAGTTATTCATGGACTTCTTGAAGAGTTTAAGCATATTTGGAGAGGGTGCTCCTCCAGACCGCATTCAAGAACTAATTGAAATAATTGAAGGACAGGCTGACCTTGACGCTCTATTTAATGTAAGTTTCCAAGCGTAGATGGTGAGATTTATGTGATTCTGTTTGGCGATGCGAAACTTCAAACTGATTTGAATAGTTAACTCTCCACTTGCAAAGTATCCATTTTTCCCCTAACTTGCTGACTGTTTCCTTAAATTTTTTAAGAAACGAATTCTCTCTTTTTCTTCCTGATGTGTTGATGAAATATCTGTAGTAAGTTACCTGCAATGTAAGGTAATGTTTGTAAATCATCTAGTTTCGTTATGTGTCCATAACTGGGCAATTTACTGATTAAAGACCTATTGGAACGAGGTAATCTTATGGTCATACTAAACTAGCCAAATAGATCAATCTTTCATCTTCAGTAGCGCTGTACTAAACCAACTCAGACCACCTCACATTCTTAAGCTGACTCAACATACTGCAGTTAAAGGCTTAAAGCCAGTTTAAAAAGACTTACCAATGGTAACCTCCATGAATACAATGGATGCACTTCTTGTATAAGATCTTCATTTCTGGCCATACAGAATCAGTAAAGAACTGTGAAATTGAAGGTAGGCTAATGATTAGCCCCTTTATATAAAATAAGCTCTCGTTTCATGATTTCATCCTTATCTTTTAGTATATTAATTATGTTCTCTCACGTTAGCTGAATTCATATAACATTGTTATGCTTCTACTTTAATAGTCCTCAATTTTGCTATCCTCCTAGGATATTATGCATTTTGCTTTTCAAATTTCATAACATGCTCATTTTCGCACAAGTAAATATCTGACTCTGCTGAAACAATTCAAAGCTTTCAATTCTTTGTAAATCTTATGTAACAACCTTGTTTCCTCCATCCATGTTTTTATTTGCTGTGCTGCAAAGCTTTGAGAAACAGTTAAGAGTACAACTTGTCATAAGTTTTAAATATAAGTTTAGAACAGTGTTATTTGTGGTCTGCGATAGTGCGATCTAAATGATTTTTGAGGTTCTGGCTCATATTTCTCATTGTTTGGCTGTTAGTTTGTGTATTTGTTTTTAATAGCTTATCCTACCAGAGTTCTCTTCTGAGTTTGTAGCCTTAACCAGCATATCTATTAATCTGCAGGTTGATGATATTGACCACATTGACAGATTGACTTCATGCATGTACATGGCTCTTCCATTTTTCAAGGTATACTTGGTTGAATTTAGTTCAAGTTCTTTTGTTCTTGAGGATATCTGATAACTGTAGCATCGTTTTCTTTATTGATCTGCTACTTACATATTTATCCAGAGAGGTGCATCAAGCAGCAAGTTCCTCGTTTATTTCAACAAGCACATAATTCCCGTCTTTGATAAGGTGCTATTCATGTCTTATTAATATTTAAGATAATGCTATATTAGTTTTTTCGGAGTTTCAGTTTCTGCATGCCAACCTCTATGAGCACTGCTTTCAATCTCCTGTATGGGTCTCTTAAGTGGTACAGCAGGTCTGGTTCATTTGTATGTCATCATTCTCTTTGTTGTCTTATACCGGTGTAAGACGAGACATGTCACTTTTAGTTGATAGTTAGTAGCAACAATCTAGAATATATAATCGGAATACAGGCTGCTACATCTTATAGGATAAAGTAGGAGATGAGGGACTAGGATGTATCTTTCCATAGCTTCTTCCAGGGTGATGCAACATTTGTACTAGGGGTGAGCGTTCCTTCGGCTGGTCAGCCTTAATTTGCCAAACCGAAATCACACCGAAGTCTTCTTGAAACCGAACCGGACTACTCCGCTTCGGTTCAGTCAGTGCAATTCGGTTTGATCGGGTCATAGTTTACTCAGCGAATGACTAACAAATATTTGCTTTAAACCTACCATCAACTATTTTTAGATTAACAAAAGTTATTATAGTATAGTATGCAAGGATATGCTGCTATGCATTTGTGAACACATGAAGGAGGTGAAAGCATTTGCTGCTATTACAAAAATTGCATTGCAGAAAAATTGTGAAGGAAGAGGGAGTGAAGAAAAAGGGGTTGAACACTAATCTATGCCTGTGATCTAAACCAATCGTAAAAATCAAAATTCATAAATAAGTCTTGCCAGAGACGAACAGTAATAGGGCATCATAGATCCAAAGTTCAAACGATCCCAAAAAGAGTTAGGAACTTTTCGTTTTCTGTTCTTCAGTTGAGAGGGAGCTATAGTTGGAGATGATGAAATGCCAGGGGGTTTGGGGGGGGGGGGGAGACCTAACAGACTGGGGAGGTAAGTTCTAGTCTTCTGCAACTAAATTGGGATTATCAGAATCGCCAAAACATAATCACGTTAAGCATGATTTCATCAATCAGGCATATGTATTCCTAAAACCCTTTAACCCAAATACCCAATTAAACAAGCACATGCCTTTTGGTCGGTTCGGGCAATTCGGGTTGAAATTTCTTCAACCTGAACTGACCCGATATAAAATTGCAACTGAACCGAACTGCCAAAGTTCGGGCAGTTTGGTCAGTTAGAACGGTTTGCTCCAAATTGTGCTCACCCCTAATTTGTACCATCTTGGCAACCCAAAATATCACTCTTATTGGCTATCATAACTTACTCTGCTATGAATCCTTGTAAGATGTTGACATCCAAACCAAAACAATGTAAACAATAACACACAAGCTTTGCCAAAACAATGTAAACAATAACACACAAGCTTTGCCATATGGTTTAAGCCATGATAAAAACAATGATATAGTGTTCAGTACTATGTCATTACCAGGCTAAAGCAGTGTAGGCTGTCTAAAAATCACAATGGATAGCTGAGTCTCCATCGAACACTGATGATGGAAGTTACAATCTGACGACTTCCAGAAGGCTACAATTCGAAGATTTTCACATGTCAAAGAGTTAAAGCAAAGATTACAAAATGACAGTCTTTAGCAATACTCTGACAGAAAGGATTACAAATCGACGATCTCTTCAAACCAAGACGTGGAAGTCCTCCCCGCGTACCATCATCAAGACACTACACCGATTCAATCACCTACGCCGCTTCAACAGCTATAAACACGAATGCAGCTTCTTATGTGAGATGATTGATCTTGATGGCTGCGACAACAACATGACTAATATTATATTAGCAACCATTAGAGGTGCTGATGAGCAGTGTAATGATATTCGACACACTCAGTGGAGATCATGACCTGCAGTTGATAGAGCGTTATTGAGATGCCTCAATTGTCACAAATGGCCTGAATAAGACCTTCTTTACTGGTCTTTGGTGTCATCCATATATAAAGACAGAGAAATCTAAATACTACAACAATCAACAGCTAGAACGCAGCTCCAATCGCTGCCAAGCACAGCTCGAACGCAGCTCCAATCGCTGCCAAGCACAGCTCGAACGCAGCTCCATCGCTGCCCAACGCAGCTTATCAATCGCTGCCCAACGCAGCTCCAATCGCTGCCAAGCACAGCCCCAACGCAGCTCCATCGCTGCCCAACGCAGCTTATCAATCGCTGCCCAACGCAGCTCCAATCGCTGCCCAAACGCAGCTCGAACGCAGCTCCATCGCTGCCCAACGCAGCTTATCAATCGCTGCCCAACGCAGCTCCAATCGCTATAAACGCCTGCCAACGCAGCTTATCAAACCGCTGGCGCGCTACCATCCATCACTGCCAACGCACCCGTCAGTCGCTGACCAAAGCAAGCTCATCACGCCAGAACGCAGGTTCAAGGTTGACTCATTCAAAACGTGATCGTAACAACTTCGAAAAGCTGTTTTCACCCACGATTTGAGGAGTGCTTTAGTGGGTTTGTTTACACCCGACTAATGGGGTAACTAAACCCCCATTTAGAGCGCGGAATTATGGGGGGCAGTTACACCCCTAATCCCCCTATAAACTAGCAACAAACTCAACAGAGTAAGAAGATTCTCTTTTTGGAATTGGGGAGATCGGATTTTTGATAATAGATCAAGAGAGATTTCTTTTCATTAATCGGAGGGGGATTTTCGATCAAATCTTCCAGAATCAGAAAAAGGAGTGACTCTTACACAGTCTGGGAAATCAACAAACGAGGATCTCTAAGCAGTCGATATTTGGCTTATTAACCGAATTATTTTCGGTTCCAACAAACTCTATCATTAGAGTTGTTACTTGTTCTGATCACAAAATCGTCAAGAGTTATCAACAACAGACAAGACAGTTGTCCAGTGAGGATGATATTCGGATCTGTCACGAGAAGCAACTCGACGCGAACAATCGAGGGAGGCATCTCCATCGCTACCAAAGAGAACCAGATTTAAACAAGGAGGAATCCCGATCATCTCTCTTCTCTTTTGTAATCAGGAAATCCAATTGTAACTGAGATTAAACAAATACTAAATCAATTTTTTTTTATTTCTTTTACTGCAAATTTTCACAAACAAAAGATGGCGACTCTGCTGGTGGACTAGCTTCTCTGACGAAGAGGTGGGCTGGCGCATCCGACGTTCACCTCACTGGAACAACCGTGGAAACCCTTTTGGTCGTGGAATTTGACCAACCAAATACAGCACGAGGAGGCTCTCTCTTCCGGATCGCTCAGCTAAAAGGCTACGGGAAATGCTTGTAAGGCCTAAAAGAAAGTCCTTAACTGCTGTGAGACCCAAAACGAAGTCCTCTCCTTTGCCAAAGCCTCCAAGCTCGCTCTGACAACCGAAGATCACACGCCTATGTCGCACAGCGTTGGTACTTGGTTGTAAAGGCCTATGACACAGATAGGCACAATCAACGCCGGTGTTGCTGATACTAAGGCTTTGAAACAAGCAAGAAAAACCTGCTCGACGACGAAGAAGGTCCATCGACGGCACTGCACCTCCGGAAAATCATCCGGAGGTCCAAACCAAGGATTGCGTCTCCGAAGATCTCCTAAGCATTGCGGAACGCACACTTCGGGTAATTGAATCCAATTACAACCTCGGGTGATTCAACTTAAACGCGACCCTTAGTGGTGCGTTGTCCAGATCAAAACACAGCCCTGTCAAGGGAAAAACAAGCACCTCAAGAGTGCGTCCCATAAAAAACAAGACCCTAAAAGGGTCTGTTCTTCAACTAACGAAAGCCAAGGCCTAGTGTTTTTTAAAATAAAATCAAACGCGACCTCACGCTTCGACGTCGAATGCGATAGGGTCCGTCAGGT
>NC_033799.1:32233306-32277032 GCF_001876935.1 Asparagus officinalis | reverse complement strand
TAACCCCTCACTCTCTACCCCTATTTATAGTAATCTTCAATGAATATGAGCCATTGGATTTGTCTTGATCCCCAAGCAATAATCTCCACCTTTGAATTTGTTTTTTTTGTTATTCTCTAGCCCAATCTTAATTTGATTTTCCAAGGCCCAATCTTCATTTGATTTTTCAAAATAACAAGTTATGTCCGGCCATTTCATTCATGCAACAAGTCCAGGTCCGGTCCTTGAGAAACTTCTGCAGCAGCTTGTGATTCACTTGATTTTCAAAAGAAAATCAAATCAAGTCTCCGGTCCATCTTGAAAAATCTGCAGCACATCCAATGAAGTCCGGCCCACATTTGAGTTCATTTGATTTTCTTTTGAAAATAAAAATTCATTTCTTTGGCCCATTCAAAGGCCAACTACAACCGGCCCATTTGCATATGAGT
The DNA here is from genome assembly GCF_001876935.1 of Asparagus officinalis. NCBI lineage: Eukaryota > Viridiplantae > Streptophyta > Magnoliopsida > Asparagales > Asparagaceae > Asparagus > Asparagus officinalis. Next base: position 32,276,604 of record NC_033799.1, on the reverse strand, counting down.
TGGTAGTTCAGCTTCGGTCCAATGGAGATACAAATGACAGCTTGGTCCATTCTCCATTAAATTGATTTTCAATTCCCAATTAGTCAAGTCCGGTCCATGTTGCATTTCCATTTGATTTTCACCTCAAAAATCTGCAGCAAATCCGGCCTACTCTTCAAAATCAAAGCAAATGTAATCTTTTGCATCCAAGTCCATTTAATTCCAACTCTTTGCATCCAAGTCCATTTCATTCCAATTCTTTGCATCCAAGTCCATTCCATTGCTTTTCTTGGTGTATTTATTTTTCTTGATGGGCTTTGGCTTCAAAAATGCTACAAAATAGAGAAGAGAGATTTTTGAGGGGTTTTTACATTTAATAATATTTATTTATATTTCCATTCATTTATGTGCAAACTAATCTAACAACAATTATTAATAGTATATTTATTCATGTAAAATAGATAATGAGGATATAAAATTGTAATACAAATATGATTATCAGTCCACCTCGAAAACTAAGGTGACGATTCAGATTGCCGATATATATTTGGTCATAGCCGAATTGACGAGCAAATCGACATGGAAGATAGGGGTCAATGTGACAAACATCTCTTACCCGGAACAATAGATATCCAGGTCGAATGTTCATCAACCATCGGAAACACCCGACGTCCAAGATGGTACGATTCTGCCTTGGGTCTTCAGCATCTAATAAAGTCGTATTGTACGTACCGGAGAATCGAGGGAAGCAGGGGAAGAATTCCCAACACTTGTGAATTTTTAACTGCCTCGTTATGTCCGGCCATCGATGTTTGACCCATTTGCAACCCTCAAGGGTCTGTAAAAGAGGAAGACTAGGATCCACTGTCTCAGGAGCCTCCATTAAATCTGGCCGGAATAAGTGTAGGGTAATTCTAGCTTCAGAGCGGATATACTGGCAGAAGGTTTCTTTTTCTCTTGTGTGAATACAGAAACTAATTACCGTAATCCACTGTGAATAGCCGCCCCCATAGCAGGAAGCAAGGATAATTTGCGACCTGTAGCCAATTGGACGGCTGGATACAACACTTCCATTGGCATAGCATCAGAGGACTGGTGGAGAACTACACACCTCTTCAACCATAAGGCCAGAAAGCCAGCAAGGATAATTTGCGACCTGTAGCCAACTGGACGGCTGGATACAACACTTCCATTGGCATAGCATCAGAGGACTGGTGGAGAACTACACACCTCTTCAACCATAAGGCCAGAAAGCCAGCCAGTAGGGTGGTGGAATGAATTGGGACACCAGCTTGAAACAGATAAGAGCGGAATTTAGTACCATACGGAAACCCGTCTTCTGAATGAGAAGTGTAAGATTGTGCGTTCGTTTTCTCCAACAGCCGATTGATTTCACCCAGACTCAAAGGAGATAATCCACGTACCTCTTCTGATCCATCATCCAGGTTCTTGAACAGATAATCGGCGAATTGTTTTAAGCTGATCTGGGGAGATTTCTTCCTAGCTTTAGTATCCATCTCAGCCATGGCTATGTAATAATGACAAGTCAGTTCCTATAGAGTGTCATGGGTCACGGTTGATCGATTTTTCATCTTATTTAGCTGATTGGTAGTGGGAAAGAATTCTTGATAAGGGACATCACCTATGGGTAAACCGGAAACCTTCATCATTTCGTGTAATGGTAATCCGAGCTCTCCATTCTTGGTGAAGAATGTGTTGGTGTCAGGGTTATTGTCACGCCCCGCTTCCCAAAATACCGGGGAATCGGGACGCGAGCAAGCCCGCGACGTATTAGACTGAGAAGAGATAAGTGCTAGACCCCGTCTTCTCAATCTAATACGCTAAGCGTCTGGAAATAAAACCATGCGAAGTCATAGGTCCCCGATCACAATCAGCAAGAATATAATAGACAACTCAGAATAAAGAAATATCATATCACAAATGGGATAACATCCGAGACATAAAATTCGGGTCAACATGCCCTTATACAAAACTGAACAAAAGAATACTGGAGAGATACAAAAATACATCGATCAATAGAAAAAGAATGAACTACAAAAGTAAAGTGGAACCATCAAGAATAGGCTTCGACTCCTTCTTCTGCTCCGTCTACAAGGCACTCCTGCTGAGGATCTTCCGGCTCCTGGCGATCTCCTAGCTGAACCTGTTCTTCTCCTAATTCTGACGTACACCAGAGAAAATAGGTGTACGTCAGGTGCATGACGCACGGCAAGATCCGACCCCACAAAGAAAATAGAATGACCAATGCAATAATAATAATAATAATAAATAGAAACATGCAGCTGGAATACTAACAAGCTAGATGCAATCCATCACTAGAGTATAACGATCATAAGAATCCATAATCATCCGCGTAACAAGGACATAACCCTAGATAGAATTAATACTTAAAAATCTACAACTCGAGACGTAGTACGTCGAGCGAAATAATCCAAACAAGGAAACCCTCATGTATATACCATATGTCTCAAATTGTAGATAATTAAATATTAATCCTAATCTAGGTATGGAAAGAAATATAACTGGCCTATATCCCACAAGGGTCCAAACTCATCCAAGTAACAATTCATGTAACTAGACATTCTATAACAAGTCACTGGTCCAACCGTCTAACCCCAATGCGTATCGGTTCATTGGCCCAACAGACTAACCCAGTGCGTATCGGTTCACTGGTCTAGCAAACTAACCCAGTGCGTATCGGTTCACTGGCCCAACAAACTAACCCAGTGCGTATCGATTCACTGGTCTAACAAACTAACCCAGTGCGTATCCATTCTATAACAAGTCACTGGTCCAACCGTCTAACCCCAATGCGTATCGATTCACTGGTCTAACAAACTAACCCAGTGCGTATCGGTTCACTGGTCTAACAAACTAACCCAGTGCGTATCGATTCACTGGAGCAACCCTAAAGGATACATAAACAGTCACATCTAATCACATGTACCAAGACTTCCCATCCCGGCTCTTCTTATTTTCTAAGCCAGCAACACACAAGCCTCTAAATCTTATTCATGTCACATAGATCACTATAGTCATGTTTTTCTCGTGATTTCTAAATATAACAAGGAATGATAAATACAATTAATACTACTTAACAGTATCATAAATCAAAATAGGAACCATGAACATCTACTATAAACCGTACATGAGAAACTATCATTAACAGATATCATGCACATGAAATGTCGACATTTTCAATTATTAATTTCGAAATAAATCATTTTAATTTATTTATCATAAATTATTCAAAATAATCTTTAAAATATATTATTATTATCATTTATTCTGTTTGAACAGTAACTATTTTTTTCTATTTTTTTTTCTTTTCAACAATATCTCATAAATTTTACCCAACTTTCCAAATATAAACTTGTCATTTTTATTTTCATTAATTCATAAGTAATCCCACGCATAATTATCACATGAAATAACTAATCAACATTATTAATTAATCAAAAATAATTTTAACACGAGACAAGTGAGGGGATTCTTGCCTCGGGTTCGTCGAACGAATCGACGTCGACGGCGTGGATCTGATCTGAGCGCAGGCACGGCGAGACGAGGAGGCAGACGGGAACTGGAGGGCAGCGGCTCGGCCGGCAAGGGGCAGCGGGTTGTTGGGGCTCGGATCTGGGCTTGCCGGCGGCGAAGCGGTGGCGTCGCCGGAGCAGCGGAGGTGAGGGCGGTCGGGGCACGGCTCATCGGAGTTCGTCGGCGGTTGTCGAAGGGCGGTGGGCAGGTTGTTGCGCGGAGGCGGCTTCGTGGGCGTGAAGGAGGGAGATGGCGGTGACTGGAGAGGCGCAGAGGTGGTCGACGGGAAGGGAGGCCAAGGGAAGGGCGGGTCGGAAGATGGGGGTTTCGAAGAGGGGAGGCGGCGATGGAAAGAGGAGGCGCTGGAGGTGGTTCAGAGGGCTGAGGCGGCCGCTGTTCGTGGCGGCAGGTCGAGGCGAAGAGGAAGGACTGGCCGGGCAGCGGTCGTGGCGGCGAACGGCGGCGCTGGGGTTCGTCGACGGGTCGGAGCGGCTGTGGTGATGGGTTGGGTTTGGTGCTGGGAGGAAGAAGAAGAAGGAAGAAGAGGTGTTTCTTGGGTGAGGTGGACTGATGGAGGAGAGGAGAGGGTACGGTTTTGAAATGAGGAGGAAAAATTAAAAAGGAATGAGTTGTCAAATTGTGAGAGGGAGAAGAAATACGGAGTAAAATAGGAAATAGTTAAATGGTGATTAGAGAATTGATTGGAAGTTGATTAGGGGATTATGGTAGGAATTCAAATGAGAGAAAATTAAGGGGAAAAAGATTATGGGAATATATTTATTTATTCATAATATTTTAAAAATCATTATAATATATAATTAACACTAAATATTTATATTTTTACAAATGTACTAATATACTAAGCTCAGGTTTACATTAATAATAACAGAGGTCACTAATAATATTAGCTACCAAAAGATTATATATAAAATCATTAAACCATAAATTAATATTTAGCAGAATTAATAAATACAAGGCTATATATAACTCAGAAAATTCTAGAATTAGGAAAACATTAGATAAAAGTATAATATAATATTTTAAATACTAGAAAAATTTATTTAAATACGTATCAAAATTTACGGTTGTTACACTTTGAAAACTTATTACCAACACATGAGACATAAAAATTACAAGCACCCAACTTAAAATTTAAAATTTTTAAAAAATACTCTTAAAGTTTCAAAAATTTCCAAAATGCTCCCTCAAAAAAATTCAAAGTCACTAAAAGGACTAACATTTCAAAACTTAGCAAAGAAATGAGTATATAAGTTTAACTTCCAATTTAAGATTTACGATCCCTTCTCAGCATCCAAAAGTAGTCTAGTTTTATCAAAAAAGATAAAGGTGAAGAAAGATTAATGCCAGCGCAATAAAAAAAGAAATATACGGAATGAAAGACACTATTTTCTGAATATTTTATAGAATAGTTTATTTTTTGAGCAAAGTAGAAATCTTCAAAAGGGAATTTCATAAATTTTTTTCAGTACTTTTATATGCTAATGTAGATGCTTTCATCATATAAAAGTATACTAGAGTTAGCATTAATCTTTATAATTTTTTTAAAAGTCTATCAAGGATTAGGAATAAACTCCATATTATCTTTTGTGTCGCTTTAGCCTACTTTTAACCAATCATCTTGTCTTATTAGCTTTAATTATTCATCTTTCTTTTATAACACTATTTTTTCAAGTGTTTTTTTACTTTTATAATAATATACTTTCTCAGGTCAAGCTTGGTTTCATATCGGTCCAAATAACATGATAACTCAATTTGGCTACGGATTATATTTGTTTCCTATCAATTCAATTATCAACATAAAAATTTAAATTAGGTGTAGCTCATTTTAATAAACATAAAAAATAATAATCATAATGCTAAAGTTTAGTAATAAGTGAGCAAAAACTATCAAAGTAGAACTGAAGAACAAATTTTAGTAAGGAAATAAACTAAAAATACTTAATCATGGTATTTAACCACATGTATTGCACATGCATAGAACATATTATTACAAAAAGAGGGGGTGAAACTTTCAACTGTATTTATTATTACTAGTTCTTGTGTACATGCAATGCACGTGGTTAAATATTAAAATTATTTATTTTTTTATTTTCTTACTATAAAATAAGTCAGATTCATTTTGAGTTAAAATCTATAAACATGGATTAATACATTTATCAATTTTTTATTTAAATATTTTTAAAAATTTTATGAAATAGATTTGTGTGTAAAACTGGGATCAATATACTTTTATATACTTGCATACAAAACATTATTTTTTTTAAATTTGTATATATCAAATTTCATGTAACGTATTTGTTTATCGGATCAAATCATCGATCTCACAATTTTTTATCTTAGTCATTAAATGTAGTGTTAAGTTTAGTTTATATTAATATATAGTTATATTATATTAGTATATATATATTATATATAGTATATATATAGTTTATATGTGTTTAATAAAAAATATAACAAATATTTAATATTAAGATGGTTTGTATAACGCTCAGACGAGGTACATGCTTTTCACAAGACATCTTATATTATTTGATAGACTTAAAAATAAAATAATTAAATACTAAAGATCAATGATGATCTAGTATAATGTTATATGACAAAATCATGTTAACATAAGCATATTAAAAATTTTGCATGAAAATCCATTGTAAAGATTCCTAATTTTACTCAAAAATAAAGTTTTACTATAAAATATTTAAAAATATTATCCTTGTATTCTTCTTTTTTCCATATTTAATTGAGCCAATAGTCAATCCTTTTCACTTTTTATCTTTTTTCTAGATAATTTTACAGTAGTGTCTTCATCATCTATATCAATTAGCAATATCAGGTTGATATATAATAAATAGCAAAAGAGCAAGACAAGAGTCAAGAAATATATTAGGATATACATGGATCAATCAAATTATATTATTACTCATAACTGATATGCATTAAAAACAAAATGTGTTGACAATCTAAACTATAAAATAGACTGTATGTGCCAATCTAACATGACTTTTTTAATGCAAACAACCATCAAGACTAATTTTAAAAATCTCTTGAGCCAGGAAAGGACAACTAACAAGCTTGCAGGGGAGCTAGAGGGAGCGTAATGCATTCTTAATAATTATTAATCTTTACTTAATTTATTTATATGATAGGATCTCATTAACTAATCTACAACGGCACTATAATTATTTTTTTGAGCGTTCAAGGTAGGCAGCGCACTCACCTAGAGGACTCAGGTGAATCCTCGTCACAATGAATGTTATACAATTTAAGTACAAAGGAAAAATGAGGGTTGATCAATGGTGTAGTTAGTGAGAGGGAAACTCTAGCAGCTTAATTTGGTATGTGGATATATTATAGATGGAGATGGAGAATGGTGGTTTTTTGAAAATAGTGTGTGTGTGTGGGTAATTAATATGTTTTTTATGTGTGGTTTTCTTCGTTCATTTTCAAGATATATGTGGTCCTCTGGATATATATAGATATAGTATTGCTACTCTCTTTTGGTTTTATGGAAGAGTTTGGACGTAAAAAAATTTAAATTATCTAATCCGGTTAAAGTAGGATCATATAAGTTAAGACCATACATAAAATTTATTTTAACCAACACTCATATGTAAGTATTATAATTGGTATTGAGATCTAAGATATGTGTGAGATTCTCTTTGACTTTTATACAAACAGTATCTATTTAAATAATAATGGTATAATTAAATTTTATGATTTGAAAAAATTAAATATACAATATAATTAATTTCTTTAAAATAATTTGATCTAATCTAATAAGAAGAAAATAGATGAAAGTGATGTAAAAATTATTGCAATTTCATAATTCATAATTTTAAACAATTTAATCTAATCTAATAAGAAGAAGATAACAAAGGCACATACATGTTGGATGACATGAAAGTGCTATGAAAATTATTACAATTTCTGATCTGAAAAAAGATCAGACATATAATATAATTAATTACTTTAAAATAATCTAATCTAATCTAATAAGAAGAAAATAGATAAAAGTGCTGTGAAAATTATTGCTATTTCTTGATATGAAAAAAAAGATTAAATATACAATATAATTAGTTACTTTTAAAAAATCAAATCAAATCTAATAAGAAGAAAATAACAAAACCACATACATATAGAAGAAGATGAAAGTGCTATGAAAATTATTGTAATTTCTTGGTTTGTATATATTGGTATGTGATGTTAATTGTAAATACAGTTCTATTTAAATAATTATAATATAATTAAACTTTGAAACTAATTATACAGTACCGTGAACTACTTGAATTTTAGCCGGTGAGAGGTCATCGCATTGTGTCATCAGATTGCAGCCATTTATTTTGAATTTTCCATTTATTTTGAGAATAACTTTTGTCTCTTTAATTTGTTTGGTTGATTTTACAAATACCTCATCCACATTATGTACATTTGTAGGTCTGCGTTGTTCCTGGGTTCGATCTTTGGGGCAAACATTATTTGTCTCGTTAATTTGTTTGGGTTTTGCATATACGTCATTTATCTTGTAGACATTTGTAAATTTAGCATTTAATAATTTCATTCAGGTTTACACTACAATTTAAACTATATCTTTATCTTCATACTATGTATTTCTAATAAGAATTTATCAATTATCAATTTAGACTTACTTAATGGATTAATATTTGAATTTTAAGAGTATTTTTGTCCACCGATTTTTTTCTAGTGCTTTTAAATGGACTATGATATGCTTTTTATAAACTCTATCTACTTTTGGGCGTTTATACGTTTTATTTGAGATTTGTGCATCTTTTTATTTCTGGGCCTTAATATGTAGTCAGTCATCATGAACAGAGAAAAACGTTCTGTATCCAAGACAACATATGAGGCTTTAATATTTTCCACATTTTGACTGTAATCAGGCCCAGTAAAGGCTCATTTGGTCCGATTTAAGCTCTGTTTCTTTTCAGGGTATATTACAAAAGGGGGAAAATGGAAACTTTCAGCTATATTTATTATTATTTTTATAAACTCTATCCATTACTATTACAAAATAATAAAAAAGCTGAAGAGTCCTGATATAACATCTAAAGTATCAAAATTTTTTTTTACTATATTTATTTTTAGGCCCTTTATATATGTTCTTTAAAGCTGCTGACAAATTTGAGATTAGATTTTTAAACTAGATAAAATATTAGAAAAACAATTCCCTAATACGAAGGACTATTTTGAAATTTATATGTTTCTTATTTATGGAGAATTTACATGGATAGTTCAAGTGGTTTTTGCTTGAGCTAGTCATAAAGATGGCTAATATTTTGTTCTTTTGAGCGAAGACATAATGACCTACTTACCAAATACTTTTTCCTTGTTGTCGTCAAAAACCTTTTAATGAAGTGTTGCAAAGCTTGCCTCCACCATTTCCATTGTAGTAAATAATGGTTTTTGAAAATGCAGATATAATGGTTTCTTTTTAAAAATTTCGTTCTTATCAAATTAATTACCTATCAAAACAGGTTTTTCCGAAACAGACCTGCCTTCTTTCGCGAAGTGCCCAGATTTTATATGACAGGTGAACAATTTTCTCCTCTTCTACTTATTTTTTTTGTTATTTAATTCTTTATTTTATTATATTCTCTATGTGCTTGAAAAAAAATTAGATGTAGTAGAAAAATGATAATATTTGTTAATCTTTTAAGTACGCCAAGTTTTCTGTAGAGATTATGCATGTCCTAAGTTACATGGAAAGGAGCACGAGTACTGATATTGGTGTAGGTATGGGTACGAGACACAACAAATTTATGAAATGTAAGGTACGGGGACACAACTACACACACAGACAGAAAATACACGCACACATTTCTATGTATATGCACACATCTCTATATGTATGTGTATATATCTATGTGTATGTATGTATATATGTGTTGTTGCGTCCAGCGGAAGCGGACTCAATCCACAACAAGGCGGTAAGCAACGAACAAAGAACACCACGAGCACAATTCACAATGAAACGATCAAAATAAACGCAAACACAGAGAATTACGTGGTTCGAAAAATTGTCTACGTCCACGGGGAGAGGATTGTGAAGAGATCACGTGGGGTGGAGCCCACAAACCGTTTGAGTGCCACGTGAAGAGATCACGTCAACAAGGCCCACCTGCTGCATATGATCGCAATGTTATAAATATCATGCGGGTGGCTAGGGTTTCCGTGTGCACGAGGAGAAAAAACTGCAGACGGCTTCGTTGGCTTCGGGCGGTGTGCGAAGGAGTTTTTTTTTGTTTTCGGCTGTGGTTGTTTTTCGGCAAAAGTTGTCTTGGGCTTCGTGCGAGTGAAAAACTGCAGATTTCAAGAGGAGATCTTTGAGCAGTACTTCAGTCGACTTTGAGAGGGTTTTAGCATCCCTTTGAGAGAGTATTTGTGTGAGGGATCTGAGAGTTTATGTGAGGGTTTAGATTGTGTGATTGTAAACCCTAGTTGTATTCTCTCCCTCTAATAGTAGATCCCCCTCCTTGCCCCGTGGACATAGGCGATTTGACGAACCATGTAAAAATTAGTTGTCTTGCTGTCTTATGATTTCTTATAACTTGTAGGTTCTCTCGACAAGTCAGTGCTAGAACTGATGATAGGAAGAGCTGATATCTTACTTTGTTGAGTTATTTTGCTTTCGGTTCTTGTTTTCTTTGTGAAACATAAATTCCATTGTGATCTAATCTCTTGTTATGCACCTTGCGTACCAGAGGTACTGCCGAAATTTCCGCTGCGCATAACAAGTGGTATCAGAGCTTCGAGTTGGATTTGGGAGCTTGTTCGAAGGATTCGGTGAAGGATTCTTAATTGAAGAGTTAGATCGACAACATGGGAGAAGCAAGCACATCAGGTTCGTCTCTTACGAAGGCAATACAGAGTCTGAGCATCAATAACACAAAAATTAATGTTCCGAAGTTCGACGGCAAGATTAATTTTGGATTATGGAGGTGTCAGGTGATGGACACCTTGGATACATAAAATTTGAAGGAGACTCTTAAGTTACAAGAAAAACCCGCTGATATAGAGGACAAGGTCTGGAAGAAGATGAATAGTAGGGCTTGTGGAGTTATTCGGTCATGCTTGATACCAGATCTTATTTATGACGTAATGAACGAGACGTCGGCGAAGAGAATATGAGAAACACTTAATGAGAAGTATCTTACGAAGAGCATTGAGAATCGACTTCACTTGAAGAAGAGGTTTTACCAATTCAAGATGAAGAGGGGAGTTTCCATCAGGGAGCATGTCAATAATTTCACGAAGTTACTTTCAGATATGACCAATGTGGATATCATGGTTGAGGATGAAGACAAGGCGATGTTACTTTTGTGTTCATTGCTCGAGGATGATTACGGTACGTTCGTTCTTACTATGATCAACGGAAGAACTACTGTTAGCTATAAGGAGGTGACCTCAGCTTTGGTGAATTACGAGTTGAGGAAGAGTGATGGTGAACCCTCCAAGAAGGCATCTGGAGATGCACTAGCAGTTCGGGGCCGCACTCTAAACTGTTGGTAGTCCAACCGCTCAAAATCGAGGAATAGAGGTGGCCATAAGAGTGTTGGTAGGAACCAATATCGTTTTTGTAAAGAAGAAGGACATTGGAAGAACGACTGTCCAAAGTTGAAAGATAAAGCTGGGAAGAATAAAGGAAAAGCTGTACAAGCTTCGGAAGTGAATGTTGTCAAGGTTAGTGACGACAATTCAGATACAGATTCTTTAGGCTATTCTTTCTCTGTATTATCGTTAGTTTGTTACGCTGACTCTATGGAGTGGATGATGGGTTCTGGTGCCACATATAATATTTGTCCTAGGAGGGATTGGTTCTCCAGCTTTGAGGAGTTGGAAAGAGGGGATGTCGTGCTCATGGATAATGATCACGTATGTCCTATTGGTGGTATTGGTACAGTACGGATCCGGATGTGTGACGGGGTGACTCAGGAGCTGAAGGAAGTGAGATTCATTCCTCAATTGACGAAGAATATCATTTCGCTTGGAACTTTGAAGGCAGCTAGCTATAAGGTGATCTTGGATAATGCGACTGTGAAGGTCACAAATGGTTCCATGATGGTGATGCGAGGTGTCAGGGAAAATAGTCTTTACTACTTGAAGGGTAAGACAGTTGTTGGCCTTCTTATTTTGATGATGATTTATAAACAATTTACAACTAATATTTTTTGTCTAGTGTTTATAGTTTTGTAGTTGTTGTAGACAAACAATATGTTGGAGGATGGATGGATTGCGCCATAACGATCATATCAAATGGAGGTTGGTGGAATAGTGGTTGAAGCCTTGCTATTCAAAGTTAAAGATCCAAGTTTAAGCTTCATCCAAATTTATCAAGTTGAGCTACAATGAAGATCAAGATCAAGCTTGGGTAACATTAGTTTAGGTTTATATTATGTGTGTTGGTACTTTAAGCTCAATCATATACACACACACACATTATATTGGTTTCATTGTATATATATAGTTATATATATATACAACACAAGTTTTGGTTTTCATATATATATATATATATACACACTACATAGTTATATATATATACACACAATTTAGTTTTGGTCTCCATGTATATATAGTTTCATATATACATATATGTTTGGTTTCTATGTATATATATAGGTATATATATATACATACATAGTTTGAGTTTTCATGTTCATAAATATGAAATCACATATTTATTATTGTGTTTTAGAAAATATTGTATAGAATATGCATATTTGTGAAAATATTGTGTTTCTAATTTATAGACTTCATAACAATAGTTTACATCTTTTTTTAAGACTACAAAATCATTTTGTAAAGTTTCAAAACATGGTTTAGCCAAAATATCAAAATTCATATGTTTATATTTTTATGTTTTGGACTATTTTGCAAAATGATGATATTTTACATTTGGGAAGTCATTTTTGAAAACCAGTTTTTGTAACATGTTTATTATCATGTTTACAATCAGTTCTCAAAGTTTGTGATAGTTTATATATCCTTGCATACATCATATAGTATATCTCATTGCTAGGATATATCACCTTTGTTCATATTACATATTCTTGCTCATAAGTAATTGTATATCATCTTGCAAGAACATATTTGTTAATAAGTTTTAAATTAGCATAAAATCGGATTAGATTAGCATAAGACCCTATTCACCCCCCTCTAGGTTTCTTTCATAGCGACCTCAGGGTATAACAACAGTAACAAGGCGTCTGACAGCTTCGATTACCACAGAGGAAGACACTACTAGCTTATGGCATATGAGATTAGGACACACTGGTGATAAGTCCCTACAGGTATTGACAAAACAAGGGCTATTAAAGGGTGCAAAGACCTGCAAGATGGAGTTGTGTGAACATTGTATACTTGGGAAGAAGACAAAAGTAAAATTCGACACTGCTAATCACAATACCTAAGGTATATTGGACTACATTCACACAGATGTTTGGGGCCCTTCCAAGCACACATCACTTGGTGAGGCCAACTATTTTGTCACTTTCATTGACGATTATTCCAGGAGAAATTGGGTTACCCTAAGAAGCATAAACATGAGGTCCTGAATATTTTTATGGAGTGAAAAAAGAAAGTGAAGCTGCAGACAGGTAGAAAAGTGAAGACTCTACGTTTAGATAATGGTAGAGAGTATAAGAGTGATCCGTTTTTGCAGTTTTGCCGGGATCACAGCATTAGGCGATACTTCACAGTTCGTGAGACACCGTAACAGAATGGGGTGGCTGAGAGATTGAACCGTACCTTGCTGGAGAAGGTGCAATGTATGATGACGCAGAGTGGATTGCCTAGATCCTTTTGGGCCGAGGTATTGGTTTATGCGAGCTATCTAGTGAATAGGTTTCCGTGCACTGTGATACAGGGGAAGACTCCGTTGGTGCGTTGGTCTGATTCGGTAGCTAGTGACAATGAGTCGCTTCAGATATTTGGGTGTCCTGCTTATTACCATGTCAGTGATGATAAATTGAATCCGAGGGCGAGGAAAGTAGTCTTTGTGGAATTTAGAGATGGAGTTAAATGCTTCAAGTTATGGGATCCACAGGACAAGAAGATAGTTATTAGCAGGGATATCACATTTGACGAGGTGTATATGATGAAGCCTCAAGTTCCTAAGCAGGTGGAAGAAGACCAGATTCGGGAGATATCACAGCAGGTGGAGGATGATGTGACTCTACTTACTCCAAAGAGCATTGTGTTCATCGAGCCTCCTACAGAGGTGCCACTGGCAGGAGATGGGATGACAGCCGGACAGATAGAGGATATAGTGGATTATGAGACTCAGGAGCAGGGTCATACTCAGGAGTCTAATGCAGCGAATAGACCTAGAAGGGTGATTCGTCGGTCAGTTAGGTATAATGATGATGTCATGGTCGCATATGAATTATCAGTGGAGGTCCTTGATGATATGGTTCCATCCACATTCAGGGAGGTAGAGTCTAGCCCCGATTCGATCAGGTGGAGAGAAACTATGGAGGAGGAGATGCGATCTCTTCAGAAGAATAACACTTGGGAACTTGCAAAACTACCTAAGGGTAAGAAAGCTATTGTTTGCAAGTGGGTATATGCGAAGAATGTGGAATCTTCTATTGGGGATATTCGGTTCAAAGCCAGATTGGTTGCCAAGGGATATGCACAGCTTGAGGGCATCTTGCAAGAACATATTTGTTAATAAGTTTTAAATTAGCATAAAATCGGATTAGATTAGCATAAGACCCTATTCACCCCCCTCTAGGTTTCTTTCATAGCGACCTCAGGGTATAACAACAGTAACAAGGCGTCTGACAGCTTCGATTACCACAGAGGAAGACACTACTAGCTTATGGCATATGAGATTAGGACACACTGGTGATAAGTCCCTACAGGTATTGACAAAACAAGGGCTATTAAAGGGTGCAAAGACCTGCAAGATGGAGTTGTGTGAACATTGTATACTTGGGAAGAAGACAAAAGTAAAATTCGACACTGCTAATCACAATACCTAAGGTATATTGGACTACATTCACACAGATGTTTGGGGCCCTTCCAAGCACACATCACTTGGTGAGGCCAACTATTTTGTCACTTTCATTGACGATTATTCCAGGAGAAATTGGGTTACCCTAAGAAGCATAAACATGAGGTCCTGAATATTTTTATGGAGTGAAAAAAGAAAGTGAAGCTGCAGACAGGTAGAAAAGTGAAGACTCTACGTTTAGATAATGGTAGAGAGTATAAGAGTGATCCGTTTTTGCAGTTTTGCCGGGATCACAGCATTAGGCGATACTTCACAGTTCGTGAGACACCGTAACAGAATGGGGTGGCTGAGAGATTGAACCGTACCTTGCTGGAGAAGGTGCAATGTATGATGACGCAGAGTGGATTGTCTTTACGTATTGAAGCAATCGTCGCGACAATAGTACAAGAGATTCGACGTTTTATGATTGGTCGAGGGTACACAAGAAGCTCATATGACCCATGTGTTTACATGCACAAACTACAGGATGGTGAGCACATATATTTGTTTTTATATGTTGACGATATACTTATTGCTTTCAGGAATTCTTCGGCTATTCGAAAATTAAAAAAGGAACTGTCATCTGAGTTTGAGATAAAGGATCTTGGAGAGGCGAAGAAGATATTGGGTATGGAGATCGAGAGAGATAGGATGAAGGGGAGATTAAAGCTTACACAAAGGAGTTATCTGCAGATGATGTTAATGAAATTCAGCTTTGATGGAAATGCAAAGACAGTGAGTACTCCATTGGCTCCCTACTTTAAGTTTTCAGCTAGTATGTCGCCTGTTTCAGTTGAGGACAGAGATTATATGTCGAAGGTTCCATGTGCCAGTACGGTGGGTAGCTTGATGTATGCTATGGTGCGTACGAGGCTAGATTTATCACAGGCCGTGAGCATGGTATCGATGTATATGCACGACCCCGGGAAGGGTCATTGGGAGGCTATGAAGTGGATTTTACGGTACATCAAAGGTACCGTGAATGTTGGATTGATTTTCCAGAAGGATGAGAAAATTGGGCAGGATTGTATTGGTTACGCGGATTCAGATTATGTTGGAGATCTTGACAAGCACCGGTCTACTTCAGGATATGTGTTTACATTAGAAGGAGCACCGGTATGTTGGAGATGTACTCTTCAGTCCATAGTGGCTCTCTCTACTATAGAGACGGAATATATGACGGTGACTGAAGCTGTTAAGGAGGCTTTGTGATTACGTGGATTATTGGAGGACTTAGGGATTGCACAGGAGACCCTTCGGGTATATTGTGATAGCATGTCAGCTATCTATTTGGCGAAGAACCAAGTTTATTATGCGCGCACGAAGCACATCGATGTCAGATTCCACTTTGTTCGTTACGTTTTGGATGATGGAGACGTCAGGTTGGAGAAGATCCACATGAAGGACAACCCTGCGGATATGTTGACCAAAGTTGTTTCAGGTGTCATGTTTGGTCATTGTTTGGAGCTTTTGAACATTCTTCGGTGTTGAGGCCTTTGGAGGCCATTTGAGTGAACTACGTGAGATTTGATTCCTTAGGCAAGAGGATACGTAGGCAGTCTTTATGATGCAGTCGGTTTGGATTAGTTGATTTTAATAGGGGTGAGATTGTTTAGACTCTCGTTCGGTTCCCGATTTATTGTGGATTGAGTTCGTTGTCGTGCATTAACTTTACGGCATACTAGACATAACAAGTGAGACATTTGATTACTTTGGTGTCAGCTCAGTTTTGGAAGAAACTTCACCGAGGTGGAGAATTGTGAAGAGATCATGTGGGGTGGAGCCCACAAACCGTTTGAGTGTTGCGTGAAGAGATCACGTCACCAAGGCCCACCCGCTGCATATGATCGTAATGTTATAAATATCCTGCGGGTGGCTAGGGTTTCCATGTGCACGAGGACAAAAAAAACTCCAGACGACTTCGTTGGCTTCGGGCGGTGTGAGAAGGAGTTTTTTTGTTTTCGGCTGTGGTTGTTTTTCGGCAGAAGTTGTCTTGGGCTTCGTGCAAGTGAAAAACTGCAGATTTCAAGAGGAGATCTTTGAGCAGTCCTTGAGTCGACTTTGAGAGGGTTTTAGCATCCCTTTGAGAGAGTATTTGTGTGAGGGATCTGAGAGTTTGTATGAGGGTTTAGATTATGTAATTATAAACCCTAGTTGTATTCTCTTCCTCTAATAATAGATCTCCCCCTCCTTGCCCCGTGGACGTAGGCGATTTACCGAACCACGTAAAAATTAGTTGTCTTGCTGTCTTGTGATTTGTAATAGCTTGTAGGTTCCCTCGATAAGTCAGTCCTAGAACTGATGAGAGGAAGGGCTGATTTCTCATTTTGTTGAGTTATTTTGCTTTCGGTTCTTATTTTCTTTGTGAAACATGAATTTCGTTGTGATCTAATCTCTTGTTGTGCACCTTACGCACCGGAGGTGCTTTCGAAATTTCCGCTGCGCACAACAAGGATGAGGAGATTTCATTATATGGAGGAGAAATATAATGTGTTACAACTCTCAAACAATCACAATAACCCTAACCAACAAAATCTCACTCCCTCTCAATAATCTCACTCTCAAAGTGTACAAAATAACCTCTTTTTTTCTAATTAAAAACCCTAACAAACATGTTTCTATTTATATAAACACCCAAATCCAAAACAGGCTAGGAAACGAATCGGCCCAATAACCCGCTATCGGTCGACTAATGAAGCCTCATCAGTCGACCAGTAGGTGTTCATCAGTCAACCGACAAGGCATCATCAGTCGACTGTCTAGTGGAAATTTTCGGTTCCTATAGTGTGCAAGTTATTAGTCGATTGATCTAAGAAATCAGTCAATCGACCAGAGCTATTTTGCCAGGTTCAAAATTTTCCTATATTCGCACCCTCTTGCAACAATTCTTCACATCGGCGAAGTGTTTCCAAAACTGACTTGATACAAACACGAGCACCAATGCGTCGTCTCTCCAAATCCGGCTGCACCAATATGGTTGCCTACATACCCTCTCTCCCAATGGATCAAGTCGTCCGTAGTTCATCCAAATGACCTTGACAGGCCTTAACAAGCACAAATCTGCAGCAAGTTTCTAAAATAATTGAACTTGTTGCTAGGGTCCACATTCATGAGCATATCTGCTGGATTGTCTTCTGTGTGGACCTTCATAAGCTCCTCATCCCCATTTTCAAAAACATCCTTGACGAAGTGATAGCGAACATCGATGTGCTTCGTCCTCGCATGAAAAACTTGATTCTTCTCCAAATAGATAGTACTCATGCTATCACAATGAATGGTGACAGATCGCTGCGAAACACCAAGATCCTCCAAAAGTCCTCGAAGATAAATTGCCTCCTTAACAGCCTCTGTAATCACCATATACTCTGCCTCTGTTGCCGACAAAACAACTGTAGACTATAAGGTGCATCTCCAACACACCGACGTACAGGTTAGAGGGAACACATACCCCGTTGTCGATCGTCGCTTATCCAAATCTCCAGCATAGTCGGAATCTACGTATCCAATATATAACTGCCTACCACTAGTGTCCCGCTCGAACATCAAACCAACATTGAGAGTACCTCGAATATACCATAAAATCCACCTTATCACATCCCAATGACCCGAACCCGGGTCATGCATGTATCGTGAAACCATGCTAACTACCTGTGATAGATCTGGCCTCGTACATACCATTGCATACGTTAAACTTCCCACTGCGCTTGCATAAGAAGTCTTCGACATTAACTCTCTATCTTCAACTATATTTGGTGAAAGATCAACTGAAAGCTTCAAATAGGCTCCCAAAGATACACTGACTAGCTTTGTCTCCATACTAACATTGAATCGCTGTAACACTTTCTTCAAATAAGCCATCCATGTTAAACAAAATTTACCCTTATCTCTGTCTCTGCCGATCTCCATCATGCATTTTGCTTCACCCAAATCCTTCATCTTAAACTTGCTTGAAAGCTGTATCTTCAATTCATTTATGACGGATCTGGAAATGAAAGCAACCAACATGTCATCGACATAAAGTAACAAATAAATGTACGCACCTCTATGAAGCTTGCGATAGTACACGTAAGGATCAAACTGATTCCTAATGTATGACTTGCCAATTATAAACCCATCGAATCGTCTATACCACTGTCTTGGAGATTGCTTCAACCCGTATAGCGGCTTCTTCAATCTACAAACTAAATTTTCCTTCCATACAGCTCAAAACCCCAATGGATGAGTCATATAAATTTTTTCATCAAGATCACCATGAAGAAATACCGTTTTCACATCCAATTGATCCAATTTCAAACCATACTATGCTACCAAAGCTAGTAAGATCCGAATAGAAATGTGCTTCGCCACCAGAGAGAAGACCTTATTGTAACCAATACCTTTTTCTTGTGCATAATCCTTCGCTACCAACTTAGTTTTGAACCTCACTAGAGTGCCCTGAATGCTCTCCTTCTTGGTATACACTCATTTGCAACCAATCGTCTTCCGCCCTTTTGGAAGCTCAACAAGCTCCCATTCATTCTTCTGAAGAGACTCCATCTTTTTCCGCATAGCTTCCTGCCACATATCAGCCTCTGAACTCTGTTCAGACTCTCTAAAGATAGTAGGAACCATCTCATCAACACTCTTCACTGGAAGTGCATAAGTAACCACTGCATCTGTATACCTTGCTGGTAACTGTATGTCTCTCCCGAGTCTCCGAACTGCAATAGAATTCTGAACCTGAGCCGTCGGTCCCGGATCCTGCTCTGCTGTACATATATCCTCCAAATCATCACTGTGCTCACCTGACATCACCTCAGTCGGTACTCTAATGGATACGGTCCCATCTGGACTTTGTGGAGCTGCATCAATCTCCATCACCTGCGATGTCTTCTCTGTCGGGGTGCTCTCCACCTGATGAGATCGCTGGGAGACTTCAAGAGTGAAACCTCATCAAATGTGACGTCTCTGCTCAGCACAATCTTCTTCTCAACTGGATCCCAAACCTTGTATCCTTTCACTCCACGCTTGAAACCCACAAATATGACATTTTTAGCTCGAGGTTTCAATTTATCAGTTTTGACATGATAAATGCAGGGCATCTAAAAATCTTAAGATGATCATAGTCATGTGCTGGTTCTCCCGACCATATCTCCATAGGAGTCTTTTCCTCTATCGCAGATGAAGACAGCCTATTAATAAGATAACTCACATATGTAAGTGTCTCAGCCCAAAAGATCTTCGATAAACCACTCAGCGATAACTAACATCGGATCTTTTCCAGTAAAGTCCAATGCAACCTCTCTGCCACCCCATTCTACTACGATGTATGACTAACTGAGAAGTGTCTCCCTATGCCCTCGTCTTAACATAGCCACTGAAAGAGTCTGATGTGTACTCTCCACCATTGTCGGATCTCAACATCTTGATCTTTCTCCCTGTCTACCGTTCCAATTTTCTCTTCCACTCCATAAATATCTCTAGGACTTTACTCTTCTGCTTCATGGTGTACACCCAATAACATCTAGAATAGTCATCTACAAACATGACGAATTAATATCGATCAACAAGTAACACCGTCTTGATGGGACCCCATACATTAGTGTGCATGTAGTCTAAGATGCCGGTTGTCCTATGAATGTCTGTCCCGAACTTCACTTTAGTCTTCTTGCTAAGAATACAGTGCTCACAGAATTTAATTTTCCCACTCTTGGCTCCTTTCAATAATCCATGCTTGCACAATGCCTGCAATGATTTTTCCCCTGCATGCCCAAGTCTGAAGTGCCAAAGTCTGCTTGCATCTGCCTCTGAAACTGCTGAAGCTACCTGACTAATCTCGGTACTTCCCTTCAGATAATAGATATTTCTGTTGCGGACCGCTTTCATCACCACCAATGATCCTTTAGTAACTTTGACTATAACATTCTCGAAAGTTACATTGAATCCTTTTGCCTCCAAGCTCCAACAGAAATAAGATTCTTCTTCAGCTGAGGAACAAACATTCATTCAATTCTTTAACAACTCCATCGTGTATCCGAATCCTGACGGTACCTATCCCACAAATGCCACATGATTGATTGTTTTTCATGACCACCACACCACCATTGAGTTTCTCAAAAGATTCAAACCAATCTCTCCGGGAAGTCACATGATAAGTAGCACCAGAATCCATCATCCAATCCGATGCTTCCGCATGGTTAATTTTTGGAGTAATCAATAGTGAAAAGCATGAATCATCAGAATCGTTACCGCTCTTAGCAACATTCACCTCACTGGCCTTCGAGCATTTTTTCTTGCTATTCTCCTTCTCTCTTAGCTTCGGACAATCTCTCTTCCAATATCCTTGTTCTCTGTAGAAAGAACACCAATTTTTCATAATTTGGTAGTGGCCTCTTGACTTTGACCTGCCTCGATTACCACCTCTAAGATAGGGACTCCTTCCTATTGTCGACAAGACTTCTTCTGAAGTACTAGTTCTGGAAGACTCTTTATCCTTTCTCCTCAAATTGAAATTTATCAGTGCATTAGTCACTTTACTATAGGTGATGGAAGATCTACCATTCAACAAAGTAAGCACAAAAGTATCAAAATCCTCATCGGGTAATGAGCCTAAAAAAATGATCGCCTTGTACTCATCCGATATCTTCCCGTTAACATTGGCCAAGTCCGACAACAACTTTGAATAGTTATTCACATGATCTACAAGTGAGGTACCTCTAGACATCTGGAATCTGAATAATCTCCACAGCAAGTGCAACCAGTTCTCAACATTCTTCGTAAGATACTTATATTAAAAATCTCTCACATTTTCGAATCAGCCTTGCTACTTTCACCATTTTCTCCTGCCATTGCTTACTAACTCTAAATTATAAAGGAAAGATTCGAAATTGATAGATTTGAGAAATTATTCAAAATTAAACCCTAGATAGGATTACAAAACAATCTCCCAACCACACGAGGAAGACAATATCTTCAATGGCAACTCCGCAACGTTATATCCATCGAAACTTAGATCTCCAAGATCCAACTTCCAACATCGATTTTCCCCCACCCAAATCAAACCCTAGATCTGAAATCCGGCTATGATATCACTTGTTACGTTCAGCGGAAGCAGAATCAACTTACAACAAGTCGGTAAGCAACGAGCAAAGAATACCACAAACACAATTCATAATGAAACGACCAAAATCAACGCAAACACAGAGAATTACGTGGTTCGGCAAATTGCTTACGTACATGGGGAGAGGATGGGGAGATTTCACTATATGAATGAGAAATATAATGGATTACAACTCTCAAACAATCACAATAACCCTAATCAACAAGATCTCACTCCCTCTCAATAATCTCTCTCCACAAAATAACCTCTTTTTTTCTAATTAAAAATCCTAACAAACGAGTTTCTATTTATGTAAACACTCAAATCCAAAACAGTCTAGGAAACAAATCAGCCTAATAACCCGCTATCGGTCAATTAATAAAGCCTCATCAGTCGACCGGTAGGTGTTCATCGGTCGACCGACAAGGCATCATCAATCGTCTGTCCAATGAAAATTTTCAGTTCATGTAATGTGCAAGTTATCGGTCGACTGATCTAAGAAATCAGTTGACCGACCAGAGCTATTTTGCCAGCTTTAATTTTTTTCCTGTATTCGCACCCTCTTGCAACATGTGTGTGTGCAACATGTGTGTGTGTGTGTGTATATATATATATATATATTATATTAAAGTCATAGTTTTCATCGTGAATATAGGCTGAGACAACCAGACCCATGTCTAATGAGTTTTAAAACATAGACATAAAGTGTATGATATACGTCCAAGAAGTGCATAACAAGTATTTTAAATTAAAACATATATTGTATAATTGAGCGCCTGTCTGGGTAAATGTATCAATACATCTAAGGTGTGTTTATGAAGTTTGGGTACAAATAAATGCCGGGTACGTGTACGGCTTCATGCTGGAAATATCTAGGTAACATAATGCATATCTCATATCACATCTTTGTTTAAATCCCTCAAATAAAAGTTGTTTCATGCTCTATCAATGATTAGAACACTAACAAGACGATTAAACCAAAAAGCCTTATCCTAATTGTGAATCACCCTTCACCACTAATTTTTTATCAAGAGAAACATCTTCTGCATTCTTTCTATATAATTTTAATTTGGGCCTCTAATTACTTAACAAATGGAGTCGAGTTTGTAGTTGTACTTTTTGATTCTCGTCTCCTTGCCTTCACTAAGTGAACGCACTAAGTCAGGTAGTCAAATCTAAAGAAACCAAAGTGATAAAGATACGGGTATAGGCGCAGATACAAACGTACATAGCATTGCAAAGAGACAAGGCCATGCAATCTTGTAACCAGCTTAAGATCTGATCAGGTCCATGCCTCATCGTGTCTTTGTCTTGACATGCTTTTGGCTAAACCTACGGACTCAAGTAGTTTTAAATTTTTTTCCCCTTGGGTTTCAGTTGGGTACGCTACATTAACATGTAGTATATGTTTTTTTGCGAACAGATAGTCACAATTAGATTGTATTAAGAGCGTTTTCCATCCATTTAGTTTTAGCGTCTGGCTGTCAGTTTGGTCTAGTAAATATATGAGGTGAGATTATGTCCTATGTTAAAAGAATAGGTTACATATATAGTTGAATGTGATTAGACTCATTGTTTAGTTAAAAATTAATCCTTTTCAGTCAATTTAAATCCGGATATATTAGCATGTTCTACCTGCGTTGATGTGTCTTTGCGGTCTTCAACGATTCAGTATGAGAGCTCATGGCTGTGAATTTTTAGGTGCTTTGTTTGCTTCGGACGATTAGCAAGGGGTCAGGGCTCAAGGTGGAGTGCATACATGACCATCACACTTGCATCTGGTATCACGCTATTTATTTGTTGGGTTATTTAGATATTAGTCCCTCAAATCTTCAATAATTCCATATTAGTTCCTCAAATCTCAATAGTTGCTCATTAGTCCCTCGAATCGTGAGGGGTCTTGCAATTTTGTCCCTCAATGGCCAAAATACTGGTTATGATTTCTCTTTTAAAACCCATCATCAGTATAAAGTTTACACTTTTTTAACTTTAATACAACTTTTTTGACATTTTGATACCTTAAAGCTGACACCCTTTTTAACTCTAATACCTAAAAGTTTTTTTTTTGTCTTACAATTTTGTTATGACAAAATTTATATGTTTTTCACTTTGATACTCCAAAGTCTTGTTTTTGACACATTGATACCCCAAACTTTAGGCTATCAAAGCTAGAAAATGTGCAAACTTTGATGTATCAAAGTTAAAAAGTATGGAATCTTTGGGGGGTATGAAAGTTAAAAATATGTAAGATTTGGGGTATCAAAGCGTCAAAAAAATCAGGGCATCAAAATTTAAAAAAAAGATGCAAACTTTGACTATCAAAGTGTCAAAAATACTTTGGGTATCAAAGTTTAAAAAGGTGTAAACTTTAGAGTGCCAAATTGCAAACAACCCTTCAAAAAACATTAACTGAGGGTATTTTGGTATTGAGGGACCAAATTGCAATATCACAATGATTTGAGGGACTAATGAGCAGTTTCATAGATTTGAGGGACTAACATATAAATAACCCATATTTGTTAGGTATAAAGTTACTTATGTGTGGGTACATGACTTAATTAGGAGTTAATTCTTTTGAGTCTATTTGAATCCAAATATATTAGTCTAGTTCTTTGGTTCCTAGGCATTTGCACACCAATCTAGAAGGCCATTTTGATCTTCATTATCTAAAATATAGGTGTATACTAGAAGTTGTGATCTCCATAAGGTTCTGTGGTGGATATTCTATTTATATGTACAGGTCAAAAATTTAAGAGATTTGATCCATAAGCATTTAAAGATTACAGATAGAGATAAATAAGTTTCCTGCATGCACACTAATAAACGCTCAAGATTTTATTGCTAAACATGCTGCTACATAACACTGAACATAAAAGTATTCTCTCTCCCCCCCCCCCCCCCCCCCCTCACTTGCAGTAAGAAGCTATAAACAAATTCTAAACTAATCATGAAGCTCATATTGAATGAAGATTAATGGCAATAGTAGTACTGGCATCACCAATCATCCCTGCTCTTCATCCATCTTCCAACGTCCTGCACACCAACTCATATTGTTTCATCGACCCTTGTTGTCCCACAAGCACAGGCTAAATTCCTCTTGTGTTCTCATTTCCTTTGGCTGACATCAACCCGCCCAGAGGTTCAGCTCTTCCTATATCTGCAATATTTGCTCAGGAAGCTTTTCATCGCTGTGTCCTTGAAATTTTGTATACATGTAAGAAGCCATTGGATAACGCGAATGTGACATCCTAGTGATGTGGCGCTTGTAATCCAATATAATCAAAGCATATATAATACAAAAACATAAGCTTTTGTAATTGATTTTCAAGTTAATTTTTCTGGGAAATTAGCCCGGACACATATATGTCCTTGGTGAAAGAGCCGTAGATAGACGCAATCAAGTTGGCGCTCAGGGTGAGGAAGAATGAAAGGAAGAAGGGCATAAACTCCACGCTTTTTGTGCGTACAACGATTCTCTGTTTACATAAAAGTTTAAGCTTGTTACAGATTATGAAAATAGACAATATACAATTATATCCGAAGAACAATGTCATAGAGTATAACCAAGTCTTAGTGGGAATACCACAAAATAGATGCTCTTTATGCGCATATATAGACAACTACATGTATGGTACTTCATCTTTTCTATCACTTACCATGTATGCTATATAAGTTGTTTGCTAATATACTACTTGCAAAAAAAAAAAAGGAAACATGTATACGATTGTAGGCAAAAGGTCTCAAACATGTAAAATGGCATCTCTAGGATATCGAAGTAACTTTAAGGCATCAGAAATTGATAAACTGAGCAAGAGCCCAAACCGAGTTTGTGGTGCTTACAATAATACTCAAGGGAGCTGCAAAGACACTGACTGAGAAAGTCATGTTGAACCAACCAACAACCTTTACACGGTCAGCTCCCTTGAAGCATAGGAGACTGATGAGAAGGATTATAGAGAACAAAACAACGTTCAAGAGGAACAACCATTTGATTGTGTTCATCTGCGTAGCAAATTAAAGCCTTTTTAGACAAAGTATATTATAAAACTATCTACTACGTTCGTAGGCTTAACAAATAATTCATCTTACTTTGGCCTTCTTTGGGGCATAAATGAGATAAATAGTCAGGTATGTTATCTCAATGATGCATCCAACCGTGTTAATAGTGATAAGAAGGTAAGTATTGGTCTTAATGATGGCATAGTAGATCAGTTGCATTGCACTGAACAATGCCACCACATAAGGAAATGATTGGAATCCTTCTGTAGATTTCTTTCTGCAAATTCGACGAAATGTTGGCCTGAAATCACAAGGATCATGACTTTAGAAGTTCTATCCCTTTAAAAATTTGAAGTAAAAATGCAGACATGAATTAGATGGGTGGGAGTAGTTCTTACACCGGGGCAACGTAGACCATGAAGGAGAGGATGTTGCCTTAATCATGCATCAACAAGGAAAAAATGTCAGTGATTGGTAAACAGAAAACCGTCATATTCAATAAAAGCATACATGGAGTAATATAAGACAGTTATCCATATAATCAATACTTTTATGTTCAATGTATAAAAGGAAACTATACTCTTACTGCTGTATAGTTTTAGGTAACCAACTTCTTGCGAGGCAACTGGCCAAAATTTCCAAATAAACTTTCTTTTTACAAAGAAAATTGTTTAATAAATTGTGTAAAAAAGAATGACCATGATTATCCTATAGAGGACATTTTAGAATACTACTAACCTATAACATCATCACGGAATGTGTTGGATATTAAGAAATTCAGATAAAAGAAGAGAATTACCTCGAGTTGAATTTAGCCAAAGCAGAAAATGACAGCAAATAAAGAAGGAGAAATCTATGAAAACAATCGATTTTTTTCCTAACAGTCTCCTTACCCAGGAGACCGAAGATGAAGGCCCAGGGGTGGTCGAAGGACAAAAACGCCATCTCTGCTTCGATCCAGGAAGAGAGAGAAAGAGTTTGAGAAGAAGAAACAAGCTTCGAGAGAGAGAGAGAGCTTATCCTCCTTACTCAACAACTCTCTTTGGCTAGTTTTGTGCTTCTTATGTTTGGAGAGGGATAGGTTTATATAGGGAGGTGTGGGTAGCATGAGCTAACATTCTTTCCTCTGCGCTGCATGGATTAGGTCATTCCTCCACCAGCTTAAGGATAATATACATTTATGTACAAGAAAAAGCCAGGGTTTGGTTAATCTTCATTATGGAGCATTCGCTTTTTCTAGTATATGCATGGTAAAAGTTAATCATACAGACACGAAATTCCTTAGGCGTCCCTCATTGATTTTAATTAATTATAAACAAAAGATCAAGACACAAGAAAATGTTTGATTTGTTGTTTCATATTATGGCAAATCACCTAATTTGAGAAAGATTAAAATGGAATGAACTTTTAGCTAGCTAACCTTCTGGGAAAACACAAAACTGTTTACGGATTAGCAAAGCTGATGATTGATCATTCAACATAATCATGTGACTTAGAAAGTAGTTACATATATTAATTAACTCAATTATCATGTCGGTAGATATATTTCACTAAGCAATGTGAAACTACATACGCAACTGCAAGCTATCTAGGATAATGAAACGTGCATCAACACTACAAACTCCCAAACAAACTTCTTATAATTATCTAATCCTTGTATGTATGTGATCCACACATATGAGCAATGTATGGATCAATGGTACTTTATGATCCACTCCAGAGAATAGAGTAGGAAAAAATGTATCTAGGATGATTCTCTTGGACTGAATGTATAATTTCTTGATACAAAAGTGGAAACTTCAACGTGCCAGCTTATACCCGTTCCTAAGACTCTCTGAGCCTTTTTCTAAAGGTGTTAGCCTTGGCCAGTGCTTTAAATGAAGTAGAGTTATTATAAGCAAAAGGAAAAGCTTTCTCCTATGTATGGGAATTGTTATAAGAAGAAAAAAAAAAAGAGACTAGTTTAGGCTTGTGTAATGTTGTCCTCTGTTGATCTCAGGCCATCTGTGTGATTACAAACAGTTTTGATCAAAAGCCTACAGCACTCACTCGTCTAATTTAGTCGGGGATAAGCTTAGGATGAGATCATAGGACGCTGACAGAAATGAAAAGAAGAATAGTGGCGTCAAGCTTCCTACAGGTTTATGTTTGGCTGCAAAGGTTTATGAAAAAAGTTCATACAGGTTTATGTTTGGCTGCAAAGGTTTATGTTTGGCTGCAAAGGTTTATGAAAGAAGTTCAACTAGCCAATGAATCAGCGGGTTAGGATTGAAGGTGTAGATTGTCTTGATTAGTAAATAAATCCGGTTCATCCGCAATATCAGCGATTTTCTTGTTTAAGAGAGGCCATAGAACGTGCCTAGCTCTTTGCCTTATTTTGCTTCGTGACATTATCTGCGTCTCTCATTTAACCGGTGCTCCCTTTTCCTTTCTTTATCTGTCTTCTCTTTGCTAAGCCTTTCATGATATTAGGTCCACACTGTTTCAGTCCACTGATACAGATTTTTTCACTTAATCAAAGCTATACATCCCTATCTACATCCAAAATTTTAAACCTAGGAAATCTTAAGTGAAGTCCATGCAACTTAATTAATTGCTTAGCCGTTCATTATGTATATAAGGGTCACCTTGTTAAAGTCCACTAAGACAAATTATCTTGTCTAATCAATGTATTCAGTATCCAAGTTCAATCTCGAAGTGCCTTAAAAAATAGTTCCACATTAAAAAATATTTAGAGAAAACAATAGACTTAAATAGAAAAGTTAAGCCATTAGCTAGTACTTTAAGCTTTTGAATTAATTTGATTAAGGGTGCCGTTTAAAACCTACTTGACTTTAGTAGTGTGTTTGGATCATTGGATGGAGGGTAGGAGAGGGTAGGGGAAGAGAATGGGGAGTTTTTTTTTACAAGGGTGATATATAAGGGAAGGAAGGGGAAATTCACATAAAAATATGGTCATTTTATTCCCCGCCCACCCCCTCCCCCTCTCCAAGCAACAAGAAAAAAAAGTTGTAAAGGAGGGAAATGGAGGGAAAATAGTTATAAAAAAAGTTTGATCGTTTATCACTATGGACCAATGACTGAGATTTGATTATAACACATTTTCGTTCCCTTCCCTTCCCTTAGCCTTCCCTTAGCCTTTGTTTGGGAGTTCACTAAGGGAAGGAAAGGAAAGGTAAGATACATAAAGGAAATGTAAGGAGAGGAAGGAAAATAAAATATCTTGTTTGAGAGTTTTGCAAGGAGAATGGAGGAGAACTTAAATTATGTTGTTTTGAAGTTCTAATTATGGGAAAGGAATGGAAGTAAATGAATTTTAGCCATTGATTCATTATAATAGAGGGTCATTATAATAGAGGGTCAAGATATCTCTTTCATTATGAAATTTTATTTTCCTTCCCTTTCCCTCCGTTACCGTCCAATTTAGGGGTGAATGAAATCAAGTTTTTTATGAAAATTCTCCTTCCTTTCCCCTCTTTACTCTCCCAATAAAACTCCCAAACGAAATTAAACTTAAAATTCTCTTTCTTTCCCATCCGGCCAGGCGTAACATTAAAACTCCCAAACATGGTAAAACAAGTTTTCTCCATTCCTTTCACTAAACTCTCAAACAAGATATTATATTTTCCCCTCCACTTCTCAATCTTCCCTTTCCATATTTTATTTTCCCTTCCCTTTCCTTAATGAACTCCTAAACACACCGCTAAACAACTATGAAGCCACCTGAAGAGTCCAAGGCCATAAAATTCGGAGGGATTTTTTTATTTGTCAATCCAAAATTTTACCTAACTCACCTCCAAAATCATTCTTAAACCTGATATATGTAGACTAAATTATTTTTGAATCCAACTACACCATCTCAAACCCAAATATATCTATTGGTGCACCAAATATAGCGAGTTAGTGTTGAGGTTAATCTATCGACAACTCGTGCCCTCCGAATCTTGTGAGGAACAAATAGTAAGGAAGAAATCACAGCAAAATGAAAAACTTTACAGGAAAGAACAAATAAAAGGAGAGAACACAAGATTTAACGAGGTTCTACAAACGTGCCTACGTCCTCGGGAGCCACACTAGAAATTCTTTGATTATTGAAGAATATTACAATGCCTGCAAACGGCTATCACTCTTTCTGAGATCTCACTCTCAAAGTGTTATCAAAACCCTTTCTTTTTCGTGTACTAACTCTCAAAAGAATGTTCAAGAATATATAAAACCCTAACTCGAAACAGATTCCCAAACGGGCCAGAAAACTGCTTGACCCGATATCGGTCGACTAATGCACTTGCATCGGTCGATTGATAACGGATTTCTAGCAGCTTCGTACACGGTATCAGTCGACTGATAAGTTCCCATCAGTCGACTTACTAGAGCGAATTTCAGGCTCATTTTCCTACAGTCGAATCGGTCGACCGGTGCTCCTCTATCAGTCGATTGATCGGGGTTTTTCTGTTGCTTGTAGATTTTGTTCCCAGGTTTCGGTCTACACATCTAAAACCAACAATCTCCCACTTGGAGACTAAACCTCCATCAACAAGATCTCTTGAACTTTAGCCATCTTCGCAGGCACCTTCTCCTACCCGGAAAAGTTTCTTTCTTCGATCAATATCATCCTTGGTGATCTCACCCGTCCTTCTATTGTGGCTCCACCATCATTTCCTACGTATGAAGGCCAACTGAAGTTGCGCACAACTCCAGTTTCTCAATGATCATTGTCTTTTTCAACATATCTGTAGGATTTTGACTCCTCAAAATTTTCTCTAACAGTTACTTCTCGTCCTCTATCAGCGAGCGTATGAAGTGGTAACACATGTCGATGTGATTTGTTTTGGCATGATAAACTGGGTTCTTGGCAAGGTGTATAACACTCTGGCTATCACAATAAAGAATCATATTCCCCCGTTTCAGACCCAACTCTTTTAGACATCCGGTCAACCAAATTATCTCCTTGCTAGCTTCAGTCACTACGACATACTCTACCTCAGTCGTGGACAACGTCATTATCTTCTTCAAACGTGAGACTCAGGTCACTACTGTCGACCCTAAGGTAAAAATATATCCTGTGGTACTTCGCCTTGTATCATAATCACCAGCAAAGTCTACATCCACATATCTCTGCATTACCAATTCTTTTCTCCTAAAACACAATGACATATCTGTAGTCCCTCTAAAGTATCTCAGTATCCACTTTACAGCCTCCCAATGCTGCTTCTCTAGATTTCTAAAAAATCTGCTCACAACTCCCACTTCATGGGGGATATCCGGTCTCGTGCAAGCCATCACATACATAAGACTACCAATGACTAATGAGTATGATACTATGGTCATGAACTCCTTCTCTGCATCCGTCTTGGGCGATTACTCCTCAGATAACCTGAACTGACTTCCAAGGGGCATGCCAACGGTCTTTGCATTCTGCATGTTGAATCTATAAAGTACTTTCTCAATGTATTCAGCCTGACTCAACTTTAACGTCTCTTCAGCCATATATTGACTGATTCATATCCTAAGAATTTTCTTGGCTGCACCCAAATCCTTCATAGCAAACTCCTTTGCCAACTGCTTCTTCAACTTGTTAATCTCCTGTAAACATGGCCCTGCAACTAACATGTCATCTACGTAAATAATAACATGTATAGCTAGACTCGAACCTCTTAAAGTAGCAGTAATGATCTGAATTGCACATTCCATAGCCATTGCTCTACATGAAGTTATCAAACTTCCTATACCACTATCTTGGAGCCTGTTTCAAACCGTATAAGCTCTTCTTGAGCATACATACCATATCTTCCTTTCCTTCCTCTATGAAACCAACATGTTTCATCATGTAGATTTATTCATCCAAGTCACCATAAAGAAAGATAGTCTTCACATCTAATTGCTCAAGGTAGAGATTTTTAGCAGCTACTAAGTTCAACACCACCTTGATGGTTGCAAGCTTCACGACGGGGAAAAATATCTTTGTATAATCCACCCCTTCCCTATGTTGGAATCCTTTCACAATTAATCTGGTCTTGTATCTTTTGCTACCATTACTCTCCTGCTTGACCCGGTCTCCTACTTGACCCGGTAGACCCACTTATTATGTAAGACTTTCTTGTTCGCAGGTAGCTGAGCTAACTCCCATATCTCATTCGAGTATAGAGAATCTCTCTCTTCTCGCATCGCATGCTTCTACTGTTGAGATTCACTAACTTGTATAGCCTCCTTATAGCATTCTGGTTCTCCATTGTCCATCAAAAGTAAGTAATCGAGCGATAAAAGATATCTGGGATTTGGTTTGGGTATTCTGGATGACCTCTTAAGCTCCTCGCCCTAGATATTAGTCTCTACACCTGGAATCTCCTCCGTTCTTTGGTCAGAACTGATATTATCTCCCCCATCTAGAAGTTCCTCTAAATCCATGTACTCGGATGTAACTCCATCCTTATTGCTGATCCTACTGCTTTTGGCTATCCTTGTCATTGTCCTTGTCCTTGCACATCACCTCTTCGTGAAATATGACATCTCTACTCCTTTTGATTTCCTATTCTTATCATCCCACAGACGATATCTGAACTCATCAATGCCATATTCAATGAATATACACTTCTGTGAATTAGCTTCTAGCTTATCCCTGATATGGTCACTGATATGAACATATGCCAAGCAGCCAAAGACTCTCAAGTGTGAGAGATTTATTTTTTTGCCACTCCAAACCTCTTTTGAAATCCTAAAGTCTAACAGAACTGAAGACCCATGATTTATCGAGTAAGCTGCTGTATGCACCGCATTCGTCCAAAACATCTTAGGTAGACCTGCATGTAGGTGCATGCTCCTCGCACACTCTGTCAGCTTTCTGTTCATGCTCTATGCAACACCATTCTGTTACGGTGTTCTTGGAGTAGTCCTTTCTAAACGAATCCTATTCAGACTTTAGAACTTCTTGAACTCCTCCAGCTCATACTCTCCACCATTGTACGATCTCAGACACTTCACCATCAGATCTGTCTCGTTCTCTATCATGACTTTCCACTTCTTGAAGATCCTAAACACCTCTTACTTGTGCTTCATAAAATATACATACACCTTCCTCGAGTGATCGTCGATAAAGGTGACGTAGTACGTCGAACTGCCAAGAGAATACACGCTAGCTGGACTCCATACATCTGTATGAACAAGTTCTAGCTTGTGAGCTTTAGGTGGTCTTCCACTCTTCTGAAAGCTGACCCTCTTCTGCTTCTCGTAGATACAATCTTCACAAACACCAACTTCCACTGAATTAATGCCGGGTAGCTTTCCTTTGTGAGTGTAGAATCTTCATACATTTCTGACACATATGTCCCAACCTATTGTGCCACAAATCTATACTTTTCTTGTCAGCTGCAATTGCGAGGATGTGACTCGCATGTGAAGTTAAATAGGGAGTTATGGTTTTGTTACCGCGGACAACCACCATAGTACTGTTGGAGATCTTCCACGAATCCCAGGTAAATGTCGAAATATAGCCTTCTGCTCCAAGCTGGCTAACCGAAACAAGAATCATCTTCAGCTTCGGTACATGTTTGACATTCTTCAGAGACCATTTAGAACCCTTCATCTGAATCTGCACATTGCCTCTTCCCACAATACTACAAGTCTCATTAACCCTTAAGTACACTTTCCCAAAGTCTCCTGCTACATAGTTCTGAAGAAGCTTCATATTAGCAGTGGCGTGAAATGAAGCTCCCGAATCAATAACCCATGAATTGATGTCACTATCCATAGCAAGGATCAATACATCTTGCACAATATGAGCCTCCTGCTCATTTATATCCTTCTTTGGTGCTTTGCAAACTGAAGACATGTGTGTGACGTCCCCGGGTTCTCACAAGGCTGTAGTCCGAGGTGAATCTAAGGATGTCAAACTTGCAATACAACCACGTGCTATAATATGTTTCACCATCATAGAATTATCTTTCTAGTGGAATCAATAAAACTGTACTAGTACAAACATATATAAAAGAGATGAACGTAGGAAATTACGCACAGAAAAAAAGATAAATCTCAGAAATGATCAAGTCTCATCTGATATAAGAATAAAGATGTCCAACAATCTAATACAAAAAAGACTAATCTTAATCACAGGAGTCAACTGAAAATACATATTTCATTAGCTCTCAAAATATAATGTAACTCTAAGAATCAACTAGAAATATAAACTAAACATCTGTGGAGCAGAAGCTACTATAAATAAGTGACAGCGACTATACTGAAAGTCCGTCAATCTGCGGCTCTTCGAAACTCTGTTCCACTACCTGAAAAAAGTAAAAACCATAGCGTCAGAGCGCTAGCAAGATCATCTCCATCTGGTCCTAGGGGAAGGGCTACTAAGTATGATGGATGTTCTATCTATAAGTGCATAGTCTACCTAAATTATTTTTACTATGTATTATATAAAATTTGTATTTAGAATTCCACAACATGAGACTAGTACGTCGAGCGAAATAATCCAAATAAGAAAACCCTCATGTATATACCATGTGTCTCAAGTTATAAATTTCTAAATATAAATTCCAACTAAGAAATAAAATAATAAGAAAACAATACAAGAAAAATCACATCAACCATTCTCGAAACTATCATTCAACTCCACATACTACCCTTAGTAGGCAAATCAGATATCGATACACTCTCTCGTATAACCCAGTTGTGAAATATCTTCACAATATATCATATCGATCGAGTGTCAATAATCGCCTACACTTCAGTTATCATCAAATTATCAGACTGTCCTTGTTTGGAATTCTTCAACTCATCGCACCCTCGTACGGACCGATAAATAGGTATATTAACTCATCGCACCCCGTGTGGACTGATAGATACGCATATCAACCTCTACGCATAACCATGCGGACTCAAATCATAGGTTCAACAACCTCTGCGTACGCTTGTGCGGACCAAAAATACATAAAGGAGTGAAATCCATCGCGGTCCTGACTAACACACTCAAAGTGTAGTCCATCCGCGGTCTCGTTGCATGCCCCAACTAACCCCACTCAACATCTTCAATAAAAGCTAACTACACAAATTGTTACTCATAACGAGTGCAAACTATTTGGCTATCCCGAACAATGGATTTATACATATTCAATCTCCGTATGTGTACTCCTCAAAATATGTGTATAGAATATTGCATGACTTGCACTACGCGCTCGTACATCGAACCCACATGTAAAAGGGTCAAACATCATAATTTGAACCTGATCAGTAGACCGATAGAAAGCTTCGGTCGACTGATCTGGTCGTTCACAGAAACAAGGCACACACGAGCCCGTCAGTCGACTGATGATTGCCATCAATCGACTGATGATCTTCTGTCAGTCGACTGATGGGCATCATCAGTGACTGAATCGACAAAAAGTGCACAAGTAGGGTTTTTGTGTATTTTCTTCAGGAACTCGGATTTTTATTGACATATCTAATTTAGAACTCATGATACTTAACCAGTGGTTTGTTTAAACAAGATGAAATCAATATGAACTCATGGATCTAGGGTTTAACATGCAAATTAACTAAATTCTTATTTATCTCGACAAATTAGTGCATATAAACTAAATTAAACTGAAATTAACATGTTAAAACTAACCCTAATGATCATGATCATATAAATTCAACAATTACAGATTTATTTTATTGTTTATAACAACGATTTGTAAGATTTAACATCATAGATTAGGTTCTAACACATTAGATTAACCCTGAACATGAGATTAAACATAATTATCACATAAAAACTTGATTTTTAACTAAGGGGAATGTTTGGAGGGAGGTGATCTTGCCTCAAACGTTGTGTTGAACTCCTAAACACGTGTGTGCAAGCTCCTCCTTCATCGAGATCGCAAATCCCGCCTTCCTCTCGATAAACACCTCAGAAACTCTCCTAAAATTACAAATTAGGGTTAGGGTTTGAGAGGGAAGGTGACTGCTGATCAGGTGAAAAGATCTAGGAAAGAGGTTTGAAACGAATATATATACTTATGTATAGAACTGGGCCTGAATCAAAACCAAAACCGACCCGTACACGAAGCCTACACAAGCTCTGGAAGCTCATCGGTCGACTGATGCCTATCATTAGTTGACTGATGACCACCCGTCAGTCGACTGATGGTCAATATCAGTCGACTGATCACATGCTTCTTCAAGACTCAAATCCCGTGCATGTGTGCGTGTTTGTCACTTGTATACTCTCATATATACTCTTAATTGATCTCAAATCAATTGTTAGCATAATCATACATCCATAATTGATATTTATCATGATTAAAACTCATTTATCAATATAAATCAATTTTTTTTTTAAAATTTACGGGGTTTTACAATGTGGCCCTCCTGGCCGCAGTTTCAACACTTCCATTTGATAGGCCTCACCTTCGAGTTCGACCTCTTCTTCTTCGACTTCGACCGCTTCTTGTTCTTGTTACCCTTATTCTGCCTTCGGCCTCTTTGCTCGAAATTTAGGGCTGAACCTGAATCTTACGGTCGCACAACCTGCCCAACTATCCGAAATCTGCGATAGTATTAGTAGGGCTTGCACTTCATCATCAAACATGATGTCAATTGAGATGAGTTGATCAACAATCATGTTGAACTCACTAAGATACAACGTGAAGGAGTATCCTTCTGCCATCTTGAGGTTGAAGTACGCCTTGACGAGATGCGCCTTGTTTATAGCTGACGGTTGCTCGTACATCTTAGCGAGCGCTTTCATAAGCCTCACCGTCATCTTCTCCTTCAATATGTTGTGGGTGACTGATTTTACGAGCGACAACCGGTTCTGCCCTAGAGTTTTTCGATCCAGTATTTTCCACTCCTCGTCTGTCTCCTCCTATGATTGTCAAAGTCTGATCCATCAAACTTCCAGTAGGCGAAGTCTGATTCGTCAAACTTCTCAATCTTCTATTTGCTTTCTTCTGCCATAGCTCTCACACAGATGTTTGTCGAACGAAGCTCTGATACCAGTTGTTGGAGTTAATCTATCGACAACCCGTGCCCTCCGGATCTTGTGATGAATAAATAGCAAGCAAGAAAGTATAGCAAAATAAAAAACTTTGCAGGAAAGAACCACTAGTAGAAAAACGAGCAATCTAGACGGAAATTTCCGTCTAGATTGCTCATTTTCCCGTCTAGGTTGGTACACCTAGACGGAATTCCGTCTAGTTTGCTCGGTTTAATCTGTTTCCGTCTAGATTGGGTAATAGACGGAATCTCGTCTAGGTTGACCACCTAGACGGATATCAACCTAGACGGAAGTAAGAAATCCGTCTAGGTTGCTATCTAGACGGAATTCCGTCTAGGTTGGCAACCTAGACGGAATTCCGTCTAGGTTGCTACAGTAGCAACCTAGACGGAATTCCGTCTAGATTAGGCAATCTAGACGGATTGCTACAGTAGCAACCTAGACGGAATTCCGTCTAGGTTGCTCTGCTACAGTAGTTTTTTTTTTTTTTTTTTTTGGCAAAATCTACGCTTACACGCTATATAATATCACATGTACACAATATAGCACAACACCAAATCATGTTCATATCCAACACAATCGATCTAATTATATTTCAATATCAAATATAATTATATTCAAATAATACATTCACAAAACTACTAGAAAGGTGCATAAATTTTTTACATAGATTGATTATAAAGAATACAATTGTTACATAACTTAATGAACTTTGCATAATTTATAGAATCCAATTTCATTTACTCCTCCAAGTTGTTGAAGCATCATGTTTCTTCCTCCTTGATCCTACATTATACAAAATTCAACATCAATTAGTCCATGCCATGAAATATCTTCAAAGTACAATTCTCAATCCAACACAAACCAAATATAATCCCCAACTTTAACCTAAAAACGCTTTTAACATCCCTTTCCCTTGCTTACAAACAAAGATCCCAGCTACACCCTCTAGAAAGCAAATCAAGCCCACAAAATTAACGAATAGAAAATATGAAATGCAATCCATTGCTCTTCATTTAATTCATAAAGTCAGGGAAAGCTGAAATTGTATACAAAGCAATACTTAATTAATAAAATCAAGCAAAAAAATTATACCTTTGTGCCTCCATCGAAGAAAGTATGCCGACAAAGCCTCGAATAAACCTCCTTCTTCCCTCTCCCCACAACTTTCTCGGGCTTTGATCCGTGTCGTGGCTGGTATTCATTTCCAATAACCAATAGAATAAACTTGTTAGTAACTTCATTATCATGTCACACATGAAAGGTAAACAGCATATGCCATGTATCAGCTGTCAGAATTAAACAGTATTTATAAGTGGTGGCTACCTTCATGTTTAGATCCTTGACAAGATTAGGAGTACCAAAAGTGCATCGAGCTCCAGTTCCATAAAGATTGAACACCCGTTAGAAATAAATCTTAGGCACACAAGTCAAACTTTTGATTGCAGTAGTAGGAATACTAGAATAGTACTCAGTAGACTTATATTTTGGTAACTATGAAACATGACCAAAAAAGATACATAAGCATTAGCTAAGAAATGAACTTGTTTAATTCTGACAGCATCCCCCCCCCCTCTCTCTTAGAGGCCATTCAAGAATGCCATAAAGGAAATCCATCTACAAATGAGCATTCTGAAAATGAGCTGAACAGTTCCATTTACAAATGGGCATTCTGAAAATCTTCTATTTAGATTCCAAGTTGAAATCTTGGAGGGCTAAAATTAAAATGAATGGAAATCATGAGTTATATATATTAGTATTTCATGAAGACTTCAGAAAATTTGAGTATTTGAGTAGATTGATAGATATGTGTGTGTGTGTGTACATATATATGAACAAGCTTTTCATAATGGTAGCAGAATTCTCAGTAACTAAATGGTTCAAGAGTTTGAAATAGACAGATGAAGCAACTTCTGAGAAACATAAAGCTATTCAAACATCAAGCCACCTTAGGTTCAAATACAATCATGTCACTACTAAATATTTTAGTCAAATTCACCTTAGGAACAGACATCATGGTTTAATCTAAACCAGAAAATATGGGGCAAAAGCATGCAAAATAAGAAGGCAAAATAAGTGAAACTTTACTTACTTAGTCGAAGAGCAAAATATATGTTTTTGTTGTGATTAGGCTTCATGGATTTCTCCCCAGGCTTCCATCCTGCGGGGCACACTTCGTCTGGGTTTGCAGAGCCTGGAATAAGTAGGATGAATCAAAAGTTTAGAATAAAGAAATAATAATTTGATTATAATGTCAACCAACTAAGATGAAACCTATGAAGACCAGTAATAATGTGCACCCCTCTGGATTCACGAGGGAGAGGGAGATTTTCTGTAATTTATTCTTCTTAAAACACCAATCTTTGTGTTTTAAGAGCTAATAAATAGTTGTGAAGTGATAAATGCTACTGAAAATATTGATGAGGGGGATATCTAGAATTCACCTGTAATAATTTATCCATTATTTCGTCTGGAAATTGCTTTTCTTTGTCAAAACAAGCCTAAAATAATTAAGGTCAACATGGAATTCAGCTTTAAACAAGCCTAAAACAATTAACTTTGCATAAATATGGACAGTCTGATTATTACCTGGTCCGGAATCAACACTCCATATGATTTGGAAATTGATTTCGTGACATCTGAAATCACCCAAGACCTTTGTATTTAGCTTCTCAAACTCTGAATAGCAATCACTGAAAGCAGTAATCTCTGTCGCAAAAGGAAAGGACAAACAAATGGGAAATCCAGTGGAACCAATCGCAACCTAAGACCCTCGTAATCAACAAATTTTACCAGATCCCTCTCTTAATTCCCAAATTATTTTTGTCAGGAATACTTCTTCTATATAAAAAAAGCGTAAATTTCCAAAATTGCGATTACAAGAAAGAATTACATACACGAACCTGGTGAGTGGCGTAGGTGGAGGATCTCGTGAGATGCTTAGGGTTTCTATTGCCAGCTCCGGCGAGGGGCTCGTCGTAGGCGGAGGAGACGGAGGAGGCGTCGCGGTGAGCGGCGGAGGCGCGAATGGCGCGGGCCGCGAGCAGAGGGGAGGGGAGAGACTAGGAACCATCGGATTCGAAGGCGGCGGAGGAGCGAGCGTCGGCGATGAGGGTGTAGGCGGCGACGGCAAGGAACAGGGGCTTCTCCGCGATCGGAGATCTCATCGTCGGCGAGTTTTTGGCGATTAGAATGGCGAATAAGGAATGGGGAAAGGTCTTTAGCGATGAGAGAGAGAGAGATTTGGGGATTTGGTCGGTTTGGGTGTTTTTAGATGGAGAGGGGAATAAAATGAGGTGGGGAATGAAAAAAATAGGCGGGCAAATGAAAAACGAGGGTGTTTTTAGATGGTTTAATCTAGACGGAATTTCCGTCTAGGTTGAATATTATTTAAAAAAAGTTGTTTAAACCGTCTAGTTTGTCAATCTAGACGGAATTTTCCGTCTAGATTGATTCAAACTAGACGGAACAAACTAGACGGATTTTTTTCCGTCTAGTTTGCCTCAAAGTAGACGGAAAAAATTTTAGTCAAATTCACCTTAGGAACAGACATCATGGTTTAATCTAAACCTGAAAATATGGGGCAAAAGCAAGCAAAATAAGAAGGCAAAATAAGTGAAACTTTACTTACTTAGTCGAGCTTCCTTCCAACCTTCTGGAAATCACCCAAATAGAAATTCATAGACGAAAACTGATAGATAGCCACCGCAAACATATAACATCTATTAGTAATTTAAACATTAATAACTTAAAAGTTGGCATAGAATGCATGTTATAGCTCAGATGGTAGCACAAAAGGATAATTTACACAAGCCAAGAGGACTAAGTAAACAAGATAGATCATGCACCTAACTCCTTCCCCATGACTAAGGACTAGATGCTTGATCTCTGTTATATAAAGCTCACAAAAAAACCCTAATTTCCACAAATCTCACATCAAAATCCAAAACGACAGAGAAAACCCTAAACACTCACCTGTACTCTTCAAGGAACCGGTCGTCGTCAAGATCGGGATCGTCCTCGATGTCCTCGAGCTCGTCAAGGTTGGGAACGTCAGAGGGAGTGAAGGGTGGAGGTTTGAAAGGGGAGGGGCAGGGGGGATTCGGAGGAAGGGGAGGGGACTACCGGCGGTGGGAACGGAGGCGGGGTTTGGAAAGGGGAGGTTTGAAAGGGGAGGGGCGCAGGATTCGGTGGAGATGGAGGTGGAGGGGGGATGAGGGGGGGTTTGGAGAGAGAGAGAGGGTTTTGCCGTTTGGGGGGTTTGTAGATGGAGAGCGGAGAAAAAAGAGGGGGAAATGAAAAATAGGCGGGGAAATGAAAAAAAAAGAGGGGAAGCTCGCTAAAATTTTCTAGACAACCTAGACGGAATTTCCGTCTAGGTTGAGTCAATCTAGACGGAATTTCCGTCTAGGTTGTCTAAAAAATTTAAAAAAATAAAAAACCGTCTAGTTTGTCAATCTAGACGGAAATTTCCGTCTAGATTGACTCAAACTAGACGGAACAAACTAGACGGAATTTTTTCCGTCTAGTTTGAGGCAAAGTAGACGGAAAAAAATTCCGTCTAGTTTGTTCCGTCTAGTTTGTTCATTTTCCTACTAGTGAACAAATAAAATGAGAGAGCACACGATTTAACGAGGTTCGGTAAACGTGCCTACGTCCTCGGGAGCCACACCATAAATTCTTTAATTATTAAAAAAGATTACAATGCCTGCAAACGGCTATCACTCTCTTTGATATCTCTCTCTCTCTCTCTCTCTCTCTCAAAGTGTTCTCAAAACCCTCTCTTTTTCGTACACTAACTCTCAAAAGAATATTCAAGAATATATAAAACCCTAACTCGAAACAAATTTCCAAACAGACTAGAAAACTGCTTGACCTGATATCGGTTGACTGATGCACTTGCATTGGTCAACTGATAAGGGCTTTTCAGCAGCTTCGTGCACGATATCGGTCGACTGATGAGTTCCCATTAGTCGACTTACCAGAGCGAATTTCAAGCTCGTTTTTCTATAGTCGAATCAGTCAACCGGTGCTCCTCTATCAGTCGACTAATCAGGGTTTTTCTGCTGCTTGTTGATTTTATTCCCAGATTTTGGTCTACACACCCAACACCAACAGTTAGATGCCAATCTAACGAAAAATCCATTTCTATATCGTACCAAATTACTAGTGAGGGCGTCAACTTCAACTTCGAATATTATAAGATTGGGTAATAGAATTAAAAAAAAGAGTGGAATCCTCATCATAGGCAGGATTGTTGTCTTGCTAAGCTCTCATCATCTCCTTTTTTCAGATATCCCGTGCATGGAAATAAATAAATAAATAAAATGAATGCATTCTACCCCGGCAATTTAGAAAATAAAATTTGATATATTATTCTTTTAAATTCCACCAATGAGCGTTAGAAATTTTTTTTCTTCTAAAAACACCATCAGAACATTTTGTTTAAGAATTGTATAGGACTTAGTTTGCAGTACTACATGCGAGGCTTCTGTGTTCA
Source organism: Asparagus officinalis (assembly GCF_001876935.1). Taxonomy (NCBI): domain Eukaryota; kingdom Viridiplantae; phylum Streptophyta; class Magnoliopsida; order Asparagales; family Asparagaceae; genus Asparagus; species Asparagus officinalis. The sequence continues at coordinate 32,234,483 of NC_033799.1, read as the reverse complement.
TGATGAGGTGATGAATGGCAGATGAAGATGCAAATAATTTTGAGTGGGATTTTGTATAATATTTAGCCACTTGTTGCTTAGGTAGATGTCCCTGTAATGCATTTTATCTCTGAGCATATGAAGCAATAACCCAAAAGAAAATGCATGCGGAGGACATACGTTTAGCTCTGAATCTCCTTTCAGTTATTTATATATTGTTTCCCCCCTCGATTTCCTCCTGTTTTGACTAGTCTCTATTGCTGATAACGCGGTGGGCCCCATTCAGAAATCAAGATCATGAAGCACGAACCAAACAACCAATCGACTAGCCTGGGACGCAACTCCTAATGATTTGGACACTTTTTAAGCTATGAATTGGCGGGTAAAATATTATTCAGCTTTAGAGAAAAAACATTTTAAATAATCATTTTGATACAAAGGTGGATGATTGAAACACTTTGAAATCATTCGAGTTTTTATTTCTAAATAAATGCTTCGTTCACATCCATTGATATGAAAATTTGGAATTAAGAATATAGAGCCTAAATAGAACCATTTGCTGGCTAGGCATACATACATGTTCAGTTGGTTACGAGTCTTCTCTTGGCCAATCATGATTTTGGGTTCGTGGCAAAATTAGAGGATATTTACGTGGACTTTCTAGTTCATTTGGAAGAGACAAAATCCCCATAGTTTCTATGTTTTGTTTTTTTTTTCTATAATCGAGCTCGAAATCAAACCTAGGAGCATAGGAGCCATATTGGAACATTCTAATCGTCATGATCAGCCACGGTGGGTCTTTAAAATTCGTGAAACTTAGTCAAACTCGTAAAACTCTATTTCATTGGTTTGTAAGAAAATTTATCAAATTTACTTCTTGAATCTCTCTTGGTATTAAAGTAGTATCATATTTTGAGAGAAAAGAGTCGTAATTATCCCATACTTTTAAATATTTGAAGAGAATGCAAAAGATTATATGGTAGAGACTCGTTACCGAGAGGTAATTTATAAGAAGATCCTTTTTTCCCCTCGAAACTTTGCACAGGTTCTCGGTCAGACTTGTAAATGTGAAATCCAAAATTCTACATGCTTGGTGGTTCGTCCATTGAAGAAACGTCGATTCAACTCCCTTTTTCCTCTAAATCAAACTACTATCGTATTAACGCGTCTTCTTTTATGTTTATTTACTTCTATAACA
>NC_033799.1:32222129-32233281 GCF_001876935.1 Asparagus officinalis | reverse complement strand
AGAGAGAGATTAGGTCGTGCTCGTAACAGTTCTTGAAACCCGTGAATGAGGCGAATACTAACGAGGCACGCATTATGGTTTAGAGTGGAGCTGTTTGTTACAATTGAATTATGCAATATGAATTGACTTTAGTCCTGTTGTTGTGAATAGCGTAGAATCTTAGTTCTTTTCATTGCATGAGTTTTGTTAATTCACTATTTGAGTACATATCTGTAAATTTAATAAACTTAAACAAATTACACGTCCTGAATGAGAGTGATATTAAACACATCTTTTGATAGTTAACTGGCAAATGTGAGGAGGATGAAGAGAGAAAAAAGTAGTAAGAGGAGAGCCCTTGCAAGTGTAAAAGGAGAGTTTTTGAGATTAGGCCCACATTTAATCAAAATAGGGCAAAGCAGTTTTCTTACAAAGGGTGGATATATCTGCTCAAGAATATGTTGATCACTGTTCCGAACTTCAGGTCAAAATACTTGTCGACCAATTGATCTCACCGCATTACACCCACTGATTGCTCTGTACGCATAAGCCTACTTGCACATTTATTAGGCACAACACAAAGTAACTTCTTGAACTCTTATATCTGTTTTGTTCTTTAAAGCAGTTAAAAAAAAAAGCTTAGTTAGATTGTTGAATATGGAAGAGTTTCTTAGAACTAATCCTCATTCAGTCATTCCGCAAAGTTGTAGGGCATGTAAAAAAAATCACATTTTAGAGGAGTTTATATATGCAAAATGGATGTTACATGGATGCAATCATGCAATGCATTTGAAGAGAAACATATGTAAAAACTTTTTTTCTTAAAGACAATTTTTTTTAAAATTTTTGACGTGGAAGATACAGATTTTTATGGAAAAAAGCAAATGGTTGAAGTATCCATAAACTTTTTATGGAACAGAAGATTACAGGCTAATGGAACAGAGAAGAGATGCAACAAAGTGTGGAAATATAATAATTATAAGTCCATACAGCTTCGGTGAACCTGCAAGTTCCATACAGTCAACAACAATTACGCTAACCATAAAGACTCTAATATTTCATCTTTGTTTTGTGTAACAAATTACCTAACTGCAATTCATCACCTGGGCCTTGCCTTAATGCATAACCGTTTTCATTTTTTGCAGCTCTCGGCTATTATGAGGCATTCTAGAAGATTGGATGTGTCAAGCAGAATCTGGAAGAACATAAAGCAAATCTGGAAGAACAAAAGGAACTCAAATAGATATTAATCATGTACGATGAAATTACATTCCTTATCCTAAGCATTGTCATATAGCCATTGTAAATAATTTATGTAAACGTTTTAAATAATTTAATGTTATCTACTCTACTATTTTTGGTGAATGTATTATTTGAATATAATTGGATTTGATATTGGAATTAATTAGATTGTGTTTGGATAGAATATAGATTTGCTGTTCAATATGTGTATATACATCAAAGTAGATTCTGGCAAAAAAAAAAAAAACACTACTGTAGCATAGTATCCCCTAGACGGAAATTCCGTCTAGGATGCTTAAATTCCGTCTAGAATACACTTTTTAAAAATTAAAAAAATAAAAAAATTTAAAAAAATCAAATTCCGTCTAGAATAGATTTCTAGACGGAAATTTCCATCTAAAGAATACTTTATTCTAGACGGAATTTTTTTTCCCGTCTAGGATAAATTATTCTAGACGGAATTTCCTCTAGAATAATCCGTCTAGGATGTATTCCTAGACGGTTTAAATCCGTCTAGAATATTCCGTCTAGGATGTATTCTAGACGGAATTTCCGTCTAGAAAACTGCATACTCACGGAAATAAACTAGACCGTATTCTAGGACGGAATTCCCGTCTAGAATAACGCATCCCTAGACGGAATTCTGCAGTATCCTAGACGGATATTTTCCGTCTAGGATGCTCGTTTTTTAGCAGTGATCTAACTAGTTCTATCTAATAAATTGGCATTTTTTTTAAAAAAATCTCACAATTGAGAAAATCTTTTAGATTTGTAGGCTTGAGGTTGTTCTCTTATGTTGAACAATCAAAAGTACTAAGTTTAATTTTTTATGTTATTTATTTTTTATTAATTGTCCATAATCTTTGTTTCTACCATAATTATTGCAGTTAAATTACATATTTGTGTTGCTTTTTTTTCCTGTAATAATCCATCATTGTAGTTCATCCTATAATGAATGGTTGTATATTCTATGTAAAATTTTGATTAAATCATTATTTCCTTATTTTATCAAATTTTAATAAATTTTATGTTAGTAATTACGGTCAGCATTAGGGGTGCTAGATTTTAGGTTATAAAAGGTATACTTTACTTTTACTCCTAATTAGAATAATTATAATAACAATTTTCTAAATAAGAGCTTTATCTCTTTATCGCATCTGTATATTTATAATCATAAGGTACCATTTGCAAAGGGTTTAAGTGAGGGGTTAAGAGACGTTAACCATTCCTTAACTGCTCAACACAGACAATCTATATAAGGGTTAGTAGTAACCCATCCATAATTTGCCAAACATAAAAAAATATAGAAGGGGTTAAGTTAACCCTCTAGAGGGGTAAAATGAGTTTACTCCCTCAAAATGAGGGGTTGTAGCTAATATCGAGCTATTTAGATGAATAAGAGTTAACGCCTTGTAATTATAAAGAAAATATCAAATCATTGTTATTGCCAAACACTAAAACTGATCAATAGGGTTAAAATAAAACTTATTTAACGGGTTAATAATTTGTCCTTCGGATATCAAATGGGCTAAGTACATTAATCATTCCTCTTTAACAACCCTTTCATTAACCCTTTGCCTAACGGCCTAAGGTAACCATTGTGAACAAAGGGTTAAGTGAGGTTAAGGAAACGTAACCCCTTCTTAACCTGTCAAACACAAGAAAATATATACAATAGTTTAAAGAGTTAACCCTTCATAATTTTTCAAACATAAAAAATATAGAAGGGTTAAGCTAACCCTCGAGAGGGATTAAAATGAGTTAACCCCTCAAAATAAGTGGTTTACTAATACTCGCTATTTAGAAGGATTAGAGTTGAACCGCTTCTAATTATAAAAAAAAAATAGTCAAAATCATTGTTATATTCGGCCAAACACTACAAATGATCATAAGTTTTAAAAATAAAACTTTTTAATAACAGGTTAATAATTTAGTCGCTTCAGATTATCAATGAGCCTAACTATGTTAATCCTTCTCCTTAATCGCCTCTTCCTAAACACCTTTGTCAAATGGGGCCTAAGAGATTAAGTTAATACAATTTTAGTTAATAGATATAGTTTAATAATATTTTTCATATAAATTTAATAAATATTTTTGATATATAAAGATAAGATTTTCATAAGCATATAAAGATGCAGTAGATATTTTGGGTAGTTAATTTTCAATATATTTAAGATAATTTGTTTTGGAAAGGACACCTTTAGAATTTTAGTTATAATAAATTAATAATATTTTCGGCATATATAAATATACTATTTTCATATATAATAATAAAGATGTATTAGATATTTCGTAGTTTAATTTCCGCAGTTAATATTTTTTTAAATGAAAAATAGAGCAATATTTTTAGCACTGGTTTTCCATAGATATTAAGATGTAGTACGATATTTCAGTAAATAATTTTTATATTTATAAGATAACAAATTTAGGAAAGGATGTCTTTAGAATTTTAGTTGATGAGATATTAGTTAATAATGTTTTCTACATAAAATTAATAATAATTTCCTTACATAAAGATATGATCATATAAAGATATAATTAATAAATATTTTTCTCTAGCAAATATCATCCAACATCTACCAAAATCTAAATCATAATTAATTGTTCCGGTATATTTTAAACATAAAGTCGATATTTGATATTTAAATTGATGTATGTATATGGCTTTTGGAATTCTTTTCTTAAATGAGGGACCGGAAATAAAATAAGATTTAGAAATATGGTAAGACCGTGCTTAGCCGAGGCTAAAATACTAGTACCAGTTATAAAAGAAAAAAGAAAAGGTCAAACGTTTGCAATACCACAAAAAGCTTCTCACTAATTATAGTATTTTTAGGGAAAGAGGGCATTTGCTCATGTGTCTTAAGGAGTGTCCTTTCCAAACAAAATTATCTTTAATATAGTAGAAAATTAACTACCAAAAGTATCTACGCCATCTTTATATGTATAGCGAAAATCTTATCTTATATATCGAAAATAATTATTATAATTTATATGAAAAATATTATTAACTAATCATCTTATTAACTAAAATTGTTATTACTAATCTCTTAGGCCCCCATTTGACAAAGGGTTAAGAAGACGGGATTAAGGAGAAGATTTAACATAGTTAGGCTCTTTGATAATCTGAAGGACTAAATTATTAACCTGTTATAAAAGTTTTTATTTAAAAATTATGATCATTTGTAGTTTCGGGAATAACAATGATTTTGACTATTTTTTTTTATTAATTAGAAGTGGTTAACTCTTAATTCCTTTCTAAATAAGGAGTATAGTAAACACACTTTATTTGAGGGTGTTAACTTCATTTTAATCCCTTCGAGGGCGTTAGCTTAACGCCTTCTATATTTTTTATGTTTGAAAATTTATGAAGGGTTAACTCATTTTAACTATTGTAATATATTTTTTTGTTTGACAGCGTTAAGAAGGGTGTTACGTTTACGCTAACCCCTCACTTAACCCTTTGTTCAAATGGCTACCTTGAGGCCCCGTTTGGCAAAGGAGTAATGAAGGAGGATTAAAGAGGATAGGATTAATGTACTTAGCCCATCTGATAATCCGAAGGACTAATTTTAACCCGTTAAATGTAAGTTTTTTTTTAACTTTGAATGATCAGTTTTTACGTGTTCGGCGAATAACAATGATTTTGACTATTTTCTTATATAATTAGAAGGGTTTAAACTTCTTATTCCATCTAAATAGGATGACTATAGTTAAACCCCTCATTTTAGGGCTTACTTTGAATTTTAACCCCTCTTAGAGGCGTTAACTTAACCCTTCTTATTTTTATGTTGGCAAATTATGGAGGGCTTAAACTCACTTTAACCCTTATATAATTTGTGTGTGTTTGGCAGGTGCTTAAGAATGTTAAGTCTCCTTAACCCCTCATCTTAACCCTTTGCCAAATGGTACCTTATGGATTATAAATATACAATGGATAAGAGAAAAGCTCTTATTTAGAAAAATGTTATTATAATTATTCTAATTAGGAGTAAAAGTAAGGTATACCTTTTATAACCTAAATCTACACCCCTAATGCTGACCGTAATACTAACATAAAATTTATTAAAATTTGATAAAATAAGAATATAATGATTTAATCAAACATTTTACATAGAAATATACAACCATTTACATTATAGGATGAAACTACAATGATGGATTATTACAGGCAAAAAGCAACACAAATATGTAATTTAACTGCAATAATTATGGTAGAAACAAAGATATGACAATTAATAAAAAAATAAATAAATAAAAAATATTAAACTTAGTACTTTTGATTGTTCAAAATAAAGAGAACAACCTCAAGCTACAAATCTAAAAGATTTTCTCAATTGTGAGATTTTTTCTTAAAAAAAATCATTTTTATTAGATGAGAACAAAATAGTTAGATCACTGCTAAAAAACGACGGCATCCTAGACGGAAAATTCGTCTAGGATACTCAGAATTCCGTCTTAGGATGCGTATATCAGACGGAATTCCGTCTAGAATACGCGTCTAGTTTTATTTCGCGTTAGTATGCAGTATTCTAGACGGAAATCTCCGTCTAGAATACATCCTAGACGGAATATTCTAGAGCGGAATTCAAAACCGTCTGAATACTTCCTAGACAGGTTATTCTGACGGAAAATTCGCTCTAGAATAATTTATCCCTAGAACGGAAAAAATTCCGTCTAGAATAAGTATTCTAGACGGAAATTTCCGTCTAGAAATGCTCATTCTAGACGGAATTTGATTTTTAAATTTTTTATTTTTTTAATTTTTTAAAAAATATTCTAGACGAAATTTAAGCACCTAGACGCGATATCCGTCTAGGATACTATGCTAGCTAGTAGTTTTTTTTTTTTTTGCCAGAATCTACTTTGAGTGGATATACACAATAATGAACAGCAAAAAATTATATCATATCCAAAGCACAATCTAAATTAATTGCCAATATGCAAATCCAATTTATTCAAATAATTACATTCACCAAATAGTAGAGAGCATACATAAATTATTTACAAACGTTTACATAAATTATTTACAATGGCTATGACAATGCTAGGAAAGAATGTAATTCATCGATACATGATTAATAATCTATTTGAGTTCCTTTCTGTTCTTCCAGATTTGCTTTATGTTCTTCCAGATTTGCTTGAACCATCCAACTCCTTCCAGAATGCCTCATAATAGCCAGGAATGCTGCAAAATGAAGAACGGTTATGCATAAGGCAAGGAGTGAATGAATTGCAGTTAGGTAATGTACACAAAACAAAGATGAAATATTAAGAGTCTTTATGCAGTTAGGTAATTGTTGTTGACTGTATGGAACTTGCAGTTCACCGAAGCTGTATGGAACTTATAAATTATTATATTTCCCACACTATTGTGCATCTCTTCTCTGTTCCATAGCTGTAATCTCTGTTCCATAAAAGTTATATGGATACTTCAACCATTTGCTTTTCCATAAAAAATTGTACTCTTCCACGTCAAAATTTTAAAAAAAATGTGCTTTAAGATAAAAAAGTTTTTAGCATCATGTTTCTCTTCAAATGCATTGCAATGATTGCATCCATTAGACATTTCATTTTGCCATTATATAACTCCAGTCTAAAAAATGTGATTTTTTTTACATGTACGAAGCTTGTGGCGAAATGCTGAATGAGATTGTTCTAAAGAAAGCGTCTCGCTTCCATATTCAAACATCTACTAAAGCTTTTTTTTTTTAAGCTGCGTTAAAGAAGCAAAACAGATATAGAGTTCAGAATATACTTGGTGTGTAATTAAAATTGTGCAAGTAAGCTGGGTACAGAGCAATAACAGTGGTGTAATGGGTGCATATGAATCATATGGTCGACAAGTATTTTTGACGCTGAGTTCGGACAGGCTGGATAACATTTCTAGAGGCAAGAATATCCACACCTTGTAGAAAACTGTTGCCCGCTATTTTGATAAATGTTGGGCCTAAATGCTCAAAATACTCTCCTTTAGCACACTTTGGACAAGGGCTCTCCTTCTTACTAATTTTTTCTGCCTCTGTCATTCGCTCCTGCACATTTGCCAGTAACTCATCAAAAAGATGTGATTTAATATCAGCTCCTCATTCAGACTGTAATTTGTTTAAGGTTTATTAATTTAAGGTGATAAAAAAAAAAGAAAAAAAAAAAAAAAAAAAAAAAAAAATACTCAAATAGTGAATTAACAGAAACTATGCAATGAAAGAACAAGTATTTCTACGGCTAGTTCAAACACACAACAGGACCTAAGTCAATTTCATATTGCAATAATCGCAATTGTATACAAACAGCTGCCTTACTCTAAACCATAAATGCGTGCCTGCGTAGTATGCGCTCATCACGGGAGTTTCAAGAACTGTTTACGAATCACGGAACTTATGAACCATAAATATGAATCGAACTTCAATTTTAACCAAGTTCTATGGCATGAGATCGCAAGCGCTTTGTTTTATGGTCAAGCATTTAAACCAGATGGTGCGGTGAACGTCAATAATTCATTATTATCAAGTTGTGATTTTGGGTCACGCATTTCAACAAAAACAAGATAAGGCACAAACGCAAATGCGCAGCCAAATCAACAAGCAACGCGACGCGAAATGGGGTTCAATCAAGCATCCAAGATCCAGACCTGGAAAATGCCTTGCCAAATCGCGCTTGCTTGATTCGTATCCGAGCTCGCTTGTACGAAGGAGCTTGATGTTAGTGATCACGCCCTTTCCTCTGATACCACTCGCTTCCCACTCGTCACAGACTGAGCCGCGACGAATGACGCTTGATCAACGAGAGGTCGACGTCGGAATCTCATCGGAGGGCGGAGATTGCGACGGAATCATTGTGGCGGAGGGAGTTGCTGAGGAGCGCTCGAAACGGATTCGACGTACGGAGGCAGTGCAGCCCATGCGCCAGCGTCGGTTGGGATCGATTGCCAGCGCGAGCAGAGAGAGAGAGGGAGGGAGGGAAGGAGTTAGAAAGAGAATTAGCGGGGGAAGAGGCTTCTTATTTCGATTTTGGGCGGAAATTTTGGGGGGATTTCGATTTTGGAGCGAAAATTTGATGTTTTTAATTTTTTTATATGGGTCATTGTATCGCTAGACGGAAATTTCGCGTCTAGGATGTATCCCAGACGGAATTTCCGGTCTAGGGATACATGACGAATTTTTTAAATAAAAAAATTTAAAAAAAATAGAACGCGTCTAGGATACTATCCTAGACGGAATTTCGGCGTCTGAATATTTTATTCTAAGACGGAATATTCTAAGACCGGAAATTTTCGCGTCTAGTTTAATGACAAACGTAGACGGAAAAATTTCCGTCTAAAATATTCCGTCTAAGGATATAGCGTTTTTTTAGCTAAGTGGATCTTATCTTGATATTTAGGAGGCGCAGGGTCTGCAAGTCAATTGTGTTGTCTGGCAAGAAACATGGAAGGGAATTAGGGTGTAAAATGCAAATACCTTAGAACTTAATTTGAAAGGTATATTTTCTAGATCATGGATAATGCAGCATCTAAAAATATATATAACTTTTAAGAGATAATGTGCCTGTATCATCTCAAAAATGATATTAAGAAAATCGATCTACCAAAGGAATAATGGTTCTAAGAACAAATTTTAATAAAAAACCACATATTGCCTATTTTAAAAATCAATTAACTTCTCATAAGATCTTTCCATACGACGTGCACAAAAACCTCAAACAAAAATATTGGATTTGCCCCCATAAAACTCTAATCAGCTATCTACCATGCTCGTCTCTAGTGGCAATCGAGGGCGATATCCTTCAATTCTATTTCTGCTTCTTCTTCAAGTGGAGCATTTTTTTGGATAATTTAGGGATTGCCTCTTGTTGATGCGGGATTACAATTTTTACCATTGAAATGCTGTTGTTTCTTCCGTTCTTAAGAAAAGAGGAGTACATTGGATTTGACTGATCTACAAAAAACAAAAAATTAAAAATAAAATAAAATAAAAATAAAAAAATGTCAATCACTTAACACAGTGAGAAAAACTGAATTTTTTGTCTTCTTATAAGCTATCTGCAACACCAAAATCAAGATAAAATCTAAACTAACATAGTAAATAATCACCAACTTGTTAATAAAGTGTATATATGGAAAGTGGTTATTCTTAAGTTACAGAATTTTCAAATTTCACATTAAAAAACTAGTAAATATGAATACTCTACTAAATTTGGTAATATTTTAAATATGGTCTGGAATTATTATTCATAAATATTATCTATGTCAAATGAGATTTTTCAAAACTATTATATATAAATATTTTAAAAAAATAATATATGTAAATATTTTTTTCAAAAATTCATATATTGCTTATTTCATTGCAAAAAAGTTTTGACAACTAAAATATCTGTTATTAGACTGATTTTAAAAATTGGCTAAATATTCAATTCATGAAGATTATCCATGTCGAATGAGATTTCCTCGCAATTAGTCTATATAAAGGTTTTTTTGTTTTCAAAAAGATTTTGTTTTTTTCCAAAAAACTTTAAATACTGGTTATTTTAGATGCTTATTATGCGACTGTTATTGTGATAGGTTAATTTTGTATTAAAAAACATATTTGACAACTGAAATATCTATTATTAGATGTGATGATTTGACTTTTTAGGGTAATTTTATTTAATTTATAATTTAGATAGGTTGGTGAGTAATTATTTGAAATATTTATTTGATTTCCTAAATTCAGATGGTTGAGATTAGTTTTAGAATATTCATGTGATTTTTAAATTGGAACAATTTTAAATAATAATCCAAAAATAGGAATAATTTGGATATAACTAATGATTTCCATTAAAATTAGATTTTATTTTTTTGAAATTATAAAATTTACAAAATATATAAAATCAAAATTTTGAATAAAATCCTATTTTAAAAAATAATTGAAATAAAAAAGTATTTGTAATTCAAAAGATAAATATTTTAGTAATTTCTTAAATTATTTAATTTAAAAATGAATATTAAATTTAGTGTAATATGAAAATTTTGATTAAAATTATATTTCAAAAAATATAGAAATTCTGAGGTAAAAAAACCTAAATTCAGTAATATAACATTCTGGAAAAGATTCAGTAATACAATATTTTAGAAAATTAGAAATTACTAATTTTTAAAAATAGCAGCATGATGTAAATTCCAAAATTTAATTAAAGTTAATTTTATAAAAATTAAAAATTTATATATTTCAATAAAGTTTTTGGAATTTTTGGGATTCTTATAAGCTATCTATAACAGCAAAATCAAGATAATATCTCAACTAATATAGTAAATTATCATCAACTTGTTAATAAAGTGTATATATGGAAATTTATTATTCCTAAATTTACAAAATTTCAAATTAAAAAAATTTATAAATATGCATACTCTGCTAAACTTGGTAAGATTTTAAAAATTGGTAGGAGATATAATTCATAAAAGATTAGGAAAAATTGCTTCAAGGCCCCATAATTCTAGTTTCAATGTGCCCCAACCCCTCACATTTTTTTAATGTGTTGCAGCCCTTTTTTTTGAAAAAATTGTGTCTAGGACCCTTCATCATGATTCCAACTCATGATTAGACATGTCAGCTCATGATTAGACATGTCAGCTCATAAAATCCTAATTTTACCATTTCTCTTTCTCTTGCCAGCTCATATTAACTGTTATAGATAACATGTTAACTGTTATAGATAACATGTTAACTTTTATAGATAACATATTAACTATTATAAATAACATGTTAACTTTTATAGATAACATATTAACTATTATAATTTTAATGTGTGAACTGTAATAGTTAACATGTTTAACTATTATATAATAGTTAACATGAGACGCGAAGTTCCTCGGGATGGCGCTGGTGGCGGAGCAGGGGAGGGAGGTGGGGGAGGGGGACCGGAGGAGGAGGATGGAGGTGTAGGGGGAGGTGTAGTG
>NC_033799.1:32215351-32221247 GCF_001876935.1 Asparagus officinalis | reverse complement strand
AGCAAGCGGAGGAGAGGTGTAGGAGGGGAGGGGAGGCAAGAACGCAGGAGGGAGGCGGAGCAGGTTAGGGAGGGGAGGGAGGTGGCGAGAGGGGAGGGAGCAGAGCTCTGGGGAGGGAGGTGTAGGAGGGGGTGAGGGGGACCGGAGGAGGGAGGAGTGTAAGAGGGAGGCGCAGTGCGTGGGAGAGAGGCGAGCTGGGAGGGGGGACCAGAGGAGGAGGAGGAGGTGTTAGGAGGGGAGCAGAGTGAGGGGATGAGAGCGCGGAGCGGGAGAGGGGACGGAGGAGGAGGGAGGTATAGCGGAAGATGGTAAATCGAGATTTTGGGAGGTGTGCATTGCGGAACATTGGGAGAGGGGCCGGACATAATTTTTGATTTTCAAATTATAGAGGCGTGCAGACGTTGGCGCGAAGTTTGGGGGGGGGGGAGGGGGCTGGGACACATTGAAACTTAAATTTTTGGACCTTGAAGCAATTTTTCCTAAAGATTATCTATGTTGAATGAGGATTTTCAAAAATAATATATATAAACATTTTAAAAAAATTAATATATATTAAGATATTTCTAAAATTTTTGGAATTTATTTATTTTCATGAATTATATACAAATTTAAAAAGTTTTGAATAAAAATAAAATTTTAGAAATATCTAAAAATAAATTTACTAAATGTTTGTTTCTCCTTGATTTTCCAACATGGAAGCTACCATCAACAACTCATCCTCCTCATCAATCTTTTATTAAAAGTCAATCACAAAACAAACATGCCAAATAATGACATAAAATTATAAAATAATAAAATCAAAATATCAAATCTTTTACTAGGGCTGAGCACGGTTCGGTCCAAACCGAAAAAATCGACCGAACCGACCCAAACTGACCCGAAAAAATCGGTTTTAAGAGTAGGGCGGTTCGGGTCGGGTTGAAAACTTTTTAACCCGAACCGACCGAATACCCCTTTGTCTAAATACTCATTCTACTCAAACCCAACCCGTCCCCTAAGACAAAGTCTCAGACTCTCAAACCCTAAAATCCTAAACTTCCCTTCCCTCTTTCCCAGCTGCCTCATCAGTTCCTCTCTCTCACTCTCTCTCACTCCTCAGTACTCAGTTCCACGGTCCACCTCTCTCACTTTCTCTTCCTCTTCCTTACTTTCGCAGTCTTCAGGGCCGAGGCCGAAACATCTCCTTAGGCTCAGGATCTGTCTCCAGCTTTGGGGGGACACTCGCACCTGTCGTCATCGCCGAGGCCGATGTATAAACTTTATCTTTTGCTCTTCTTCAAGCTTCTAACTACGATTATTCTTTAATTTCGATTTATTTTCTTGGATACAACAGCTAGTAAGTTGAGATATCGGCCTATCAGTTTCATGTTCATTTATGCACTCCTATTCTCTTATGATTTCTGAGTTTGTGCTTTGATAACAATCCTTAATTTGTTTTCTTGTATATATGTTTTCATGGATGATGATTTTGTTCCTTTTCCCCCTCTTGTTTTTCCAAATTAAGTCGGCAACCCCTGAAATACTACTATTTAATATTCATGGGATCCCTTACCCGTCACGATATATTCTATTTGATTTAGCATTTGACAAAGCTACTCTTTAAGTCATTTTGAAAATGAAGTTAGAACCGAAAAAACCGAACCGAACCGCACCGAACCGACTTGCAACAGTTCGGTTTGGTTGTTCAAAATTTGGTAAAAACCGACCCGAACCGAACCGTGCTCAGCCATATCTTTTACCAATCCACCATCATATATACTCTGAGGAAAAATACCATGGGGACCCCAAATCCATGGGACCAGGAGGGGACAGGTGAGCTGTGACCTCCTGGTTGCATGATCTACTGTTCATGAACAGTAGATCATGCAACCAGGAGGTCACAGCTCACCTGTCCCCTCCTGGTCCCATGGATTTGGGGTCCCCATGGTATTTTTCCCGTGTACAAAAATAGGAAATTACGAACTATGAAGAATCTAAATAATATAAAGAGATTAAAATTCCTAATTATTTAAATTATACCTAATATATTCAGACAAATCTTCGACAAATTTTAAATTAAGCGTAATTTAGTAAGTCTGCATTGAATTTTTTTATTTTTCAGCTATTTTGAAATTTTTTCTGTTTAGGATCTGTGAATTTAACTTTCTAGAGATATTTTAATAGTTTTCAAACTTGTCTGTAATAGTAGCTATAATCTTTAAAATTTCTATCATATCTAGAATTTCTTTAAATATAGTAATAGTAGATTATTTTGGATAGTATAGTATATGAGATTATTATTTAGGATGGTTTAATATACTAAAATTATAGGGACTTATTTAGTGGTCTAATACCCTAAAATTATAGGGACTTCAAATTCAAAAATTCTAATAACTTATTGGGAAAATTGTGTCTAGGCCGCAAAATATAAAAGGGGATGTGACTAGCCCCCCCTCCCCCTTTTTTTTTGGTGACCAAGTCCCCAATACAACATCCACTTGTGTTTCAGCCCCTATTTAGCTTTCTAACACAACACAGTGATAAACATTTGTTCAAAACTTAAAACTGCCTTAACCCATTTCGTTTCTTCTTCTTCTTTCTTCTTTCTTCTTCTTCTTCTTTCTTCTTCTTCTTCTTCACTTCTTTAGCCTCTTAGTTTTGGGGCTTTTCCTTTGTTTCTTTCTTTCTTATTCTTCTTCACTTCTTTAGCCTCCCTCCGCCACTTCCCTCACATCTTCAGCAAGGTCCTCGAGCTCGCGTTCCCCTCCAACGCCGACGTGGAGGTTGATGAGGGCCCCCCACCGCGTTCAAATTCACCGCCGCCGCCATCGATGATCTCAGCCGACGTGGAGGTTGATGAGGGCCCCCCACCGCGTTCAAATTCACCGCCGCCGCCATCGATGATCTCAGCGAAGGTGTTGGGGCCCACACGATTGAAATCTACCTGGGGGTTTTGAAGATGGTGGTGAGGGATGAGAGCAGGGATCGCCGCGGGGAGGAGGATGGGGAGATGGAGATGGACATGTGGCGCTTTTGGCTGCCGAGTGGAGCTTTGCCGAGATTGGCGACCGCGAAGCGTGTTGGTGGGGAGTTGGTTGTGATTGTGCCGAAGGGGGCCGAGGATGAGGATGGGGATGAAGAGGGAAGAGAGGAGTTTGGTATTTGTCAGCTGGTTCTTGTACAATGATGGTTTGTTTCTGTTGATTGTTATTGTACGTTTGATGCTTTGGGTTGATGAATCAATGATCAATCTTTGCGAATTCAAAATCATGGTTTACTCTTTTCTTTCGAAAATTCAAATAAGTTGTAATTTGTTTCGATATATTTCTTATTTATTTTGACACATAAAGCTTTGCCATGTTATAGGAAGGAAGAAGGAGGTGAAAAGGTCTGATGTGTAGTTGCTTAATCCTGTGGTAGTTCACTGGAGTTTCACAAACTATTTATTTTAATATTGCACCAATTTGATGGTTCATAGTTGTGGTTGTAGATTGGTTGCTTATTATGTGTGAAAGCTGATGTTTACGATTGAAGAAACCAGTGAATGATTATCAAGGGTCTAACCATATGCTTGTTGCGGGTATGGTTCAACTCATTTAAAGTTGTGTTTGTCATTTTTAGGTGCTGATAGCTTGCTTGTGTGTTTGTGTTTAGTTTCTAGTTTATTCGGCCCGCAATTTATGTGAATGGTTAAAGAACTACTATGATATTCATATGAACTGGACTTTGCTATTATGGTATTCATATATAGGCTTCTGGAACTTCAATTGTATCATTATCATCAGTGTCTATAGTTTTCATGAACTTGTGTCTTGTTTTGCCAGCCTGTTATACTCAGCTGATCCTTGCACTCAAAACCTTTGATGTTTGAATGATATACACATGCACGAAGTACATTTGCACATCTATAGGGAGTGAGGGAATTTATGTACGCAATATTTGTACACACGCACATGCATGCATGCCCGTGCATAGAGAGACATACATGCATGTGTATATATAGTTTCTATTGTTGTCTCATTTCCTAGTTCCCTTTGATGGCTAACTGATTTCTTCTTTCCTACTGCACACGCATGAATCTTTTGTAGCCACCATATATTTCATCGAAATTCTTTGGCTCAACATAGTTTTGTGCTTATGGATGGCGGTTTATTAATAACTTGTATGCCATGTTGGTTTGTAGTTTCTCTAATAATTCTCAAATGTTACTGCAACAAAGATGTGAGCTTGTGATGTCAACCTCTATGAGAGAAGAAATCACCGATTTGAGGAGAAACTTGAATTTGAAGGATAAATTGATTGAAAAGTACTATGACATTGAGATGTCATGAGGTAATTTCTAAACTCAAACAAGAGTTTAAGTTGAATAAACAAAGGAAATGAAGCTTGTTATTGCTTGGATGAGGTTGTGAAAATGAGAAGAGAAGAAATGAATTTGATGGAAGCTTGATTTTGAAGGATAAATTGATTGAAAAGTACTATGATATTGAGATGTCATGAGGTAATTTCTAAACTCAAACAAGAGTTTAAGTTGAATAAGCAAAGGAAATGAAGCTTGTTATTGCTTGGATGAGGTTGTGAAAATGAGAAGAGAAGAAATGAATTTGATGGATGAGCTTGCAGAAGAAAAGAGGAAGAAGATGTTAATTTTTATAATAGGATTGTTTGTACTCTTTACTCTTGTATACTTTCTCCATAATTGCTTGTAACGTGTCATGTTTCATTATTCAGTTGATTATACTATATGTTCTTGTGGTTTAGTTGTACTTAGATAAAAATTAATAAAATATATTGTGTCTATTTAGTGATTAATTTTGGTGTAATTTATTACGATTGTATGTGAAATGTATTGTGACTGTCATGTGAATATGTACAAGTTCATTCAAATAGAACAATTTGGATGGAAAGAGTATGTTTGCACAGATCTAATTTCTAGATTGGAGACTCACTAAGGTTACAATTTTCCTTATAAGCAAGTATGTTTGAGGGAACTGCTTATGAAATATCAAATATAAAGGAAAAATATTACAAGTAATTTGCTATTGTGATCCTAAACATGCTTAAAATCATAATGCTGGAGGATCAACAATTTGGTGTGTACTCAATCATGTGTGAGAAATTGATTCATGGCATAAGAAGTATAAAGCTTGTTAACTTTCAGGTGTATATGTTAACAATATGAAATGAGCATGTTAACTCTCTATATGTTGGCTGAAAATGTTGGCTTTAACCTGAACATGTTAGCTTTCACGTGAGCATGTTAACTTTTATCTGTATATGTTAACTTTCAGATGTATATGTTAACATTCACGTGAACATGTTAACTATCAGCTGTATATGTTAACTTTCATCTGCATATATTAACTTTCTTATTAACATGTTAACTTTTAGCATTGTATGTTAACTTTCAGCATAGTATGTTAGTTTCCTTATGAAGATTGTTTGATAGGATGAATGACATGAACTTGATTTTAAAACCCAATTTAATTGGATCTCGCAAGTTTGTTTGTGTTTCATCGAAGTTGTAATATGTGAATTTGTAAGAATATTCATATTGTGTACTCAAGCAATATCACCTGAAAGAAGTTTTAAAAGCACCTTATCTTTTTTTGTTTTTTCGACTATGTTATCTTTCAGCTGAATAAATTATCTTTCACGTGAACATGTCAACTTTCTTCATCACGTGTTAACTTTAATCTGAAGATGTTAACTTTTATCCTAATATGTTAACTTCAATTGTTACATGTTAACTTCCATCATTATATGTTAACTCTCCTCGTAACATGTTAATCCAAAATTAAAACAACATACAAAAATGGAGACAAACTTATGCCTCATTGTACCAACAGACGTGTATTAGAATCGACGCATTAAAACTTCAAGAATAAGAAAAAACCCACTAAAGTAAAAATTGCTA
>NC_033799.1:32203162-32204934 GCF_001876935.1 Asparagus officinalis | reverse complement strand
TGACGGGCTACCCGTCAGCGATGTTCATATCCCGTCAGCGATGTTTGCATCGCTGACGGTATCAAAAAACTTGTGACAGCAACATTTCTGACGGCTAATCCCGTCAGCGATGTAAACATCGCTGACGGCATTGTCCCGTCAGTGATGTTGCCGTCAGCGAAACCTATTTTTCTACTAGTGCAAACAGCCCCTAAGTTAAGAAAAGGTAATGGTATCAAAAAACTTGTGACGGCAACATCTCTGACGGTTAATCCCGTCAGCGATGTAAACATCGCTGACGGCATTGTCCCGTCAGTGATGTTGCCGTCAGCGAAACCTATTTTTCTACTAGTGCAAACAGCCCCTAAGTTAAGAAAAGGTAAAGTAGATGGACCAATATTAGTATGAAGTTGCCGAACACTAATAAAGTTGAGGAAAAAAAAAGATTATTTGCATATATATTTGAAAAACTAATATCTAAATATTAGTAAAACTAACTCTTACACTATCAGCTTCGAAGGTGCCTCTAGAATCAATATAAATCGTCAAATTGATGAATATAAATTTAATTATTTTATTGATAATTTTTATATTGTAGCTACAAATTGGCCTGTTAAAATCGGTGGGGCATTTTTTCAAAATTGATGATTTGAGGAATACTTTTCAAATGAAAAATTCCATGGGGACCCCAAATCCATGGGACCAGGAGGGGACAGGTGAGCTGTGACCTCCTGGTTGCATGATCTACTGTTCATGAACAGTAGATCATGCAACCAGGAGGTCACAGCTCACCTGTCCCCTCCTGGTCCCATGGATTTGGGTCCCTGTAGAACAACCCTACTCTGAGTCAATGAAATTAAAGGAGTTGAATTTGCCTTCTTATCTCTTTGAAAGATCTTTGAACCGTGAGAGCATCCTTTGGTGACAGATTCATCCTTTGCAAACTACAGTAGAAAGGATTAGAACACATAAATAGTTGTATATATGCTCAGAAAGAAATACATAAATGTAGAATTAAAAATAATAATACCCTAATCTACCAGAAAAAATGAAATGCTTAAAAATAGAATTATAGAAATAATTTCCTAATAATACCCGTGTACAAAAATAGGAAATTACGAACTATGAAGAATCTAAATAATATAAAGAGATTAAAATTCCTAATTATTTAAATTATACCTAATATATTCAGACAAATCTTCGACAAATTTTAAATTAAGCGTAATTTAGTAAGTCTGCATTGAATTTTTTTATTTTTCAGCTATTTTGAAATTTTTTCTGTTTAGGATCTGTGAATTTAACTTTCTAGAGATATTTTAATAGTTTTCAAACTTGTCTGTAATAGTAGCTATAATCTTTAAAATTTCTATCATATCTAGAATTTCTTTAAATATAGTAATAGTAGATTATTTTGGATAGTTTGATATAGTATATGAGATTATTATTTAGGATGGTTTAATATACTAAAATTATAGGGACTTATTTAGTGGTCTTATAGTATATGAGATTATTATTTAGGATGGTTTAATATACTAAAATTATAGGGACTTATTTAGTGGTCTAATACCCTAAAATTATAGGGACTTCAAATTCAAAAATTCTAATAACTTATTGGGAAAATTGTGTCTAGGCCCCAAAATATAAAAGGGGATGTGACTAGCCCCCCCTCCCCCTTTTTTTTGGTGACCAAGTCCCCAATACAACATCCACTTGTGTTTCAGCCTCTATTTAGCTTTCTAACACAACACAGTGATAAACATTTGTTCAAAACTTAAAACTGCCTTAACCCATTT
>NC_033799.1:32189677-32202162 GCF_001876935.1 Asparagus officinalis | reverse complement strand
GAGAAAGAACTAGAGTGATTTTTGTTTCTGCATATTTAGATGTTGCTTTTGCATATTTTGATGTAATTAAAGAAGCAACTGTATTTTTCGGATATGGATTCTCTCTACTTATGTGATAATTAAAGAGGGTCTAATTCTCTCAATTCTTATAGATGAGATCACGAACAGTGGATTGATGCCATGAATGAAGAGTATAAGTCTATGCAAGACAATAAGGTTTGGGAACTTGTCCCATTGCCAGAAGGTGCAAAACCAATTGGTTGTAAATGGATTTTTAAAACCAAGCGGGATGCAAACGGTAATGTGGAGAGGTATAAGGCGCGTCTTGTGGCTAAAGGCTATACTCAAAAGGAAGGCATTGATTATACAGAGACTTTCTCTCCGGTTTCATCGAAAGACTCTTTCAGAATAATCATGGCACTTGTTGCTCATTATGATCTTGAGTTACATCAGATGGATGTTAAGACTGCATTTCTCAATGGAGACATTGATGAGATGATTTATATGGTGCAACCAGAAAACTTTGTGTCAGGAGACCCAAAGAATATGGTTTGCAAATTAAGGAAATCCATCTATGGACTCAAGCAAGCTCCTCGTCAATGGTATCATAAGTTTCAACAAATAGTTATCTCGTTCGGTTTTGAGATGAACATTGTTGATGACTGTGTATATCACAAGTTCAGTGGGAGTAAGTATATTTTTCTGGTTCTGTATGTGGATGACATCTTGCTTGCCACTAATGATATAGGCATGTTGCACGAAACCAAGAGATTTCTATCAAAGAATTTTGAGATGAAAGATCTTGGGGACGCCTCTTTTATATTAGGGATCCAGATACATCGAGATCGCTCTCGGGGTATTCTTGGATTATCACAAAAGAGCTATATCGATAAGGTACTTAAAAGGTTTGGCATGCAAGATTGCAGACCAGGTGACACCCCTGTTGCTAAAGGAGACAAGTTTAGTCTCAATCAGTGCCCTAAAGGTAACCTTGAAATTCAGGAAATGCAGAAGATTCCTTATGCTTCGGCTGTAGGAAGTCTAATGTATGCTCAGGTATGTACGCGTCCGGATATTGCGTACATTGTTGGGATGTTAGGCAGATACTTAAGCAACCCTGGTATGGATCATTGGATAGCAGTCAAAAGGGTTATGAGGTATCTTCAGAAAACAAAAGATTACATGCTCACATACAGAAAATCAGAGAAATTAGAGGTCATTGGGTATTCGGACTCTGATTTTGCTGGATGCCAAGATAGCAGGAAGTCTACATCAGGCTACATTTATATGTTAGCAGGAGGAGCTATATCATGGAAAAGTGTCAAACAAACACTAGTAGCTTCCTCCACTATGGCAGCAGAATTTGTAGCTTGCTATGAGGCATCCAATCAGGGAATATGGCTGCGAAATTTTGTCACGGGACTGCGCATTTTGGAAAATGTTGAAAGACCACTAAGGTTATATTGTGACAATAAATCTGCAGTAATGTATTCCAATAACAACAGGAGCTCAACTAAGTCAAAACATATTGACATTAAGTTCCTGGTTGTGAAAGAAAGGGTACAGAGTGGACAGATATCCATAGAGCACATTGGGACAAACTCCATGATAGCTGATCCTCTTACTAAGGGATTGCCACCTAAGGTCTTTCATGAGCATACTGCTCATATGGGTGTGGTATTATTTGAGGATATTATGTTTTAGTGGGAGTTTGTATTTGTGGTGCTTTATGTTTGTTTGTATTGTCTGATCAGAATAAAGTTTTCAGTTAAGACACTCTGTTACATTATGTTTGGTTTTGACCTCACTAAGGAGGACCAGTTGAAAATAGACATGTACTGATCACATTGCATGTAATTTTCATGCTGCACATCCATGATTGATCTATGTCGTTTGATTGTATTGGTATATGTGACCATTGATGGGTCGAGTCACGATAAATGTGACGAAGGCCGCTTTGATCCTATATTGATATAGTCAATGGACGAGATTGTTCGGAAATACCTTTTCAGTGATAGCAATTTTTGAGCTCATAAGGTTATACACAATTTAAGGAATCATATGGTGCCCAAGTGGGAGATTGTTGGATTTAATCTAATAAATCTATTTGTGGGCACATATGATTAATCAATGTGTATTGCTATCTTTCAGGATAACCCACTAAAGTGATCAATTAAGTTGGGTTAATTTGGTATTTAAATGATCATGGGGTCATATGTGCAGATACCAGGTTGTAATTGTAATTTATTGAGGGGCTAAATTACAAAAGTACAACATCTATAAATAAGGGGTTATGGTCCCTAACCTAGGGTTACATTCTCTAATTCTCTACACCCCCATCTAGCTAGAGAAATTCGGATTTAGAGAAACCCTAAGGTTAGAAGATCCAAAACCCATCTCAAGGTTCATCCATGGATTCAGGTATAAGCTTCCGCTCTTTTGATTTTGTTAATCTCTTTGAATTAATCATGGCTATATGGTTTTAGATCTCAAGTTTTATGATGTAGATCTAACAAGTGGTATCAGAGCCACCTTGATTAATTCTTAGGGATTTAAGTTTTATTGGGTTTTTGATCTTAAATCTCTGGTTAAAGATTCAATTTTTGGGTTCGGATGAACAGTAATGTTCTCGGATGAACAGTAACGAATTTTTTTTTCGGATGAACAGTAAAGTATTTTTTTCGGGTGAACAGTAACTTTTGGGAATTTTTTGGATTTTTCTTTGATTTTTCCTTCAATTTTTTCCAATTCTGGATCTGTTTTGAAAATAAAAATCAAAGGTTTTTTGGGTTTGTCGGCGGCGGTTTCAATTTGAAACCCTAAGGGTTCATGGCGAAAATTAAGGAGGTGGTTACCTCAAACGAACCTCGCGTTCGTTCAATTTTAACCGAGCTTCGCGCTCAACGAACCTCGCGTTCGTTCTAAGGTGAACCTCGCGTTCAACTCAGGTGAGCGTCAAGCTCAATTTTAACGAACCTCGCGTTCGTTCTAAGGTGAACCTCGCGTTCAACTCAGGTGAGCGTCAAGCTCAATTTTTTTAACGAACCTCGCGTTCGTTCTTCAGACGAACCTCGCGTTCGTACTTCAGACGAACCTCGCGTTCGTACTTCAGACGAACCTCGCGTTCGTACTTCAGACGAACCTCGCGTTCGTACTTCAGACGAACCTCGCGTTCGTACTTCAGACGAACCTCGCGTTCGTACTTCAGACGAACCTCGCGTTCGTACTTCAGACGAACCTCGCGTTCGTGCTTCAGTCGAGCCTCGCGTTCGAACTTCAGACGAACCTCGCGTTCGTACTTCAGACGAACCTCGCGTTCGTACTTCAGTCGAACCTCGCGTTCATTTTTTAAACGAACCTCGCGTTCGTTCCCAAGTTGAACCTCGCGTTCTTTTATCAAACGAACCTCGCGTTCGTTCATTTTCAGACGAACCTCGCGTTCGTGCTTAAGTGAGTCTCGTACTCAATACAGTCGAACCTCGCGTTCGAAGTTAAGGGAACTTCGTGTTCATTATGGTTAAGCCTCGGCTTTTCATGGGTCCACTTTGGTATACTTAATTTATTCAATTAAGTTATGGGCCCTAATTAAGCTGTGAGACCCCAATTAAGTTTTTGGAAATTCAGTTGATTTAAATTAAAACTTTTTAATTTAAATCTAATTTGGTTTTTAATCAATTATTTAATTCAAATATTATGACACTAAGGTATTAAGGTTGTCTCTCACTCCAATTGATTAATTGAAACAAGAAGTTGCCAAAGTAACCTCTCTTGTGTAGATTGTTCATGAGGAATGTGAGATGTTTGTGTGTATGCTTTCGTGTAAATATTTAATCGGCCCAAAGGAAGGTTAATATTTATTTAGACTGTATACACATCTGCGATGATAAGCGTGTGACAATTATAAGGTTTACATGTGAATAATGAATCGATCCAAAGATAGTTTCATTATTTGACATGAGTTATTGTCAATGTTTGATCATTGCAACAAGGTATCACTTACAAGTTAATATTACTGTCCAAAGACTTGATATTAATGTTGTGCCGGTATCTTGGATGGGGATTGTCATTATTTGAATTTTATTGATTATGGTTATTGATGTGAGCATTTTTGTTTTATTTCAGCTAATGCATCTGCTGCAACAATTTCTGCTAACATCAACTCAATTCCCATGCTAAATGGGACAAACTTCAAGGTTTGGAAAGAGAACATATTAATTGTTCTTGGCTGCATGGATCTTGACTATGCATTAAGAACTGAACAACCCCAACCTCTCAATGCGGATAGCACTCCTGATGCAAAGAAGGAGCATGAGAAGTGGGAGCGTTCAAATCGCATGAGTCTTATGATCATTAAGCGCGGCGTTCCGGAAGCCTTCAGGGGCATAGAATCCGAAGGGATTACTAAGGCTAAAGATTTCCTTGCCGAAATTGAGAAGCGTTTTGCGAAAAACGATAAGGTAGAAACAAGCACGCTTTTAGCTCGCTTGATTTCAATGAAGTATAAGGGCAAAGGAAATATCAGGGAGTACATTATGGAAATGTCTCATATTGCTTCAAAGCTTAAGGCACTTAAACTCGATCTTTGTGACGAGTTATTAGTGCATCTGGTTTTGTTGTCTCTTCCTGCACAGTTTAACCAATTTAAGGTCAGTTATAACTGTCAAAAGGAGAAATGGACTCTAAATGAGCTCATTTCATACTGTGTGCAAGAAGAAGACAGGTTGAAGCAAGATAAGACAGAAAGTGCTCATTTGGCCTATGCCTCTAAGGATAAGGGCAAGAAAAGGAAGAATGATAAGGAAGCTGCTAAGGGTCCAGTTGAGAAGAAACAACATAAGGATAATCAGGGTTGTTTCTTCTGTAAGAAGCCTGGACATGTAAAGAAGGACTGTACAAAATATCACGCCTGGCGTGATAATAAGGGTACGTTCCTTGCTTTGGTCTGTTCTGAGGTTAATTTAGCTTCAGTACCTAGAAACACTTGGTGGTTAGACTCTGGTGCTACTACTCACATAAGTGTTTCTATGCAGGGTTGCCTGAGCTACCGAAAGCCAAGTGATGTTGAAAGACACATCTTTGTGGGCGACGGACAATCGGTAGATGTGGAAGCAATTGGGCACTTTAGGTTGTTGTTAGGAACTGGTTATTATTTGGATTTAAAAGATACTTTTGTAGTACCGTCTTTTAGACGGAATTTGGTTTCTGTTTCTGTATTGGACAAATCAGGTTATTCTTGTTCATTTGGAAACAGTCAATTCAGTTTATCTTTTAATTCAAATGTTGTGGGAACCGGTTACTTGAGTATTTATGACAACCTATATTTGCTTGATACAATTGCTTCTTACAATGAATCCTTGCATGTGGAATCACGTGGTACTAAGCGTAAATTAAATAAGGAAAATTCGGCGACATTATGGCATAAGCGCTTAGGTCATATCTCAAAAGGTAGAGTTGAGCGTCTTGTGTCTGATGGCATTTTGGATTCCCTTGATTTTTCGGACTTCGACGTATGTGTTGAATGTATCAAGGGAAAACAGACCAAAGTGAAGAGATTAGGTGCCAACAGATCTTCGGATGTCTTAGAATTGATACATACGGATATTTGTGGGCCATTCCCTACGGAATCCTGGAATGGTCAACAATATTTTATATCATTCATAGACGATTACTCACGTTATGGGCACCTATATCTTATTCATGAAAAATCTGAGTCTCTGGACATGTTCAAAGCCTATAAAGCTGAAGTTGAGAATCAACTCAACAGAAGAATTAAAACCGTCAGATCTGATCGTGGTGGTGAGTACTACGGTAGATATGATGGTTCAGGTGAACAACGTCCAGGACCATTTGCTAGATACCTAGAGGAATGCGGTATCGTCCCACAGTACACTATGCCGGGTTCACCTAGCATGAATGGTGTAGCTGAAAGACGAAACAGGACTCTTAAGGATATGGTAAGAAGTATGATTGCTCATTCTTCTTTACCAGAGTCACTCTGGGGAGAAGCACTTAAGACAGCAGCTTACATTCTGAATAGAGTACCAAGTAAAGCAGTTGCTAAAACACCTTATGAGCTTTGGACTGGTCGAAAGCCCAGTTTAAAGCATTTACATATTTGGGGATGTCCAGCTGAGGCAAGGCCTTATAGGCCAAATGAAAAGAAATTGGACTCCAAAACAGTTAGCAGCTACTTTATTGGGTACCCTGATCGCTCTAGGGGCTATAAGTTTTATGATCCCACTATAAGGAATATTTTTGAGACGGGAACAGCAACATTCTTTGAGGATGTTGAGTTTGGGGGGAGAAATAAGGTTAGAGACATTAGTTTTGAGGAGGAATTGGCTTCAGATCCAATCCATACAGTTACTTTTGACAATATTCAGGTTCCTATACCTGTTGTTGCTCAAGAAGTAAATCCGGAACCTCAAGATGATAATGTTGAACAACTCCCTGTTCCAGAAGAACAAACTCAACAACCTCAAGAACCAGTGCCATTAAGGAGATCCACGAGAGAAAGGAGAAATGCTATTCCGGATGATTATATTGTATTTCTCCAAGAACATGAGGAAAGTAGTGGAATGTTAGAAGATGATCCAATCAACTTCTCTCAGGCCATGAAAAGTTCTAACTCTCAACAGTGGATTGATGCCATGAATGAAGAGTATAAGTCTATGCAAGACAATAAGGTTTGGGAACTTGTCCCATTGCCAGAAGGTGCAAAACCAATTGGTTGTAAATGGATTTTTAAAACCAAGCGGGATGCAAATGGTAATGTGGAGAGGTATAAGGCACGTCTTGTGGCTAAAGGCTATACTCAAAAGGAAGGCATTGATTATACAGAGACTTTCTCTCCGGTTTCATCGAAAGACTCTTTCAGAATAATCATGGCACTTGTTGCTCATTATGATCTTGAGTTACATCAGATGGATGTTAAGACTGCATTTCTCAATGGAGACATTGATGAGATGATCTATATGGTGCAACCAGAAAACTTTGTGTCGGGAGACCCAAAGAATATGGTCTGCAAATTAAGGAAATCCATCTATGGACTCAAGCAAGCTCCTCGTCAATGGTATCATAAGTTTCAACAAATAGTTATCTCGTTCGGTTTTGAGATGAACATTGTTGATGACTGTGTATATCACAAGTTCAGTGGGAGTAAGTATATTTTTCTGGTTCTGTATGTGGATGACATCTTGCTTGCCACTAATGATATAGGCATGTTGCACGAAACCAAGAGATTTCTATCAAAGAATTTTGAGATGAAAGATCTTGGGGACGCCTCTTTTATATTAGGGATCCAGATACATCGAGATCGCTCTCGGGGTATTCTTGGATTATCACAAAAGAGCTATATCGATAAGGTACTTAAAAGGTTTGGCATGCAAGATTGCAGACCAGGTGACACCCCTGTTGCTAAAGGAGACAAGTTTAGTCTCAATCAGTGCCCTAAAGGTAACCTTGAAATTCAGGAAATGCAGAAGATTCCTTATGCTTCGGCTGTAGGAAGTCTAATGTATGCTCAGGTATGTACGCGTCCGGATATTGCGTACATTGTTGGGATGTTAGGCAGATACTTAAGCAACCCTGGTATGGATCATTGGATAGCAGTCAAAAGGGTTATGAGGTATCTTCAGAAAACAAAAGATTACATGCTCACATACAGAAAATCAGAGAAATTAGAGGTCATTGGGTATTCGGACTCTGATTATGCTGGATGCCAAGATAGCAGGAAGTCTACATCAGGCTACATTGATATGTTAGCAGGAGGAGCTATATCATGGAAAAGTGTCAAACAAACACTAGTCTACATCAGGCTACATTGATATGTTAGCAGGAGGAGCTATATCATGGAAAAGTGTCAAACAAACACTAGTGTAGGCATATAAAATTGCTTATAGGTCCCTTAACACGGCTTAGCACGAACCAATGAACCATCGGGCGACGTATCTAAGCACAATCGTTAGCCCGTCAACACCGAAACCAAACAATGTGCGACGGAGCGGATTAACAAGGCTACGAAGCTGACAAACCGCACGTGAACGACGGAATGAATCCACTTGCGTGCAGAATCAAGCCAACGGGTTGAAGAATCAACGAGTCATCCAAAAAAGAGCGGACGCGGACAAATCGCGATCGAATCAAGATCAATTCCGGACTCGAATTCAGAAGTGGATTCAACTGCCGTATCAGGAACCCGACTTATTGCCAAATCTGGAATCAAGTCAACGAGTTGTTTCCAGGTCAATCAACCACACAACAGAACCACAACCGAATCACGGACAGAACCAGAACCGGAAACAACGGAAAACGACGGAACGAACAACACCCGGAGGGGCTCGGCCGAAACCGAGCCATCTCAAGGTGGCTCGGCCCAAGCCGAGCCACCCTGACGTGGCTCGACCAAGGCCGAGCCACCCCCTGGGGTGGCCGAGCCACCTCAGGGTGGCTCGGCATGAGCCGAGCCACCTTGAGGTGGACCGCCGAGCTTGGGTTTTGGCCACACGTGCCACAGGGCACAGTGCACGCTTGGGCTATAAATAGGAGAGGGGTTGTTTCATTTCAGCAAAGGTTGGAACTTTAAGAGCCGTTTAACTCTGCGGATTGAGAATGAGCTCGGAGCTTTGAGATTGGAGATTTGGAGAGCTTGAGATTTCAGGATTTGATTCTCGCGAGGTGCAAGTCATAAAGGCCAGGAGTTCGAGAGAGGTAAAAACCAGATCTAGATCTACACGAAGATACACTCCGATCAAGCTTGGCCTTTGAATCCGCGAGATTTGGACGGTTGTTTTCCTTGGCGAAACAATCCTCCCGGCTATTATTTCCTTCGGAAATAATGACCCCGTTGACTGCGTGTAGCTCCGACGGCGGTCTTAGATCGCGCGGTGGTCCACGGCAAATAACCCCGGCGTAGGCAAAGAATCCCACCAAAGCGAGCGGCCGGATAACAGGAGCTCGCGATTTGTTCACAAGGAGAAAATTGTAATCTTTTGTTTCCTTTTTTGATTTCGTTGTAACCGGATCTAAAAAAGACTGGATCTTTTGTAACTCAAAAAGCTGTTATTTAAGATGACAATAGAATCAATTACAAAGAAAGACACGATTTTGCCGCGAACAATCTGGCGACCACAGTGGGAGCCAACGATCTCGCTGCCGAGATCGTCACGTCGCAGCTGCGGATCTTAATCCCGGTCGAGGAGGAGATCGAATACGAATTCGATCAGGCCAAGTTCGAGGAGTACCTTTCGTCCTCGTCCGGATCCATCTCCCCCCGCAAGTCGAAGAAGTTCTCCTCCAGGAGAAAAGTCCGTTGGTTCGAAGAAGTTCAGGACGCCAACGAAGCTCTCAACCCAGCTGACGCCGAAGCTGCGTCAGATGAAGTTCCACCGACCTTCAACAAGGTCCAACCTATTCTTGCCGACGCCTCTACTGTTGAAGGCGTTGTGACTCTCTTAAAGAGAGCCCGCCAGAGGCGACGTCAACGCCTTGCGCGGCAATTCGCTAAGGCGATGGAGTCCACGGACGGAATCCGCTACAACTTGGATCTGAAGAATAGGAGAGGCAAACAGCCTCAACAACTGAAGAATGGCGGGTCCTCCAAGCCGCCGCAGAGCGGATTCACAAACGCCGCGCATTGCTTGCACAAGCAAAAATCCTTGTGCAGAAGGCCGAAGAATTGAAGAAAGAAAGAGTGGCCAAGAAGCCGCCATCAACCCGCCAAGTGTGGAGGCCGAAGCAGCCTCCAACCAAAGTCCAACCCCCGGCGAAACAACCCATATCGCCGATGATTCCAGCAATTACTCCGGGAGATCATGCAGAATCGTCCCGAAGGAAAAAGTCAGTCTTGGAGCGCCTCGGTCCGATTCCCGACGAGAGAGGCAAAACACCTGTTCAAGATCGTTTGGGCCCTATGAAGAAGCCCAGAACAACTCAACGTGCTGGGGGTCGCCATCAACTTCAGCATGACAAGGAGTCCAAACCAGCTGCGCGCACCAACTTGCGCATTGAAGTCCAGGAACCCGCCGAGAATTCAAGCCCAAAAAGGCATGTTTCGAGGCGCGTGACTTTCAAAAGCCCAAAGAAGGCAGTTTGTCCTCAGAAGGAAATGTTGTCGTCTGATGATGATAACATTATACCTGAGAAGTCGTGCCGACACACAATAGGTTACTCCGACCGTCAACCTGACGAGTTGTACTATTGTGGGGGGAGCACGAGAAAAACCAGGAAAAGGAGTCCCCGTGAACAGGAAATGCAATGCCCCTGTTCTAAATTAATTCGGGCGGTATTGTCTGAATGCAACTGCATCAAGGCAGTCCCCGAACGAGTTTCGGTTTTTGAAAGACTTAGTGCCGAAACGCCAAGACCAGGGCCTAGGCATTTTCGACGAAGAAGAACGGTGGCCGAAGATGGAGAATTTTCGAGGGTCACCACCAACATGACCAGCAGAGGGACATCGGCGCGGGATAATCTCGAATCGATTCTGAAAGCATCTCGACCTAGAACCCGTCTGCAGTCCGGAACCATTAAGCGAGCAACCTATGGTAGGGTGTGGACAAGACTCCCTTCAGAAGATGAAGAATCTGATGCCGGCTCCGCAGTTGCGTCGGATAATACCGTATCTAGTGAGGGACAACCCCGCGAGTCGCTGATGATAAGCGCGGATCAAGTGGCCAAGATGCTCGAAGAAGCCATGGCCAAACAACAGGAGACCTTCAGGTTTGAGATGCAGATGGCCATGCAGAACATGAGAGAGATGCATGACCAACAAATACAGGCATTGGCGAACCAACAAGGCGAACCAAGTCGTCGCGACCAGGTCAATCAGGAGGGCGAGGGTACGAACGCAATTCACAATGCCACTAATCCTCCCGTTAACGCAGGGGGTGGTAACGAGAATGCTAGCGAAGATACGGGTGAGAATTTAAAAATTAAAAATCTCGAAAGCAAAATCAATACGTTGATTTCTGCTCAAGAGATGAAAAAGACAGGCATTCCTTGCCCATACCCAAGAGAGTGGGAATCAATCCCATATCCGGCGAAGTTCAACTTAATTAACTTCACGCCATTTAATGGGATGGGTTCCCCCACTCAACATTTGATTTATTTCAAATCACACTTGGGGGTAATATCCGGCAATGAGCCTTTGATGGTGCGGTCATTCGTCGGCACTCTTCGCGGAGCTGCCTTCGACTGGTATCGCCGCCTCAAGCCAGGTAGTGTAAACAGCTGGGACGACATGGAGACCAAGTTCCTCGCTAACTTTTTTGACGATGACACAGAGATATCCATCGGATCGTTGCTGGACGAGAAACAGAAAGACGGAGAATTGGTTAACACGTTCGTTAAGAGGTTCCGGAACAAGGCGATGAACTGTCGGGACCCGATCACCGAGGAGTTTATTCTCCAGACCTGCCACAACAATCTATCGCTGGACGTGTTGGAAGCAATGGGCACAGCACCATCCAAGACATGGAAGGATTTGAAGGTCCGAGGGGAGCAGCCTGAGCGATTCCTCAGGAGAAAGAAGGCGGAGAGAGGCCAACAGGCAACGAATGCTCCAGCACAGAATTTCAACCCAAGGGGGAAAGGCAAGGCACACGCTAATGCGGTGGATGCTAACCAAACCTTTCAGCTACAACCTCAGCAAAAACAGCAGCAACAAGCACAACAAGCACCACAACAGTCTCGTGGACAATGGCAACAACGGCCTCAGAAGCAGAAGTCTTCAGAGCCGAGGTTTCCTAAAACATATTCCTTCAAGGATGACGAGGTGCCCGGCATCTTCAAGTACTTGTTGGAGAACAACAAAATCCAGCTGCCAGCGATCGTAGATCAAGAAGGGGCAAGCAAAGTGACGGATCCAAAGTACTGCGCGTATCACAGAGCAGTCCATCACCCTACGAGGTCATGCTACCACCTCAAGGACAAGATCCAAGCGTTAATTGACGTAGGCGTCATAACCCCGAAGCCTGCCAGGAATGTAGGGGCAAATGCAGTCTCGATCAGCTTTGGATCTGTGCCCACGACATGGTTCGAGCCGAAACGCATCACCAAAGTGGGAATGAAGATAGTGAACGAAGACCCACATGGACAGCGTCAGAAAGGACTCATGCCACACACGGCCCCAAACGGCGAAATTCTCTGGGTTCACCCTGACCTGATTGAAGATGAACAATGGGCCGTATCGTCGTCCAAGAGGAAATCCAAAGGTAAGGGAAAGTCTTGCTGCGGAGTTGTTGCTATCCCAGGAGAAGATGATGAAAGAATCTTGGCCTTCCCGCTCTCCGAAGAAGAACAAGATGTCTTTGCGACCCGGAGTGGAAACGAATATCACTACAACTATCCACCACCTAATGAGCAGGGGGTGAATAAACGGGGACCAGCCAAAACTCTCACGGAGATGGGGGTGATCACAAGTCCTACACCGGGTGAAGAAGCTCTACAACAGCCGGTGAATAAACCAAAAGAGAAGAATCCCCAGGAGG
>NC_033799.1:32178521-32189255 GCF_001876935.1 Asparagus officinalis | reverse complement strand
GCATTCCAGTTAGTAAGTTAGCGGCCACAGGTACTGTTATCTACGGATTCAACACCAGCGGGTCAAGACCCTTGGGTAAGATTCGGATAAAGTGTCAAATGGAGGATTTGAAAACGGAGGTCACGTGTTATGTGATTGATGCCGAAACATCGTATAACTTATTATTAGGTCGACCTTGGATCTATAGTAACGTTATAGTGCCCTCCACCCTACATCAGTGCCTGAAATATGTCGACACTGAAGGGAGGGTCAGGACGGTGGTCGCGGATAAGCAACCATTTAAAGGGTTTGAGAATTATTTCACTGATTCTCTCCTTTATGGTAACGAATCCGATACGGAACCATCGGTCCAAGGCATGGACAGCGGAGAAGAAGCTGATTCTGAGGCCGGATTCGATTACAATGGTGGTTTTGTTTTAAATGACATTGTACCCTTTGTAATCAATCTCGACAATGATCAATTGTCAGATGGCAGTTGTAACTGGCAACTTGCCACTAATGAAATAAATGATGATTTAGAGTACTCCCCGTCTCTTGATAACGTGATAACAGAATTGTATAATAACCCCGATTTGTATATGCCGCTTCGATCATCCTATGTAACGAAAGAACGCCTCCAACATTCTTTCGGAACAACCATGGTCATCCCTAACAAAATGAAGGGTGCAAAGGAAGTGATTTACGGTAAAGGAAAAAGTTCTCCATTACCAGATCATTTCCTAAGTGAAGATGAAGATGATGACAAACCTGGTCGGCATTTATCTAAGTATAGTCCGGAAGCACGCAAGCTCATGGAGAAGCAGGGGTATGATTTCGCACTCGGAGAAGGCTTGTACTTTGATCGAGGTCCCCGTATCCCAGCTAAGGCAGCACATGTGCCAAAAGGAAAACCGGACGATTATTACCGACACAATAGAGGCTTAGGCTACGTTTCCTCGTCTGATGGTGAATGCGGTTGGCAAATTATCAATCAAATTGCTAACAAAACTAGGAACGGATACTCTTCTGATTCTTCAACTGGGGACTCCGACACAAGCTTAGGAGAGGCATTCAGAGCCCTAATGGTGAACATGGCTACAGCTGATCCATCCACAATGGAGGGCGACGATCAAATGCCAACATGGGAAGACCCGTGGGTTCATCACCTGAACATGCAGTACGGTGATAGGTTCGAACAAAGAGAACCACCCACTGAGGACAAAATAATCCAGATTAATATGGGCGATGAGGCCAACCCGAAGCCCATATTCATCAGCGATAGTCTTCCCCCAAATGAGAAGGAGGAATTAATCGCTCTCATCAGGGAGTACATTGACGTCTTCGCGTGGAACTACGAGGATATGCCAGGGCTCGACCCTAATGTTGCAATGCACCGTCTCGATATCAAGCCGGATGCCAAACCAGTCAAGCAACAGCAAAGACGGTTTCGTCCACAGATTATGGAAGCCATTGAGGCAGAGGTTAAGAAATTGGTCGACTCAGGATTTATCCGAGAAGAGCAACATCCAGATTGGTTAGCCAATATTGTCCCCGTCATGAAGAAAAATGGTAAAATCAGGGTATGCATCGACTTCAGGGACCTGAATGCGGCGTGTCCAAAAGATGATTTTCCTCTCCCAATCACGGACGTCATCATCGATAATACTTGCGGATTCGAGAGAATGTCATTTATGGATGGTTTTTCAGGTTATAACCAAATCAAGATGCACCCAGATGACGAGAAGCATACAGCGTTCAGAACGCCCCTCGGTGTATTTTGCTACACAGTGATGCCATTCGGTCTAAAAAATGCAGGCGCCACGTATCAACGAGCGATGACTAAGATTTTCCAAGAACATCTCAGGAAAACAGTTGAGTGCTACGTTGATGATTTGGTTGTAAAAAACCGCAACAAAGAAGATCACATCAAAGACTTGAAGACGATGTTTGATCTCATGCGAAGTCACCAACTGAAGATGAACCCTACTAAATCCTTCCTCGGAATGTCCAGTGGAAAATTTTTGGGATTCGTTGTCACCACGAAGGGTATACATATCGATCCCGATAAGGTGAAGGCGATACATGAATTGCAGCCTCCAAGGAATCTAAGAGAACCTCAAATCTTTCTGGGAAATGCCAACCTTTTTCTAAGCTAAACAAGAAAGGGGTGTCATTCATCTGGGACGACGCTTGCCAAAAGGCACTCGAGGATATCAAGACATATCTGACAAATCCTCCTGTTCTCGTTGCACCAAAATCAGGTAAACCGTTCTTGATTTACCTCAAGGCGATGAACCACTCGATAAGTGCTTTATTAGCACAAGATGACGATAATGATCACGAACAGCCGGTCTATTACCTAAGTCGGACCTTGATAGGTGCCGAGTCTCGGTATCCAATGATTGAGAAAGAATGCCTCGCATTGGTATTTGCAATGCAAAAGATGCGGCATTACTTGGTCGGACAGACGATTTACGTCATTTCCAATGTTAATCCAGTACGGGTGTTTATGACGCAACCGGCTTCTATGAATTGGCGTCTAGCGAAGTGGGCCCTTCTCTTGTCCCAGTACGATTTGCACTTCAAACAGCAGAAGTCGGTCAAAGGACAGGCGATTTGTGATCTTTTGGTGGCAAACCCGACAACGGATACGGCAGAAGTATATGATGACTTGCCGGATGAAACCCACGAGGTTAACACAACGTCGCACCAACAAGTATGGCAATTATATTTTGATGGTGCTTCAAGAGCAGTTAATAGGGTAATCACCCCGGGATGTCCCACCGTCTCCTCTGGAGTTGGAGTCGTCTTAATTTCCCCGGGGAAGCATGTGATGCCTCGAGCTTATTCATTGACTAGTCCGTGTTCCAATAATGTAGCCGAGTACAACGCGCTTCTCATTGGACTCAGTTTCGCTAAAGAGCTGGGGGTCGAATATCTCGAAGCTTTCGGGGATTCTCAGTTGATAGTCAACCAGGTCCGTGGAGAGTATGAAGTCAGGAACCAAGACTTGATCCCATACCACCAGGAGGCCATCAAAATGGCAGATTCTTTTGAAGGATTCTATATTGAATACATCCCCCGTCTCCAGAATGCTTATGCGGATGCACTGGCAGCACTAGCAGTGTCACTTGCGCAGCCTCCCGAAACTGAACTACTGGTCACGGTAAGGACGCATCAACTCTATGTACCAATATACAGTGGAGATATTGAAGAAGAAGATGAAGGAAACGTAAATGCCAAGGAAGTGAACTCAACCCAAATGGGGTCTGAGTCCCGAGATTGGCGTTTTCCTATCATCGACTATGTTCAATATGGTATCCTGCCAGAGGATATAAAAGAAAGGGAATCAATCCGCCGAAGAGCGCCAAGATTCTTCTACAATACTGAGACCCGTACATTATACCGTAGAGGATACAATGATCTGCTTCTCCGATGCCTTTCGAACAAAGAAGTAGAAGAAGTTCTTAAAGAAGCGCACGAAGGAGAATGTGGTGCACATCAGCCTGGTCCCAAGCTGTATGATCGCATCAGAAGAATGGGATATTTCTGGCCGACGATGGTTCGTGACGCAATCGAATACGCCCGAGAGTGTCATGCTTGTCAAATACACGCAAATTATATGCACCAACCGCCAGAGCAGTTGCACACGTCAACCACGTCGTGGCCATTTGAGACATGGGGTATGGACATAGTAGGTCCTATTTTTCCCCCTTCAGTCAAAGGCGATCGATTCATCCTCGCCATCACGGATTACTTCTCAAAGTGGGCTGAAGCGATACCGCTTAAAGAAGTAAAGACGAGCAACGTCATCAATTTCATCAAGCATCATGTCATATACCGATACGGTGTGCCAAGACGGATCATTCATGACAATGGTCCACAGTTCATAAGCAACGCCTTCATCAGGTTTTGTGATAAGTTCAAAATTGAAGACGTTTCGTCAACACCTTATTATCCCGCTGCAAATGGATTAGCTGAGGCGTTCAACAAGACAATTATTAAAATCCTGTCAAAGCTCGTGAAGACCAATAAACGAGACTAGGACGACAAACTCGGGGAAGCACTCTGGGCGTATCGCACCACCATACGCACACCTACGGGAGCTACTCCATATTCGTTAGTATACGGATGTGAAGCCGTGCTACCGTTGGAGATTCAAATCCCGTCACTTCGGATCGCTCTCGCGACTGAGATGACGACAGAAGAACAGCATCAAAAACATCTCGAAGAACTCGAGAAGTTGGATGAAAAGCGCTTGGAAGCTCAACAACAAATTGAGTTCTATCAAGCCAGGATATCTAGGGCCTTCAACAAAAGAGTCCGACAGAGAAGCTTCAAGGAAGGAGATCTGGTCCTCGCTGCTCGCCGACCAATAATCCTCAATTCCAAGAAGAAAGGTAAATTCGAACCCAAATGGGAAGGACCGTTTGTAATAGACACAGTCTACTCAAACGGTGCATATCGCCTGATTACTCCAGAGGGCGCCAGGCAATTAATGCCAATAAATGGGAAGTTCCTGAAAAAGTACTATCCTTAGTACATTTAGGATAACCCATTTATCGGGAAGTTCCTCAAAGAATATTACACTTAATATTCTAGAGGATAACCCAAAATCATTTTTACCACCAAAATCCCTCACTGATCAATTTCAACTGACAGTGGGTCCACAAAAAAAAAATGTCCTTCTGGCCCTCTTGACTCTTTCCATGAACAAGAGGTCCATTTCCAGTTCGGAGTCCCCTTTCGATAAACGAAAGAACTCCATTCTTTTCCTCTTTGGTTAAGCCTTTTCATGGTTATAACCAAAGTTGAAACTTCATTTCGATAAACGAAAAACTCATCTAGATAATCAATCCTATAAAAGGTAAGCTTGTTTAGATCTTCCGGATTCTCGCACTGGAAATAGAATATAAAATTCTTCCTTTCCAGAATCAAGGAATAGAATATAAAATTCTTCCTTTCTTGTTTGGGGAACAGAATATAAAATTCTTCCTTCCCACACTAACTCTCTTCCAAATATCTAGGATTTATCTTAGGAAGTTTATCCCGAATCCTAAGCAGGGATAAGTCTGCGCCTAACACGCGCTGCCGGTTTAATCCTTTTCCACTTAAAAAGACACCAGAGTTCGATTCTGGGGTATTCTATCCTGAAACCTAAGCAAGGATAAGTCTGCGTTTAATCCGCGCTGCCGGTTAGTTCTTAACCGTTGAAAAGAACACCCGCTCACATATTCAATATTGTGGCAGGCTGTTATTAATAACGCCAAAATCCATGCCTTACACGCATGGGGAATTTCATCCTGAATCCTAAGAAAGGATATGCTGATGCCTAACACGCGTCGCCGGTTTAGTCTTTTTCCGTGGAAAAAGACACCAGAGTTCGATTTTGGGGTATTTTATCCCGAAGCCTAAGTAGGGATAAGTCAACGTTTAATACACGTTGCTGGGTAGCTTATTCCCATGACAATGGCAAAGTCTATGTATTCAAAGTCATAGCAACAAGTCTCAGAGGATTCAATCTCTGAGCGCAACGTTACATGCGAACGGATTTAGACAATCCGCATGCTAGCCCGACTCAAACGGTAGTCGGTAAAGGCTCATCAAATCCGTTGAGGGCTGGGGGTTTGCCAAAAATCCTAAAGTCAACACCTAACACGTGTCGCCGGGTAGCCTATTCCCGTAACAATGGCAAAGTCTATGTATTCAAGGTCATAGCAACAAGTCTCAGAGGATTCAATCTCTGAGCGCAACGTTACATGCGAACGGATTTAGACAATCCGCATGCTAGCCCGACTCAAACGGTAGTCGGTAAAGGCTCATCAAACCCGTTGAGGGCTGAGGGTTTGCCAAAAATCCTATGAGTATTGTGGTCAATCATTTCGAACGGAATGACGAATCATAATAAAGATAAAGATAAAAGAAAACAGTTCCATTAAAAGAATCAAATGTCAAAACATTCAGCAATTAACATCATACATCAAAAACATGGTCAAAAATCCGCTGATTGAGCTCAGACAGCTTCTCATCATAAGCTTGTATGAGCTCAGCTCTGATGGAATCCTCGGTGGTGGTCGAAGTCTTCGTAGAAATCTCCTCTGTCTCGACTAACTTCTGCTTCAATGACTTCAACTCATCAGACAAAGCCGTGCAGGTTTGCTGATCCTGTGCTTTCGTCATCTGAAGAATACCCAAAGCCTCCTCTTCTTCACGGAGTTCTCTTCTGAGCTGGTCTATCCTGGTCTCACCAGAGTTAATGGAAAAGTCGAGCTCGGCAAGTGAAGTTAATCTAGTAGCAAGGCCGGTCTCAATTCGATCTACTCGGTCTCGCTGCATCTGAATCTCAAGCTCGGTAAGAATCCGAGTCTCGTGCAGTGACTGTAAGCGGGTATCCAGCTCAGCAGCAATGAATGAGGAGGCGCCTGCATCTCGGAGCTCACGAAACGTCTGAAGCTCGTGCTCTAAGCAGTCGAGATCATTAACTATAGCCTATGCCAAATCTGGATATCCTGCTTACCTTATCAAATTGACTTTGGAATCAAGGAAAGGCTTGAATCGGCAAAGAGAAAGTCCACCATGGAAAAGCTTGCCGATCATAGCATTCATGAAAGAGAAAAAAGAGCGGACTTCTATGCAGATGACAATCTTCTCAGGATCATCATCAGATAATAACTCCTTCGCCAGAACATGAAGACGAGAAGAAGGCCCTACACAAATAAAGATAAAACCGTCAGAAAAAGACCTTGAAGAGTAAATAAATAATATTCATACCCTCTTGAGTCACTGGGGTGGTGGAGGTGTAACGGCTGGGGGTGTATCAGCTGGTGTAGTTGGTCCCATAGCCGGCTCAACAGAGTCATTCTCAACAAAAACTCCTGTTAAATGCAAGTCAGAATTCTCAGAGGCATCACATTATGGTTGCATTAGTCAAAATTGGCTAGTCCCATGATTAATTTGAGAGAAGACATATACCTTCGAAGGAATCATCCTCAAGGTTCTTATCGAACGTAGACTCGGAAAATATATCTCCAGGTAACTGACCATCAAACTGAGGAGTAACTGGAATAGGGGAAAAGTCGTCCGAAGTCGAATAGTACTCGCCACGACGCCCGTACACTGCGTGAGAGGAGAACGCTCCAGAAGGATACTCAACTGAAAACAAGGTACTCGCCACGACGCCCGTACACTGCGTGAGAGGAGAACGCTCCAGAAGGATACTCAACTGAAAACAAGCAATTAAATGTTTGTTAATTCCAGTTATAAAGGAACGCTCCAGAAGGATACTCAACTGAAAACAAGCAATTAAATGTTTGTTAATTCCAGTTATAAAGGGAAGTTGAACTCATCTTACAAATGGGTAAGATAGAGTCATTGCCTTATAAAGGGTGTGACGTTTTGGCCACGTTGCGCCTTCATAAGATAGGGTATATCGACAATATATCCCTGCCTTATAAGGCACAACACAGCGACAAAACGCCCCCTTTATTTATTATGAGATAGTGTTTTGGCCAAGCAAAACATATCTTTAAAGCGTCGATCCTCACCAAGGAGAATCAAGGCTTTGCCCGGTTGCCTCACCAAGGAGAACAACGGGGAATAAAAAGAAAAAGGACCTATTTGCAAATTTCCAAGAAAAAATGGACTAATTTGTAAATTTTCAGAAAAAATAGCTCACCGGCGTAAGAGGGAGGCGCATCATCAGTCGGCGCGGTAGAGGATTGACCCCTCGCCATACGGGACATAGAGACCTGCAAGGTAAATTGAGGGATTAGATCTAGAAAAGGAAAAATCCCATTTTTTATCGCAATTCCACCCCTAAAAAGACGAGCTTGAGGCATCAAATCACACCCTCAACCCTTATATGCGATCCCGCGACTCCATACACTAGATCAAACATGAAATAGATCAAGGTTGCGGAGGATTTACCTGAAGAAAAGCCCAAAATCCAATAAAGGCGAGACCTTTAAGGAAACTTGAACCACGCGCTCGAGGGGCCTGAGAGAAACTTTTTATTTGGAGTTTTTGGGGGATTTCTCAGTCCAAGATTCAAAGGAAAGCAGCTAGATCTAATACAGATCTGAAGTTTGGAGGGAGAAAAGAGGCTTGTGAGAAAGGAAAATCAAGAGAAGAGGGGGAGGGTTCGGCCGGCCCTAGGGAGAAAAGAAAAGAAAAAGAGAAAAAAAAAAGACCCCTTTTATAGCCTTGAACCAGATCTGGCTGAACCAGACCAGACCGGACTGAACCAGACCAAGCCGGATTGAGTCAGATTGAGCCAGAATGAGCCAGATTGAGCCAGATTGAGCCAGATTGAGCCAGAATGAGTCAAATTGAGCCAGTTTGAACCTGGTTGGACCAGACCAGACCAGATTGAGCCAGATTGAGCCAGAATGAGCCAAATTGAGCCAGATTGAACCTGAATGAGCCAGTCTGAGCCAAATTGAACCAGTTTGAACCAAATTTGAACCAGAATTCAAATTGGAGCTGAATTAAGCATTGAAACGACTTTAGATCAACCTACAGTTCAGTCCTCTACCTATTTAACCCCTCTCCCATATATTTGGAAGGGTTGGAAAGATTTTTGAGCCCAAATACTGCCTTTTTGGCACATTTTTTTGGGCCGGTTCAGATTATTCGAACCTAAAGAATACTCCAATAAGGTATACGAGTATAAACTATTCCCTCCTCTTTGTTGAGAAGTTTCTGGAGGATATTTTTCTAAAAAAAAATATATTCTTAAGGATAACTTAACATAACTCCCAGGAGTGTATGAGTATAAACTGGACCTCTGCGCTCCAACCCCTTAAGAGCTTAAACTGTGTAGACTCCAGAAGACTTACGAGTATAAACTGTGTTCGACGCCGGACAACGCGTCGCAAAATAAAGATTCAAAGCCGTCAACTGATGATCAATTCAGTGTTGAAGCAACCAACTCGAGCTAAAAAAGCCAAGAAATCAAGAATCGACTTCAAACTCAAAATTCCGACAACGGTCAGACAATAAATGCAGCACCGGAACCCTCTCAAGCATGCGA
This sequence comes from Asparagus officinalis, assembly GCF_001876935.1. Lineage (NCBI taxonomy): Eukaryota > Viridiplantae > Streptophyta > Magnoliopsida > Asparagales > Asparagaceae > Asparagus > Asparagus officinalis. The sequence goes on along the minus strand of NC_033799.1, from coordinate 32,180,245 downwards.
CAAAGCACCGAATAGCCTGGAGGATTGAAGGAATCGAGAGCAGAAGCCATTCCAAGGTCCCGCTATACCGATTGAAGGTTAGGACTGTCATATCCAAAGTATTCCAGACTCTTCTATAAAAGAACGAGTCTAGAAAACTTTGGAGGGGGTATCTGTAGGCATATAAAATTGCTTATAGGTCCCTTAACACGGCTTAGCACGAACCAATGAACCATCGGGCGACGTATCTAAGCACAATAGTTAGCCCGTCAACACCGAAACCAAACAATGTGCGACAGAGCGGATTAACGAGGCTACGAAGCTGACAAACCGCACGTGAACGACGGAATGAATCCACTCGCGTGCGGAATCAAGCCAACGGGTTGAAGAATCAATGAGTCATCCAAACAACAGCGGACGCGGACAAATCGCGATCGAATCAAGATCAATTCCGGACTCGAATTCAGAAGTGGATTCAACTGCCGTATCAGGAACCCGACTTATTGCCAAATCTGGAATCAAGTCAACGAGTTGTTTCCAGGTCAATCAACCACACAACAGAACCACAACCGAATCACGGACAGAACCAGAACCGGAAACAACGGAAAACGACGGAACGAACAACACCCGGAGGGGCTCGGCCGAAACCGAGCCATCTCAAGGTGGCTCGGCCCAAGCCGAGCCACCCTGACGAGGAGAGGGGTTGTTCATTTCAAAAGGTTGGAACTTTAAGAGCCGTTACTCTGCCGGATTGAGAACTGAGCTCGGAGCTTTGAGACTTGGAGATTTGGAGACTTGAAGATTCAGATGTGATTCTCGGCGAGCGTCCACGTCATAAAAGGCAGGAGTTCGAGAGAGGTAAAAACCAGATCTAGATCTACACGAGATCATACTCCGGATCAAAGCTTGGCCTTTGATCCCGAGATTTGGACGATTGTTTCCTTGGCGAAACAATCCTCCCCGGCTATTATTTCCTTCGCGAAATAATACCCGTTGACTCGTGTAGATCCGACCGGATCTAGATCGCGCGGTGGTTCACGGCAAATAACCCCGGCGTAGGCAAAGAATCCCACCAAAGCGAGCGGCCGGATAACAGGAGCTCGCGATTTGTTCACAAGGAGAAAATTGTAATCTTTTGTTTCCTTTTTTGATTTCGTTGTAACCGGATCTAAAAAAGACCGGATCTTTTGTAACCGAGAACAAAAAGTTAGTTGTTATCAAAAGTGTGCAATGAATTCAATGAAAGAGAACACGATTTTCACCGCGAACAACTAGTAGCTTCCTCCACTATGGCAGCAGAATTTGTAGCTTGCTATGAGGCATCCAATCAGGGAATATGGCTGCGAAATTTTGTCACGGGACTGCGTATTTTGGAAAATGTTGAAAGACCACTTAGGGCTTGCTATGAGGCATCCAATCAGGGAATATGGCTGCGAAATTTTGTCACGGGACTGCGCATTTTGGAAAATGTTGAAAGACCACTAAGGTTATATTGTGACAATAAATCTGCAGTAATGTATTCATATTGACATTAAGTCAAAACATATTGACAACAGGAGCTCAACTAAGTCAAAACATATTGACATTAAGTTCCTGGTTGTGAAAGAAAGGGTACAGAGTGGACAGATATCCATAGAGCACATTGGAACAAACTCCATGATAGCTGATCCTCTTATTAAGGGACTGCCACCTAAGGTCTTTCATGAGCATACTACTCATATGGGTGTGGTATTATTTGAGGATAT
>NC_033799.1:32148452-32177521 GCF_001876935.1 Asparagus officinalis | reverse complement strand
TGTTTCATGAAGGAAATAATTGCAGAAGCGACAATCACGACCAAGCGAGATTGTGTCTCTTCGCGAGATTAAAACCAAGTTTGATCTGGAGGAAAAAAGGGAAAAATAGTTTCAGATCTTTCGAATGCTTCCTCTTTATGATAAAGTTCGCCAAAATCTGTCAACTCTCCTCTGAAATCCGTGGTCTACTGTTCAAATTGACAGCACATCGTCCTATGATTTCAGATCCTCTCAAATGAAGACCCTAGGCTTCTATTTATAGGCTTTTGTCCCTGTGTTTTCTGATAAGATCTCATGATTTGACGTTATTTGCAGTTAATAACCGCTCAATCGTACTTAGGGATAGCTTTGGAATAGTTGGGGAGATCTTGGAACAAAAGAATCCTTAAAAAACATCGATGGGTGTGAGCCACCATTTGGTGGCTCGCATGGGTGCGATCCACCATTTGATAGCTCACACTCACGCGAGCCTCCTGGCCTGTTTCGTTCGTCTTTTTGACATTTTGGTTGTTTGTAGCTCCTTTAGTTCACTTGTTTTGTGCTTGTTTTGCCTTTACGCACGTTTCGTTGCTTCGTTAACTCATGACCTTCCGAGATTCGCTTCATGCATTTCATTAACTTGGAGGTGGTCGGTGAGTGTGTTGGCCACTTGGAGCTGGCTGATGAATGCGCGAGCTTATTGTCTTGCTCACAACGTTTCGCCAATTGTTGTGTCGAGGATTCATTACCACGTCGTCCTGAACTGTATTCGGGACCTATAAGCAGTTTTTGATGCCTACAGATACCCCTTCCAAAGTGTTTTAACCTCATTCTTTTATAGAGGAGGCTGAGATACTATGGATATGATACGCTTAGTCTTAAGCCCTTCGATTTCTTCAGCTTTTAGTCTATTCGGTATTTTGTCAAATAGCTAAAATTCTTCCGGTGCTGTGTTCATCGTCTGACCGTTGTCGAAATCTCGAACTGAGGCTGGCGTGTTGATGTCTGAAGTAGCTCGTATCGTTGAATCAATATTGAACTAATCGTCTTCATCAAGGATTCACATCTGAATCATGATCGAACTCTCCGTGCTTAATTCAGAATTGAGGATAATCCTGAGCCTTGTTTGGCGAGGCTATCGACGCGTTGACCGGCGTTGATTTGTGTTGAACGGCATTTGACTCGCGTCGAATGGTGTCAACTCACATTGAATGGTGTCGACTCACATCAATCTTCTTCGTCATGCGTTGACTGGTGTGAACACAGTTTATACTCATACGTTAACTAGAGTTGTTTGGGTGGAAAGTTGATTTCATTGATGAAGTCAATTACAACTTCAAACGTTTACAATAAACTCAAACAAATAGCCTTTTTATAAGACTTTAAATAAAAAAAAGATTACAACTTTCTTCAAACTACACATAATAGTAGTTCTAGCTCCTATTGCTTGTACGGGATCATTGCTGGTAGCGGGTTTATTTATCCGTGGACCGCCTAACGGATCAGATCCGGTTAGCAGAAGATTGATAATCAACACTCTTACTTCACAAAGGAAGTAATCGCAGCAGCAATAATCTCGACCAAACGAGATTAGCGGCTCTTCTCGAGATTAAGACTAAGCTTAAATCCGGAGAAATAAGGGGGAAAAAGTCTTAGATCTCTCGAACTCTGCTTTTGTTGAGGAACTCCGTTAAGATCTGTTAACTCTTCTGAAATTCATGCTCCACTCTCCAATTTGACAGCAATTCGCCCTCTAATTTCAGATCTGTAAAATGAGGGCTTTTAGGCTATATTATAGGCCTCTGATGTGGGTTATTGGATGAGAATGATCGATTTGTTTCTTATCTTCAGTCAATAACGGCCTAACCATGTTGTAGCTGATATCAAGTTAGTTGGGAACCCCTGGAATAGATAAATCCTGCAAAACCCTTTAAAAACCGTCGAAAACGCATTTGGGTGTTAAATCTACGCGTCGGCACCGGTGACCTGCGTGGGCGCGGGTCACCACGGGTTACCCGCGTAGGCGCGGGTCACTTGTGGGTGACCGCGCGCATCGCGCGGGTCACATTGGGTGACCGCGTGAGTTCGGGTTCTGAGGCTTTTTCTCTCTCTTCTCGTTTTTTGTGTTCTCGACTTTCCCAGACCTCTATTTTCTCCATCATTTTTGTGTTTGGGTCGACTCGTTGGCTTGTACGCTTCGCTGAGGGGCTGACCGACAGAACGCGTCGGTCACTTGGGGCTGATTAACGTGTGCGGGCTGACGGACGCGGCCGAGCTGACTGACGTGCACGGGCTAACTGACACGCGTGGGTTGACTGACGTGGGTGGGCTGACCGACGCGTGCGAGCCGATTGACGTGCGTGACTGACCCGACGTGTGCGGGCTGATCGAACGTGCGCGAGCCGATTGACCTGCGCGGTGGTTAACGGGACGCGCGTGAGCAATTGACGTGCGCGGCTGACCGACGTGTGCGAGCAGATTGACTTTGCGCAGGCTAACCGACGCGCGGGAGCCGATTGAGATGCACGGGCTGACGCGAGCGCACGAGCTGATTGACGTACGTGGTAACCGACTCGTGCAAACTAATTGATGTGTGCGGGCCGAAAGATGGCGGCGCGGCCCGATTGCGTGCGCGCGTTGACTGACGTGCACGGGCTGATGACGTGCATGAGCTGACTGACGGGTGCGAACTGACCGATGCGCGCTGTTGATTAACGTGCGGCGGCTGAACCGAGTTCGTGTAGACTGATTGACGTGCATGCGTTGACTGACGTGCGCGAACTGATTGACGTGCACGGGCTGACCGACGTGTGCGAGCTGACTGACGTGCGCGCGTTGACTGACGCGTGCGAACTTATTGACGTGCGCGCGTTGACTGACGCATGCGGACTTATTGACGTGCGTGGGCTTATCAACCTTCACTCGGTGTTAAAGGACGTATAACTAGCTTCGGTTCTTGACTTCTCTAATTTTCTGTCTATTTATATTTTTTCAAATATCTAAATTTTTTTTCGGTGCTGCGTTTATCGTTTGACCATTGTCGAAGTCTCGAATTGAAATTGATACGTTGATTTTGGCTCGTGTCATTGAGTTGACTTCGCGAATTGAAATTGATACGTTGATTTTGGCTCGTGTCATTGAGTTGACTTCGAACTAATTATCTGCGTCACAACGCGTTGATCTTGGGCTACGTGTTGACCGACATTGACCTTAGGGCTTCATATCGATCAACATTGACTCTCATCGCAACGCGTTGACTGGCGTTGACCTGGGGCTACTCGTTGACCGGCGTTGACCCCAGGGTTTCGTATCGATCGGTGTTGATTCTCATCGTAACACGTTGACTAGCGTTGACCTGAGGAGGACCAATTTATACTCGTATATTCGTAGGAATTTTAGGAATCAATTTAACCTCATGTACCCATTGGAGGTTACCGAGTTAACTTTAAGAATATTACGCATAATATTCTCTAGGGACTTCCCGTAAAGAGTGGGAAACAGTTTAGACTCGTATACCTGTTAGAGTATACATGGATCCCGAGTATCTCAAAAGTGAACGAAAATGCCATGAAGCTACCCAAAAATATGAAATTGGGTCCGAATATTCCGAAAGTAGGTGAAAATGGGCGAGAATATGATGAAAACGGCCGCCGGATTATAGCCAACCCGCGCGAGCGTGGGTCAGATTGATCCGACCCATGAGAACATGAAAACGGCCGCCGGATTATAGCCAACCCGCGCGAGCGTGGGTCAGATTGATCCGACCCATGAGAACATAGGTTAGGTCAATCCTACCCGTGCAAATGCGGGTCGGGTGGCAATCTGACCCGCACAAAAGCGGGTCGGGGGCTTCTTTGGGGATTTAAATCTCAATTTCTTTCTTTGTTCTTCATTTCCTTTTTCTTTTACCAACTTCAGAGAAGAAAAACTCCTCCCAACTGACTTCCTCTCCCCAAGTTCGGCCTCTTCTAGACTTCTTCTTCTTCAAGAGTTCAAAACAAGATCCTAGCTCCCTCCCTTATCCTCTTCTCCTTTAAATCCCTCCACTTATTCAAATTTGCAATCAAGACACATTAAGGCTCGGCGATTTTTTGGCTTGGGCCTGAGCATCAACGGGTTTCTCCTCCTCCTCTATTCTTCTTCGAATCTAGGTAAGTTTCAATGTCCTCACTTCAATTTTGGTTGATTCTTTGAGTTTTAGTTTGATAGTTGAAACCCTTGTTCTTGAATTTTGGGGAAAAACCGAAATTGGCATTGGGTTTTGATGGTGGCCGAATTTTGATCTTTTGGTTGTGTGCATGACTTGTAATTTGAAGCCCTAGCTCTTCAATTTTGGGGGAAAACCAAAATTTGGGTTTGGGCTTGAATGATGGCCGAAATTTTTTGAGCTCTTGGTTGATGTTGATGATTGAATCCGAACTTGTACATGGCCTTGGTTGATGTTGATGATTGAATCCAAACTTGTACATGGCCTTGGTTGATGTTGATGATTGAATTCGTAGTTCTCGAACCTATGCATAGCCGAATTCTTCTTTAACTCTTGGTTGATGTTGATGATTGAATTTGTAGTCCTCGAACCTATGAATAGCCGAGGACTTTGATTGTTGTCCATGTTCATACTTGAGATTTGAATCGATACCCATGCTTCCAAAATTTTAGTGGATTTTGTAAACTTAAAGTAGTGATATTTCTTTGCTTGACTTGTGTGGGAATTCACTGAACTTGGTTGTGTATGAGAACTAAACCGAATTCTCGATTTAGGAAAAATATCGAGGCTTTGATTCTTGACTTTGACTTTGTGTATGACCGCAACCCCTTACTTTAATTTGTCGAGCTTTGAGCTTTGTTAGTCTTGAAATTGATGAACTGAAGCTTGAATATGAATTGAAGCTAGAATGAAGCTTAGCTTCGAACTTTTTGTCAACATCGAACCCTTGGGATGTTTGGTTGTGTACGTGACTTAATATCACTTAATTCTTGCTTATACTCATGTATGTATGATTCTGAAACTCAAGTCAATATTCATGCTCTAATTTCGGATGATTCCGTGAGCTTGTAATCTGCATGTTGACGTGGTCGAGACCCTATGTTTGACTTTGCGACCCTCAACTTGATTTTGCCTTTGAATTGTCATACTTGATTATGGATGTGAGCTATGTATGAAGTGCTTAGGTTTTGTATATTTGATTTTCCTCTCACTTTAACTTGAATTGGGAATGTCGTATATGTTTAATTGGATCTTTAACTGCAAAATTCTATTTTGTAGAATTTCAGTCAAAGATTCATAATTTCCCTTTTAATATCTGATTTATGTATCTCGATTTTTGATCTGACTGAGCTGTTGATCTTTATTACAGATTAGCTATGTCGATGAGGAGATCGCGCTTTCCGAGGAGTCGCTTAGCTACTCAGTCGCCTGAGAGGGAGCATCTGTCTTTCACCGGTAAGCCCTTATAATTTCCTACTTATGAATTCAATATTTATCATATCATATTGCCTATTGCATCCCCGCTTTGTTCTCCTTAGCGAGACAATTGGGAAAAGCTAATAGCCTCCTTTGTGGGGGTGGACACTTCTATACTATATCCCCACTTTGTTCTCCTTGGTGAGGCAATTAGGAAGAGCTGATATCCTCCTTTGTGGGGGTTGATGCTTATTAGATGCATTTTGCTTGGTCAAAACGTGTTTTAAGGCAATATGAGGCGATTTTTGCCGTATCACGTTCCGTAAGATGGGGTACGTTATGCGCTATTCGCGTGACAATGTACGTTCTCTTGTGTGTTCGTGATACAGTTAAAATCGTCTCACCAATTACAAGGTAGTGACTCTATCTCACAGACTTGTGAAAAGAGTTCAACGCCCTATGTCGCCTTAATGTTTCTTCGTAACCGCGTTTAATAAATACACATTCTTCGTTTCAGTTGAATACCCTGCAATGTTGTTTTCTTAATTCGAGATAGATGGCCATAGGAGTCAATATTACACTACCGTTGATGACCCGACGTTAATTCCGCCCACTTTTTAGTTCGCTTTGGACCTCCTAGAGGAACTTTCTAAGTTGGTATGGGAGGGGGTCGACGCATCACGCGCCAGTTATTTACAGACACACCGTTCGCTGAAGATACATATCCTGCTCATCCTTTAAGGAAGACACATTACATGTTCGGCGATTCCGTGACGGATCCAACTGCCATAACCCTCGGAGATGAGCGGTGGTTACACAGTGATGGTACGACTTGCTTATACCTTCCTCTGTTCCCTCGTCATCGTTTGCTAACAGAATTGTGGGGGAAAGCGGTGACGCGACAGATGTCATGGACTCTGACAGAAGAGCACACCAACATTCCTTGCGGATACGTCACCAACCATTTACTCTCGGGTTCCAGTAGTAGAAAACATATCATAGGATTACACCTCGGTGTGATGAGATTGGAGGACCCGCCTAAAGGGGAGCTACCTATAGTGGCTCGCATAGTGAAGAATCGTCTCGCCATGCTAGGGCGGGAGCTACCTTTCAAAAATTACAGGTTCCATGGCTGGTCTCACTCTTCAGATAAATCATGGTGGGGCAAGATGACAGGATATATCCTCCACTGATGGGGTGCTGAATTGAAGTCGATAAGATTATATGAAGCTATTCGTGCCACCCAATACAGATTGCTGGTGAATGTTATCCACTTCACAGGATTAGTAGAGCCGTACAATCCATATACCAACACTTTTCTTACCCGAAATGGGAAATTGGGACTACCCTTCCATGAGATGCATAGAGTCTCCGGACTGCAAATAGGAGATATGCCGTATCAGGAATATTTTCCCTCTAATCGGGAGTTACTTCAATTGAAAATCCACAAGCCTGCTCGATACGACATGTTGTGGGAACTCACGTGTCACAATCAGATAGCATTAGCCGGAACTAACCCAATTGCGAGGAAGAAGTCTCCTCAAATAAGCCTGAAGCAATTCTCGGGTTATCTATTCAAGAATTTGGAGAAATCCGACGAAGTTGTTTGTGAGCTGAAACCGTTAACTCCTTCGGAGATCAACAAGTTAATTGAAAAATGCGACGCCCAATCCTACACCATTGCGAGTGCTCAGGGTAAAATCTCTGCAGGGACTAAGTTCAAGACTTTCTTATTGCAAGCGGAGAAGTCCATTCACCCCAAGACTTTGTTGGCTGGTTACATTGAACTTTGGTTGAAGAAGTGTATGGTACCATATCAGACCTCGGACACCTTGCCGATAGAGGTGCTATTCCCAGTTGTCCAGCTTGCCTACGAAAGGAGCTTATCTCTTTTGCTAGTAATGGTTACCGACATCCATCATGGGCTTCATCAAGTGGTCACAGATTTTACCCAAACTGAGGAGACCCCATCCGAGAAGATCCATATGGTGAAGACAGAGCTCCTTTATACCTATCTGATAGGGTGGCTGGTTCTTCATCGCCCTGATCTGATGTCGCCTCCAACTAATGTAGATTTATCTACTCCTTTGCTACAATTACTAGAGGAGTGTAAATGGAAAGCTTGGGACCTCTCGGATGTTAGGAAGAGCTTACACATGCACAAGGGTGGGGTGATCAATCCATGCTTTCCTCGATTTGCTAGGAAATATGGTGGGTTGCTTGCCGATGTAGAAGCGCCCGGAACAAATCGGACTTCCCTTGATGTTGGCTGTTTCAGATGGCTCATAAACATAAGGCCAGACCACCTCATTTTTCGAGTGAAGGAACGCTGCTATTTAGAGCCTTATCTGTCGTGCTGGTTTGCCCGTCAATTTGGATACGATCAGTTATATGTTGGGAATCCAAACCAATGGTTCCATACTCGCGGCAGACTAGTGGACGGTGCTCGAGCTTGGCTGTGGAATGTGATGGGTTATACCGGTGCTAAGTTCAGTCTTCCGAATACTGACTGCCACTTAGAGCTCACATATTTATGTTGCAAATGGATTATAATAGCTAACGAGTCCATCCCTCTAAGACCAATTAAAGAGTTGATGGCTGAAGCTGCGTAACATATCGCTAAGAGGATGGTCCGAGAAAATCTACAGGAACGAAGGAAACGTGACAATAAGCTCGTTGGTCCCTCAGGCAAAGGCAAGCCGAAAATGGAGGAAGTAGAAGAGGAATCATTCGCTTCCGACGAAGAGACTTCCGAAGAGGATGAAGCCAATGCTGGTGGTGCTATGGAGGTCAACAGCGACTTCGAAGGACATGCAACAGGTTTGTCTGAGTCTTTTTATAAAGAGCTATGGGATCTATCGATCGCTGATCGAGCTCATCGACTTAAAGCTCGAAAGAAGTGGAAAATTTTGCCTACTTATAATAGAATGATGGTTAACTTTTAGATGTAGGTTTCGAGGGAGAAGAGGGGAGAAGTAGCCTTGTCACTCGTACTCGATCTCGGGCCACTACTCAAACTAGATCACAAGTTGAGTCACGTGCTACATCAACACAGGGCAGATCTGTGGATCTTAAAGAGGCCCGACCCGTGAAACGACTAAAGTTGACCATTAAGCGACACGCTAAAACCCAGGCTTCTCAAGCGGAGGTGGCTGGCGATGCGCCCATTGGTGGGGAAGGTAATATTTCGACTCTTGACATCTTTTTAGTCCTTTCATCTACCAAGCTTTAGACTTAGTGAATTTTATATTCTAGGAGATCATGAAGAAGATGCAATGATGTACAACCCTCATTCTCCTGACTTAGACTTTTTTGGAGGATCCAACTTTGTGCCACAGACAAATGAGGCTATAGCTGAGGATCTAACGGCTGTTGACGCAGGTGCAGCCACTGATAATTGCTTTAATATGTTTAAATCTTGGTTTTCATGTTAAATCTTAACCCAAGGTGTTAAAAGTTAGGTTTTTTGTTGTCAAAACTGAAACTCATACTAGATTTGAAGTTAATTATTGCTGTTTACATTAGTTTTATGATCATGATTAATATGGTTGCTTTTATTTCGTTTTTACCTTGTTAATTATGGTTAAATCATGTGCTAACCCTAATCTTGCTATTTAATTGAGTTTTACATGTAATAAAAGATGGCAAAACCCTAAGTTAGTGATACCTATGTGCTACAAACATGTTTAAATGTTTTCATATCTGTTTTAATTTAATTTAACATCATGCTTATGTTAATTATGTTGATAATTTATAGGTTAATTGAAGAAATTGATTAAACAAGATGTTAAACCCTAATTAGACTAAGTTAATTTTATGTTTTATGTTCAAGTTGGTCTCTGTTGAATACTTATCCTATTTCAACCTTGTTTAATACCTAATGATAAGTGCACGTTAACGGTAAGTGTTGTTCGTGCATGTAAAATTTATGTTTTATAGGGTAGTCGACTACTAAGCCTAGTAGTCGGCTACTCTGTCTCAGATTCATTACACAGAAACTTAATCATAGCATATTAGCTGACTAATATGCTTAGTAGTTAACTACTGATACTGATTCTTGTCTTCACAGAGTCTGGATAGACTCAGTGTAGTCGACTACTAAGATAGTTTTCCTGATTGTTGTTTAGTGCCGTTTCGAGATGCGATCACGGACGTTCGAGCAGCATGTTAACACATGTACAGTCATGAATATACACGAATAGTGTCATAGTATACATATGGGTACCCCAAGGGGGATTATGACAAGTATTGATACGTTTGAAGTTGAGATATAATATATACACACACGTTATACACATGTTTGGATATCATTGATGAGCTAAGTTCTGTATTACATGGGGTAGTACGTCAATATTCCATTTGTACAGGCCATTAAGTCGGGTTTTAGGATACTTTATCTAGCAGTCCGTCCTGCACTAGGGTACGATGAGGCTTGTGAGCCGTAGTTCCAGGATGCCTATTTGGTAGTCCATCCCGCACTCGTGTTACGTACAGAGATGCGATGAGACTAATGAGCCGTGTACACAGTTAGGATACCAACTTGGTAGTCCGTCCCGCATGATAATGTAATGAATCATAACTTGCAAGGATTTGCATTGTGACGATTGTTGATAGCCTGAGTCTTTGGTGGATGCCATTTATGAGCATGACTCATTGCTGAGATATATGACCGTGGTACTTTGCTCTTAAAAGTACGTGAGACTAATATGCTGATATTTATTTTATCTTCCAAGTGATAGTGGAAGATATTATAAATATGATATATTGATGTTTTTTACTTTCCCGTACTATTTTCTTTATTTCTTCGTTGGAATCAATGATTAGCGATTCACAATTTGCGACATATGGTGTATACATGAGAGTTTCCTTATTTGGATTTTTTCGCTCGACGTACCAGTCTCGTGTTATGGGTTTCTAATTGTTGATTTTATTTAGGTTGCTTATTCGTAGCTCGGTATTAATGTTTAGATATCTATAATTTAAGACATATGTTATATACATAAGGGTTTTCTTGTTTGGATTATTTTGCTCAACGTACTACATCTTGTGTTGTAGGTTTCTAATATTAATTCCACTTAGATACAGGGTAAATGATCTAGGTAGACTATACTTAATAGATAGAGACTCTATTTCATCTAGCATCCCTTCCCCTGAGGGCAGATGAAGGTGATCTTGCTGTAGCCCTCTGATGCTCTTCTTATTGTTCTTTTTATTTTAAATTTTCTTTCAGTCAGCTCAGAGTTCCGGAGAGCTGCAGGATGACGGAGTTCTAGCATAGTCGCTGTCGCACATTTTTGTAGTTAAGACTCCATTATAGTTTTATGTTCTCATTTAGATATTAGACTTTTGTTTTTATATTGTAAAGGCAGTGTGCCTTACTACGATTTTTAGTTAATTCATGTTGAGCCATTTTTATTATTCCAGATATCAAATGTATTTCAGTTGAGACATGATTTTTATTTATGAGATATCTCTTTCTATATCATGTCTATTGTTTATATTTTCTTATTTTGCCTGTTTTGTACCTACACTTATATTTAATTCCACTAGAAGATATTACTGTGATTAGTGAAATGTATTATTACACGGTGTGAGTGTATGGCAGGTTTGACATCTCTAGGTTCACTTTGGACTACAGCTATGTGTGAAAATAGGGGCGTCATAGTTGGTACCAGAGCTCTAGTTTCAGTATCCTTAAGATCATCCTGTGTCGAGTCATGAAGCTAGAATAGAGTTTTTTAGGGTTCATGTATAGTGTCCGCTAGAAATTCCTAGAATGAGTGAGGACGTTATATACGTATACCTGATTAGGGTTCATGTATAGTGTCCGCTAGAAATTCCTAGAATGAGTGAGGACGTTATATACGTATACCTGATAAATTATGAATTATTATTATTATTATGACTATCTTATTTCAATTGAAAAGAATTTGCATGAATGAATTACGATACGATTTTTTCTTATTGCTCTATGTTATATATGCTTTTGTTTTTGTCTGAGGTCTCATAACTATGTCTTATAAACTCTCTTCCTAGAAATTTATAGATGACCGGACAAGGACATGGACGGAGAATATCCCGTGCTGAGAGAGAGAGAGAGAGAGAGAGAGAGAGAGAGAGAGAGAGAGAGAGAGAGAGAGAGAGAGAGGGAAGAGGGATGAGCGGAGCCAGAGCCGTAGCAGGCTCCACCCGAGCAGCAGCAGGCTCCACCTGAGCCGCGGTAGGCTCCACAGTACCTCATAGACATCATGGTACCTATAGCAGCTAGGCTAACAGTGCTCGAGGAGAAAGTGGCGAATCATATGATGTCAGTCACACCGCCATCTAGAGTTCCACCGCCAGTGATTCCAGCCACTCCTATCACAAAGGAGTCCCTAGAGGTTACACCAGGACTCACCCCACCATCAGTTGCAGTTGCAGAGCAGGAGGCTTAGCTTCGCCTAGTCGAGAGGTATCAAAAGATGAGGGCACCGGAATTTTAGGGGTCATCAGATTCGCTTGTAGCCCACAAGTGGAAGAAGGACGTGAGTAATATCCTTGACCTACTTAACATCGATTCAGTACAGAAGTAGATGTTAACAACTTTCAGCCTAAAGGGTGATGCCGGAGGATGGTACATGCTTCAGTTCACCCCAGAGCACCGGATGATACTCCAATGGGAGGACTTCATTTATTTATTTGACGAACAGTACATCTCTTCTGCGGCACGGGCCGGGAAAGAGCTAGAGTTGTCCAGACTGGAGCAGGGAGATATGTATGTAGCAGATTACAAGAGCCGGTTTATGAGTCTACTTCGATTTACTGGCATGTGACAGTCAGGAGAGCACCAGGCTCAGATGTTTCTTATAGGTCTTCGTCCAAGCCTTCGACGCTACCTCGTGTTTAGGAGGTTCCGCTCAGTTAGAGAGGTAGATGATGCATCCATTTCCCAGGAGATAGAGACTACGATGTTCCAGAAGAACAAGGAGGTTAATGTTAAGTCAGGACAGCAGAATGACAAGGGAAAGGGCAAGAGACTTTTCGCCGGACCTGGAGGTCCCCAATAGCGGGGTAAGGACTTTCAGCACTAGCAGCAAGGTCAGTTTAAGAAGGGAGCACACCATGATCTGAGAGCACAGCAGCAACGCAGGATTCATGGTGCATGCTTTAACTACAACAAGATCAGTCATAAGGCTAGGGATTGTCGCAGCGCACCAGCAGGAGACCAGCCGGACAAAGGCTAGGGCCAACAGCAAGGACGAGGACACGATCAGCAGCAGAACCGTGGTCAGGATCAGTAGTCACAGGGCCACGATTATAACCAGCAACAGAGGATTGAGGCACCGCCAGTCGTTCCGAGGATCGATGGGCCAGCAGGCCAGATTCGTGCTATCCATGAGATTTTTGAGGGACAGATAGTCCCATATGTTCCACCGCCAGCAGTCCAGCTTGGTGGTGGCGCAATTTGATAAAATTGGGGTAGGGACGACTGTTGAGTCTCTTGAACTTGAGTTTTATCAAGCTAAGTATGAAGAGTACTTATCTTTGGCTTCTTCTAGAGGCAAGACGTCACGCAAATAGCGCAAGGTTGTACATGTGACTCAGTCCTAATTATCTAAGGCTAATGAGCCTGAAAGCTCTACCCGAGCAATCAATGGGGGTTCTAATTCCCCAAGCCAATTGAGGCCGATCAAAAGGATAAGATTGCAAGCCAAGGGGTTGCTCGATGGGTTGTCAAGCAACCCACACAAGCTCCTATTCCCGAGGAGACAACAATTCGTCTCGGCACGGATCACTCCTTCACCATCGACGTGAACACTCCTCTCTCAAAGAGGTACAAGCAACGATGATGAAAAGCTCTCGCTCTCCACAAGGCACATTCCCTCATCTCCTATGATGGCTTGAATTACTATTTAGGTCTGAAAAGAGCTAACAATGAACACAAAGTTCTCAGTTCTGGCGAAGTACACCAAGTTTCCAAAACTGGTGAACTCAGTGGTTTAGGCGAACTTCGCTTTACTGGTGAAGTTCTCAAACCTGGCGAACTACCCAAATCTGGCGAACCTAACAATTTAGGCAGTCTTCACTTTCAAGTTCCCAATAATGGCAAACTTCGCAAATCTGGCGAAGTAAGCACATCAGGAAAACTTCGTATTACAGGTGAAGGTCATTATGCAGGCGAACCTCACCAGGCTCACCTGACTACGCAACCTCGGATGCAAGAAATCTGTCGCCAGCAAGGCAAGGCAACAGTTCGCCAGACAGGTGAAACTTGCCTGAATGAATGAGTGGCTGAGCCTCACCAACAGACGCAAGCTCGCCCAACATGCACACTTCACCAAGTTCACCAAATAGGTGAACCTCACCTGAAAGAACAACAGGCTAAACCTCTCCAGGCTCTCCTGACTACTCAACTCTGCTGCAAGCTGAGCCTCGCTAGAAAGGTAAAGCGATAGTTTGCCAAACATGCAAACCTCGCCCGCAAGCTCAAACAGGCGAACCACACTAACAAACTCGAGTTCGCCAAATAGACAAACTTCACCAGACAACAAAGTTCACCTGAACAAAATAACTTTGCCTGATAATGAAGTTCGCCAAAACAACCGAGCTTCGCCTGATAATGAAGTTTGCCTGAAAAGACGAACTTCGCCAGATCAAGCAGGTTTGCCCGCCTAGGAAACTTCACCTACATATGCAAGTTCACTAGAATCTAGTACTTGGTCCTTCTGACGCTGGGGGTTGTACGCATCGACCCACTTTGGATTTCAGAGAACACCTGACGCACAAACGCACACCTCGATGCTACTGTGAGAAGCTCATCACGACAGTGCTTGCTGGATGTCGGTGTAGTGCAACCTCAAGACATCCTCATCAAAGATGCAATCGCATGAGAAAACAAGCTCTTGATGACTTGGATCTCCCAACTACAATTGTCAACATGACAGGGAAGTCCAAGGCGAAGAATTCATACTCTTCTGACGCTGAATTTTTGCCGGGATTGAAAATCCCCTCCATTGAGTCCGATGGTGTCTTCCAGCATACCCAGACCAAAAAGGGGGTCATCATACCACTTGACTACAAGCGATTAGTCTCTATTTCAGATGACGAGGATGATGATTGCTCGGCGGTAGCAACGTCTCAGACCTCAAGCTTAATGCAAAGCGGGCGTACAAAGGTGCACATGACTGAAATCTCTGATGATATAGCCAGAATACTAAACGAGCACCAAGCTGCAATTGACATGCAGCAAGGCACAATCAACGCCATGAAGGAGATGTTAGCAAAACTCCTAAACAAGAAGAAGAAAAAGAGGACATCGCGGGCTTCCCCGAAATCCTCAATCAAGAGCAAAGAACGAGAACCTACTCCTCCACAAACAATAGAAGGAGAAGGGAATCTAGAGTCACCCTCTGATTCATCATCTAAACCTTCAGAAGGGACATTGTATTCTGGTAACAATCTACAAGATAAGAGGCTTGACGAGTTCCAAAGCCAACTCGACGCCTTAAAACTCTAGAAAAATATAAACAAGCTAGGGGTCATCAGACCATATCCGGTCGAATGGGACTCTGTCCCCTATCCTCCAAAGTTTAAGCCACTCGACCTCCTCTAGTTCGATGGCAAATGTTCTTCTACCCAACATGTTTACTATTTCCAGGCGCAAACTGGACACATAGTGGGGAATGATCTCATTATGACTCTATTGTTCATTAGAACCCTCAAAGGAGTCTCTTTTGAATGGTTCCACAAGCTGGAACCAGGCTCTATTAAATCTTGGGGTGACATGGAAAGACTCTTCATGACCACATTCTCCGACGATGACACAGAGGTATCTATGGTCACCCTGCTAGCTAAAAAGCAAAAGAAGACAGAGTCTGTCAGTAACTTTGTCAAGAGATTTAGAAATCGATCGCTGCATTGCTGTGATCAAATCCCTAAAAATACATTGATCGAGATGTGTCGCAGTAATCTCTCAATCCATATTTTATCCAACATTGGAACGGTAGAGACCCAAACTTGGAAAGAGCTTGTTCACTAATGTGAACAGGTAGAAAACATGCTCAAGCAGATAGATGGCGCAGAGCCATATGAATCCTAAAGAGGGGGTAACCAGAGCGACTTCACCTCTCAGAAACAATCAAAGGGGAAGGATGTTTTGGTGGTAGCGGCCACTTCCTCCCCTAAATCTTCTTCGAAGCAGAAGAGCAATTCTTCGAATAACTGCTTCCAGTAGAAGTACGACTTTAATGATGACTAAGTCATCCCAATCCTCAAGTCCTTAATCAAGGCGAGTGTAGGCATCGAAAATTGCCTATAGGTCTCCACGAACAGCTCAGTATTAAGGAATGACGATGAACGTCACTATCCGGTTCACAGGAGTTCGATTGATGTCGATGAACGCTTGAAGTAAATCGACGAACTACGTGAACTAACGAAGGTACGGGCTAATCGGGAGCCCCGCGGTGTTTACAAAAGGAACAATACCCTTCGTGCCTCATTCATTCTACAGATGATCCAACCATCGGAGCTTATAGAACACCTCGTCGGCTTTCCAATGTACTTCGAATCACTCAAATCCGAGTTCGGACGAAGGAATTACGGCGGAAACCGTCAAAAACACCAAAAGGAGTGTCTCGGACCAACGAGACACCCTTCAGTGTCTCGGCTAAGGCCGAGACACCCTTGGGTGTCTCGGATCAATGGGAGACACCCTAGGGTGTCTCCGAATAAGTGGAGACACCCTGGGGTGTCTCCAAGGCAGATTTGGGCTTTTAAGCATTTTTAACTGCTCCGTTATCCCCTCAAGCCTATAAATAAGACACCCCAAGGGTGTCTCGGTTTGGCCAAGACACCCCAAGGGTGTCTCGGCCAGGCCAAGACACCCCTAGGGTGTCTCAGCGCGGATTTGGGCCCTTTAAGTGGTTTTAACCGCTCCGCAACCCCTGATGCCTATAAATACAAGCCTTAGGCCTCATTTTTTCAGATCTGGAGTTTTGGAGAATTGGCGAAGCCCTGCCGGAGTGAAGAGTGATCGAGCACTTCAACGCAAGAGAGTTTCTTCGTCAGATCTACATCACCCGTACCCGATCCTTAGTATTATCCCGTTGTGGTAATACTAAGAAGAGCAAATATCTTGCTTTTATCGAGATAGGCGCTTCAAGTTTCTAGATCTCCTCGCGGATCGACGAAGCTCTGGATCAGATCTGATTGCCAGGTAGTCCACGGATATCGACGTCCCCGTCACAGGCTAAAGACCCACGCAAGCAAGAGACGACGAACGGATCTTGTGTTTATTTTTCAAGAAAGTTGTAATTTTTATTTCTTTGTTGTTTGAATTCATTTGTAACGTTTGAAGTTTTAATGAAATCAATGATGAAGGCAACTTTCGATGAAAACAAGCTGGCGACCACAGTGGGAGCCAACGGCCTCGCTGCCGAGGCCGTCGTGACGCAACCGGCCTTCAAGATCCGGGTGAACGAAGAGATCGAATACGAGTTCGATCAACAGAAGTTTGAAGAGTACCTCTCTTCCTCCTCCTCCAGATCTGCCTCTCCAAACAGGCGTAGGAAGACTTCCTCTTCCAAGAGTGCTCACGGGCCCTCAAGATCGAAGATCCAAGATCCCCTCGCCGCTATTGCACCTACTCCCCGCGACGCCCCAATGGCGTCTAACGTGGTCGAAGCTGCAGATCCAGATCTCCCTTCCACCGCGAAGTCAACTGCTGAAGGTGTTCCAACCTTGTCGAAGAGGGCGCACCAAAGACGGCGTCAACGCCTTGCGCGACAGTTGGCCAAGGCCGCAGAATTGATGGACGGGATCCGCTACAATGAGGATCTAAAGTCCAGACAGCGTCAGGTGCAACAACGGCGAACAACCAACTCCTCCTCCAAGACAGAAACGAACGAATGGGTTCGTGTCACGAGGACTCGCTCAACCCTCGAAGAGCGAATCAAGAAACGCCACGCACTGCTTGCGCACGCCCGAATCCTTCTGCAGAAAGTGGAAGAGATGCAGAAAGAAGAGACGGTCAAGAAGCCGTCAAAACACAAGTCGGATATGGGTGCAAGGCAAAATCGGCGCCAGAGGCAAAAGTGGACGGAGTTGCCGTCCAACCTTCATCAAATCCAAGATCCTGTTTCCTTGCCCCCGCACCTCCGGCGGAGCCAGGTAAGAACGTGGGTCTTTCTAGCATCCAAGGTTCCTTTTGAAAGCGTCGTCTCGCGTCCTTTACCCGGAAAACCGAGATAAAGCACCTGTCAAGGAGCGATTGGGATCGTTGAAAGGTCCCCAAACAACAAACCACAGACGGGGCTCGTGCTAATCCCCCCAAGAAAGATAAAAAGGGAAAGCCCCTGTTACCGACCGCATTGGATTGCGGGTCGAAGTTCAAGAGCCCGTTAAATTTTCACGCTCGTAAAAGCGTAGACTTGACGACGCGACTTTTGAAAACGCTAATAAAGCGTCGTATCCCAGAGGAAGCACCTTCGTCTGAATGATGATGGTGTATAGCTGGGAAGTCATGCTAACACTCTATGAGTTACTCAGTTATCAAACTGACGAGTTGTACCATAGAGCTGGGGGTATGAATAAGTTCGGGAAGAGAGACACCAGAGACACGGATGTGTAGACCTAGAGGGGGGTGATTTAGGGTCTTAGTGCTAATCTAATCCGATTAAATGCTAATTAAAACTAATAATAAATATATTCTTGCAAGATAGATATACAAAGAGTTTATGTGCAAGAATATGCAATATAAACAAATGAGATATATCCTATATGATGAATTATATATATATGCAAGGATATATAAACTAACACAACGGGTAAACAATATGAACTAGATAGTGCGATCATATAAATAATGAGACAATGGCCGAAATGAGCAATGAGCATTAAATAAGGAATAAACGCCAAAGCACATTCAAACACACAATATGATCACGGAGTTCGGACCTTCCGTCCTACGTTCTCCGCTCCCACACTCCCGGGGAGAAATCCACTATCACAACCGGGTTTTCTACGCTCACCCGAATAACGTTTACACCTCACAGTGTCGGTTTTCAACGCTCACCGAACAAAGTCACTCCTCACACTCGGTTTTCTAGTTCACCGAAAACTTCACAACACACTCGGTTTCTAGCTCACCGAAAACCTTACACCACTCATAATGTAACAAATATAAATTTGTTACTCTACAGTAGATGAGAACTCAATTAAGCACAAACTCAATGTTACAATCTCTCAAACCCTTAATATACTATGTATGCAAATACAATAAGCTCAAGTGGCTGTGTGTGTAACAATGAGATAATATAATCAAAATCTAACTCATATTAAAACTAGCTTTAAAGAATGATAATCAAATAACTAAGCAAATGTAAAGCTAGATAGAGTTTAGAAAACTTCCTCCAATAGATGACAAGATGAGAGATGGAGATTAGAGGCCCAAACAAGAAGATGATCTTCTCCACTTGTGAAAATAATCTCTACCAAAACAAACACAAAACACCTAAACAACGACTTTTTACTTTTATTTTTTTATTTTTTCTGTGCTCATCTGTTGATTTCTTTGTATCTTGTTTTATTATTCTTTAAACTCTTTAAACTTGTTAAAACATTTCTTGATGCCCTTAGAACGTATGAGGGCAGAGTATATATAGGCATGATGAAAAAAGCCCAAAAAACCCAAATAACAATGCAAAAAGACAAAATAACGGAATATATATAAATCTGGAAAATATAGCCGTTAGCTACAGTAACAACAAGTCCAGAGGACATTTCGGTCGACCGGTCCGGTCGACCGGGTACCTGTAGCACGTGCCGGCAGCTATTTTGTAAAATCAATTTAAAATAGTAAATGAACCCAAAAATTATGAAATTTTGTGGAATAGCTTCTAGACATGTAGAATAACATGTCAGATAAAGAATTTCTGAAAAACCTTCATTTCCAGCTGACGAGAAATAAATATTTTGCAACACAAATTACAGTTTCTGAAAACTGCTTAACATATATGATTTTGTAAAATCAATTAGGCACAGTAAATCAACTCTAAAAATAGTAAAATTTTGTGGGACGTTTTTAAACATGTAGATAAATATGTCAGAGAAAGAATTTTTCAAATATCACTTCCCATTTGCGAAAAATCATTAGTTTTGTAAAACATGCACGAACATGTGCACGAATGAAAAACATGATTTTGTAAATTCTATTAAACATAACAAATCAATTCCAAACTTGATGAAACTTTGCTACATGTTTGAAAATGATATTTTGAACATGTTACAAAAGGAATTTTCCAATTTGCATTTCCCAATTGTGAAATCTCATTATTTTGCAAAAGTGTTCAAAACATGAAAAAAGTGATATACATAAAGTTTGATGTTTTGACATAAACAATGTTTTGAAACTTTGCACAATGATTATATGATGATTGTTAAGTCTATAAACTGAGAATAAAACCAATAAATGTGTGTGTATAGATATTGAGCTTAGAGTATATAACACACATAATATAAAATCTAAAACTACATTACCCAAGCAATCTTGATCTTCAATTAAGCTTGACTTGGTACACTTGCGGATGAAGCTTGAACTTGATCTTTAACTTGAATTGTATAGGCTTCAACCCGACATTCCGCCAACCTCCTTTGGATATGATCGTTGAAGCTCTATTCCATCCATCCTCCAACTACGTTGTTTGTCTACAATAAATACGAAAACACAAATACTAGACAAACAACATTAGTGGTAAATTTTTTGTTAAACATCATCAAAACAAGATTCAACACCAGTGGGTCCAGACCCTTGGGAAAGATTCGAATAAAGTGTCAGATCGGAGACTTGAAGTTAGAAGTTACCTGCTACGTAATTGACGCGGAAACATCCTATAATTTACTGTTAGGTCGACCTTGGATCCACGACAATCTAATAGTCCCGTCAACTCTTCACCAGTGCCTCAAGTATGTGGACACAAATAATGAAGTCAAGACAGTGGTCGCGGATAAGCAACCGTTTAAGGGATTTGAGAACTATTTCACTGATTCCTTTCTATACGGCGCCGAATCCGATACTGAACCATCGGCCCAAGGAACGGACAACGGGGATGAAGCTGACACCGAAGCTGGGTTTGATTATGATGGTGGTTTTGTACTTAATGACATTGTACCCATTGTAATCAATCTTGACGATGATGAATCATCGGAAAGTAGTTGTAATTGGCAACTTGCCGAAGAACTATCAATAAATGATGATTTAGAGTACTCGATGTGTCTTGATAATGTCACTAAAGAATTGTATGATAACCCTGAATTGTATATGCCACTTCAATCATTTTGCATGACGAAAAAACAGGTACAAGATCCATACGGAGCAACGCTTATCATCCCCGCGGGAACATGGGGTAAAGGAAGTCGTCTACGGTAAAGGAAGAAAATCTCCGATACCCGACCACTTCTTGGAAGAGGAAGACGATGAAGATAAACCTGCTCCTCATCTATTTAGATATAACGCAAAAGCGCGCGATCTAATGGAGAAGTACTGGTATGACTTCACACTCGGAGAGGGTCTTTGCTTTGGTCGAGGTCCTCGAGCTCCACCTCGAATGGCCTATGTACCAAAAGGAAAACCCGATGACTATTATCACCACAAAAGAGGTCTAGGTTATGTCTCCTCATCCGACAACGAGTGTTGTTGGCAGGTCATCGATCAAATTGCTAACAAAGCTAGAAACGGGTATTCTTCTGACTCTTCGGCTTGGGATTCCTATACTAGTCTTGGTGAAATGTTCAAAAAGCTAATGTCAAATATGGCTACGGTCGACCCTGCGACAATAGAAGAAGACGATCAGATGCCGACTTGGGAGGACCCTTGGGTTCATCACCTAAACATGCAGTATGGTGATAGGTTCGAACAAAGAGAACCCCCTACCGAAGATCAAGTACTCCAGGTGAATATGGGTAGCGAAGATAACCCGAAGCCTATATTCATTAGCGACAGCCTCCCGCCTGAAGAGAAAGAGGAGTTAATCTCTCTTATTAGGGAATACATCGATGTGTTTGCCTGGAATTATGAAGATATGCCAGGGCTCGATCCGAACGTGGCGGTACATCGTCTTAATATTAAACCGGATGTCAAACCTGTCAAACAACAACAAAGACGGTTTCGTCCGCAAATGATGGAAGCAATCGAGGCCGAAGTTAAGAAGCTTATTGACTCGGGCTTCGTTCGGGAAGAGCAGCATCCGGAGTGGCTTGCCAATATCGTCCCGGTCCTTAAGAAGAACGGGAAGGTCAGGGTGTGTATCGACTTTAGAGACCTCAACGCTGCCTGTCCAAAAGATGATTTCCTCCTTCCCATCACATATGTCATCATCGACAATACGTGCGGATTCGAGAGGATGTTTTTTATGGATGGTTTCTCTGGTTATAATCAAATAAAGATGCATTCATATGACGAAAAGCATACCGCGTTTAGAACACCCCTTGGCGTTTTCTGCTACACGGTCATGCCCTTCGGTTTAAAGAATGCAGGTGCCACGTACCAAAGAGCCATGTCGAAGATTTTTCAGGAGCATCTTCGGAAGACTGTCGAGTGCTACATGGATGATTTGGTTGTGAAAAGTCGCGATAAGAAGGATCACATTAAAGACTTGAAGACCATGTTCGACTTGATGCGAGCCTATCAATTGAAGATGAATCCTACCAAGTCTTTCCTCGGAATGTCCAGTGGTAAATTCCTGGGATTTGTCATCACCACCAAAGGTATTCATATCAACCCTGATAAGGTAAAGGCAATTAATGAATTGCAACCTCCAAGAAATCTCAAGGAGCTCAGAGGATTGCAAGGGCGGTTAGCTTATATCCGTCGGTTCATCTCGAACCTCTCAGGGAAATGCCAACCGTTTTCCAAGCTCACAAAGAAGGGAGTATCTTTCGTATGGGATGACGCTTGTCAAAAGGCATTCGAGAGTATTAAAGAATATCTCTTAAAACCTCCTGTACTCATCGTACCGAAATCAGGCAAACCGTTCTTGATTTATGTCAAGGCGACGAGCCACTCATTAAGTGCATTACTTGCACAAGATGACGATAACGGTCATGAGCAGGCTGTTTATTATTTAAGCCGAACCATGGTAGGCGCTGAATCTCGATATCCTATGATTGAGAGAGAATGCCTCACCTTGATGTTCGCTATTCAGAATATGCGGCATTACCTGGTTGGACAGACCATTTATGTCATCTCTAAAATTAACCCGGTCCGAGTATTCATGACTCAACCAGCTTCCATGAATTGGCGATTAGCAAAATGGGCCTTACTCTTGTCCCAATACGAATTGTATTTTAAACAACAGAAGTCAGTAAAAGGACAGGCCATCTGTGATCTCCTAGCAGACAACCCAACTACGGATACTGCCGAGATATATGACGACCTACCTGATGAGACTCACGAAGTCAACACAACTTCACACCAACAAGTATGGTGTTTGTACTTCGACGGCGCTTCACGAGCAACTAATGTAGCAAGTGCTCCTGGAAGTTCTAAGATTTCTTCCGGAGTTGGAGTTGCCTTAGTTTCCCCAGGAAAACACGTGATGCCTCGAGCTTACTCGTTGACCGAACCGTGCTCAAATAATGTAGCCGAATATAACGCATTACTCATAGGACTCAGTTTCGCCAAAGAACTGGGGGTTGAGTATCTCGAAGCCTTCGGTGATTCTCAACTGATAGTTAAACAAGTTCAGGGAGAGTACGAAGTCCGAAGTCAGGATTTAATACCATACCATAAGATGGCAGTGGAGATGGCAGAATCATTCGAAGGATTCTTTATCAAACATATTCCACGGTTACAGAACACTTACGTAGATGCGTTAGGGAAGACGTAAAGGAAAGAGAGTCAATCCGACGAAGGGCACCAAGATTCTACTATAACACGGAGAATCGAACGTTATACCGCAGGGGGTACGATGGTTTGCTATTGCGTTGCTTATCGACTAAAGAGGCTGAAGAAGTCCTTAGGGAGGCACATGAAGGAGAGGGTGGCGCACACCAACCTGGCCCCAAGCTTTATGATCGCATCAGAAGAATGGGGTATTTTTGGCCTTTCATGATGAGTGATGCAGTCGCATATGCCCGAAAGTGTCAGGCGTGTCAAGTACATGCGAATTATATGCATCAACCTCTGGAGCATTTGCATCCTTTGGTTACGTCATGGCCGTTCGAGACCTGAGGAATGGATATTATTGGTCCTATAAATCCCCCGTCAGTCAAAGGTGATCGGTTCATCCTGGCAATTACCGATTACTTCTCCAAATGGGCCGAAGCAGTTCCACTCAGAGAAGTTAAAACAAGCAACGTCATAGCATTCATCAAGCACCATATCATCTACCGGCATGGTATCCCAAGATGAATCATACATGACAACGGTCCTCAATTCGTCAGCAACGCCTTCATCAGGTTTTGTGAAAAATTCAAAATTCAGGACATCTCTTCGACGACTTACAATCCCACAGCGAATGGATTGGCCGAAGCCTTCAATAAGACCATCATAAAGCTTTTGTCGAAACTCGTGAAAACTAGTAAACAAGACTGGGATGACAAGCTTGGCGCGGCTCTATGGGCCTATCGTACCACGGTGCGCACACCGACGGGAGTGACCCCATATTCGCTAGTATACGGATGTGAAGCCGTTCTTCCGTTAGAGATTCAGATCCCGTCACTTCGAATCGCCCTTGCGACTCAAATGACGACCGAAGAACAGCATCAGAAGCACCTTGAAGAACTTGAAAGACTAGACGAGAATTCTACCAAGCCAGAATCTCTCGAGCTTTCGACAAAAAGGTTCGACAACGGAGCTTCAAAGAAGGGGATTTGGTTTTAGCTGAGAGGCGGTCTATGATTCTTAACTCCAAGAAGAAGGGCCAATTTGAACCCAAATGGGAGGGACCATTCGTAGTAGAAACAGTCTATTCGAGTGGCGCATATCGCTTATTCACCAAGGACGGCGACCGGCTTATGATGCCGATAAATGGCAAGTTCCTGAAAAAATACTATCCTTAGTATCTTCAGGATAATCAATGTATCGGGAAGTTCCCAGAAGAACATCATATGTGGTATTCTTAGGGATAACCCAATCGTTGTAAAAGTGATAAATAAGAAATTCCCGTTCAAATAAATTCCCTAACTCTTATGAGTTATTTTTGTGAGATGAGATCCGATCCTCTGATAGGCTAATTTTTCCTCACCAAACCATCTGCTGATGAAACTAATCGACGGTGGATTCACTAAAATTTCTACTCGCCAGTCATTGGCAATTCTCAGACTCAATATGTTAGGTCCTAATCACTTAGCATTAAAGTCCCCCCTGTGAGTGATAGTACGAGTTGGCATTTTCATTGCTATCTGTATTTCACTCTCTTTGCTTTCAGGTCAAACCTATAAAAGTTAGGGCCAAAGCCAAATTCCTCTCTCGATTCCTTCCATGAACGAGAGGTCCACTTTCAATTTGAACAATCAAACCTATAAAAGAACAGTCAAACCTATAAAAGTTAGGATTGTTCCCGATCTCACTTAGTCAAACCTACAAATAGTTAGGACTAAGACCGAGTCGTTCCTTTTCGATAAACGAAAATCCACCTTTGTTCCTTTTTCCACCAAACCTATAAAAGTTAGGGTGAATTTGGGCGTTCTCCTCAATGAATGAGGGATTCTTTTGATTCAAATGACCAATCCTATAAAAGTTAGGGCCGTTCGAACCTTTCCGATTCTCAGAGTGGAGATCCCACTCTTAGTTTCATCCTGCCGGATTCTGGGGGTGGAGATCCCACCTCGAGTTTCCTTTCCAGCTGAAGATAGAATATAAAATTCTTCCTCTTCAGCACCGGGAAATAGAATATAAAATTCTTCCTCTCCCGTTTCTCAGTCTGTCTTTGCTCTTAGAAAAGACACAATTCTCAACTTCCAATCCGGGCACTTGGTGCACGGGGAATTTTATCTCGACTCCTAAATAGAGATAAGCCTACGCCTAACACGCCAAACCTATAAAAGTTAGGGTCGAAATCGGGCTTTCTTCTCAATGAATGAGGGATTCTTTTGATTCAAATGACCAATCCTATAAAAGTTAGGGCCGTTTGAACCTTTCTGATTCTCGGAGTGGAGATCCCACTCTTAGTTTCATCTTTTCGGAGTCTGGGGGTGGAGATCCCACCTTGAGTTTCCTTTCTGACTGTAGATAGAATATAAAATTCTTCCTCTTCAGTATTGGGAGATAGAATATAAAATTCTTCCTCTCCTATTTTCCAGTCTGTCTTTGTTCTTAGAAAAGACACAATTCTCAACTTCCAATCCGCGCACTTGGTCCACGGGGAATTTTATCTCAACTCCTAAATAGAGATAAGTCTACGCCTAACACGCGTTGCCGGTTTAGTCTTTCACCGATTGAAAAAGACACCAAGGTCTAAACTTGGGGAATTTTATCCCGAAGCCTAAGTAGGGATGAGTCAACACCTAACACGTGTTGCCGGGTAGCCTATTCCCGTAACAAGGGCGAAGCCTATGTATTCGAAATCATAGCACAAAGTCTCAGAGAATTCACTCTCTTAGCACAATGTTACATGCGGAACGGATTCAGACAATCTGCATTCTAGCCCGATTTCAAACGGTAATCGGTAAAGGCATATCAAACCCGTTGAAGGCTGGGGGTTTGCCAAAAAATCCTAAAGTCTATGTCTAACACACATTGCCGGTTTAGTCTTTCGCCGATTGAAAAAGACACCAGGGTCTAAACCTGGGGAATTTTATCCCGAAACCTAAGAAGGGATAAGTCATCGCCTAATACGCGGTGCATGGTACCTTTTCCCTATAAGAAATGGTTAAGTCTATGTATTCAAAATAATAGCATCAAGTCTAAGAAAAGCGATTTGCTTAGCACAGCGTTACATGCGGAACGGATTCAGACAATCCGCATGCTAGCCCGATTTCAAACGGTAATCGGTAAAGGCACATCAAACCCGTTGATAGCTGGGGGTTTGCCAAAAATCCTGTAAATCTTATCATCGCTGAGTTCAAAATAAATAAAGAAATACCATAAAGGAATCAAATGCAGAGTCTCTATTAATAGATCAAGTCAAAAAAATACAATAAAAAGCTCGTTAGCCCGAAGGCAACTGACGGCTAAGAACACGGAACTCTAAACTAGAAAGTCTGTCTACATAGATCTGCTCAAGTTCTGCCTGCAGACTAGCTCGGACAAAGTCTTCGGAACTGCTTAAGATCTTCGCGGCTTCATTCTTCAGCTTCACCAATCTCTCCTGTGTAGATCCCAGCTTCTCGAGCGTCTGTTCACGAGAACGCTCTAATCCAGCCAGGTCTTCTGCAATAAGAGTAACGGACTCCTCGGCGTGCCTCAAGGCCTCCTTCAATCTAGCCACTTCCTCACGGCCGGAATCCAAAGAGCTGAGTAACTCGGCTCTACCTGTATCCTTCCTCGCCACGGTAGCCATCAGCTGCGCAACTGAATGCTCATGTGACTGAAGCTCACTGCCGATGGAAGATCTCAGGTCGCGCCACTGTGCCAGCCTATGCTCCATCTGAGAGGACACGAAGGAAGAAGCTCCATTAGCCTTCAATTCCTTCAACTCTCGGATCTCCGACTCCAGAGCAGTAAAATCGGCAATGAAGGAATCAGCCAACTCCGGATATCCTTCTTCTCTAAACATCATCATGTGACGAGAAAAGGAACGCCTGAACTGATCAAAACAATATCCTCGATGAAGCAGTTTCTCGATCATGCCGTTAAAAAAGGCGGTAAAAAAGCCGAGGTCTGTACGGAAAATGTCTCTGTCAGGATCGGTATCGGCCAAGAGGGCACGAACATGCTCATATAGAGATGATCGAGATCCTACAAGAAACAGTGTGGAAAGCTAAGAGATTATCGAATACGATAAGAAAATTTAAAGGCAAATTCCGAGCATACCAACGTCAACGGAGGTCCCCTCGGACTGAGGTCTGACAGGCTCCGAGATAACGGCAGGAGTAGTCATGGAAGGTATATCAACACCTGTAGGCAGATCAGTCCCAGAAACTGTAGTGGCATCAGGCCCAACGGCTGATCCTATAGTTACACTTCTTTATTAGTCAAAATGGAAGTTTAGATAAGATCATTTGCATACCTGCAAGTCCATCGTCCTCAGGTACACGGGGAATGCCAGGAGTCATAAGAGTATCGGTCCCAGTAACCGGTCCTATGATTACACCCATCTATTAGTCAAAAAAAAAATCAGACAAATGAAAAGGAGTATGACGCCCTAGATCGTATGCATACCGGCGGGTTCGTCACTCCGAGGTAAACTGGATATGCCGGGCATCATTACTGAATCAGTCCTTGTGGCTGGTACTGTAATATTAATCCTTCGTTAGTCAGACAAAAAAAATCAGACAAAATGAAGGGAATCAGATATATACCTGTGAATGTATCACCCTCAAAGGGTGGTCCCACAGTTCCTTGGGTAGCCTGTTCGGCCAGCATGTCGGCCAATAATCTAATATCGGGTCCCGAGAAATTTGATGCAGAGACATACTCCTGTTTCTCGAGACCTACATCATGAAAAGCCTCATCCTCAACGAGCTTCTCTGATACGACATCTACAGAATAATTAAGTGTTGGATATATATACAAGATGATGGAGAAAGAAAAAAAAAGCTCAGAAATACCTGCTGCAGGAACAGAGGATTCTTTTTCTCTAATATCCACACTTGGATTCTTCAAGTAATCTGAAAGAAAGCGAAGCACGAAAAATAATGAATCATGAATTCCCTAACTCTTCTAAATATTGCTCGAGGAGGGTATCATCGGATGTAGGTATACCCGAACATGGAATGGTGGGTTCAACACTATTCATCTGCTCAGTATCAACGTCCATGGAATCGTTACGAATGGCGTCGCACATCTGCTGCATGAAGCTATCCATATTATCAGAACCAGAGAATACAGGATCCGGTGGAAGCTCACCCTCGTCATAGTACCCTGGAACATAAAACATGATTACGAATCCCAGAAGGTAAACCGTCTTAAAGCAAGAAAGACTATAAAATATTACCTTCCTCTCCGTCGATGAAGTCTCCTAAATCCACTCCATAGGAGCGCTGACCAACGTATGGTTTATGAGCGGTCTTCTTCTTTTTCGGAATCCCACCCTTCATAGAACCAACAAGTCGTTCACGCGCGGCTTTGCCATGCGTCTCAACCTGTGTAGGAGCTTTGCCGCTAGGCCTGGGTCTCGCATAACGAGCAGCGAGCGACTCGTGCTCATCGACTGTCCTACCTGAGGTGATAAGAGTCATTTCGTTAGGACGAGTGAATAAGACCTTTTGTTGATACCAATTGAAATTGAGAAAGAAGGTTAAAGAGCATGACAAACCTGCATCAAGTTTTTCTTGGTCAGTATCTATATCCACATACTCCTCCTCAGAAGTCTCGTCTTCATCGTTAGTAGGGAGGAGCTCTTCATCATCTTCCATCCTGTCTCTGCTTAAGAGAGAAGGTTTGGCAGGCTTCTTCCCCTGTTTCCTAGCAAGCTCAGCCTTACGAGCAGCCATCATAGTGACTTGAACCAAGTGCTCAGACTGTAACTCTAAAAGACTACTCACACCTATGGACTCATTGGCAGAAAGAAACCACTTGCAACTGAGGAAAGTGATCAACGGCTTGCGT
>NC_033799.1:32116795-32147452 GCF_001876935.1 Asparagus officinalis | reverse complement strand
ATGGTTTTATGTCTGCTTTGAATTCAACTAAAGAACTTGCTATTGAAATGAACGTACAACCTAAATTTCTTTTTAAAAGTAGAGATTAATAGTCCAATTGAAGTGCTGAACTATATAAAGTGGTTAGATTCTTTTCCAAATACTTGTATTTCTTATCGTGTACTATTGATTATACCCGTAACAGTTGCTTCCGCTGAAAGAAGTTTTTCAAAAATAAAATTACTAAAATCTTATTTAAGACCGACCATGGTACAAGATAGATTGAATGGTTTAGCAATATTATCTATCGAAAATAATATGTTAAAAAATATTAAATATAATACTTTAATTAGTAATTTTGCAGCTCAAAAGGTAGGAAGAATGAGATAAAATCTATTATGAGTTGCAGTGTTATAAAAAACGCCCTGGGCGGCTGCCTAGGCGCCCGCCTAGGCGGAGGCGATGCCCAGGGCGTTTAAATGAGCCTTGAGCGGCCACCTTTTGGCGCTGGGAGCGGCTATGCGGCCGCCCAAAGCTAAGCGGCCCGCTCCACTTAAAAAAAACGCTCCACTTAGAAAAGAAAAAAAAAAACGCTTAAAGCCCCAGACCCCAAACCCAAAACCCATAACCCAAACCCAAAAACCAAAAACCCAAACCCAAACCCAAAACCGACGTAACCCTAATTCTCATTTTCTCACTCACCCGACGCCGCAAGAAATTTCCATCGACCGAGCTCATCTTCAACCTCGTCGAACTGTCTTCATCTTCGTCGAAGCTCGAGCTCGTCTTCAACCTCGTCTTCGATCTTCAACATCCGAGCTTCAACCTCGTTTCGAACTCGTCGAAGCTTCGTCTTCAACCTCCGAGCTTCAACCTCGTCTTCGAACTCGTCGGAGCTTCGTCTTCAACCTCCGAGCTTTGTCTTCAACCTCTGAGCTCGTCTTCAACCTCCGATCTGTTCCTCGTCGAAGCTCGAACTCGTCGAAGCCTCTCGATTCTCGAAGCCTTTGGGAGTCTGCTTCATTCCTGTAACAAGGTAAAGGATTTAATGTTATTTTCTTATTTTATTTATCATTTTACTATTTCAGACTTCAGTGATGACCTTTGATTTCAAGTTTTTTGGTTTAAAGGTTAACAACTTAACATTAATATGGTTTTGGTGTTTTCAGATCATCCGTGTAATTAAGATGAACAGAACAGACATTAAACAATGGTGTAAATGGGCAAATCAAGAAAGATTAATAACTTGAAACTTATGATGTGTTTGATGGAAAGGCATAATGTAAATGAGTCTGTTAAGAAAAGCTAAATACTAGCTCTAACATATCAAATTAGCTCACCGAATTCATTAGTCATGTTAGTTTGCTGCTTCTGTTTTTTTGGGATGCTCACTGAATTCATTAGTCAAGTTTTTTGGGTTTATCAGCAGCTTGTTCCCTTTTGAGTCCAATATCATGATTCGTGTATCTTTGAATATATGGGGAAAGATAGTTTTACCTCTTTTAAATGTTAGAAAAGGTTCCCTTTTTGCTCAGTGCAGATATTGAGTTAAAAACTAGGTACCTGCTTCTGGTTAATCCCTTTTTGCTGTTCACACTTCTTTTTTTCTTTAATTTTTTCTTCTGTTCACACTCCACACTTCACACACTTCACAATTTTGAAAATAGGAATACAATATGAATATACATATTTAATGAATGAATTATCGATATTTAATTTGGTAGTTGTGTTGGGAAATTTGATTGATCCTTCATCCTTGCAGCTTGCTACTTAACTAAGTATAATCTGTAAAAAAAGAAAAACAAAGTCAGTGAGCATTTTTGATTGAGTATATATATATTTATCTTCAAGTATCACAATTAAAAATAGAAAAAAGAAAAAAACCGTACAGAAACCGCTTAGGCGCCCGCCTAGGCGTCTAAGCGCTGGGCGCCAAGTCCGACGCCTAGGGGTGCCCAGCGTTTAATGTAACAGTGATGAGTTGTATCACTTAGGCCTCATCAAATATTTCGTCTTAGGCCCTAAAATTCCTAGGTACGCCCTGCTCCATGGAAAAGCTCTTATCACCCCGTCGAGCCCCGTTCGCTTTCTTGCCGCCCTTTTCCTCCTCTCCCTCTTCGTCTTCGATCAGCATACGATCAGGCCAGCTAGGGTTTCGGATTCAGCCCACCCCTCCTTGGCGATTCGAACCACTTAGGGTTTCGTTGAGCAGTTCAGAAGGAGTCACGACTACGAAGGTAAAGATCTCCATTCCCGGTTTCTTGGCGGTGGAATTTTCACGAACGCAACCCCTGCCTTTTATTGACTGCATGCTTGTTTTTTGTTTTTTTTATTATTTCGTTGTTAAGTTTTCTTAAATCTCATATACTATAATCTTGAAATGTTTCTCAAAAGTGGCATCTTTTGGATTTTTGAATAAAGATATGATTTTTTTATAAGTTTACAGGAGGGAATATTTTGGTAAAACTTTTAGTAAAAAATAAATATCATATGGTATAGGTCATTTTTTTTCTTCTTCGGAATTTGTAATGTAGGGCTCCACTGTTGTATTTTGAATTTCAGGTTCTTAATTTTTTTAAAAAAATAGAGATGATCCTTTGGCAGTCCCTAATTTATAGGTAGCTGTATTCCATCCAATAATTGGGCTTGTGAATCTTCAATGATGATTAAGTTTGATCCGGAATGATCTAATTTTTTGGTGATCAGTTTTCTTCAATTTTCCTCATATTTGGACAACTGGTTGAATATGTTTTGGCAGCATCATCGTGAAGAGGAGGTTGTTGATCTTGAGTCTTTTAGCATTATGGCTTTATCACCTTTAGATGGCCGATATTTGCAGAAAGTCAAGGATTTGCACCCATTCTTTAGTGAATATGGGTTAATCCGTTACCGTGTAATAGTTGAGGTAATTTTCATTAAATTCTCCTGTAAGAATACATATTTAATAAGTATTTTTTTATTCAACACCAGTGCACAGTGTTAGTCTTACATTATGTTTTTTTAAGAATAGTGGTTTCATATTTAAATGTAGATTATACAATCATTTTTGTAGCGAATGATAAAGAAATGTTTCTGGTAAAGCATGAAGAAATTGTTGTTGATTGGATATAAATCTTCCGTCTGGCTTACAAATCATAATGTCTCAGGTATTTAGATAAAAGGTTTAAAGCCTTAGTTAAAGGTTTAAAGTTGTGCCAAAAATGTTCCGTGAACCGTTAGGATATTTATATTTGATATGCATATTTGACATTGATACACATCTTCTAATAAATTTGCATATGATGTAGTATTAGCAGTTTCTGTATGAGTCCATCGAACATTGTTTATTTAGGTCATGCTTATTAGTGTGCTTTCTTTTACAATCTAACAAAACGTCCAGCCTCTGCTTTGATATAGGTAGCAATCTTCATTAAAACTTGTCATAATGTAGTCATGTCTTGGGTAATGGAGAAAGAGGTAACTTACAAGTAAAAAAGGTTTACCTCTTTCTCCATTACCCATCATGATCTGACAAAGCTGGCCACTGTAGTTATTTTCATGTTAGCTACTTAGTGCAAAATGTTAATATGAAGCGATTCTTTTGTAGGTAAAATGGTTGCTAAAATTATCAGAAATACCTGAAATCAAGGAGGTTCAAAGCTTTAGCGAGAATGCCAGGTCTTATTTAGAAAGTATAGTTAGTGGCTTCAGCAAAGCTGATGCTCTGGAAGTGAAAAAGATTGAAAAAGTAACTAACCACGATGTTAAAGCAGTGGAATACTTCTTGAAACAGAAATGTCAATCCAATGCTGAGATTGCTGAGGTGAGTTTTTGATGTTCCTTGTTGTGGGTACTCTATGCTTCCTCTTTTTATAACTATGACTAACTATGATTTCAAAGATTTCATTTGATGCTTAATATTTGACATCAGATTCTACAAAATTCTTTTTTAGGTACTGGAGTTTTTCCATTTTGCTTGTACATCAGAGGATATAAATAATTTAGCCCATGCATTGGCACTGAAGGAGGCGTTCAACACTGTCATATTTCCTGTGATGATTGAGTTGTTGAATGCAATATGCAAATTAGCGAAGGAAAATGCTCATATCTCCATGTTGTCTCATATATTATTAGATGGATGTACATTGGATAGAAATTATGTTGACAGCAAGACAAGAATTCATCTTGAAATGGATCCTCCACATTTCTATGATCTTGTAATTCACAGAATTTAGCATCTTGCATTAGTGACGAATTCAAATTCAACATATGCCCAACCCTAATAGTTAAAGCAAGAACAGAACAAACAACATACATGAAGCAAAGAACGACGACAGCGGCGCATTTCCTACCAATAACACATCTAGCTTTATATCTAATTCTCTAGTGATAACCATCTCATACAGATTTTACTACTAACCTGAAGCTTCCGGATTCCTTGTAGTGCACTTTTGTATGCCAAGAGAGAATACCCAGATCCAATACCCAAATTCCTCAAAACAGTGGAATCGGTCAAATCCCTCTGTCAATGATTACACATGCAATAAGTATAGTATCACTTTACCAGAATGAGACACTAAAGACGTGTTTTTTGAACTGTGATATAGCACTGAACTTCACATTAGGTACTCCTCAAGAACCATGAATAAAGGTGGAAAAGTAAATGATACACACCTGCATACGAGAGATGGGCAATTTCGAGCTGAGAGCAGATAAAATAGCATTAGCCAAACACAAGTTGCCCTCACTATTCTCAAAATCAATGGGATTAACTTTATGAGGCATAGTTGAAGATCCAATCTCCCCAGCCTTGGTCATCTAGAAAGCAAAATTATCATGAAATTGTTTAGTTCCAAATTGGAAGTTTGGGAGCTAAAATAGGTCCTAATATTTTAGGGGCATGTGGTCAAGCATAAGAAAGTTACCTGCTTAAAATAACCTAACGAAATATAGCTCCATATGTCCTGATCAAAATCAGTCAGGATGTTATTAAACTGAACAACTGCATTGAAAAGCTTTGCGATATAGTCATGCGGCTCAATCTGCATACGGAGCAAGCAACAGGCTCAGAAAGAGAGTATGCATGCAAGTCAGGTGCCATTCCATTCATAGGCCACATTGACATAACCTTTCAGACCACATTGACGTAACCTTTCAGACAACACAAACTTAACAAAATTATTAGCTAGCGCTGCAATTCCATTAATATTTATGCACTAACTAGTTGGTGTAGAATAGGCTAATTTATATATGTACTGTATTTCCAAGATAGATGGATAACCTGCAA
Organism: Asparagus officinalis; assembly: GCF_001876935.1. Classification (NCBI taxonomy): domain Eukaryota; kingdom Viridiplantae; phylum Streptophyta; class Magnoliopsida; order Asparagales; family Asparagaceae; genus Asparagus; species Asparagus officinalis. Next base: position 32,142,207 of record NC_033799.1, on the reverse strand, counting down.
GTGTATCTACTTATTATCAAGCATGCACATGGTAGTATCTACTTACTATATGAATCACCTTTTGTAAACTCTTGAAACGTGAAATGGCAAAAAAAACCTACATTTCAGTCACCTGAGTCGATTGCAAAACTCATGTTAAAGAAAATCCCAAGGCTCTATTAGTTATACACTTTTACAGTTTGTATAGTTGCCTAAATCTTCACGAGGACTGTTTACTAGTAAACTAGATCAAGCAGAGAACAAGGAGCAGTGTCAAAAAAGTACAGGTAAATAAAGTACTCCTCCCATTAATGAAAGCTGTCCAAGTCATCCACAAAGAAAAAACCATATCAAACTCGTCTATGCATTACTTAATTACGCAAAAAAAATCCATCAAGCTGAAATGAATCAGATAGGTAAAACCTTGCAAAGAGAAAAGTAGTAGAAGTAAATAAACATGCCTGTGTCACGTAAGTGTTGAAACCTAAACCCAAAGAGGTCACGAACTCAGCTGCAACAGTTGGCCAATCAATATCAGGATATGCAACTTTATGTGCATTGTAGTTTCCAACAGCTCCAGCACACTTGCCCAATAGTTGCACTTCTGTAAAGGTCTTCCCTACTTCACTTAGTCTGAAAGCAAAATTTGTCATATCCTTTCCCAAAGTAGTGGGTGAAGCAGGCTACAAAGGGAGTTAGAAGATATCAGAACTAAACCACATAAACCTATTACAAAAGCAAATCATTTATTCCTATAGCATAACGATGAAAATTATCAATATGATATTTCAGTTGCTTTGAGCAGTCAACTTAGTATATGTTCGCTTCTACTATTGGCCATGTCACGCCCCGTGCTGAAGGGCCCATTGGTGCGGTACAAGCCGTGGGACCCGCCCCGTGCTGAAGGGCCCATTGGTGCGGTACAAGCCGTGGGACCCAACAAGTGTAACGTGTTGTTTGGCTCAATTCACTGCCAAAATTGACTAACCGATGTTACACTTAAATAATTTAAACCACATAAATTCTCACTCATTTCCCGATGTGGGGCTAAATAGGAGTGTCACGAACACCCTACCTTACATAAGCGACGTCCTTATCGTGACATAACAATTGGCACATCCCGGTATCACTAGGCTATTTGGACTCTAGAGATGGCTCCCGCCGCACTCACGCAATATAGCACTTAGCCCCGCATAACACTTAGGCCTCGTTTGGTACGCAGGAATGGGGTGGAATGGTATGGTCATTCTCACTTCTCATTCCTTCCTATCAAGCACACCCTCTTTTTTGAAGTTGGAATGCTCATTCCCACTTCTCATTAATTCTCACTTTATGTGGGAATGAGCATTCACAATGAAATGATAGGGAATGGGCATTCCCACTTAAATGAGAATCAATAAAATATACAATTTTAAAATACGTCCATTCCCACTTCCTTTTACAAATTACACCCAAACGTGAGAATGAGAATGACTATTCCATTATCACATTAATTCCATTTCATCCCTTCTTCCATTCCATTCTCATTTGAGTCCATTCCCGCGTACCAAACGAGGCGTTAGTTCCACCCTTCCGACTCGCAACTGCTCTGATACAATTTGTCACGCCCCGGGCCGCCGGGCCCATTGGTGCAATACAAGCCGTGGGACCCACTAAGTGTAACACGTTTGGCTCAACCCACTGCCAAAATCGACTAGTTGATGTTACACTTGAGTCTTGGGCTTACCCATTTAAGCAACTTAACTTCTCACTCATTTTCCGATGTAGGACTAAATAAGAGTGTGACAGACCAGAAAAAAAAAGACAAGATTATATTATTTTTAACCTTCAAATTGAAAAGGTTCCATTTAATTTATTTCATAGCATCAAGCTAAAAACTCATGAAGAAAGGAATGTAGAACATGTCCTGCAAACATATATGAACAAAGATAGACAGTATAATCTTTATCAAACCAGTAATTATACATGATGTATTAGGCCCATGTAGAAAATTCCAGAGTTTCAGCATGTAATCATTATTTAATTATTTCTATATAAGCCCCCACAAAAAAACTTAACTTTTATATAAAAAGGTCATTTCGGTGAAATTTTTTATACAAAAGTAAGCTTTTTTTTTGGGGGGGGGGGCTTATATAGAAATAATTAAATAATGATTACATGCTGAAACTCTGGAATTTTCTACATGGGCCTAATACATCATGTATAATTACTGGTTTGATAAAGATTATACTGTCTATCTTTGTTCATATATGTTTGCAGGACATGTTCTACATTCCTTTCTTCATGAGTTTTTAGCTTGATGCTATGAAATAAATTAAATGAAACCTTTTCAATTTGAAGGTTAAAAATAATATAATCATGTCTTTTTTTTCCTGGCCTGTCACACTCTTATTTAGTCCTACATCAGAAAATGAGTGAGAAGTTTAGTTGCTTAAATAGGTTAGCCCAAGACTCAAGTGTAACATCTACTAGTCGATTTTGACAGTGGGTTGAGCCAAACGTGTTACACTTAGTGGGTCACACGACTTGTATTGCACCAATAGGCCCGGCGGCCCGGGACGTGACAAATTGTATCAGAGCAGTTGCGAGTCGGAAGGGTGGAACTAACGCCTCGTTTGGTACGCGGGAATGGACTCAAATGAGAATGGAATGGAAGAATGGATGAAATGGAATTAATGTGAGAATGGAATAGTCATTCTCATTCTCACGTTTGGGTGTAATTTATAAAAGGAAGTGGGAATGGACGTATTTTAAAATTGTATATTTTATTGATTCTCATTTAAGTGGAAATGCTCATTCCCTATCATTTCATTGGGAATGCTCATTCTCACATAAAGTGAGAATTGATGAGAAGTGAGAATGTGCATTCTAACTTCAAAAAAGATGGTGTGTTTGGTAGGAAGGAATGAGAAGTGAGAATGACCATTCCATTCCACCATATTCCCGCGTACCAAACGAGGTCTAAGTGTTATGCGGGGCTAAGTGCTATATTGCGTGAGTGCGGCGGGAGCCACCTCTAGAGTCCAAATAGCCTAGTGATACCGTGATGTGCCAATTGTTATGTCACGATGAGGACGTCGCTTATGTAAGGTGGGGTGTTCGTGACACTCCTATTTAGCCCCACATCGGGAAATGAGTGAGAATTTATGTGGTTTAAATTATTTAAGTGTAACATCGGTTAGTCAATTTTGGCAGTGGATTGAGCCAAACAACATGTTACACTTGTTGGGTCCCACGGCTTGTGCCGCACCAATGGGCCCTTCAGCCCGGGGTGTGACATGGCCAATATTAGAAGCGGACATATACTAAGTTGACTGCTCAAAGCAGCTGAAATATCATATTGATAATTTTCATCGTTATGCTACAGGAATAAATGATTTGCTTTTGTAATAGGTTTATGTGGTTTAGTTCTGATATCTTCTAACTCCCTTTGTAGCCTGCTTCACCGACTACTTTGGGAAAGGAGATGGCAAATTTTGCTTTCAGACTAAGTGAAGTAGGGAAGACCTTTACAGAAGTGTAACTATTGGGCAAGTGTGCTGGAGCTGTTGGAAACTACAATGCATATAAAGTTGCATATCCTGATATTGATTGGCCAACTGTTGCAGCTGAGTTCGTGACCTCTTTGGGGTTAGGTTTCAACCCTTACGTGACACAGACATGTTTATTTACTTCTACTACTTTTCTCTTTGCAAGGTTTTACCTATCTGATTCATTTCAGCTTGATGGATTTTTTTTCGTAATTAAGTAATGCATAGACGAGTTTGATATGGTTTTTTCTTTGTGGATGACTTGGATAGGTTTCATTAATGGGATGAGTACTTTATTTACCTGTTTTGACACTGCTGCTTGTATTCCTTGTTCTCTGCTTGATCTAGTTTACTAGTAAACAGTCCTCGTGAAGATTTAGGCAACTATACAAACTGTATAAGTGTATAACTAATAGAGCCTGGGATTTTCTTTAATATGAGTTTTGCATTCGACCAGGTGACTGAAATGTAGGTTTTTTTTTGCCATTTCACGTTTCAAGAGTTTACAAAAGGTGATTCATATAGTAAGTAGATACTACCATGTGCATGCTTGATAATAAGTAGATACACTTGCAGGTTATCCATCTATCTTGGAATTACAGTACATTTATCAATTAGCCTATTCTATACCAACCAGTTAGTGCATAACTAATAATGGAATTGCAGCGCCAGCTAATAATTTTGTTAAGTTTGTGTTGTCTGAAAGGTTATGTCAATGTGGCCTATGAATGGAATGGCACTTGACTTGCATGCATACTCTCTTTCTGAGCCTGTTGCTTGCTCCGTATGCAGATTGAGCCGCATGACTATATCGCAAAGCTTTTCAATGTAGTTGTTCAGTTTAATAACATCCTGACTGATTTTGATCGGGACATATGGAGCTATATTTCGTTAGGTTATTTTAAGCAGGTAACTTTCTTATACTTGACCACATGCCCCTAAAATATTAGGACCTATTTTAGCTCCCAAACTTCCAATTTGGAACTAAACAATTTTATGATAATTTTGCTTTCTAGATGACCAAGGCTAGGGAGATTGGATCTTCAACTATGCCTCATAAAGTTAATCCTATTGATTTTGAGAATAGTGAGGGCAACTTGTGTTTGGCTAATGCTATTTTATCTGCTCTCAGTTCGAAATTGCCCATCTCTCGTATGCAGGTGTGTATCACTTACTTTTCCACCTTTATTCATGGTTCTTGAGGAGTGCCTAATGTGAAGTTCAGTGCTATATCACAGTTCAAAAAACACGTCTTTAGTGTCTCATTCTGGTAAAGTGATACTATACTTATTGCATGTGTAATCATTGACAGAGGGATTTGACCGATTCCACTGTTTTGAGGAATTTGGGTATTGGATCTGGGTATTCTCTCTTGGCATACAAAAGTGCACTACAAGGAATCCGGAAGCTTCAGGTTAGTAGTAAAATCTGTATGAGATGGTTATCACTAGAGAATTAGATATAAAGCTAGATGTGTTATTGGTAGGAAATGCGCCGCTGTCGTCGTTCTTTGCTTCATGTATGTTGTTTGTTCTGTTCTTGCTTTAGCTATTTGGGTTGGGCATATGTTGAATTTGAATTCGTCACTAATGCAAGATGCTAAATTCTGTGAATTACAAGATCATAGAAATGTGGAGGATCCATTTCAAGATGAATTCTTGTCTTGCTGTCAACATAATTTCTATCCAATTTACATCCATCTAATAATATATATGATTTTTACGGATGTTTAAGTGTTTTTCTATATAAGTATTTCTTTTCTAAAATTGTACTAACCATTTCCCTCAAAAATATTGTATGAACTATGTCTTTGCTATCCTTTTCAATTTCCTTTAGATCTATTATTTGGGATCCATAACTATGATATCTAGCATGATTCTTTTGCAAAAATTCTGTCTGTACGTCCTAGTAGTTGATGCGAAGAAAGATACATCTAAAAGTGGCAAAAGCTCCTTTTTTGCTCAATATGCTGCCGATGTATAAAGACAATCCCACTGTTAACATTTAATCAAGTTTATTCTGAAACTTGCCCAAATTAGTTTGAAGTTTAAAGCTCATTATTTTAAAGTAATAATACTTTGATTGTACATTTTTGATACAGTGCTATCAATATGTCTCATTCTAAATTACATATTTAATAATGACATAGACTCATGAAATTACACTGCTTTGTAACTCTCTTCGTTTCTTAATGTCTTATTGTATATTTAGAAAATTATAGACAAAATGGTTTTATGTCTGCTTTGAATTCAACTAAAGAACTTGCTATTGAAATGAACGTACAACCTAAATTTCTTTTTAAAAGTAGAGATTAATAGTCCAATTGAAGTGCTGAACTATATAAAGTGGTTAGATTCTTTTCCAAATACTTGTATTGTTTATCGTGTACTATTGATCCCCCCTCCCCCCCACCCAAAGGGAAACCGTTACCTATCTGTCTGAATTGACATGTGAAGTGACATTTTGCTCAATATCATTTCATAATTGTTAGCCCTTATGTTTTGATGATGTTCTTACAACCACCATTATCGGTGCTAATGGCTTATTGAGTGTAAATGTAGTAAATTCATTTGCCAAGCTCGTTAGTGCCATTAATGGAGGATGGATGGAATATATGCTACAACGAAGATATCCAAAGGAGGAGGAGGCCAAGAGATGAAACAATGTTATTTCAAGAACGACAAATTCGATTAAAAGCTTCATCCGATTCAAGCTATATTAAAGCTCAAGTATATTGCTCTCTACATGAGGATATTAGCTTTCTTTTGTTTTTCTCTCTAGTGCTAGAATGTAGGCAAAGAGTTACTGAGTTTACTTGAAGCTATTGGGAATCACACGCACGTTTTTAAACTTGTGCTTTTAAGCGTTTTTCACAAAATACTATTTTTCACAAGTATGAGTACCTATCTGCAAAATTCTTTTTCCAAGCAGTTTGTTTTTAGTATTAAAAACATTTTACAAAGTTTCAGAATTTTCAGAGGTCAAATAAATATTTTGCAAATATTTCAAGTTTGTCAAAAAACCTGATTTCATAAAATATCAGAAATCGGTCGACCGGTCCGGTCGACCGATCCGATGACCTTTCTTCAGTATGTTTCCAGAGTGTCGTCGGTCGACCGGTACGGTCGACCGAATTTTTCAATCTTGAATCGGTCGACCGCGCCGGTCGACCGATGAGTCTCTGGGTGTTTTTCTATATTTCCTTAGCTGCTGGCGGTCGATCGAATTTTTTGGTCGGTCGACCGAAGGTATTTTTCGGTCGACCGATATTTTCTTCGGTCAACCGATTTTTGCCTTGGTCAGCCGTGACTTTTTTAAAACTGTTGTTTGCCTCGACTGCTGTGCTTTCACTTGTTAGTGATTGGCACAGTCTGTGATGAGGGCCTGAAGAAGAGATTATTATCTCATTTGGGAAGATTTGTTTTTGTTTTAAAATGATTTAAACTCTTCTATAAAATCCCCCAGACCTCTTCTTCTTCCTCTAAGCCCTAACGTTTGAAAAGAACCAGAGAGCTCTGTTCTTCCTGAGAAAAATTTTCAAATCTGTTTTTCCTCTGTGTTCTTGTGTGTGTTTCACTTCCCAGCTTCAATACTCTTCTCTTTGCTATAGGGGCTTGTGTAAAGAGAGTATCTTGCATTTTCTTCTGCTGCTGTGAGTGAGATCTTGTGTAGATCGACTGTGAGGGAGTGTGATCTGTGAGATCAAACTGTGTAGTGAGAGAGAGATCTTGTGGGATCATTGTGTAGACGAAGTTCCGGCTTCCAAACCGGATGTGTTAGTGGATTTCTCCTCGAGAGTGGGGAGCGGGGACGTAGGTCAGCGGGCCGAACCTCGTTAACACATCGCGCGTCAAGGATAACGATTCCTAACTCTATCTCTTTCCATTTCATTGCACTTCTGTTTTTGTGGTTTGCTTGTGCTGATTTTTAAATTGCATATTAGAGCCTCTTGACCCTAATCACCCCCCCTCTAGGGTCCAACAATAATGAAGTGACAATCAACCTTTATATGCTTCTTGTTCTCATGAGACTTAATCTGTACCATTGGCAATATAAACCAGAACCTGATTATTATGATGTATTTCCATAGCCTGAGGTAGAAACACACCTATCTCCTGATGAAGGTATTTAATCAACATAATCCCTCTAGCAGCGAGAGCCATAACTTGATAATTAACCTTAGCAATAAATCATGGCACGATAGTCTGCTTCATCGTGAGATCACCATATTTCCTCCAATAAAAGTACAATATCTGCCAACGAGACACTATCAAGAGTATCATTTGCTCAATCAACACCAAAATAACCAATAATATTAAAGATTAAAAGAGATCCTTGTTGGTGATGGACTCTCTTGTTTTCTTGCATTAGGTTATGCGCGGATACAACGTCCCAGAGGCATATGAGAAGCTGAAGGATCTCACAAGAGGAAGAGTTGTCAGCAAGGAGAGCATTCAAAAGTTCACTAATGGCTTGCAATTGCCAGGATCTCACAAGAGGAAGAGTTGTCAGCAAGGAGAGCATTCAAAAGTTCACTAATGGCTTGCAATTGCCAAAAGAAGCAAAGAGCGTTCTCTTGAATTTGTCTCCCCAGTCATACATTGGAGAAGCAGAGAAGTTGTCTAAGTCTATCTACGATCATGTGGATTTGGTGAATGGGTTCAGGCTTTTATAGTTGTTGAAACAAACGTTGAATGAACGAGAAGAAAATTTTACTAATTGAACTCTTCGTGGTTCATGTTACTTCCCCATTGCATTTTCGTTATGAGCAAAGACAGTTGATACCACAAACCGTTTGTGTTTGTATTATTGTGTAAGCTTGCAAGGGTTAATTAACAAAAGGAAAATGAAATTGAATAAGCTTGTAGCATTATTGCGTGGTCTTTAGACCAGTGCAATCGGTTTCATTTGGTTCTTTTACTAATGGCCTGGAGGAAGAAAATTGCAAGCATGAGGCTTCAAATACTAAAAATGGATCCTGGAGAAGCAACATGTATGTTTCCATGTATTACTAAGTTCATTGTAATCTATATTGGCTGTTTTTAAACATGCTATTTACTATTGTTTGATTATAACTTACCGTAATTTGTGACCTTGAGTTGATAAGAAATCTGCAACAATCCCGACGATGATAGAGAAGAAGTTGGGAACTTCTGCTAGATGTTTTCCTTGCAGCCTTCTGTGAACCTGAGACAAAGATAAGAAATCTGCAAGCGTTTCAAGTTTATTGTTCGTGGCTGAAAGCATCAGCTTTGTTCAGGTTTTCTTGAGATATTGCAATTTCTTACATTTTTGCTAATGATAGGCGCTATTTTCTTAGTACTTACAACTGAAGGAAGATTAACCTTGCGCATCCAAGGGCTGTATAGTTGAATGCTTATCAGCTATTCTGCTCTTTGATGACATGCCTTCTTTAGTGGACAAGATTTTCTGCATTTCAATTCGTACATTTTTTAAATTTCTTTCTCCTCTTGATGCTGTATATGAGGTTGCGTCAAATTTCAGTTCTTTTATGGCCTACTGTTTTTAGTACGTATCCATTTTGGGAGGAATCTATTTGGCATTCTTTGATGACATGCCTTCTTTAGTGGACAAGATTTTCTGCATTTCAATTTGTACCTTTTTTTTCCCGTTTATTTCTTCTCTTGATGCTGTATATGAGGATGCATCAGATTTCAGTTCTCTTATGGCCTACTGTTTTTAGTGCATATCCATTTTGGGAGGAACCAATTTGGCATTTTTATATACTGGCTTGTTAGTTGGAATTGATTACGTTGCCAAGTGTTCGAAGAATAGCTCAAATCACCAGCTGAGTTCACTTCTTCTTTTAAGGTTTTTTGTTAAAGTGAGTTCATACTTCATACACTTCCCTTTCTGCGGATCATGAGCTGATATGCTTTGATGGAAGAGGTGAATTATATATCAGTTCTTTTGAATTGTTCTTTTATTAGTGGAATAGAAGCTAGTTACATTCTTTTGGATTTCATTTATGCAGCATCTTTCATGCATTGATTCTTTTGGTTATGTTTCATGGATACTAATATGCATTACATCGAGGGGGTATCCAACTATGCTCGTTTTGCCTTCTAAAACAAAATCTTGTTTCGCCTTGAGCCTTACTTGGTAGTTCTGGTTATTGCTTTTGGCAAATATAAACACTTAATTCGTCGATTTTAATAATGTTAACTATTGAGTGAAACTTCATACAAGAGATCTGAATAATAAACTTTCGTATGATTGCATAAAGTTAGAAAAAATGCACAAGTTCTTTCCATACTTAAGACTTCTAGATCTTTTTGCTGGTAGATTAACCTTCAGTAAAGGATTTCAGCTCATGTACTGGGAGTACTTGTGTGGAAATATACATTAGCATCAGAGTTCTCTAGTCTTTATAGGAATTTGGAGCAGTACTGCAAATATGAAAAATGTGAAAGGAGGATCTGACTTGAATCAATAACTTGTTGCCCATATTTCCGCAGGCTTAAATTTGCGGTTTTTCCCCCTCTAAGCATGAAGAAGGTTTGAAGATGTAGTGGTTGATGGGCTAAGTATAGAATAACTAGAGCTGTTAAATTTAGTATTATCTGGAAGATATTTAGCTACCAGAAGGTTACTATTGGGATTTCCATGAAAGATGCATACCTTATGGCAGGAAATTTTGGCATCTTTCAGATGTTTGTTAGGATTAATTAGCAGGATACTTTGGAATTTTCCTCAAGGAAATGGAATTTATAGATGCATAATAGCTCTTAAAGCGTATGCAAAAAGAATCTAATACCAATAAAGGATGCCTTAATATGGTATTTGATTAATAAAAGAACCAAAATGCAACCTGAGATTCAACTAAATCCTGAGCTACAGCAATTCACATTTTATCTTAAATCATCACCTAGCATTATTTGAGTTCGCTTTGATTTGAAGAATAAAGTCTATGCTCTGTTCTGCTAATTGATTGTTTTGAAATTCTAGTGGCAGTTGAAGCTTAGAGTATTGCAGAAGGTCTTATTGCTAGCCGAAAGTCAAGAACTCATGGAGATTCTTCTATTAGTATATTATGACAACATTCTTTAAGTAATCTGAGGCCAGTTTGTTTTTCTTCTTCTTTTTTTGATGGAATGAGATACAGCGACCTTCTGCGTGAACTTTTGCGATCATACTGTGACCATGTAGGAGACTTCTGCCTGCATGCAGATCTTGCTACAAACTGCTTGCTGATAATTTTCGGTATATTTTTCGTAAATTGTTTGAAATATTTTGTTCACCGAGTTGTTCTTTGGTTTTGGGTTGCGTCAATATCATGCAGTTGTTCTTTGGTTTTTGGTTGCGTCAATATCATGCTTTGGATGGATATGGTGTTTCCAGGAACTTTTCTGTTTCTGTAAATTGTTTGAAATATTTTATGCACTTAGTTGGACTTGGTACAACCTCGACGGTCGTGATGTTCCCAGAACTTATATTTTGTAGATAATCTTCATTCTGCATGATTAATGATGGCTAAGTGCTGTAGGCTTTTGATTGCGGAGATGTTCAGTGGATTTACTAAGGTACAGGTTTTACTAAATCTAGTTGTTTGGATGTCTATTTTTTCCAGCAGTTCTTTTGTTCTGCATTCGCGCAAAACCTTCAAAAATGCTACCATGGTACGTGCATCTCCATGGGTTTGACTGAAAGATGCATCGTCTTTGGCTGAAAGATGTATTTTGGATCCTGCATGCATCGTCTTTGGCTGAAAGATGCATCGTCTTTGGCTGAGAGATGTATTTTGTATTCTCCTGGTACTTGTATTTGTGATCAACATGCATGAATCAGAATGTTTTGGTTGTTATATTGTAAGTCGGGGGGATTTGATTATTGGATTTTATTCCCCCCATGCAGGTTCCCCTCCTCTGTCAATTGTCTCCTTGATAGTTTGTTTTCATTTGAAATATTTGAAGTTTGTTTACCTGGACACTAATATTTATATTGCTTTTTCGTTGGTACCCCTTCCGCAGGCTGCAATAGTAATTCTTCTTTATGCGATTTCAACAATATTCATGTGTTTTTTCCTTTTGAAATAAAGTATCTGGGTACTTGAATCTGTAAATATCAACAAACCTGTGTGTGGTATATATACTGGTATTGGTGGGACGATTCCGCCTTAGTATTTTCTCTTTTTGTTCACAACATAGATTTCTTGTTTTTTACATATTTAGATGCAGCTAGTTGTCCTGTTTTTCAGTATCTTTCGACCAAAACACCTACAACAACTAAATCTTTCAGATCTGGATTCTCTTTAGTTATGTGGCAATGGTAGAGGGTCTAACTCTCTCAATCTTTACCATCCATATGGTCTTGAAACAACTAGTACACTTGAAAACAACTATCAAAATATCCGGTGTAAATTTTATGTGGCGTGATGTCATCTATTATTATTGAGATACGCGGTAAAGATTGAGAGAATTAGACCCTCCTTAATTATCACATAAGTAGAGAGAATCCAGATCCGAGAAATACAATTGCTTCTCTAATTACATCAAAATATGCAAAATCAACATCTAAATATGCAAAAACAAAAATCACTCTAGTTCTTTCTCTAATGTGCCTCAAAAGAGTATAGTTTGCTTCGAACTCGAAGAGTAAAATATTTGGGAAAACCTGTTGACAGAAAAAAGTTTATTGTTCTGTTGAATTTCGTGATAGCTGTTATATCAAGTTTTGATCATTAGTACTTGAATTAACTTAAGTTTCATCAGCTTAATATTCTGTTCTTTTCTCAGAAACAGTGCCTATAGCTTGGGATCTCATGCGAGTATTATTATGATAAGTATCAAGAGTTTTGAGAAATAAAAAAAAGAGAAAAAAAGAAAAAAGAAAAGAAAAATGAGCTATTTGTTTTACAGTAAGCAAGCTGACGTACCAAAAACAACCTGATTATCTCTACAAGTAAAGTTTTTTTCACTTATAACGGAACGTACCACCCAAATACTATTAGCGTTTTTAATATTTCATGAACGTTAGCTGTGGTGATTCTTGATAGGGTGCTGCTATATGGACCCCAAATAGGGGACCCAAGGGGGGACATGTGAGGTGTCCCCCTCGGAATGCATGATGCACTGTTCATGAACAGTGCATCATGCATTTAGAGTGGGTCACCTCACCTGCCCCCTGGGTCCCGTATTTAGGGTCCCTGAGGCATTTTTGTTCTTAATATTACATTCGTCATCAGATTTTGTTGACGTGACAATGATCTGACCCTGTCATGTTTAGCAAAAAAATTAGTGAAATCACAAGTTCAACATATACGTTTTTATGAAACTTGCAACTAATTTTTGCTAACGTGTCAGCCATGTGATCTCGTCAACAATATTTTACAAAAGTTTGCAAAAAGAACATATATTGATGACAATGATAATATTAATGACTATGGTTGATGATTTCTAAATATTAATGATCCGAAACGATACTTTAGCTAGCACATAAGGGACCTACAACAAAGTTTTGCCAAAAATCTATATGCATTATTAGATTATCCATCATTTACCTTCCTTTTAAAGAAAATATCTGATGAACTGAACCTAACCTCCACATGAAACGCGTATAAAATGAAGCAAGGCGCTCGCTCCTCACTCTCTCCGATTCCTTAAAAAAAGGCGGCTCCTTTTTCCCGCTCCACTAAACCCCGAACAAATCCCCCCCTTAAAAATCTAGGGTTAGGGTTTCGATCTCGTCTGCAACTCCATGGCAGGGTCAGCCCTACCTTAAGACCCCGTTTGGATTGAGGGTAATGGGGGTGAGGAGAAGGGAGAGTAACTTTTAACCTTGTTTGGGAAGTAAGTATAAGAAGTTAATAGGGGTGAGGGGAGGTGAAAGGAGGTGAGAAAATACCAGGATTTCTCCCCCCCCCCCCCAATGTGTTTCCCCCCCCCCCCCCCAATTTGGTGTGTAATGGTGGTGTAGGTAAAGAGGGGGAATACAACAAATATAGAGAGACATGTTTACCCCTAGCTAAGATCAAAATCTAATATAACTTAATAATATGTGAGGGTATTTGTGCCAATTTATATACATTCACTTCCCTTCCCTTCCCGTAATTACACTTTCCAAACGGGGTGAAATAACTTACCCTTGATTCACCTTACTAATTCCCAAACAAGTTTTAGAAATTCCCTTCCCTTCCCTTAACTTAACTTCCCGTAGGTTCCCCTAACTTCCCTTCACCCACTCCAAATCCAAACAAGCCCTAAGGCAAGTAAGACATCTGCCTGGGTAAGGCCCACCCAAACTCAACTCTTTAAGTCCCTCAGCCTAAACCCTAACCCTATTTCTTTCTCTCTTACTCCCACCCCCTCCCACCGCCTCCTCTCTTAAACATCAGGATCGAGTGATTAAACTCAGTCCCGATCTCTCAAACATCAAGTGATTAAACTGATAAACTCTCCCGACTCTCCGCTCCGGTCTCCCCCCGTTCTTCGCCTCTTCCTACTCCCGCCGCTAGCCACACCTCCGCTCCCGCGGCACCGCCGCCAATGGCCAGCCTCTCTGGATAAAAAAACAGAGATTTTTCTGGTAACTCCTTCGATTTTTTCCAAAACCCATGATTTATTTTTGCATGCAACTGTCTGCGATTTTGATTTCTGATACGGGTTTTAAATGTTTAGATAGAAAATGGGTTTGACGTCTCGATTTTGAATTTTTGATCTTGGTCTGGCTTTAGGAAAGTCGTAATTTGAGTGATTTTTCCTAATTATTGTTGAAATTAGGGTTGAAATCTGGACTGCAACGAACTGAAACAGATGATTTGGGCGTAGACATGGGGTTTAGGGTTCAGTTTTATAGAAGCCAACTTTGTTTCCTTTAGATTCCAAAAGAAAGGGAAAAAGATCAAATCTTTTCTAAAGGAAGTCACTTACTACAGTATCCTGGGTAACATCTGAGGTAAGAACAGAGAATGCAACTCCTCAAACCTACTTGTTCTCAAACCCGCATATTTCCTAGAATTGCACTTCAATCCTTGACGAAAGATCCCATTGTTCCAGCTCCCAACGCCCCTGTCTTTAAACCAAGAACTGTTCTTGATAGTCAAGCTTTGAAAATTCATGGCAGAATTTGAGAAAATGGATCAAACCCAGATAATAAAAGATTAAAAATTTGACATCAAAGGCTTTGAAATCTCAAATGGATATCAAAGTTGAGAGCTTTGCTAGTTACTTCAGAGGGGTTTAATGAAAGAAGAGTTATAAGAAGACATCTGTGTGGCTTTCATTTTAATGCCATGTTAACCAGTCACGTTAAACTTGGAACTTACTCCTTTTGTTTCTTATTTTTGTTTGTTTTAATTTTATGTGTGTTTTTGGTTAACGTGCCTTCACAAATCGTGTACTTCTTCTTTGAAATTAATTGTTATTAGCAAGTTATCCGTTAAATCTTTATCTCAAACTAGATGGGAAAGTCGAATTGAAAGTGTTAAAAGCAATAAAATTTTAAGCTCCAAATATAAGAGATGTTTTGATTAAATTAGCAGAAATTAGTGAAGATCCAAAGATAAAAAGTGAAGCTAATAGCTTAGCAATTTATAAGATTGAAAATTTTGAATTCTTATTAGCTATGAATATTTGGTATGACATACTGTTTGTTGTTAATTCAGTTAGTAAAATCTTACAATCTAAAGATATGCATATTGATATTGTCATAGATCAATTAAAGGGTCTTATTGTATATTTAGAAAATTATAGACAAAATGGTTTTATGTCTGCTTTGAATTCAACTAAAGAACTTGCTATTGAAATGAACGTACAACCTAAATTTCTTTTTAAAAGTAGAGATTAATAGTCCAATTGATGTGCTGAACTATATAAAGTGGTTAGATTCTTTTCCAAATACTTGTATTGCTTATCGTGTACTATTGATTATACCCGTAACAGTTGCTTCCGCTGAAAGAAGTTTTTCAAAATTAAAATTACTAAAATCTTATTTAAGACCGACCATGTTACAAGATAGATTGAATGATTTAGCAATATTATCTATCGAAAATAATATGTTAAAAAATATTAAATATAATACTTTAATTAGTAATTTTGCAGCTCAAAAGGTAAGAAGAATGAGATAAAATCTATTATGAGTTGCAGTGTTATAAAAAACGTCCTGGGCGGCCGCCTAGGCGCCCGCCTAGGCGGAGGCGATGCCCAGGACGTTTAAATGTGCCTTGAGCGGCCACCATTAGGCGCTGGGAGCAGCTATGCGGCCGCCCAAAGCTAAGCGGCCCGCTCCACTTAGAAAAGAAAAAAAAAAACGCTTAAAGCCCCAGACCCCAAACCCAAAACCCATAACCCAAACCCAAAAACCAAAAACCCAAACCCAAACCCAAAACCGACGTAACCCTAATTCTCATTTTCTCACTCACCCGACGCCGCAAGAAATTTCCATCGACCGAGCTCATCTTCAACCTCGTCGAACTGTCTTCATCTTCGTCGAAGCTCGAGCTCGTCTTCAACCTCGTCTTCGATCTTCAACATCCGAGCTTCAACCTCGTTTCGAACTCGTCGAAGCTTCGTCTTCAACCTCCGAGCTTCAACCTCGTCTTCGAACTCGTCGGAGCTTCGTCTTCAACCTCCGAGCTTTGTCTTCAACCTCTGAGCTCGTCTTCAACCTCCGATCTGTTCCTCGTCGAAGCTCGAACTCGTCGAAGCCTCTCGATTCTCGAAGCCTTTGGGAGTCTGCTTCATTCCTGTAACAAGGTAAAGGATTTAATGTTATTTTCTTATTTTATTTATCATTTTACTATTTCAGACTTCAGTGATGACCTTTGATTTCAAGTTTTTTGGTTTAAAGGTTAACAACTTAACATTAATATGGTTTTGGTGTTTTCAGATCATCCGTGTAATTAAGATGAACAGAACAGACATTAAACAATGGTGTAAATGGGCAAATCAAGAAAGATTAATAACTTGAAACTTATGATGTGTTTGATGGAAAGGCATAATGTAAATGAGTCTGTTAAGAAAAGCTAAATACTAGCTCTAACATATCAAATTAGCTCACCGAATTCATTAGTCATGTTAGTTTGCTGCTTCTGTTTTTTTGGGATGCTCACTGAATTCATTAGTCAAGTTTTTTGGGTTTATCAGCAGCTTGTTCCCTTTTGAGTCCAATATCATGATTCGTGTATCTTTGAATATATGGGGAAAGATAGTTTTACCTCTTTTAAATGTTAGAAAAGGTTCCCTTTTTGCTCAGTGCAGATATTGAGTTAAAAACTAGGTACCTGCTTCTGGTTAATCCCTTTTTGCTGTTCACACTTCTTTTTTTCTTTAATTTTTTCTTCTGTTCACACTCCACACTTCACACTTCACAATTTTGAAAATAGGAATACAATATGAATATACATATTTAATGAATGAATTATCGATATTTAATTTGGTAGTTGTGTTGGGAAATTTGATTGATCCTTCATCCTTGCAGCTTGCTACTTAACTAAGTATAATCTGTAAAAAAAGAAAAACAAAGTCAGTGAGCATTTTTGATTGAGTATATATATATTTATCTTCAAGTATCGCAATTAAAAATAGAAAAAAGAAAAAAATCGTCCAGAAACCGCTTAGGCGCCCGTCTAGGCGTCTAAGCGCTGGGCGCCAAGTCCGGCGCCTAGGGACGCCCAGCGTTTAATGTAACACTGATGAGTTGTATCAATTAGGCCTCATCTAATATTTCGTCTTGGGCCCTAAAATTCCTAGGTACGCCCTGCTCCATGGAAAAGCTCTTATCACCCCCTCGAGCCCCGTTCACTTTCTTGCCGCCCTTTTCCTCCTCTCCCTCTTCGTCTTCGATCAGCATACGATCAGGCCAGCTAGGGTTTCGGATTCAGCCCACCCCTCCTCGGCGATTCGAACCACTTAGGGTTTCGTTGAGCAGTTCAGAAGGAGGCACGACTACGAAGGTAAAGATCTCCATTCCCGGTTTCTTGGCTGGGGAATTTTCACGAACGCAACCCCTGCCTTTTATTGACTGCATGCTTGTTTTTTGTTTTTTTGTGATTATTTCGTTGCTAAGTTTTCTTAAATCTCATATACTATAATCTTGAAATGTTTCTCAAAAGTGGCATATTTTGGATTTTTGAATAAAGATATGATTTTTTATAAGTTTACAGGAGGGAATATTTTGGTAAAACTTTTAGTAAAAAATAAATATCACATGGTATAGGTCACTTTTTTTTCTTCTTCTGAATTTGTAATGTAGGGCTCCACTGTTGTATTTTGAATTTCAGGTTCTTAATTTTTTTTAAAAAATAGAGATGATCCTTTGGCAGTCCCCAATTTATAGGTGGCTGTATTCCATCCAATAATTGGGCTTGTGAATCTTCAATGATGATTAAGTTTGATCCGGAATGATCTAATTTTTTGGTGATCAGTTTTCTTCAATTTTCCTCATATTTGGACAACTGGTTGAATATGTTTTGGCTGTGTGAACTTTAATGTTTTGGCTGTGTGAACTTTAATGTTTTAGATGGAGCATCATCGTGAAGAGGAGGTTGTTGATCTTGAGTCTTTTAGCATTATGGCTTTATCACCTTTAGATGGCCGATATTTGCAGAAAGTCAAGGATTTGCACCCATTCTTTAGTGAATATGGGTTAATCCGTTACCGTGTAATGGTTGAGGTAATTTTCATTAAATTCTCCTGTAAGAATACATATTTAATAAGTATTTTTATATTCAACACCAGTGCATAGTGTTAGTCTTACATTATGTTTTTTTAAGAATAGTGGTTTCATATTTAAATGTAGATTATACAATCATTTTTGTAGCGAATGATAAAGAAATGTTTCTGGTAAAGCATGAAGAAACTGTTGTTGATTAGATATCCTTGTTCCGTCTGGCTTACAAATCATAATGTCTCAGGTATTTAGATAAAAGGTTTAAAGCCTTAGTTAAAGGTTTAAAGTTGTGCCTAAAATGCTCCGTGAACCGTTAGGATATTTATATTTGATATGCATATCTGACATTAATACCCCTCTTCTAATAAATTTGCATATGATGTAGTATTAGCAGTTTCTGTATGAGTCCATCGAACATTGTTTATTTAGGTCATGCTTATTAGTATGCTTTCTTTTACAATGTAACAAAACGTCCAGCCTCTGCTTTGATATAGGTAGCAATCTTCATTAAAACTTGTTATAATGTAGTCATGTTTTGGGTAATGGAGAAAGAGGTAACTTACAAGTAAAAAAGGTTTACCTCTTTCTCCATTACCCATCATGATCTGACAAAGCTGGCCACTGTAGTTATTTTCATGTTAGCTACTTAGTGCAAAATGTTAATACTGAAATCAAGGAGGTTCAAAGCTTTAGTGAGAATGCCAGGTCTTATTTAGAAAGTATAGTTAGTGGCTTCAGCAAAGCTGATGCTCTGGAAGTGAAAAAGATTGAAAAAGTAACTAACCACGATGTTAAAGCATTGGAATACTTCTTGAAACAGAAATGTCAATCCAATGCTGAGATTGCTGAGGTGAGTTTTTGATGTTCCTTGTTGTGGGTACTCTATGCTTCCTCTTTTTATAACTATGACTAACTGTGATTTCAAAGATTTCATTTGATGCTTAATATTTGTCATCAGATTCTACAAAATTCTTTTTTAGGTACTGGAGTTTTTTCATTTTGCTTGTACATTAGAGGATATAAATAATTTAGCCCATGCATTGGCACTGAAGGAGGCGTTCAACACTGTCATTTTTCCTGTGATGATTGAGTTGTTGAATGCAATATGCAAATTAGCGAAGGAAAATGCTCATATCTCCATGTTGTCTCGCACTCATGGACAGGTATTTTCAGTTCTAGATGAGAGGCAACTCTTGTTATAACGGAACACCAACTTTTTGTTGATTATATGTTATCTACAAAAACTTTAATGCTATAAAAACATAATGGAAAATCTTATATTTCCCTTTTATTTGTGTTTACACATAGGACATAGTTTATTGTATATATTGATTAAAAAAAAGAATCTGAAGTTATTAGACTAAGAAAATGCAGAGAATGCTTCAAGGAAAAAGAAAAATTCTTTTTTATTTCCATGAACTAATTTATTTAGCAATCCTAAATTCTTAATGAAATTTATCCCAAATGGAGAAGGGATGCAACTGACAAGAGCACGTTTAGAGAAGGATTAGAGAAGTGGGAGTACTCAAAGAAAAACAAAGTACTCTTGAGTTTAAAAAGTTAAACTTAATCTAAGGTGCACAGGGTAATATTCCACTAAGAATTTTTCCCTAATGTCCTGGTGGTGGATCTTTTTTGGTTGAAATAACTCAAAAGATTTCTGGCTGGTCATTTCGGTGAAATTTTTTTATATAAAAGTTAAGTTTTTTTGTGGGGGCTTATATAGAAATAATTAAATAATGATTACATGCTGAAACTCTGGAATTTTCTACATGGGCCTAATACATCATGTATAATTACTGGTTTGATAAAGATTATACTGTCTATCTTTGTTCATATATGTTTGCAGGACATGATCTACATTCCTTTCTTCATGAGTTGTTAGCTTGATGCTATGAAATAAATTAAATGGAACCTTTTCAATTTGAAGGTTAAAAATAATATAATCTTGTCTTTTTTTTTCTGGCCTGTCACACTCTTATTTAGTCCTACATCGGAAAATGAGTGAGAAGTTAAGTTGCTTAAATGGGTAAGCCCAAGACTCAAGTGTAACATCAACTAGTCGATTTTGGCAGTGGGTTGAGCCAAACGTGTTACACTTAGTGGGTCCCACGGCTTGTATTGCACCAATGGGCCCGGCGGCCCGGGGCGTGACAAATTGTATCAGAGCAGTTGCGAGTCAGAAGAGTGGAACTAACGCCTCGTTTGGTACGCGGGAATGGACTCAAATGAGAATTGAATGAAAGAAGGGATGAGATGGAATTAATGTGAGAATGGAATAGTCATTCTCATTCTCACGTTTGGGTGTAATTTATAAAAGGAAGTGGGAATGGACGTATTTTAAAATTGTATATTTTATTGATTCTCATTTAAGTGGGAATGCTCATTCCCTATCATTTCATTGGGAATGTTCATTCCCACATAAAGTGAGAATTAATGAGAAGTGAGAATGAGCATTCTAACTTTAAAAAAGAGGGTGTGTTTGATAGGAAGGAATGAGAAGTGAGAATGACCATTCCATTCCACCCCATTCCTGCGTACCAAACGAGACCTAAGTGTTATGCGGGGCTAAGTGCTATATTGCGTGAGTGCGGCGGGAGTCACCTCTAGAGTCCAAATAGCCTAGTGATACCGGGATTTGCCAATTGTTATGTCACGATGAGGACGTCGCTTATGTAAGGTGGGGTGTTCGTGACATTCCTATTTAGCCCCACATCGGGAAATGAGTGAGAATTTATGTGGTTTAAATTATTTAAGTGTAACATCGGTTAGTCAATTTTGGCAGTGGATTGAGCAAACAACACGTTACACTTGTTGGGTCCCACGGCTTGTACCGCACCAATGGGCCCTTCAGCACGGGGCGTGACATGGCCAATAGTAGAAGCGAACATATACTAAGTTGACTGCTCAAAGCAGCTGAAATATCATATTGATAATTTTCATCGTTATGCTACAGGAATAAATGATTTGCTTTTGTAATAGGTTTATGTGGTTTAGTTCTGATATCTTCTAACTCCCTTTGTAGCCTGCTTAACCCACTACTTTGGGAAAGGAGATGGCAAATTTTTCTTTCTGACTAAGTGAAGTAGGGAAGACCTTTACAGAAGTGTAACTATTGGGCAAGTGTGCTGGAGCTGTTGGAAACTACAATGCACATAAAGTTGCATATCCTGATATTGATTGGCCAACTGTTGCAGCTGAGTTCGTGACCTCTTTGGGGTTAGGTTTCAACCCTTACGTGACACAGGCATGTTTATTTACTTCTACTACTTTTCTCTTTGCAAGGTTTTACCTATCTGATTCATTTTAGATTGATGGATTTTTTTTTGTGTAATTAAGTAATGCATAGACGAGTTTGATATGGTTTTTTCTTTGTGGATGACTTGGATAGGTTTCATTAATGGGATGAGTACTTTATTTACCTGTTTTGACACTGCTGCTTGTATTCCTTGTTCTCTGCTTGATCTAGTTTACTAGTAAACAGTCCTCGTGAAGATTTAGGCAACTATACAAACTGTATAAGTGTATAACTAATAGAGCCTTGGGATTTTCTTTAATATGAGTTTTGCAATCGACTCAGGTGACTGAAATGTAGGTTTTTTTTGCCATTTCACGTTTCAAGAGTTTACAAAAGGTGATTCATATAGTAAGTAGATACTATCATGTGCATGCTTGATAATAAGTAGATACACTTGCAGGTTATCCATCTATCTTGGAATTACAGTACATTTATCAATTAGCCTATTCTACACCAACCAGTTAGTGCATAAATAAAAATGGAATTGCAGCGCTAGCTAATAATTTTGTTAAGTTTGTGTTGTCTAAAAGGTTACGTCAATATGGCCTATGAAAGGAATGGCACTTGACTTGCATGCATACTCTCTATCTGAGCCTGTTGCTTGCTCCGTATACAGATTGAGCCGCATGACTATATCGCAAAGGTTTTCAATGCAGTTGTTCAGTTTAATAACATCCTGACTGATTTTGATCGGGACATATGGAGCTATATTTCGTTAGGTTATTTACTGGTTTGATAAAGATTATACTGTCTATCTTTGTTCATATATGTTTGCAGGACATGTTCTACATTCCTTTCTTCATGAGTTTTTAGCTTGATGCTATGAAATAAATTAAATGGAACCTTTTCAATTTGAAGGTTAAAAATAATATAATCTTGTCTTTTTTTTTCTGGCCTGTCACACTCTTATTTAGTCCTACATCGGAAAATGAGTGAGAAGTTAAGTTGCTTAAATAGGTAAGCCCAAGACTCAAGTGTAACATCAACTAGTCGATTTTGGCAGTGGGTTGAGCCAAACGTGTTACACTTAGTGGGTCCCACGGCTTGTATTGCACCAATGGGCCCGGCGGCCCGGGGCGTGACAAATTGTATCAGAGCAGTTGCGAGTCAGAAGAGTGGAACTAACGCCTCGTTTGGTACGCGGGAATGGACTCAAATGAGAATTGAATGAAAGAAGGGATGAGATGGAATTAATGTGAGAATGGAATAGTCATTCTCATTCTCACGTTTGGGTGTAATTTATAAAAGGAAGTGGGAATGGACGTATTTTAAAATTGTATATTTTATAGATTCTCATTTAAGTGGGAATGTCCATTCCCTATCATTTCATTGGGAATGTTCATTCCCACATAAAGTGAGAATTAATGAGAAGTGAGAATGAGCATTCTAACTTTAAAAAAGAGGGTGTGTTTGATAGGAAGGAATGAGAAGTGAGAATGACCATTCCATTCCACCCCATTCCTGCGTACCAAACGAGGCCTAAGTGTTATGCGGGGCTAAGTGCTATATTGCGTGAGTGCGGCGGGAGCCACCTCTAGAGTCCAAATAGCCTAGTGATACCGTGATGTGCCAATTGTTATGTCACGATGAGGACGTCGCTTATGTAAGGTGGGGTGTTCGTGACATTCCTATTTAGCCCCACATCGGGAAATGAGTGAGAATTTATGTGGTTTAAATTATTTAAGTGTAACATCGGTTAGTCAATTTTGGCAGTGGATTGAGCCAAACAACACGTTACACTTGTTGGGTCCACGGCTTGTACCGCACCAATGGGCCCTTCAGCCCGGGGCGTGACTTGGCCAATATTAGAAGCGGACATATACTAAGTTGATTACTCAAAGCAGCTGAAATATCATATTGATAATTTTCATCGTTATGCTACAGGAATAAATGATTTGCTTTTGTAATAGGTTTATGTGGTTTAGTTCTGATATCTTCTAACTCCCTTTGTAGCCTGCTTCACCCACTACTTTAGGAAAGGAGATGGCAAATTTTGCTTTCAGACTAAGTGAAGTAGGGAAGACCTTTACAGAAGTGCAACTATTGGGCAAGTGTGCTGGAGCTGTTGGAAACTACAATGCACATAAAGTTGCATATCCTGATATTGATTGGCCAACTGTTGCAGCTGAGTTCGTGACCTCTTTGGGGTTAGGTTTCAACCCTTACGTGACACAGGCATGTTTATTTACTTCTACTACTTTTCTCTTTGCAAGGTTTTACCTATCTGATTCATTTTAGATTGATGGATTTTTTTTTGTGTAATTAAGTAATGCATAGACGAGTTTGATATGGTTTTTTCTTTGTGGATGACTTGGATAGGTTTCATTAATGGGATGAGTACTTTATTTACCTGTTTTGACACTGCTGTTTGTATTCCTTGTTCTCTGCTTGATACTTTTTTGACACTGCTGCTTGTATTCATTGTTCTCTGCTTGATCTAGTTTACTAGTAAACAGTCCTCGTGAAGATTTAGGCAACTATACAAACTGTATAAGTGTATAACTAATAGAGCCTTGGGATTTTCTTTAATATGAGTTTTGCAATCGACTCAGGTGACTGAAATGTAGGTTTTTTTTTATCATTTCACGTTTCAAGAGTTTACAAAAGGTGATTCATGTAGTAAGTAGATACTACCATGTGCATGCTTGATAATAAGTAGATACACTTGCAGGTTATCCATCTATCTTGGAATTACAGTACATTTATCAATTAGCCTATTCTACACCAACCAGTTAGTGCATAAATAATAATGGAATTGCAGCGCCAGCTAATAATTTTGTTGAGTTTGTTTGTCTGAAAGATTATGTCAATGTGGCCTATGAATGGAATGACACTTGACTTGCATGCATACTCTCTTTCTGAGCCTGTTGCTTGCTCCGTATGCAGATTGAGCCGCATGACTATATCGCAAAGCTTTTCAATGCAGTTGTTCAGTTTAATAACATCCTGACTGATTTTGATCGGGACTTATGGAGCTATATTTCGTTAGGTTATTTTAAGCAGGTAACTTTCTTATGCTTGACCACATGCCCCTAAAATATTAGGACTTATTTTAGCTCCCAAACTAACAATTTGGAACTAAACAATTTCATGATAATTTTGCTTTCTAGATGACCAAGGCTGGGGAGATTGGATCTTCAACTATGCCTCATAAAGTTAATCCCATTGATTTTGAGA
The DNA here is from genome assembly GCF_001876935.1 of Asparagus officinalis. Taxonomy (NCBI): domain Eukaryota; kingdom Viridiplantae; phylum Streptophyta; class Magnoliopsida; order Asparagales; family Asparagaceae; genus Asparagus; species Asparagus officinalis. The sequence goes on along the minus strand of NC_033799.1, from coordinate 32,117,595 downwards.
ATAGTGAGGGCAACTTGTGTTTGGCTAATGCTATTTTATCTGCTCTCAGCTCGAAATTGCCCATCTCTCGTATGCAGGTGTGTATCATTTACTTTTCCACCCTTATTCATGGTTCTTGAGGAGTACCTAATGTGAAGTTCAGTGCTATATCACATTTCAAAAAACACGTCTTTAGTGTCTCATTCTGGTAAAGTGATACTATACTTATTGCATGTGTAATCATTGACAGAGGGATTTGACCGATTCCACTGTTTTGAGGAATTTGGGTATTGGATCTGGGTATTCTCTCTTGGCATACAAAAGTGCACTACAAGGAATCCGGAAGCTTCAGGTTAGTAGTAAAATCTGTATGAGATGGTTATCACTAGAGAATTAGATATAAAGCTAGATGTGTTATTGGTAGGAAATGCGCCGCTGTCGTCGTTCTTTGCTTCATGCATGTTGTTTGTTCTGTTCTTGCTTTAGCTATTTGGGTTGGGCATATGTTGAATTTGAATTCGTCACTAATGCAAGATGCTAAATTCTGTGAATTACAAGATCATAGAAATGTGGAGGATCCATTTCAAGATGAATTCTTGTCTTGCTGTCAACATAATTTCTATCCAATTTACATCCATCTAATAATATATATGATTTTTTCGGATGTTTAAGTTTTTTCCTATATAAGTATTTCTTTTCTAAAATTGTACTAACCATTTCCCTCAAAAATATTGTATGAACTATGTCTAATATCCTTTAGATCTATTATTTGGGATCCATAACTATGATATCTGGCATGATTCTTTTGAAAAAATTCTGTC